>NC_091012.1:69851692-70476692 GCF_041146395.1 Eulemur rufifrons
AGCTTAAAAACGGCAGTTATGAGATTTCTTGACCTCCATAATCACATAAGCCAATTCCTACAACAAATATCTCTCTCTCCCTCTCTTCCTCTCTCTCTCTCTCTCTCTCTATATATATATGTTCTGTTGCTTCTGTTTCTTTGGAGAATCCTAATACCATATAAATTTTAGAATAAATTTGTCAGGTTCTGCAAAAAACACTGTTACGATTTTGATTGGAAATGAAGTAAATTAAATTTATAGAATAACATAGGTTGACAACTTTATGACATTGATTCTTCCAAACCATCGACACGGAGTTTCTCTGCAATGATGTAGATTTTCTTTAATACCTTGCAATTGAGTTTTCAAATGATCTTTTTAAATGTCTTGCATATCTGTTGAATTTATTTCTAGGTACCTAATATTTGATGTTATCTATTTTAAGTGACATCCTTTTTTACTATTATATTTTATATCTATTTGTTGCTAGTAATTAGGAATGCAGTTGGTTTTAGAATATTGATCTCATATTCACAGACCTTTCTGAAAACTTTTATTAATTCTCATAATTTATGTATAAATTCTCTTGGATTTTTCATGTGTGCAATCCTCTTGACTGCAAGTAATAAACATTTTGTTTCTTTCTTTCTTGTAATTGATCATCTTACTGACTTGGCCAAGACATTCATTATAATGTTGATGGGAAGTGGTGATAGCATTCTCGTCTCACTTTTTTTAATACATGAAAACTTCTAACACTATACTATTAAGCATAATGTTTACTAGAGTTTTGGAAAAATATTCTTCATGAGAATAAAGCAGTGTTTTACTCTTTTCAATTTGCTAACTGAACATGACAAATTTTGTCAAATGATTTTTCTTCATCTAATGAGGTAATCATATAGTTTTTCTCCACTTAATACATTAATATGGTTAATCATATAAATAGGTTTTCAAATGCTAAATCAACCTTGCACTGATAGGATAAACTCAATTTGGTCATGATTTTTTTCATGTATATTCTGCATTCAATTGCTTATATCTGGTGAGTTTTTTCATCTATATTCTGAAGTGAGATTAGCTAATGGCTTCTCTTCCTCAAAATTTCTTTATCTGGTTTCAGTGTCAAGCATATGCTAGCCTCAAAAAATGAGTTAGGAAGAATTCTCTGTTCTTCTAATATCTGGAAGGTTTTTCAACATTTTACATTATCTGTTCTTCCAATGTTTGCTAGAATGATGTGTGAAAGTCTGGGCCCATTTACTTGTGTAGCAGAGGGGTGGATGGGAAAGAGTTTTAACCATTGATTTAATTACTTTAATGGTTATAAGTCTAGTCACGGTTTCTACTTTGTTTTGACTCAGTTTGCGGGTGTATTTTCATATAAAATTGTCAATTTTGTCTTATTTCTTGAATTTTAGACATAAAATTGTTCATAGTTGTAGTTCTTATGCTTTAACTTCTGCATCTCTAATTAAGGTGAAAAGTCCCATTTCATTTCTAATACTGCTTGTTTATCATAATACTTGCCCATTCTTTTCTGACAAGTTTTGCCAAGACAAATCTGTTAATGATTTTCAGAAAAACATTTTTTTCTTTGTTTATCCTTCCTATTGCAAGGACTGTTAACTTTATGAATTTCTGTTTATGAAAGTTCATTTCTCTTCAGTATTTATTATTTCCTGACACTCACTGTCCTTGAATTTATTCTGTTGATATGTTTTCAACTTCTCAGAGTTGATACTAATCTTATTAATTTTCAACCTCTAGTCCTTTTTAACATAAGCATTTAGGGCCATAAAATTACCTCTAAACTCTATTCTACTTGCATCTCACAAATTTTATAAGTGGTGTCTTAATTGTTCTTTAGTACCAAGTATTTTCTAATTTCCATTATAATTCTTTGACCTATGAGTTATAGATCAGTGCTTTTGTAAAATTTTCAAAAGTATGGTGCTATTTTTAGTTATTTCATTTTCTGACAAGTGTAACATTGTTGAGAATGTGGTTTGCATAATTATTTTTATGAATTTGTTGAAACATTATTTGTAGATTACTTCATGGTCAGGTTTCATAAATGGTCTGTGTGCTCTTGAGAAGAATGCATATTTTCCACTTGTTGGATTCAGGGTTTTTTAATAAATTCATTAAATTAAGCTTCTTAGTTGTGGTTAAACTTCCCATGTCTTTATTAATGTTTTTGCCTACTTGTTCTATCATTCATTGAAATGATTGTTTGAAAAATCTCCCACTGCTATTGGGAATTTATATGTTTCTCTTTATAATTATGTTAGTTCTGTTTTATATAAACCAAGTCATATTATTAGATGCATATCAGTTTGGAACTTTAACATCTTCTAGGTGAGATGTACTTTATCATTTTAAGGTAGCCCTTTTTATTCCTAAAAACATTTCTTCCGTAAAATCCTTTTATACCAGGTTTTCTCTTGGTTAGTAGTTTACTGGTATATGTTTTCCGATTCTTTTGTGTTCTTCTAAAAGGTTTCGTGGCTCAAATGGCTGAATCTTTTTTTTTTTTTAATTGAGACAGGATCTTGCTCTGTTGCCTGGGCTAGAGTGCAGTGATATCATCATAGCTCACTGTACCCTCAAACTCTTGGGCTCAAGCAATCCTCCTGCCCCAGCCTCCCTAGTAGCTGGGACTACTGGAGTGTACCACCATGCCCAGCTAATTTTTGTATTTTTTGTAGAGATAGGGTCTCACTGTTGCTCAGGCTGGACTCCAAATCCTGGCCTCAAGCGACCTTCCTGCCTCAGCCTCCCAAAGTGCTAGGATTACAGGCGTGAGCCACCACACCTGGCCATGGATGAATCTTTTAATGCAATTAAACAATTTTTGTGTTTTAACTGGAAAGGTTAGTTCATTTTCACAGTTATTATTATTGTATATTTAAATTTATTTCTAGGATATTATTTTATACTTTCTAGTCAACATTTTTTTCTGTGCCTCTTTTGCTCTTTTTTAAAACTTTTTTATTGTACAATGTTTTAAAATTATTATTACTTATTTCTCCTTTAGTTTTTTCAAAGTTATGCTATTTACTTATTTTCATGTTTATCCTTATAATGGTAATATACATCACTGACTTAGAGAAATCTAATTTTAATCAATATCTCTTCCCTTCTCTCAATCAATGGAAGAATTTTAAAATACCTCAACTCTGATAACCTCTTCTATTCTTGATATTATTGGTGGCCAAAAATTTAGTTTCACCTTGTTTTCATACCCCTAATATTAATTGTTGTCATTGTTGTTATCATTGTCATTTTATCACCTATATCATCACCATCACTTTGTAGTCCATGTGTTTAGATTAGAGGTCAGAAAATCTTTTCATAAAGGGCCAAAAAGTAAAAATTTTCAGTTTTGTGAACCACACAATCTCTGTTGCAATTACTCAACTCTGTTATAGTGCAAAAGCAGCCATAGACAATACATAAATCAATGAGTGTATCAGAATTCTCCAGAGAAACAGAACCAATAGGATGGGGTGTGTGTGTGTGTGTGTGTTCATAAAATAAGGAATTGGCTCACACAATTATGGAGGCTGGCAAATCCCATGATCTGCAGTCAGCAAGCTAAGAATCCAGAACAGTCAATGATGTAGTTCCAGTCTGAAGGCTGGCAGGCTTGAGACCCAGAAGATCTAAAATTTCAGTTCGAGATCAAAAGTAGGAAAAAACTGATGTCCTGTTTCAAAGTCAATCAGGCAGGAGAAGGTTCCTCTTACTTGAAGAGAAGGGTCTGTCTTTTTTTTTTTTTTTTTTTGAGACAGAGTCTCACTCTGTTGCCCAGGCTAGAGTGAGTGCCGTGGCGTCAGCCTAGCTCACAGCAACCTCAAACTCCTGGGCTCAAGCGATCCTCCTGCCTCAGCCTCCCGAGTAGCTGGGACTACAGGCATGCGCCACTATGCCCGGCTAATTTTTCTATATATATTTTTAGTTGTCCATATAATTTCTTTCTGTTTTTAGTAGAGACGGGGTCTCACTCTTGCTCAGGCTGGTCTCGAACTCCTGACCTCCAGCGATCCACCCGCCTCGGCCTCCCAGAGTGCTAGGATTACAGGCGTGAGCCACCGCGCCCGGCCGGGTCTGTCTTTTTGTTCTACTCAGACCCTCATCTGATTGAGTGAGATCAACCCACATTAGAGGGAGAAATCTACTTTACTCAGTCATACTGGTTGATTCAAGTGTTTTGTTTTTTTGTTTTTTTTTTTTTTTGAGACAGAGTCTCACTTTGTTGCCCAGGCTAGAGTGAGTGCCGTGGCGTCAGCCTAGCTCACAGCAACCTCAAACTCCTGAGCTCGAGGGATCCTCCTGTCTCAGGCTCCCAAGTAGTTGGGACTACAGGCATGCACCACCATGCCCAGCTAATTTTTTCTATATATATTTTTAGCTGTCCATATAATTTCTTTCTATTTTTAGTAGAGATGGGGTCTCGCTCTTGCTCAGGCTGGTCTCGAGCTCCTGAGCTCAAACGATCCACCCACCTCGGCCTCCCAGAGTGCTAGGGTTACAGGCGTGAGCCACCTCGCCCGGCCCGATTCAAGTGTTAATATCATCCAGAAACATCTTCACAGACACACCCAGAGTAATGTTTGACTAAATGTCTTTACACCCCAATGGCCCAGTCAAATTGACACATAATATTGACTGTCACAATGAGCATGGCTATGATCCAATAAAGTTTGATTTACAAAATGAAGTGGTGGGCTGGATTTGCTCTGTGGGCCACATTTACTTACCCTTGGTTTAGATAAACAACATTAACCAACATCTTTCCTGACCATTCTTTCTGGTATTTTAGTCAGTCCTTCGTTTGGGTTTTATTTTTCCCCTTCTAAAAGTCTGCCATTTAGAGTTCCTTTCAGGACCTTGTCTTTTTTTACTATCTCTTAGTCTTTTGTCATATTTTGATGTCGATCTCTATAAATCTTTAAACATTTTTCTTTATCTGCTCTTTTTAATAGCTGATGTTCTTTAGGCTTTAAATTTGGGAATTGGTATTTATGCTGACTCAATTATGAATGTGTCTTTCCTTGTACATTTTATAATTTTCACTTGTTTGGTCATATTAAACCTGATTTTATCCTTGGGAATATTGCAAGGCCTACCTCAAAGATGCACCTTTCCAGATACTATTTGCAACTGCTTCTCCCAGGTGCCTTGGGGCATTATTTTCCCTGACTACTTTACATTGATATCTCTGTTTGGGGATTTCCATACCTTGCATGTAGTATAAATGTGAACCTGACACCTGATTAAGAATTAAAAATACAAAAGTATATTTTTTATCCCAGAGGAAGGCTGAGACTAATAGTGTTTCTCGTTATTTCCCTTTGCAGGCAAATAAATTTCTTGTAGTGCAACTTTTCATTAAAGGTGGACATAGTAATTCATGGATAAGACTTTATGTGGGGTTCTCAATTCCAACCCCCTCATTCCACCTTACATGAGGAAAAGATCTTGTCTCTTGTTCTTCTGTAGCTTTTAAATCTCAAGTACCTATCTAATAGAGTTGTCATAAAGATAAAAAATTAAATATGAGAAGCACTTAGAAGAGTAGCTAGCAAGTAGTAAGCTCTACGTACATGGTTTATATAATAATTATTAATATTCATAATAATTTTTATTATTTTATTGACATTTGCCTTTCCACCTGGTTATAATTATCATTACTCTTCATTTGCAATTATCTCTTTATTTTGACAACTAGATATATTAATGACAGAAACTCCATAAAATCTCTAACAAATATTTAACAAATATTAAATAGGAAGTTAGTCATAGATTATTGCTCTCATTTTTGTGATTAAATAGAGATAAAGATTAAATGCCTCAATACTATAGTTAATTTTTTTTCTGCACTGTTGGAACATTGATCTGGAAGGAAATCTCCAAAATATCAACAAATGCTATCTCTGGGCTTGATTATGTATACTTCAGAATATTTATGTTTTTGCTCTGCTATGTCTTTACTGTAAGAAAAAAAACACACCAAACAAACAAGGGACTACAAGTCAATGATGCAAGAGAGAAAGCAGAAACAAAAACAACAACTAAAACAACAACAACAACAAAAAAAAAACACATTATATATGATGTATATTGCTGATAACTTAGTATGGAAGAGATTCAGATTTTAAATGAAAAAATGCTTTAAATCACCAGAATATAAGAGGATGTCACAAACTCTATAAATATTTGTTAAAGATGCTAATACCCCAAACTAATTGAAACTTGTGAAAACTTTCAGGGAAAACAAAAGGGTTTTTTCAAGCAGTAAAAACAAAGGAAGAGGTTCATTGAATGGGGAAGATGATAAATGTTTAACAGGTAAGAGAGACAAGTTTGTTTTTTTTTTTTTTTAGTATACAAATATTACTTTATTTTTCTTTTTTTTTTCAATTTAATTTTACAGAATAAGAGAGACAAGTTTGAATAATTTCAAACATGTTTTACTTCAATATCTTCCAGCAAGTAAAACAGCCTTCCAATTAAAAAATCTACAACAAACATCACAGAAAATGTCATAGAGATTCTGTTTTAAAGCCCAATAAAATTCTGGTAGCATTTAAATGAGTCTACATGTTCCCTAAAAGCTCCATGTAAAAATGTGCAGATTTGTATCAGTGCCAACATAAATAACAATTGAGGACTAAAGAAAAACCTTATTTACATTATTAATAATGTAAACTATATTGGAGATGAGAACATATATCCTGATTTTCAAAAATGAGGGGAAGAAAGCAGTTTTCAGAAACCTATGGGCCAAAAATGCTGGTTTCAGCTTTTAACAAAAAATTTCAAAACATAATTTTATCAAGATTTTTTGTAAAATTTAGAAATGAATGAGAATAATCAGTAGGAGCCAATGTGGGTTCACTGAGCACAATAAAACATGATAAGCTAAAGTTGATTCCTTTCTAGATAGGATGGCTAGGTTGCTAGTCCAGGATAATGCTTAGATGTTGGATATCTTCATTGGAGCAAAGAATTTGGCAAATTCTCAGATGATAATCTGATAGTCTTATGCTGAAATGTAACTCAGAATGTAATACAGTTAGGTAGATTGAGAGCTGGTTGAACAGCATTACCATAATGACATCAATGAATTAATTGATCAATGTCAACCTAAAGCAAAGTCTTTTGTATTGTGCCATAGATTCCCAAGGACAAAGATGATCTGTTTGCTAGTTTGGAAGAAGATTCAAAGCTGAGTGTTAACTAATATAATATGTGCCAGAATAATGATTCTAAATGATATAAACAGGCTGCATCTATAGAATAAATCTAATTAGGTAAAAATTCAAGTAGCACTTTTATTGAAAATGTGGGATTTTATAAGTATAACATTAAGAAGACCTGGTTTGGTAGCTATTTATGCCAAAACAAGAAAAAAAAATTCTGGAGTATGTAATTGGTTACAAGGTCCTTACATCCAGTTGTAATCTGAGGGAACTCATCAGGACTGGTCAGAGAGACTAGTTCTTCTCTCCTTCCAGGTCCATGGTAAGATTGTATGTCCCCAACCCCTTTGAATTGAAATAAGAGACAACAGATTGGCTTTGAAAACTTAAGAGTCAGGGAACAATTTACCACTTCCTCTTTTCCTATCTTGTTGACTACGGAAGTAGGTATGGTAATCGAGTTTCTGTTAGCCTGAATCCCTGAATGACTGCAATCCATATTGGGTATGAAGTGTAATTAAGAAACAAATCTTTGTTGTATTAAGCCACTGAGATTTTGGAGTTCTTTGTTAGTATAGCATAACAAAACCTCTACTGACTGATACATTTTCTCCACTCCAATTCCAAAAGAAACAAAACCTAATTTTAATCTTCTTTAAAAGAAGTTTTGTATAGATTTAATGAGATAAAATAATCCCATCCTACTCTGAAGCACTGAAAACATCTGAAGTATTGCTTTAATTCTAGGTATTATAATTTAAGATGAACTTAAACTAGAATGAGTCCAGGGAAAGGCAACCGGGGCGGTGATAATCTAGAAAACATACAGATGATAAATTCCTAAGAGAACTGAAAAGACACAGGGACTACCTTCAAGTGCTTTGAAGAACTAGAAAAGGTCAAAGAAAAAAGGATAAGATGGATTTTTGTGTAGATCCAGAGAGTACAACTAGGACACTGCTGAGTTTAAAGAACCTTTTAATGACTTCCTCTTGTCGATAAAACCTAAACTCTTCAACTTAGCACAGAAGACCCTCAGACACCAGTCACTTGTCAATTTCTCCATCCTCATCTTCCACTACTCCCTTTGCTTCAGCAGAACCAAACTTATTAGAACCCCCAAATGTGTTACACTTTCAGTGATGTTGTTTGACCTGGAATGCCTTAACCTCTCCCCATTCAGGATTCAGTTCAAACTGTACCTCCTCTGAAACTCACTGCCCTTTCCCATTCCTTTCCTCATTTCCTGCCCAAATGGGAATAAGTACTTCACTTTTCTGTTCCCATACCACCTGTGTATAGGTGAAAGCTACAGGGAGATGGATTTGGGTACAATAACAACATTTAAAAATAATGAGGTTTTTAATAAGTACTAATGAAGTAGTAATTCATTGTTATTGGAAATATTCAAGGGGAGGCATTTCTACTTAATGAGAGTTTAAATTAGATGACCTCCATGGTTCCTCCAAGTTATAAGGGCTATGCAAACATGCTTTTGATTTTACTACATTCAGTGTACAGATTTCATGGTGAAATGTCTTCACCATTAGGAGATACTAGTATTAAATTAGTATTGGTTAGTGTAGACTTCTTTTGAAGACCTGATCAATATTAAGATCCCTGGATCTTTCTGAATGTTTTGAGTTTTTTTTTTTTTCTTTTTCTATGGAGATCCTTTATTTGAGGTAGGAAATACCTGTGATGCAAAATTGGCCTTTTTATCAAAGTCTAAATTTTTTAAATAATACTAACATCTTCTTGCTTCTCTATGAATACTTAACTCTTTGCTATTTTTATGCATACTTTAATTCATTTAACACTAATGG
The DNA here is from genome assembly GCF_041146395.1 of Eulemur rufifrons. NCBI lineage: Eukaryota > Metazoa > Chordata > Mammalia > Primates > Lemuridae > Eulemur > Eulemur rufifrons. The sequence goes on from NC_091012.1 coordinate 69,860,712, forward strand.
AAATGCCATGAGCTCCACAGAACAGGAATTGTATAAGGATTATTACAATTATCCAAAGTCATGTAGCTACTTACAAGAAGAACTGGACTAGACTACAGCTAGCCCCTCATACAGGTTCCAAAGTATGTTCTAAAACAGACACAACATAAGTGGAGAGACATGTTCCTAGATGGAGGTATTAAATGTTTTTAAGATTTCAGTTTATCCCATATTTGTTTTTAGACTTAATGAAATAACAATGAAATGAAATTTTTTGACATACCAGAATTATCATAAAATTCACTTACTGAAAAAAAGAGTATGGAGAAAGCTATCAGACACTAAAGTTTATTTAAAACAGCAATAATTAAAATCATATGATACTAGTGTAAGAATAACCAGATCAATAAAACAAAATAGATAACACAAAACAAACCTTAGAACTCATAAGGAGTATATGATAAAAATGAAATAACAAATTATTGGAGAATGGAAGAATTAACTCAAAAAAATACTGCTGGGACAATTGATTATCTTTTGGAAAATAAAACACTCATCTTGTTAATTTACAAAGTAAGCCCCAAGAGAACAAAAGACATAATTACAACATAGTCAAACCAGAAAAACAGAAATATAAAATATATATCTATTAAAAAAATAGCTACCATTTACTCAGTGCTTCATTTAAACATTACCATGCCACTGTGAAATAGGTACTATTATTGATACTATTGTTTTACAAATCAAGAACCTGAGGCCCAGAGAGACAGGGCCTTGCTCCAGGTAACACATCTAATCAGTGTCAGGAGTCTGAGTTCAAACACATCTGACTCCAAGTCCCACTATATTTTGCTACTAGTATCTGGTTGGGGGAGATCTGATTGTAAAGTCAGATGCAATTGAAGGACAAGATAAATCTTGCTATATAAAATACGTTTTATAAGATTTAATGATTCTTTTGATGGCAGGACACAATGCAATGTCACTTGGATAGATGAAAGGCAGACTCTGTTACTTAACACTCCAAATGAGTGAAGGCTGCCAAGCAGGCCCACATAAGGCGTTGCACCGGGGTACAGGGTGACAGCAAGCTGGAGTTGTAGGGGGCAGCTTAATGTATGACAAGTGGGCGGGGTCAGCCAGGTTTCATAGGTTCCCTGTGAATTGGCAAGGTAAGCTCTAGGGTATACGGGCTGTCCTTAGTTGTCTGGTACCTGGCCCCAGGGCAATTAGGGTGGGTGCATAGTGGCCCAGAGGAGTATGAAAGCCTGCGAAGGAAAGTAGTCAGGGTATATACTTAATAAGCTTCTCAAGAAGGGAACTGACTTGCCCTGACCCCAAACTGGGTCAAGACATCACTTTCACAAAACAAAACAAAACTATATTACAACATGCAAAACCTTTGAAGAGCAAACATTTTGTAAACAAAGGACAAAGTCAAAAAGTCATAGTAAAATAAGGATTAATAGAATATCCTGGATCCTAGGTGAAATAAACATGATACCCTCAAAAGGCCAGGACTCTTTCACTACATCAATGATTCCATGAAGCAAAGGTGGGGCTGGAATCCTGTAAAAATTTCCAAGGGCTAGGATTTTTCAAATTACACATATTTTCTCCCAGTCCAGATTCTCTGATATGTGTTCTATGCCCCCACTTCCTACAGCAACCTCCCCTGCCCAACCAGCTTCTTGGGAATCCCTACAGAAAGCGAGACAATTATAAGAGAATGTCTTGTACATGTGGCCAGTTTAGATGCAAAAATATTGAGAACAATTATATAGTAACAGCCTATCTTTATACAACTTTTTTTTAGTCAGCCTGAAAGAGGCTGGTTTGACAGGGACACAAGGTGAAATTGAAAGCACACTGACCTGGTGGTTTTTAGCACCCCTCCCCTGCCCAAATTCCTGTACTCCTTAACAGTTCCATGTAAGAGCAAAGAACATCACTGAGACTCTATTTCAGTTACCTCCACTTTTTTTTTTTTATGTATCTGGGAAGTGTCAGTTTATGGGGCAGTCCTTGCCAAAAATCTATTGACATGTTGTGCTGAGTCATCGTGCTAAGAGAGGAAAGATTTAGAAGCACGTAAACCTCTATAAAACATGGTGCTTAGCGACTCTTCACATCACAGACTCAAGCTTATTTGCCATATTGAGAGTGGTGGTGGGGATTCATTGCAAGTAGGGGAAAAACACAAAAGAACTGCTTTACTAAACAATTTGAAATAATTTGGAGCATTTATTTGCAGAAAAGTCTAACATTTACATGGGAGGGAAGCATTGTCTCCATATCTACAATGAACATAGAGTGATTGAGGAATATTGAGGAATCTAAATAACATGCACCATTATGGTGTGAAATAGTGGCACTGAGCAGATGTGATCATGAGTCCTGAATGAGACAGCAATGTCCACAGGGAGATGGTGGTGTCCAGCAGAAGTGTCTCCTCTCTGAACACAAGAAAGAGCAGTAGTGTATATTATATTACTGGGAGGTGGAGGAGGCAGAACATAGAGAACATGGAAAGGCAATCAGCCACTGACAAGGCTTATTCATGAGCATATATGAAATACCCTCATTGATTTTCAGAAAAAATAGAATATTAGGGCACTTAACAAGAGGGCTGGAAATTCTGTGTTAGCAGGTCCAGAGAAAAAGCCAACACAATATAGGTTATGCAAAAGTATATAGACAATCCATTCCTTAGTAGTGGAAATTTAGCTAAATACCCTGTACTACTTTCAACTTTGAACTTAAAATCTAAGGTTCCCAGTGTTAGGCTGAGCTGAGAAGTCCAGCAAAATCCTGACGGACTGCTGCCATCAGTATGCACACACAAATCATTGTTTACCCTACAAAAAGTGCTTTCTTTGCCATGACAAAGTCTAACTAACAACTGATCAAAAATCTCAAAGAGGTTTTTAATCTCATGATGATCCTACAGCAGCTGTAACACAGTCCCTCGGGGGGGAAAAAGTAGATTTCTAAGCAAATCAAGTTTGACTTGATTTGAATTATGGGATATTTAGAGAAGTGTTTTATCCCTATTACCAATTGTGTTTTTCATGTAGGAAAATAATCATGGGTCAGTGAATCAGTGACCCCTTTATGCCTTAAAGATGCATATTTCTTTTTGATGGATTGGCCGATACAAAAATCTCGGTGTTTTAAATGGTTAATAATCCCAGAAAATTTCAGATTGATTATGTTCCTTTCACGGACCAATCTGCTAAGGAGTTTGATAAAATATGATTAAAAAACCCTCAATGTCATCATTCTGCTGGATTTGTTTTTAAGTTGAAGCTTTAAAGTAATTAAATAGTACTTGATGAATTGGAAATCCCTTCCAGTAATTGCAGAGATGGTTTGCTTCTTAATGTTTTGCAAGGCTTTTAACATCATCTTCACACATACCAATACCAGCTTAAGGAATATATATATATATGTATATACACACACACTCTCCCTCTCTCTCTCTTTCTCTCTCTCTCTCTCTCTCGATCATTCTAATATGGATATGAAGATTCAGTTTTGTTCTATCATGACTATTCTTTTGCCCCCTAGGAATTTCTTTTCTCCCCAAATAATATTAAAAAATTAAACAAAGGAGAGCATTTGCTGGAGACAGGTACTCATATAAGGAATAAGAAGTTTAATGCTTAAGGTTTGAGGAGGAGTTTGTAGAAATATTTTTTAAAACACCAAACAGAGCTATCCAATCCTGTTATGCCAATCTCTACACAGCACTTAATCCTGGCATCATTCTAAAGCCTGCTACTGGCTCTCTTAAAGTGAATGATTGGAAAAGAGGGGATAGAAGATGGGGTAGGAGGGCAAATTTGTATCTAGACTGTCTCAGCCTTATTAATGGATAAATTATCAGTTTAGGCTTACAAAAGAAATAGGAAGATCCTTGTTTCTTGGTTTTTTGTGTGTATTGATTTGATTTTTCTTTATTTTTTTGCTTTGGGAACTTATTTCAACAATAGTCAGTATTTGTATCCTGTCAGACAGACTAGAAACCCAGTGTGCAGACACTCAAGCAGGGAGGTTGGACTAAGAAAATATCCATACCAGTGTTTTATTAGAGGAAGGAACACTGGACCTGACTACCAGGAAACTAGGTTCTGATTCCACTGTGCCACAAGTCTCTTTGTCTCTGCAAAATAGACAAAATAATATTGGGCATATCACTACTGACATTGTGAGGATTAACTAAGATGAAGAGTGTTGCAGGTGTTTCGAAACCTATAAAAAGTGTTACCATCTTAAGAGAAAGAAAGAAAAGAGGATGGTTCTTGACGTTTTCCTCACTGCCTTTCAGTTTAACAAAGCATAAAGGAACCAAATAAAAGCATATTTATACATTACAGATGAAATTATAAAATCGGCCTAGTAGCAAATACACACACACACACACACACACACACACACACACACAGAGTATTTATTCATTTTTCCTAGAAACATTGCCTCTTAATGATATGTTACTAGGGGCCTTTGGATTCAACTAGCTTTACAATATGGAGAATAAAGGACACCACTCTTACTGGTGTTTTTATTATGTTTGACCTTATATACAAGGCTTTCTGCATTTTTCCGGTTATGGACTCTGACTATTGATTCTTTTAAAAAACAATCTGTAGTGAATGAGCTGTTTCCAGAATCCTTTAGTTTTTCTTTTGAATTTTTAAAACTTCATGTTTTAAAAAAATTTTGCACACATACAGATAATCAACTCAATCATCCCCAGACACAGAAAAACACTTTTCATAAAACTTTACATTTTCTCTGTGATATTTTATTCTTTTGATATGTCAAATGCAGTCCTCATTAACATTGTTTAAATAGTAAGCTTATTTTTCTTAAGGTGTATACACATGGCTCAGCTCAAAATTTCAGACAACAGCATAAATGATGGTGAGAGTATAGACTCTGGAGATAGACAGATTTAAGTTTCTTATCCTAATTCTACCATGTATTGTATGACCCTCAACAAGTTCTTTAACCTCTCAGAACCTCACTTTGGGTGGTAACAATACCTACTTCATAGAGCTTATGAGAATCTTTAAAAAATAACTATGTTACTTTGGCACCTAGAAGGTAACTGATAAGTGTTACTATTAGAATAATGACTGTTGATTGGATTAAACGTAGGTTCAGTTACTTGGCAGATATCCTTGGCAAATAACTATACTTTTGGATTTAAAATCCATGGTGCTTATGTTTATATACCTTCACATTTATTGATTTGTAGGTTCTATGACAGTTAGTTTTTTATCCTTACAGTTCAATTCAGCAGAAAATTTTGAATACATACTAAGTGCTAGTCATGGTGCTAAGTGCTGGGGAGTTGAAGATGAATAAAGCAGGGTACTTGCACTCGAGGAACCCGTTAGGATTCAGAAGTGAAGGTACTGATTTTATCTATATTTCTACTGAGGCAAACAGAAAACTGTTGATGATTATCACTCGAGTTATGTGTTTACATTTTGACAAATGGCATGTAAGATCGTTCTTCATTTGTTAAAATGTAGAAAAATGGGAAATATCCACTCTTTTTTGCCTTTCATGAATCTGTGTGTGCAGACAATGAACATCAGAAAAACAAGGCACCCACCAACATTATATTATAAATTCTCTCAGTATTTCTTCTCTGTTTTTATTGCTTTTTTACGTGTCATGACATTTTCATGTGAGTAAAATATAGTCCCACAGTCAAGTTGTTCTCAGTCAGATCTACAAAGAGAAAAGTCATTCAATAAACATAAAAAAAGGAAAATGCTAGAAGCCAATCCGCTGCTGATATAGGTGTGGGTGTTCTTTTTTCACTTTGATTAAAACTGCATGCAATTGTGTGTTTGAGGAATATTATTCTGCTGTTGTTATTGCCAAAAAAATATGAAGTTAGACTAGTTAGAGTAACACAGGTGCTGCCTTGGATGACGAGAAAGTCCACAAAGGGATAAAAATGTTTTTCTAAGTATGCAATAGCTGATCAGATCATAAAAGTGTTCTGTTCTACCTATGTTCTGGGTGGAAGGAATCCAAATCCTTAGACTGCTCATGGGGCTAGTTGTAAGAACACTTTGGGTATAATCCCAGCCCCGGAATTCTGGGCTGTGAGTGTGGAGCTGCTCCAGGTTCTTTCTGATACAGTCTAGGATATGGGATTATCATTACTTCAATTCCAGACACTTCCAGTCCCCAAAGAATCCCAATGTTGTATAGAGGCTAAGAATGTAGACTTTCTGTGACTTTGGAAAAATTACTTAATCACTTTGTGCCTCAGTTTCTCCACTTGTTTGATGGTAATGGTATCTATTTTATAGGATTATTGTGAGTTTTAAAAAGTTAATAATGCATGTAACATGCTTAGACTTATGCCTGGCATAGAGGAAATGTTGATTGGTTTCATCTGTAGCTTTTATTGGTGGTTGATTAAAAATCCTGTTTAGGTTTAGGATCAATTTTTTTAAAAAATCAATTTTAATTATTAAATTATTAGGAAGATATTGAATACTCACCCTGTGATCAAAACTATGCGAGGTGCTGAGAAAGAGAAAAATGAAAAGATACAGGGGCTAGAATGAGCACGGCCAGCATACATATGGTCTTGATTCTGATGAAGGCTAATTTCTTAAAGCGAGGAACAGTAAGGTGCTGCACATTTTACGAACTGTTTTAAAGGGTAGATTTCTTTTTTCATTTTCTTTCTTTCTTTCTTTTACTATTATTAGTTAACTTTAGGGAAGTCACATCATAGCATGGCTTTGTTCCTTATTTCCTCTCTCTCTGATATAGGCAGAGTTTGGGGAGATTTCCAGTCTTTTGAGAAGTTCAGTGTCTTTACCAGTCACTTTCACTGAGTATCTGTAGCTAGATATTACTTGCAAAAGCCTTCAAAGAGCTTTCTTTGTAGTTATACCTATATTCACGTGGATGACTTTCTATAACTCTTCTGACCGTATGTATGAGGGCCTTTCTTTAAAAATGCAGTATAGGCAAGTTAAGTATTAGAAGTTTCTGTACTACATATGTAACTTTCTGTAACATTTTCTTTTGCCTAGATTTTGGAGATGCAGTTGTTTTTGCTTCATTCCCAATTTGGGGATCTTCCTCTTATGTTCTCCAAAGTAGTTACCTTACCAATGATTCTTTTCCCAAAATGCTCAGAAGAATTTGATGTGTTCACATATTTTGACTGTAATTAGCTTTTTGGAGCTATTTTACATTTATACCTATTGATCCCTGATAAAATTGATCTGTCTCTCAATTTAAGTGTTCAGACTCTCCCTTCAATCGTTCAGGATATACGCAAGAATCTTTCTTGTTTTTAGTCTCTGCTTCATAAGGTTACCAGATGAATCCATCAAATGCCATGACCTGTCCTTAAATTCTGACTTAGAATAAGGATTATTTTAGTTGGCATTCAAGTTAAAATTTGTTCCAAAGATGAAGTGGGCCAATGAGATTCAATGTGAGCATACCCCAGCGTATTCTTCTATCGCATATGAAACAAGAAGCACTTGCTTCACTGTGACAAGGAAGGATATGACATTGCGAGGTTGTGCAGAGAAACAATTACCCTCTTTCTCTTATTTTTTAGAACAAAATCAGTTCATGGTCTACTGAAAAAAATTAAAACTCTGCCTTTTACCTACAGCCAGACAGAAATATCTGACCTGAATATATTAAACTCCCATCTAAAAGCACCTCATAATAATAAAATATTTTCTCAATTTCTATGTTATTGTCAGTACCATTTCAAATGAACAACATTCACTTCCAGAATATTTGAATTCTTATGTATTAGAAATGGGGAAGTGTGACACAGTTACTTTCCCATGGGAGCCTTGCTCAGAGCTCATTTGAGCTGTGACCTGCTTAAGCTGCCAGGAAGTGTTTGTATTTTTGTTGGATCTTTAAAATGGAGATCCAGAGCGAAGGACAATGCATCAGAATTAGACATTTTTACTCTACAGCAAATGAAAAATACAAGGAAGTATATTTTCTTTCGTAGTAAAGTGTTTCACAACTTTCACCCTTTATCAGATCTTCTTAATAGGGAAACCTTATCTGTGAAATTACTTTTTTTTCAGTAAAAAATTGTTCCATGCAAATTGTGCATCTTGAATCCTGGAATTCTGGCTGGCAGCAGCCAGATTTAAAGTCTGTGAACATCTCAAGCCAAGTATAAAATCCCTCTGAAGATATGGGGGTTGATGTGAGTTCTTGGGTGAATAAAGTAGTGACTATAGAAATAGTTCGGGTACAATTGTAGATGGAATTTTTTATATGTGGCCAAGAACAGAGTTTTAAATAGTGCTCTAATCTTTAAAAAGAAAAGAAGAAGAGGGGTAGTTGGGGAGAGGAATAACTGTTCTTGTTTGAAATAAAGTCTTTCAGTTGTTAGATTCCTTTGATTTCCATAACAGTGTAAGAACAAAGAATGGCCTTAAGAGTAATATTATCAGGAATGAACATGGTTCAGTTATGATAACAACAAAAGTTTGTGTTTTCAAGACATCCAATTCCTGAATGTGTTCTTGTTCTCTGGTCTCCTGCTGTTTCTTCTGTGCCCCTTGCATTCCCAATGCCTTCTCCTTACCTAGCTAATTTCTTATCCCTGAAAAGTTCCAACTTAAACATCACTTCCTCCAGGAAGCCTTCCATTGCTTAATTCCAAATTAAGGATAGGTGGGTGTCTTTCTGTGCCTTCTATGGTGTCTTTGACTTCTCTGGTGTAGCACACATCACATTGTTTTATAATTGCCTATTTACATATCTTCTTCCCTGACTGATTGTAAGCTCCCTCCACTATAAAAATAATAACTGCTATTTATTGAGTATATACTATGGGCAAGGTACTGTTCTAAACATTTTATATATTTTGTATTATTTATTTCTCACAACAATGATAATTTATCAATCCATTTTATAGATGAACAAAGTGAGGCACATAGAGGTATAAGTGTCTCGCCCAAGGCTACTCAGCCAATGAGTAATAAAGACAGTATCGGAATCTGACTCCAGTGTGTAGGCTCTTAGCCATTACTTTATACTATCTCCTTAATGGCAAGGGTCATATCTGGTTCCTTCAGTCTTATTCTCAGAGACTGAAACAGTGGCTAGTAGATAGAAGGTACACAATAACATATTTGTGGAATGAAGCATCCACATGCATTTGTGAAGAAAAGCATCAATTGTTATGCAGACAGCATGATGCTATTGCAAAGTAGCAGGAATATAACTGGTTCTTGACTGAGACTCTCCTGAAATTAAAATTAATGTATCCAATTATCAGATTCTAACATTAACTCTTGGTACCTGCCCAACTCACACCTACAAATGAAGACTGTCTTTGCATAAGACTCTTCATGTTTTGTTTTTCCAATTTAATCAATGTATATAGACCATGGAGAGAAAAAAATGCATATAATCTAGATCTTTAGAGAGAGGAAATATGGGTCAGAAGGCTCAGCATTAGCAAAGGCTGAGCCAGGCAAGAGGGCAGGCTGGCAGTGCCCCAGCTGATGTTTGCTTTGACTGGTAGGGAGCTAAATTCACATGATATTTGTATATCAAAAAGCACAAAAGCAAATGAACATATGACTTCTACCCTATGTTTCTGCAACAATTTGTAATTTCATCTGACACAAGCTTATTTTTAGGTAGACCTGGTTGAATGGGTATGCAGACACACACATATACACACATAAATTTGTTTAAAATAATATACTACACTTGTGAACATAATTCTTGTAAAATATTAAAAGTTAAATATTGGGTTTGACACTTTCCATAGGTTTGAAAAAACTGGTTGCTTCATGAATCCCGCTTAAATTGGTTCTGCATGAGTTATTGTCAGCTCTAGTGTATGGCAACATTGTGTGAAATCTTAGAGCCTGATGGTGCCCCAGAGAGAAAAGATTAGCTAGTGGAATATGTCATTGGGTGACATCCAGAAGAGAAATCGGAGGATCCCATGAGTTTTCTTCACTCAAAAATTGCCTGGTGTACTTTAAACAAAGCCATCAGTAATGTTGATATGTCAACATAATTTAATTTATGATCTTATGAGCTATTGCCCTGAAATCATTAAGCAGTCTAACAAAAAAACAGTAGAAATGATCAGACAGCGTAACTTACAAAAGCCCTGAGACTTTTGTGACCTTATGAATACAAGTAATGTACAAAAAGAATTTTCTCCAAGGAGGTCCTTGAAACAGTATCTAATTACACCTAAACCTCAGAATGAGATTGACATTCATATTAAGAAACAACAGAAGCAATTTCTCATATTAGAAATTGTTTTATGAAAGTTCATGGTTATGTTTTCTTGCTTCTCTGTTACGGTGTAGGTCTTGTTACTCAGTGAGGTTACCATGGTTTAAAATTGGCTACCCTTAGAAAATCAATACAGACAAGCCATGATATCATTATACAGTAAATACCCACATATTGTGACATAAAAATGTTTATTTTTACTCTGCCCACTATACACACACACACACACACACACACATGAATTATGAATAAAATTATTAAAGTATATACGTTTGTACAATTATTATTAAACTAACTTTTGTAAACTACAGATTAGCATGTCCACTGAAGCAACAAATATATGTGGGAGGTCAAGTAGCAGTGATTCACAGGTTGTTCTAAGGATGTCCACAAAGCATTTTATTGTTTTTGTATTCCAATCCATTCTTTAGTTATATCTATAAACCTATCTCCACTCTCCAAAAAAAAAATCACTCAACTGACTAAGGTAACAGATTTGAGCAATTCCTTTCCTGCTGCCTTCCCTTCACAATTTTAGAGGGTTTGGGAAATTAAATGAACAGGTGCTTCTCTTCTAAATACATGAGAGCTATGCCAGATACTCACTATGGATTTAGCTATTACATTGACATTGTTTAAAACAGAGAAAAAAAACAATGACTCTGAGACATGTATATGAGCTCACTGTTACTTGGTTCTGCCCACTATATGTAGTTTGGAAGAGAGTTTATACTTGTTGATTTTGTAGGATAATAATTGAAAAATACATATTTTTCTTCTGTGATGTTATGATTCTAAACCCTATAAACGAGATGTGCTTTGTCCTCTATGGAACATTGAAATGATTCAAAATTAAAATTTTTGTGTATTCTTTGCTTTACTATTGGTGGTTAAAACCTACGTACTTTAATCTTTTGTGTTACTCAAGTACTAGGTACATATATTTAATTTAATATCATCTATTGTTAAATAATATTAATAATATCAACAACAAAAATGATAGAGACCATGGAGTAAATGTTTCTTTTCCATTCATTAACAAGTTGAAAGCTAAAAAGAGAACTGCATGTTAATCCTTTAGTATTGAACTTGTATTAAATCCCTTAGTATTAAACTTGCTATGGTTTAAATGTGTCCCCCAAAATTCATTTGTTGGAAACTTAATTTCCAATGCAACCATGTTGAGAGGTGGGACCTGCAAGAGGTAATTTCAGAGGCAGAGCCCTCATGAATGGATTAATTTTATCATGAGAGTGGGTTCAAAACCACGAGAGTTTTATATATCATAAAAGAAAGTTTTAGCCCCCTCTTGCTCTCACATGCATGCTATCTTGCCCTTCTGCCTTCTACCATGGGATAACACAGCACCAAGGCCCTTGCGATGCCAGTACCATGTTCTTGGACTTCTCAGCCTCCAGAACCATGAGCCAAATAAATTTCTGTTTATTATAAATTACCTAGTCTGTGGTATGCTATTATAGCAGCATAAAACAGACTAAGACAGCACTTTAACCCAATTCCTTGCAGACTAGAATCTCACATCAGAGCTACAAGTGATGTTAGATGCCAATCAAGTTAAATGCCACTATGTCACTATATAGGATACCAGAACAACTCATGTGAGAGAACCAAGGGTACAGAAGAAACTGCCCTTTAAAAGGTTTTCCAATATGCAGCTGTATTTCTTTATAACAATTCAATAGTATTTGTTTGATATGGTAGTTTTTATTATGCTACAAATGGACTTAACAGGTACAAGAAAAGGTTATGTGTCTTGGTGCATGGTAGAGAAAATAACTAACAGTAAACATATTTAAATATAGATGATTGGGGGAACCACTGGAAAAATAATAACAGTGCAGAGTAAGAAATTTTATTGTATGAGAGAAAATTATTTGGAAGATGAGGGTATAAATGTCAAAGCCACTTTTTTTTTTTATTTCTGCACATTATCGGGGTACAAATGTTTAGGTTACATATGTTATGTTACATATGTCTGGGGGTTGGACACACGTGTAGCTCTGGCTTGGGCAGTGCAAAGGCAATATATGTAACCAAAGCATCTGTACTCCTGTAATAGTCTGAAATAAACAAACAAACAAACAAACAAACAAATCTAGTGCCCTTTAGAAAGCTCAGAAAGAAGTCAACCATCAATAATAACACAGGATTATGAAACTGAAACAGCCTGATATTGAACTTCAACTCTTTCCAGAGAAATCTTATGTAAATAATAAAAACACTGGTCCCCCTGTCTCCAGTCTTGCTCCTCTCTGGTTCTTTCTCCATTCTGAAATCAGAGTGGTCTTTCTAAACTCCATATATGATCAAGTCTTAAAACAATTCATAGCCACACTGGACAATCATGGATTTCTGAGATGCTCCTCTTTTATGCTTCTGAGCCTTCACAAAGATGTTCTCTCTACCTGAAGCCCTCTTCTTTCCTTTTCTTCCCAATTCACCTGGTCAACTCTTATGCTTCCTTCAGGGTGTATTTAACAACACATGTTGTTTCTATGTAGTAATAACCAAACAGCAAGTACACATTTGTATTATTTTTCCATTTAATACTTTATTATTTGCATGTTTCTAAGTCTTCAAAAACATTATTTCCAATGACTGCACAATATTTCATTGAGAGGATGGCATCATAGATTACTACATAATATCTCTATCAGTGGCTTCCAATATTTGACTCTTACGAACTACACTGTGATGATCATCGTGCACAAAATATAGTGTCTAGGATGATTTCCTAAGCATTATGTCCTAGAGGTGAAATTACTGATTCATATTAAGATCATTTTTATGAATCCTAAAACTTATTTTCAAATTGTTTTCCCAAAGTGTTTATCAAATTCACTTCCACTGACTATATAAGGAAGCCTGTTCTCGCACAATTTTGCTAGCACAGAACATTTTTGTGATTTTAAATAATTGCTAATTTGCTCAGGGAAGAATCATATTTTTTTGTTTTAATGTATACCCTTTATATTACTAGTGAGCTCAAACATTTTCCATAGATTTGTTTACAGGTCCCTTATAAATTGTCATTATGTTTAAATTTTTCTGAATGTCCCCAGGGAGCATCTCATATACGCTCATGTTTAGTATTTGCTTATCCTATATATATACACACACACATTTAATAAAATGCTGATTTGATCTGAGGTAGGCAGACTTTCAAAAGCAGAGTAGTTTACTCTTTCTATCCAAAAGCACTAATACTAAACGTGTGCTTGAAAACCACTTGGGAAATTTAAGCTGAAAATTTCAGTAGGAAAAAAACTGTCTAGGTAAGAAAGAGGCCCCTTGGAATAGTTTAGTCTTTATGATTGCATCCTTAAAAGGAATCTTGGGAATGCATGTGTGTGAGTGACTAGAAAGGGAAGCAGGAAAAATAAAAACAAGAGTGAATAACTTAATTATAATTTAACCACTACCAATATTAAATCAGTGCTTTAGAAGCTGGAGCTTTTTATTTTACCCAAATTATTTCACAGGTCTCAGGGTTCTTTTCATATGTATTATTGTCCTTATGCTATGAAAATTTATTACCTGGTATTTATTCAACTTCCACAATCACTGTTATTTGCTGGTTAGTTTAGGCTCTCTTCCTGTCTGAGTTACCTAGGTGTCAGTGATAAGTAGTACAAAAATACAGAGATAGAAAACAGCAGCATGAGGGACTTTTAAGACACTTAATTGACTGTTTGACATGTATTCTAAGCATGTGACAGGTAATAATTAAGACTGCTTAATTAGTTTCTGACTATTGGGATGAAGAATAGTAGTAAAACTGAATAGTACTAATGAAAAAGACTGAATTACTATGATCAAAACATTCTTTTCTTTTCACCAGGTAAAAGACTTTCACATGCAGTAAGTGTACTGCCTTTCTTTTTGCATAAGAGAAATAATAGCTGAATTGCCACGGTGATTATAACCAAAGTTCTGGCCTAATTCTTATAATTAAAACTATTCCATAATATTAGAAAAGAACATAAGAAATTAGAGCTAGAATTTCTCACATACAAGAAAAGCTCTGTGGTAAGGCAAACACATTATTTCAGTTATATTGCTGTGGATATTTAACAATTAGGTGGAAGAGACTAACATCCTACATATGAGGTAAAACAAGAAAAATACTAAAAATAAACAATCAAGTATGGAGAGCACACTATTGTATATTATTTCTTCTTTCTGAAACTGAATATTAGGACAAAGACCCCCTCTCCAATTTATTCAGTGTCTCTTAAATATAACATTATGACTCAAGCACTTTGATATCCTATTAAATTAGACGATTTATACCTCATGTGGCTGGGTCTATGAGTTACTTATCTTTGTATCTTCAGATTCTATTATTTATGTAATACGTGTAGCAAATGTCTGTTCAATGGAATTTTAAACAGCTATCAGAATGAACCAGCAACACGAAGAACTTTTCCAGTTCTCTTTTCCTGTTTTCTCTCTTTTTTTCTGTTGTCCAATTGTGACTGTGTCTGTGTGCATATGTGTGTGCAGTTTCCCTCTTCAAGGCCAAACAGCTGGGGCTTCCCTCACTATTAAGAGCCAGCAACCGCCACACTCAAGTTTTGAAGATTGCAAAAGAGATGGAATTCTCAGGGGTGCTTTGTCCCAGAGCATGTGGAATTTGAAAGCAAAGCAGATGGAGTCCTGGAGAAAGACAGCTTGGTGATGATGATTTTAATGATTAAATGGAAATCGAATGAGGGACCACTGAAGGATGGAAAGAGCTGAGAAGCTGTCAGAGGGTCACAGAAGGAGAGGAAAACAGAGTTTCAAAAAGTTTCTATGAACCAGCCTAGCTTTCCTTAAGCAATAAGCCACAGGCAAGAACCATAATGCTCTAAGAGCCCTGAAGCCCAAGGACAATAGATGTGTGTACCGTCCTGATTAGTGATGGCAGGAGACACAGATGGCTGGTTAACCCATTAGGTAGTCAGGAAGGGCAGCCACCAGGGAATACGTGGCAGCTTCATGAAGCCAGACCCAGACAGGTGGCAGACAGCTTGAGCTGAGCTCTTTGTGTTTGGTTTCTGACCTTATTTAAAATAACAGTAGTAAAATGCTTATTAAGCCTTAGCTTCAGATTTTTTGGGTTTTTTTTTTTTTGTTTGTTTTTTTCTTGCCAAGCCTTAGTGAATGGGAGAGCTATGTCAGGAAGCTAAGTCTCAATTTTGCTTTGATATTTTTATCTTCCCCCTTTCTTGTGACTCTCGCAGACATGATCTTTCTCTGAAAAACGCAAAGGAAAAGGTTTGATGGTGACCCAGTTTGTTCTTCCTCTAAGAGCACTGACTGCTCATTCTCAAAACTTATTCAAGTCACCCCTATGCTAAGCAGCACAGTAGCCTGGCTCTGTAAATGTGTGAAACTCAAGGGCAGCCAAGTCAAATGCAGATGTAATGGCAGGTGAATTTGGTAGGTGAACACACCTGTTGAAAATTGTTTTATTTATTGTTTGAAATATATGAAAATGCTTTAGGGAATATTATCCATTAAAGGCAGACACTGGAGAGGCTGATGCATAAGATAAGTATATAACCTATGCATTGCTCCAGGCATAGATTTGTTTGATTTGTGTTTAATACAATTTTTGTAGCTGCTCAGTTTTGCATTGCAGTGAAAACAATTTTAAATCCTGTAAAAATAAAACAGAAGTTGTTTTTCTTGTATTATACAACTGCAAGGAACCAGATTTCTGATCTGAACATTCCTTTCATATTAGGTACTTTTGACACAGTATTTAACTGGTTCAGAAGAACGTGTTATAACCTTCACTGTCCTTATAATAGAGGAAAAGGCAAAAACAAGTTAGAAAGAGATGCCTTAAGTTATAGCTAAACAGTGTCAATTTCAGATCAGAAACTCTGTGGGGCTATTCGTTCCAAAATGATTGTTCTTCCTAGACCAGAAAGATATTAAGAGGCAAGCAGGAAGAAATGGAAGAAAGAATGGACTTGTAATTCCCAGGCTTCTATTCTGCTGCTGCATGTAGGCTTTATTGATAGGAGTTAGTTCCTCCTAAGAAATAAGTTCAAGAAATGTTAGGTTAGACAATGTTGAAGAATTGTCTTTGTTACAAGTGTTCTCAGAGTCTTTTATATGATTAAATGTATTGTGAAATTTAAAAACGGTATGTGCAGTGTTTGCTCTACTTATTTGATCATCTAGAATCCCTCTGTCCTTTTTGTTACAGAGTATCTCACAAGTTAGCAAGCTGAAAAACAAAGACTCTTTCAGAACTGTGAGACTGAGCCATCCGCTGTATCATATTGAAACAGAAACTATGTAAGTATCAGTTGAAAGCCAGGTAAGACACAAATCTGTGAGGATGAAGAGACCATACTAGCTTTAATTTAGTAACTTTCTAACCCAACATTTCCTAATGTGTGTTGTGTAGATTACTTCTTCTCAATATCATTACATGTTGGGTAAAAATAGGATTTCGTGGTCAAATGAGTTTAGGTAAAGGCTGGGTCAACAAAAATTAAGCAGATTTCTTTAAAAAGGCACTTCTTAGAATGTTTTTAAAAGTAGCCATTTCTTGTGTCTACTCAGTTAAAAATTTCATGCTCTTTGAGAACTGCCCTATCTTAATACATTCAGGCTGCTATAACAAAATCCCTTAGACTGGGTAATTTATAAACAATGGAAATTTATTGCTCACAGTTCTGGGAGGCTGGAAAGTCCACAATCAAGGTACCAGATGATTCTATATCTGGTGAGGGCCCATTCTTGCTAGACGTGACTTCTATATGTCCTCACATGGCAGAAGGGGCTGACTTCTGTCCTTTTTCATAAGAGCACTAATCCCACTCATGAGGGCTCCACCCTCATGATTTAGTCACCTCCCAAAAGCCCTCACCTGCTGATACTATCACATTGGGGATTAAGTTTTAACATGTGAATTTAGGGGGGACACAAACATTCAGACCATAGCATGGTAATATTTCTATTACTAAGAAATATTTCTTCTACTGTAAAGTATGTTCTGATTCCCTGGCCATAGCTGTTTGGTCAAGAAGTAAAATATTTGAACCTCAAAGATCCATTTAGAATAATTTTCCTTATAGAATTTTGAGTTGAGAGACACAGAAGCTGGGCATTGCTCGTATCTGTGTCATTTGAAAGTGTGCATTAGAAATACCTCCCAAAAGTGGCTCCAATTCATACTCATGTGGAAGTTATGCAAAAATGCTGATTTCTGTGCCTCATACAAAATCTCTACATGAGAATATTTTGTACCTGATTTACACAGAAAATGGTTAATGATGAAAGCTAAAAATTATTGAAGACTTACCATGCACTGTGTGCCAGGCACTGTAGTTCTTAACAAGATTCTCAGGAGAGTTTTAGACATCCTGACCAGCTATGGTCTAAGGATACACATTTGGGAAGCTCTATGAATTCTTGCTGCTGATATGTCCTAATTTCTTCTCTTGCTGAGGTTCAGTAGTTCAACTGTCCTTTTTATTTCTGTGAATTACCACAGTATTCTTGCAATAAATTCCCTGTTTGGTTGAAGTTAGCTCAAGTTGGTTTCTGTTACATGCAATCAAAACAACCTTAACTAATACAGCATTGTGAATTTCCTAGAAGGAAGCTTAAAGCATGAATTGCTTTACAAACTTATTTGACCACTGATTGCTTTTTTGGCGGGGGGAGAGCTCCTTGTTAAACCAGTACTCTGTTGCACATGCTTTGGGGAAGCACTAGTTTAAGGTAATTGATTTAACAGTGTTGTGAATTTCCTACAGGCTATATAATGAATGTAGGATTTTAAGCCCTGTTTCTAGGGGTAACATTAATTGCCTTAATATATGTTCTTAGAATTAGGGATGAAGAAAGATGACTGACCAGAAACACCAGCTGCCAGAGCATCTCAGTAGGAAAGAAAGGTTTTAGATGAAAGAGAAAGAAACAAACAAACAGATAAACATAGATTGGGTGCAATTCTGAGGGAAGTGTGCCAGAACCTGTGGGGGATTCCATGGGAAGAAGTTGCAGAGTAGAACAAGGAGGAACAAGATATTGATGGAGACCAATCCTATAAAGGGTTGGAGTCCAGCAAAAAGGATAGGTGGAGTGGTTTGTTTCTCTCACCCTCACATCTCTGAGAGTCAGCGGGCTTCCAAGCTGCTGGAGAGACTTTTTACCCTGATGAGCTCAAAAACTGCTGCTGCCAGAGAACTGGGAGCTTCTTGTGGAAAAAGTACCAGGCTCCCAGGCCCCCTGGGACATTTCCCATCACCACACACCCCAACCAAGACAGCAGGCAGCATATTGCTTCTCTACCCACCATGCACCTTTGTCTTCCCCAGGGAGCTTCAGCCTCTCAATTTTCAGCTTGCTCACTCCCATGCAAACATTTCCCAACCCCAGCCCAGACTGTGGGAGCCACAGGTGTCCAGTGGGTCCCAGGGGATTTGCCAGACCCTGGAGCCTGGACATTCCAGGTGGGTTGCCCTGTGGAGAGGGGAACAAAGATGACCAGAGTGCTAGCTTTCCTCCATCCAGACTTTTTTCCTCCCCCTCACTCACCCGCAGATATGGAGAGGCAAAACTGAGCCACAATAATGAGGCTTCTACAGAGAATGGGGCTCAAATTATTTTCTCTTAAAGTCCTCCAGCAGACTAAGAGGGGGGCAAACTGTGAGCTCCCTGCTCACTGGCCCTCCCTGGTGCAGCATGCCTGGTGACTCCATCAGAGAAGGGGCACATCCCAAAGTGGAGGGACATCAAACCTGATGGAACACCCCATGGGCAACTCAGGACCAGCACACTACTCCCTGGCATGGTCAGGGATTGATATTCAGGGACCTGGGGGCAGGTCTGCAGGCCAGATCCCAACCCCCAGGATTTGGTTGTGTTGCTTGGGGGCAGGGAGAGGAGATTGGTGGTGAGGTGGTGAGGGAGCCCATGTGGGCAGAACTGAGAAGAGAGAGCAGTGTGGGTCCCAACTGAGGCGTACTTGTGGAGCACACCTACCCCCACAGGAAGGCTGTGCTCTCAGCCCAGGCCAGGATCACATGTGGAGAAGTACCCCAGCCCACAGCACAATCATGGGGAAGCTTAGCTCTTTCAAGCTTCTGCCTGACGGCAAATGTTGGAGGGAGACCATGGAGTAGGGCAGCGGGGAAAAGAGTGAAACCTGCTCCTGACAGCCAGATTCTGAATCTCAGATGGCCCCACGACTACAAACGTGCTTTCTGGTTGGGTGGGACCACTTCAGCATCTCCCCGGTGGCCTTCCGCAGAAGCTGGGAGCAGACCTTTGACCCCTGCTGAAACAGCTACCTTACCAGTTTTTTTGGAGCCTGAGGGAAGGTACACCCAACCCAGCCCTGCCCAGCCTCACTCCCTCACCTGCCTCTGCTATGGCAGAGAATAGGGACTCACATGGAAGTTACAGGGCCCCACCCAGCACTTGGGGCCGTCAAGTACTTCTCCTGAGGGACTAGAGCTGGTGAGGTCCCAAAAATCACACTACAGCTTGTTCCTTCTGTCAAGCCCACGTAATGACAGGAAGGTCAATCAGTACAGCTCTTTACAACATCTATTGACTTAATCATATAGGGTGTGGTTGATTCTCACCCACAAGCACCACCTACTGTCTCACAGATTAAACTGGGCATGCCTATACAATTGACACTATTAAGAAGACCACACCGCTGGGAAAGAGAAAGGATTTAAAAGACCTCCATCCTGCCTCATCAAAGAGAGACAGGGACTCTGCCCACTCATATAGCTCACCACTACTACCACTACTACAGTTTAAAAACAACTAACAACTGAGAAAACCACCACACTAAGGATATCTATAACCAAGACATCCATCCAGAAACTAGAGCTCCATCAAGGTACCCACATGCAAAGGCAAAGGTTCTTGCCAACATATGCTACAAACACACCCGTATGTTTGAGGGAGGAGAAAAAGCCCCATCTAAACAAAAGAAAATCCAAAAATTAGAAGTGACAGCTTCCCCAGATGAGAAGGAATCAGTGAAAGAACTCCAGAAGAATGAAAAATCAGAGTGAAAGTATATCCCAAAAGGGAATACCAGCTCTCTAGGAATGGAACCAACCAAAATGACAATACTGAAATAACAGATAAAGAATTACAAATATGGATTGTAAGGAAGCTCAAGAAAATCCAAGAGAAAATGGAAAACCAATTCAAAGAAACCAGAAAAATAATTCAGGAAATGAATGAAAAATTCACTAAAGAGATTGATATATTTAAAAAATGGAACTTCTGGAAATGAAAAATTCATTTAAGGAAAACAAAACAGAGTGGAAACTTGTAAGAATAGACCAGGAAGAAGAAAGAATCTCAGAGCTTGAAGACAACTCTTTTGAATTAATTCAGTCAGTCAAAAATAAAGAACAAAAAATTAAGAGGAATGAACAAATCCTACAAGAAATATGGGATTATGTAAAACAGCAAATATAAGAATCATATATGACAAACCCACAGCCAGCATCATACTATATGGGGAAATATCTCTACCAAGAGAATTACAAAATACTGAGGAAAGAAATCACAGATGACACCAATTAGTGGAAAAATATAGCATGTTCATGGATTGGTAGAATCAACATTGTTAAAATATCCATACGACTCAAAGTGATTTACAGATTCAGTGCAATCCCCATCAAAATATCAAAATCATATTTCACAGACCTAGAAAAAATAATTCTATGCTTCATTTGGAACCAGAAAAGAGCCCAAATACCCAAAAAAATCTTAAGCAAAAGGAACAAATCTGGAAGCATCACATTACCAGATTTCAAACAACACTACAAGGCTATAGTAACCAAGATAGCATAGTATTGGCACAAAAATAGAGACATAGACCAATGGAACAGAACAGAAAACCGAGACATAAAACCATCCAAATACAGCTAACTGATCTTTGACAAAGTGAACAACAATATACACTGTGAAATAGAAGCCCTATTCAATAAATGGTCCTAGGACAACTTGATAGTCACATGTAGAAGAATGAAACAGGATCCATATCTCTCACTAGTCACAAAAATTAATTCAAGATGGATAAAAGACTTACATATAAGGCATGAAACCATAAGAACTCTAGAAGAAAATGTTGGAAAAACTCTTCTAGATATCAGCCTAGTCAGAGTATTTATGAAGACCCCAATGGAAATCACAGCAAAAACAAAAATAAATAAATGGGGCCAGGCACGGTGGCTCATGCCTATAATTCTAGCACTCTGGGAGGCTGAGGGGGGTGGATTGTTTGAGGTCAGGAGTTCGAGACCAGCCTGAACAAGAGCGAGACACCGTCTCTACTAAAACAGAAAGAAATTAGCTGGACAGCTAAAACTATATAGAAAAAATTAGGCTGACATGGTGGTGCATGCCTGTAGTCCCAGCTACTCGGGAGGCTGAGGCAGGAGGATCACTGGAGCCCAGGAGTTTGAGGTTGCTGTGAGCTAGGCTGATGCCATAGCACTCTAGTCCAGGCAACAGGGTGAGACTCTGTCTAAAAATAAATAAATAAATAAATGAGACTTGGTTAAATAAAAAAACTTCTGCACAGCCAAGGAAATAATCAACAGAGCAAATAGGCAACCTACAGAATGGGAGAAAATATTCATGAGCTATACAACCAATAAAGGACTAATAACCAGAATCTTCAAAGAACTCAAGCAAATCAGCAAGAAAAACGCAAACAACCCCTTAAAACATGGGCAAAAGACATGAACAGAAGCTTTTCAAAAGAAGATACACAAATGGCCAATAAAACTATGAAAAAATGCTCAACGTCCCTAATCATCAGGAAAATGCAATTAAACCCACAATGAGATAGTACCTTACCCCAGTTAGAATGGCTTTTATTAAAAACTACAAAAACAATAGATGCTGGTGTGGATGCAGAGAGAAAGGAACATTTTTACACTATTGGAACTGCAAATTAATACAACCTCTACGGAAACAGTATAAAGATTCCTCAAAATGAAAGTATACCTACCATTTGATCCAGCAATCCAACTACTGGGTATTTACCCAAAGGAAAAGAAGTCATTTTATCAAAAAGACACCTGCACTTAAATTTTTTTTGCAGCACAATTCACAATTGCAAAGATGTGGAATCAGCCCAAATGCCCATCAATTCATGAGTGAATTAACAAAATGTGGTATATGTATATTATGGAATACTACTCAGCCATGAAGAAGGATGACTTAATGTCTCTTGCAGCAGTATGGATGTTACTAGAGACCATTATCCTAAGTGAAGTATCTAAAGAATAAATAAACAAACACCACATGTACGCACTATTAAATGGAAACTAACCGAATGAGAACACGTGTGCGTAGATGAAAGTATAATTCAATGGAAATCAAGCGGGATGAGGGGAGGAGGGGATGGATAAAAACCTACCTAATAGGTACAGTGAACACTATCTGGGTGATGGGCACACTTATAACCCTGACTCAAGCATTACAAAAGTGATCCTTGTAACCAAAAACATTTGTACCCCCGTAATATTTTGAAATAAAAAAAAGAATTAGGGACATTCAGTGGTTCAGTGTTGATACACACAATTAGATGCAAATAAATAATGCTTTGATATTCAGCTTTAGGATCATTCTGGTAAACAAGAAGTCAGGGCTCTCTCTCAGTGATTCAGTGCTCCCATATGCACATTATAAGCCTTTTCCATTCACCTATAGGTTTTACATAGATGACACATCATTCTACAATACACCTAGAGGAAAGAGTGGCAGAATCAGATGGTTTAGTGTAGGGTTGATCATTCTGTAGCCATAAGTAAAGAAAAAAATTAAGTATTAATTGAATTGACATAAAGTAATAATCTTCTCTTTTAAATATCTAAAAGGTTATGGAAACTCAGAGGAATAGCAGGATAAAATGCACTGGAATAACAGCAGACCCAGCTGAAATCTAAATTTGACCATTTATTAGCTCTGTCACTTGGAACAAGTCCATTTCTCTAAACCTATTTCTTATTCTATAAAATAGGGATAATAATTTTTCTTCTATGCTTTTTGTTTAGGACTAAAAGAAATAATAGTTACTATTAGTAAGATATTTCTACATGCCAGACACTGTGCTAAACCCTTTAAATCCATTATTTATTTAATTTTTTAAACATTTCTGTGAGATGGTTTGCTATTTTTATATTTTGTAGGTGAGGAAATCTAGGTACAGAAGCATTAAGAACATTGCTTCAGGTTGCCCAGTAGACAGAGTCAGGGTACAAAATCAAAAAGTCTGACTCCAATGCCTACATATCGTAATCACACAGTATTTAACTCTTTTCTCCAGGAAGCTCCCTCCTTCATCTTTGACTATGTGACAATAGAGAAACATGTTGTCATGACAATATATTTAGATTGTGAAGGGGAAAAAATGTAAATCTGTGTAGATGACACTGATGAATTCTGTCTTCTATTCTTGGTCAAGTTAGCCATCTTTGGGAGGACGATTTCAGTGGAGGGGAGAGAGGATTAAATCATCAATATAACCACAGTAAAACAAGGAAAATTGACAGGAGCAAATGTATCATACAAAGAGAGCTGATGGAGTTCTGGAATCCGGGTGGGATTAGTGAAAGAATGCCATTTGAAGTAAGAGTTTTAACTAGAGTAGGAATGTGGATTGATGGAAAAGAACAGGCTACCACAAGAGGGATAATATGTTCGAAGTCTGAATGATAAGGATGAGCAGACTGGTTTGTTTGGATGAAAAACAAGATTTATATTAAAAGGTGTAAGAACAATAAGAATGGCTAGATTGAGAAATGGCCCAGGGATAATTCCTTCCTCATCACTGTTAATATAGGAATTAACATTTATTGAATGGTTACTTTGTGTGAGGCACTATATTAATCATTTTACTCACACAAAATCATCTAATCCTCATACCAACCTCATGAAGTTGGCACAATAATCAGATCTATTTTACTGTCAAGGAACATGAGGCACAAAGAAGTTCAATAATTTACACAAGGTTACTAGGAAGTGGAAGAGCCAGAATTCAAACCCAGTAATTGAGGTTCAGACTCTATGACCTGTATCAGTATGCTATACCACATTGTAGTCTGGATTTGCTTAATTACGTTATTCCCTTTCTTATGAAACTGAAGTGGTTTCTTATTACCTTTATTAGCAAATATAATTCCTTTGTCTGATCTTCACGGACCTCTATCAACTTGCAACTCTTGATCATTAACATGATTTTTCATCACTTTCCCTAAATGGGCCCTCCTCTCTTACAGGTAAACTAATATGATGCCCTACTTAGAATGCCCTGTCTCTGCTGATCCATGTCTCTAAACTCCATTAAAATTTAGCTCAATAAATTTAGCTATAGCCTCTAAGAAGCCCTCTCTGACTTTTTCCATGGAATATCAATTCTAAATTAGTCTGTTTTCCTCACAAAATGTATTATCTCAGTGGCTATTAGGCGGATATTGATTATTTTGCCCTCAGGAACCTTACTTGATAAGCAATATTGATTCCATGTGTTTTGAGCATGTGTTTTTCTGCTAAATGGATTATTAGTTCCTTGAAATTAAAAAAAGTGTCTGTAGGAGGGGACGGGAGTGTGGTAAAAAAAATAATAAACAAAAATTTAAAAAAATTGAAAAAAAAATAAATAAAAAGTGTCTGTATAAAATACCCATTCATTTGATATTGACCATGATGTAGAATAGGTAAAAATAGGAAGATGATACTAAAAACAGTTGGAAATAAGCTTTTATTTTCTCCCCATGTGTACAGAAAAAGATTTATTTAAAAATTCCACTTTTCTCTGATAGAAGTTTACGTTCAGACTGTTAATATTTTTTCCCAACTAGAAAGTAATACCAATGTCATGAAGGTTGGGGCTCATTTTCTTATTTGTGAAAATGAGATCATTGGTTCAAAAGACAACAGAACTTAGCTTAGAAATAAGTATAGATTAATCATGCCTTTTTTTAAACAAAGGTTTTAATTATACAAGGCCCTGCAGAGATTGTTTATTTCATAATTACTGAAAAATGGCAAGTATCCCACATAATACCCTTTCCTTTTGAATATGGAAATGCACTTGAACAAATGCAGATATTTGGCGACTAAACAATGAATAAGATTCCCATTTGTGCTTAGTGGAATGGAATCAGTTGGTCCTCAGTAATTTAGCCAAGGTTCCCTCTGCTAATGGCAAAACATGTCTGTCCCTCTAGCTAAACAAACACTAGATTATTCATTTTCCTTTTGGCAAATGCCATTGTGGAAATGCCCATGATACTTGTTGTTTATCATGAATGACTGTTGGGGGGTATCCCTTGGTAAAAGGAAAACTATACAAACCAAGATAATAAAGATAAATTTAAGAGTTGCGGAATTCTGTGCATGTGTGTGTGTGTTAATGTGTATCCAAGCCATTATGTGATTTTTGTTTTGTCTGAATACAATGTGTTTCATGTTTCAGTGGAATCTTTTTTTGTGTGGGGCTCCAAGTATAAATAAGATAACATAAGTGATCTTGTGTATACTCAGTACCCAGATAGTATATGGCTCTTTTTTGAATCCTTAAAGGTTTGTAATAAAGACCACCCATGGTTTCTGCCCTCAAAAATCTTATTCTTAAATAGATATACAATCATCTATCTGGGTGAAGTAGTTGTGAATAAAAAGAGTATGTAAACTATATAGACAAGGACAGGAGAGATGATTGAGATTTATCTGAAATTACAGAGAAAGTGTTAAAACAGATTATAACACATCATTTTTTGTTTCCAGTTACTCAGTTGATTAAAGCAAGGTGTTAATGAGGACGAAGTATAATGTAATTAGAAATTTAGCAAGAATCAGAAGACCTGAGTTCTAGTTTCAGTGCTACATTTAACCAACTGTTTGACTTGAGCAAGGGGATCACCCTTGTTGCCCTCACAAAAAGGAATATATGTTTGTGAAAATGCAGCTCAAATTTTATTAGTAATATGCATAACACTAGCCAAAAAACATGCAAAAATATGGTTTTGAAAACAGGAGATCACTTGGTCAGAGTGTTCAGATGACTCATTTTGCCCATATTTCTCTTTCAGAACACTAAAAGTTGAGAGAGAACATTCTTTAAATGAGGGGGAAATTTCATCATCTTTATTTCGATATTTCATAAGGGATAGCCCATTACTATATGTGTGACTGGGGCAAATTACATAATGTTCCTAAACTTTAAGATTTTCCTCTGTAAAAATAGGGATGTCAACTAAATGAAATTATGCCTATAAAAGATTTAACCTAGTGCTCGCTGTATACTAAGTGCTTGATAAATAAACTCTAGAGGCACTAGAGTAATAAGAATAAAGCCAGGAAAATCAGACTACCTGAGTTTGAATCCAGGATTTCCTACTTAATTGCTGTGTGACCTTTGAGCAACTTATTTAACCTTGTGAAACTTCAATTCTCTCTTCTACAAAATAGGGATGATGGTACCTACCCCATAGGGTTATTGTGAATATTAAATGCAATGATACATGTAAAACAAGACCTGGCACATGAAGTTCAAAAAATATAATTCATTCATTGAACAAATGTTTATGGAGGTTTCACTATATGTGTGGCACTGTTCTATGTGTTGGGATGCAATGGTGAACTGGCAGAAAACAGTCTTTGCCCTCATAGATCTCCATTCTAATTGAGAAGATAGATAATCCATAAGCAAACAATATCAGATATAAGTGCCAAACAGAAACTACAGCAGAATAAAGGACTAGAGAGAGACTGTAGGGGTAAAATGCATGTTATGTTACTTACGGTTGTTTGGAAAGGCTTCTTCTGTAAGGATGTGGCACTTGATCAGGGACCTGAAAGACACAAAAGGAGACAACCATAGAAAGAACTGAGGGAAAAACATTTCAGGCAGACAGAGCAGGAAGTATAATGTTCCTAAAAAGGGAAGAATGATTTTAGTGTTCTATAGGAAGAGCAAAAACATTAATGTGGCTGGAAAATAATGAGTGGGGAGAGAAAGAGATGTAGGCGATGAGATCAAATAGGTAGGCGGAGCCAAATCATATTGGGTTTTGTCAAATGCTAGCTATTATCATTGTTATTATTGTTAAGCTCCAGGGGTTTTGATTATTGAAGTAATGCTTTATCTCATTTAGTAAATCCTTTTAAGAACCCACAAAGCAGAAACTTATAATGATAACAATAGCAATAATGGCTGAATTTATCATTTGACTTTTACAAAGTGCTTTTCACATACATGATCTCATTTACTCTTTACAACATACCTGTAAGTTAGATAATTATTAGTATCTTTCCTTTGAGGAGAGAAGCTCACAGAAGGTAAAGTTCTGGTGCATAGTCACACAGCAAAATATGTGGGAGGTATGGGGCTCAACATTTGACTCCAGATTGTTGGTTTCATTACATTATGCCTCTCAGTCTTGTTGACTAGCTACCTGAGTGATGGACAAAAGAGGTTTTGATTTAGCAAGGAAATAGAGATAAGTTCCACAGGTACAAATAGAACTCAGCATCCTGATTGCATTTCTTTAATATAATCAACACCTGAATTCAGGGTCCCCACTTGCTATTGAAGAAATAACTATTTGCTCTTAGTACTTGTGAATTTCATGAATAAAATTTAAGTGTGGGACAATAACTTTGAAGAGTCAGTACAAATTCATAACATTTTGTACTGTTTTTAGTATGACAGGATTCTGTAAGAAGTGAGTATTGCTTACTCTCACCCTCTGGTGTTTTCCATTAGTTCAAGGATAAAGTAGACTTATGAGGAACAACATCTGAATTTGATTGAACACAAAGATAATCTCATTGAGGAAGAATGATACATTTCAAACAGAGATGCTGGAGCTTGGCGCCAATCCATTCTGTATATAACATTTATTAAGATGTATCAAATGTTGACCAAGTTTATTGTGAAGCAAAAGACACAGAATCAGACTGTTACTTTCTTTCCCTTCAGAGTTTTCTGAGGTTGTTCTGTAAGGCAAAAAAATGTCCAGTGATATGCAACGAATTGTAAAATAAAGCAAAAATTAAAAAGAAAAACCATATGTGTTACTCAAGAATCAGTTTTTCTTCTACTTACTTCTTTTCTTTTGTTTATCTTTTGCTCCCTGACATTCCAACAGCTAGTTTTGTTATGGTTGCCTTTGTCTGCCCTGCGCCCTCAGGTAAGACAATCTGGCCAACAATCCTAATCATATTAATGCTCTGCTGATGTTTTCCAAAGAGACCTAATTTGCTATTGTGAACTATATCGCACTAAGCCAATTAGCCTGTTGACATACCAGTTGATTAGTTTGGTCAATAACATTATTAGCTATGATGGGATACACAATGAAATGCGTACATAGTTTCTATCCTCAAGAAGTATGCAATCCAGTTAGGGAGGCCAAGCATGCACAAATAAAAGTTGACTAATATACAAAAGGTTTACAATAGGTATCCAGTCAGTTTGATACATAAACTTTAAGCTCTTTTTGGCTTTATAGACATCCCTATTGCAAAAAGTCTCCATCTTAAAATGCTTTAGAAATGACCTATAATAATACAAGTGAATTCTGAAAGTTCTCTAGCATCCTAAACTGGAGGAGTTATCTATTGAATCCTAATTAGAGTGCTTGAATAGATATTAACTTAGAGAGATGACTTTTTTTATACATGGAAATGTGCAGAGCTAGGAAATTATTACTGTCCATTTAACATTATAGAAAGGATATTAGGACATATTTTTATTCATTGAATAAAATTAGAAATGGTGGTTAGGTCTTACTGAAATATTATTATGTCTATATACATTTGGAGATAAATATGCCTCTATGGTCCAGTCTGAGGACCTAACCATCATTTATAGCATTGTTTCTAAAAGCATAGTCTATGGATCACTCTCATCAAAATCATCTGCAGTGTTTGTTAAACTGGAAAACCCTGAACTCCAATTCACGTCTACTGAATCTAAATATCTTGAGGCAAGGTTCTGGAATCTATATTTCTAACAAGCTCCTTGTCTCCAGGTATACACCAAAAGTTTAGAACCACATTTAAAGGGTAACCAGGTCTTTATAGAACAATACATTCCATTCTAAAAATATTCACAATTTTAGATAGAGAGTATTAATAATTGGAAGAGACTTATGTTCCCTTCCTACGACAACTAGTAATGTTTTCTTTCCCATTGCCCTTTTTATTTTTCAATATTTGTTTTTGTTTTATTGTGGTAAAATATATATAACATTAAATTTGCCATTTTAACCATTTTAAGTGTACAATTCAGTGGTGTTAATAACATTCACAATGTTGTGCAGCCATCACCATGATCTATTTCCAAAATTTTTCATCATTCCAAACAACTCTGTACTCACTAAGCAATAACTCTCCACACCCTTTTCCAACAAGCCCTTGTAACCTCTAACCTACTTTCTGTTTTTATAAAATTGCCTATTCTAGATATTTCATATATGGGAAATCATACAATATTTGTCCTTTTATGTCTGGCTACTTCACATAGCATAATGTGTTCAAGGTTCATCCTATTATAGCATGTATCAGAATTGTATTCCTTCTTATGGCTGAATAATAGTGAATTGTATGTTGTTTTAGCTCAGGCTGCCATAATACAATACCATATACTGGTTTGAAGTGGTATTTTACTTTGATTTTGAGTTGTATTTCCCTAATGACTAATGATGTTGAGCATTTTTTCATATGCTTATCAGCCATTTATACATCTTCTTTGGATAAATGTCTGTTCAAGTATTTTGCCCATTTCTTAATTGGGTTGTTTGTCTTTTTGTTGTTGAAATGTAGAAGTTCTTTATATATTCTGGATATTAAATCCTTATCAGATATATGATTTGCAAATATTTTCTCCCATTCTCTAGATTATCTGTTCACTCTCTTGATAGTGTCCTTTCAGACACAACAGTTTTTAATTTTGATGAAGTTCAATTTATGTATTTTTACTTTTTTGGCCTGCACTTTTGATGTTATATTTAACAAACCATTGTCAAATCTAAGGTCATACAGATTTGCCCCTATGTTTTCTTCTAAGAGTTTTATAGTTTTAGCTCTTAAATTGATATCTTTGAGGTAATTTTTTGTGTATGCTGCAAGGTAAAGGTCCACTTTCATTATTTTACATGTGGGTATCCAGTTTTCCTAGCATCATTTGTTAATAAGACTGCTCCTTCACTCATTGAATAGTCTTGAATTCCTTGTAGAAAATTGACCATAGGTATATGGGTTTATTTCTGGACTTTCATTGGTATATATGTCTATCCCTAAGGCAGTATCACACTGCTTTGATTACTATAGCTTTGTAATAAATTTTAAAATCAGAAAGTGTGCGTCCTCCAACTTTGTTCTTTTTCAAGATTGGTTTGACTATTCTGGGTCCCTTGAAATTCCATATGAATTTTAGGATTTTTTTTTTTTCATTTCTGCACCAAAAAATGCCATTGAGATTTTATTAAAATTGCATTGCATCTGTGGATCACTTTGGGTGGAATTGTCATCTTAATGATATTAAATCTTGCAGTCCATGAATATGGAATGTCTTTCCATTTATTGAGGTCTTCGTTAATTTCTTTTGTAATTTTTGTATGTTTCAGTGTATAAATCTTAAGCTTACTTGATAAGTTTATTCCTTAAGTGTCCAGCCATCTGCACAATGGGTCTAAGAAGCATTTCAGTGAAGCATCATGATGGGGCACATTTGGAACTAAAAAAGTCAATTTGGATGTAAATTAGGATCTTGAGTCAACAGACATACTCTAGATTTTCTTGCTTAGTGTCTCAGTATCTATTTTAGTTGAAACAATTCTGATTAAATCAGATGTTCCTTTCCTTCGTGATTTTCATTATAGAGTTAAATGTCTTTTATAGTGAAGCAGAGTGTTTCAAAGTATTTTAGAGGGTACAAATTTCTATTCCAGCTAGGCTCTTCTTAAAAGTTACTTTATTAAGTCATAATTTCTCATTGACCTAGAATATAAGCAAAATTCATTTCTATAGGTATAGTACAAAATAATTCCAATTCCTATTGAACCATTATTATTCATACCCTAAAATCCACCATGAGAGTTTTGTCTAATTCTCAGATTCTATGAAGAAGTTAAGAAAAATCAGTTTAGAAGAATAACAAGATGCTCTTATTTCTAGATAGAACTTCTCCCCCAAAAAAGAAAGAAACCACATTATAGCAGGAACTTATTAATGCTCATCCTTAGGTTATAGCCAGTTGTAGAGAAATAGCCTTCTTAGTTTGTATATTCATTTTGTGAAAACATATATATTTTTTCCAAGTTAAAAATATATGTGAGCTTCCTATCTACCTAATAATTTCAATTGCTAAGCATTCTTCTAGAAGTTTAAAGATGTATTTCTTCAATATAGTTATAATCCAATCCTGATATTTGAATACTTCATCCAGCTATTAAGATGTCACCTCATTATAGTGTCAGAAGCATCTAGATCCTACCTCCCTCTCCTTCTTTTTTTTTTGGGGGGGGGGCATGTGGTAAAAAAAAAAATTCTATGAATTCTATGCCCTCAGAGTTACTACATGCCTGTGTTTGTTGGGGAAGTTTCTGGGTAACTCATTTTATCCTGGTGTAATTTTTAATAGTGCCCCTCACTCTCAAAAGTGTCTTGGTTTGGATAATGAATTATATGCTCACTCTAAGAATAAAAGAAACTGGGATACTCCTGCATAGCATAAGATTATCTGTGGTTCCTAATTTATTTTCTTCTATCTCTAGGCATTTTAAGGTCCAAGTAATTGAAATATCTCGTTGTCAATTATTACTGTGTTTTTCTGTCTCACTTAGTATTAATTAAAGTGAAATCAGATTAAAATACTTAAATATTTCTTCCAAGTTTTTATCTTGACTTACATAATGTTCAATGGAGAAAGAGCATTATGACCAATAATAGGGTAGTTTCTAAATGGTTATTTCATTTATTGAATTTCTCAAGGATAAATAAGCTACTTGGAAAGACTTCAATATGATATTTTCCTCAGAGAAACTCTATCAAATGCATGTAAATATTTCTATGATTTGTGTCAATCATATTTTTTGATAAAAAAAATGCCACTCATGAAATTGGAAAGGAAAAAGTTAATGTCATATGAACTGCACAGGTATTAACTAATCTAAAAGAAGACTCTCTTTCATGTCTTTTTCATAATGCTTTCTCTGGTATCACCTAGGGTTTGGGGCCAGGTAGAAACCAAGGTTGTACTGAGTTAGCATCAAGCATCCATAGTAGGAAAACTAACTGAGAAACATTAACAGAATTTAAAGATAATTTAGTAGGTGAATAAGAGACTCTGAGTAGCTAAAATACAGGAAGAGAACAGGGGATATGAAACTGCAAGTGAGGTAGGGTTTAAGAAATAGAATATGGTGTCACAGGTAGCTTGATCAGTTCTGCAAAACTATATCCTTCTTGCATAGGTTGTTTTTCCTGGGCCTCCTTTGCAATCATTGTGGCTTTACCTCAAGGCCTGTTAAACATATCTGCCACCTGGAATCTGCCATACGGCCATACCAGATAGTACCTAAGACTGTATCCTTCCTAGTCTGAATAGAAATGTTAAAAGTTACTGGAATCACTTTATAAGAGGTACATTTTTTCTCCTTGAAATTTTAGAGATTGACTTTTTTTTGGCAAACCAACTGCTTCTTGGACAATTTTGATATCTGTTTTAATTTGAGTGATTTTTCAGTCTAGTTCTCCATAACAGAAGGCCAATTTACATTGAAGGTAGCCTCAAAAGCAGTTTATGTGTTAGAAAGGATTTTTAAAGTCAATGTTTCTACTCATGTTTTAAATAAAATAATTTATATCTTTTATAGCTTGTCTTTTCACATTGGTATTCATGTCCATTTCTGAAAAGTGCATAATTATTATGTTCATCCTCAAATTTCTAAAATCTGCACGCCTAATCCTGATATTTAATTATTTTATATTCTTTTTTATTTCAGGAGAGATGTGTGGATTTGGGCTGTAAAATATCATGTCAACGTTTATACGAAAAATCAGTGAGTGAGCTGAGGCTAGAATGCAATAATCTTAGGTTTGCCAAATGTCACTGACAGGAGGTGGGCTTATTTAGAACTTTTGCCTCACTCCATAATGGAAGTGAAGAGTCAAGCATGCAGATATATAAGGGTAAGTACAGTCAACAATTTTGATTTTATTTTTGTTTTTCTTTGGTATATTTGTTTTTAAAACAGATATGCATAACCTCTGAGAAATGAAAGGTACTATTAACACAGTATGCCACCCATAGGGGAAAAGCTCTTGTCCAAAGTATGTAGATTTTCAACAGACACAAGTTCTTACTTCTAAGAAACACCACTGCCCTGACTCTCTTCATATCCCATGCCTATTAAAAATTACTTTTTAATGCTAGAGAAGTTGAATCAGACACTGTTAACAAATCCATTTTAATACACCCCACCTTCTAGTTGACTGATGAGAAAAAGAGCAACAAAATATAAGCAATTGTTGTGTAAGGATTCAGAGATGTTAAAAGTTTAAGGTGATTTTGGGGGCAAGGTCCAAACAAAGCATTACAAGGGCCATGGGCCTACACAGCAATCGGAGTAAGCCCAATCTTGGTTCCTCTTACTTTAATACAAGAACACCAACATTTCTTTCTAGAAATGCCTTTATTGTGTGTTAACTAAGGAAAGACTTGGACTTCTGGTTTGAGTTTTAAAGGAACTATCAAATAATAAGAGATCAGAGCTCAAAGGGCACTTAGGAATAGTTTAGTGTAGGGATCTATATGGGAACATGTGATAGTTAATTTTATGTGTCAACCTGGCTAGGCGTCCAGTTATTTGGTCAAACACTAGTCTAGATGTTGCTGTGAAGGTATTTTGTAGATGTGGTAAATTTCTATATTTGATTGATCCTAAGTAAAGGGGGTTACCTTCAATAATGTGGGTAGCCTTCATCCAATCAGTTGAAAGCCTTGGAGTTCTCAGAGAAGAAGGAATTCTACCTCAAGACTGTAACATAGAAATCCTTCATGAGTTTCCAACCTGTGTCCTACCCTATGGATTTCATACTCAAGACTATAACATAAACTCTTATTTTAGACTACAGACTGCTGGCCTGCCCTACAGATTTTGGACTTGCCAGGCACCACAATCACATGAGCCTATCCCTTTAAAGAAACTAACAAACATCCTATTGGTTCTGTTTCTCTGGAGAACCCTGACTGATATAGAGTAGATATGTTTGTTTTGGAGACTATCACAGAATTCTAAAATAATTTTTAATTTTAATAATTAAATTCTATTAAATTTATTCTATTAATTAGAATACCTTTGGGAAGAGCGTATATTCTCCAGTTTTCCTAGGTATCCACCATTCCTCCTGTTGTTCTTATACCTAGTAGTTTTGCCCCTGAAAGTATCTGAATATGAGACTCCTCTCCTAAACTTCCACCTCAATTTACAGATAAGGAAACAGAAACACACAGTTGTGAAAAGGTCTTGTCCAACTTTTAGGATTTTTATAGAGGTAAGACTAAAGCTCAATGACCTGGCTTCCAAGGCACTACCCTTCCCAGGACCCATTGCTGCCTTCTTGTCCCTTCCCTTTGCGGCCTTATCAAGAGCTTAGCCTCAGCTTTGTTTCCAGCAGCCATCCAAAAGTGAATGACTCAAAAGTTAAAACAGTTTTAACCTTCTTTGATAAGGCCTTTAATTCAGGCTTAATAGTCCTTGACTCTGTACTTCCTTCTCGGCTAGTATAGAAAAGCACTTTGATGGTAGCCTGCATAGGAAAGTTACTGTGTTTTTCTTTCCACTGCGTATGAGGAAACTGTCTCAGGGCAGGGAGGGCCCAGCCAGGCTTCTCCATAGTCTCAAGAGCCAGACTTGAAATTTCAGAGAGCCAATAAACAGAAAAAATGAATCTTCTATCCCAATGAATAGAAAAAATAAAATAACTAAGTACCAGCGTCTCAATGTACTTGAAATTCAGTGGAAGGCAAGTCTTGAGTCCCATTCAAGAAGGTTTAGTTACAGGATTTTTTAAAAAGTCCTTGTTGCAGGATGAATTAAACTTTATGCTACCCCATTGCAAGAATACAGAGGAAAGCTTTATTGTGAGCTTTCCTGACATTTTGCTTGCTGTGTAAGGAGTAGAATCAAAGCTGAAAAGTACCTTTCAAATGATGTCTAACCCTCTCATTTGTTAGATGGGAGGCTTTACTTAAGGAAGATAAGTGAGTTGCTCATAATGTACAGAAAACTCATAGAGGAACCAGGACTGGAATCCAAGCATCCTGCTCATATTTCAGTGCTGTATCACACTACAGATTTTAAATGTTCTGAGACGCATTAAAGCAGCATTAAATATGCAATTTTCGTTTGTAAATTCTTTGGATTTCTCTTTGTCAAGAACACCTTGGGACTGTGTTTTCAAAGACAACCTGAGTTTTATTTTCAAATTTGCATTGAATTGTTTGTTTTTGTTTTTAAAGACAGAGTTCAATCAAAATGCTTAACTCCGCTTGCAGAGATGCATACTTTTTTATCCCAGTGAATAGAAAAGAAAAGCACACAGAAGAAAATAATTCCATTTCATGAAGTTGCACTGTCCTCTTTTCTTCTCAGATTAATGCTATCTGACATGAACATTGCAATTCACTGCATCATGCAGAAAATGTAAAAGGACAGCTTTTATGAAAAGCAAACCATAGCTTTAAAAAATATAACTAAAATAAAAAGCAGCCTATAGATGGGTCTTCTGGTCAGACACACAGAAAATGTTTTTTATTTGGCACCATTTATCCAGAGGCCAAAAGAATTTACATCCAAGGATTTTGCTATTCATAAAACGGTGGTTCTTTCTTTTGTTATTCCCTACTTTATCTCCTTCTTAAATTCTACTCATCTTTTCCAAACTACCAATTCTGCCACTCCACCCCATGCTAGCTCTCAAATGAAAACAAAAAACTCAGGACTTGAACCCTCCTTGTCATTCTTTCCATCTCCCATCCCCCTCAACATTTATTTACTAAATCAGAGAATGATTTAGAACTATTTGGATCTATGGGGATTTTCCCAAGGAATATGATAAGTCCTCGAATTATCTTTGTGAATAAGATTAACCAAAATGTGGGATTGATGTTAGGACACTGAGGTCAATTCATAGCTGGCTGAACAACAATACCCAAAAGGGTGTCAATTAAATGAGCAAATGTCAACTTAGAGAGAGATGTCTAGTGGAACACCACAATAATCTGTCCTTAGTCCTACTCTGCTTTGTATGCTTGAGGTGGCCTCACCAGCCTATGAACACTACGAGGCTAGACATTTCATATTCACCACTTCCAGTGTTTGGCATAAATTAGATAGTCGATAAATGTTTGTTCATGGATTAATGACCAGGATGAGCATATTGACACTGTGCTGATCAAATCCATAGGATCAGGAATCAAAAAAAAAAAAAATCTCAACACCTTATTGATGGCCTGGGCAATGAACCAGATCTAATGAGAACTTGGCTACAGACATATCACAATTCCTCAAGTATAAGAAAGAGGAAGTGTGGTTTAAGAGAAGAATATGTTTAACATAGAATTTAAAAAAAAAAAAAAAAAAAAACCTCTAAGATAAAGCCAGCTCAAAATATTGTAAGAGCATGATAGGGCTGCCAATTAAGCTAATGTAATCTTAGACTGTGCTAAAAGAAGAATGGGGTCCTGAGCTACAGTATTGAACTCTTACTTTTCAGCAGAACACACACATTGGCTAAAGTCGGTTTTACTAATGATCCAATTATCTAATTCCAGTTTGCCTAAAATGGACTTCCTTTAGAATATTTTGGCATCCATTCAAAGATCCTAAAAATAAAATTATAATTATATTAAAATGACAGCATAGGGACTTTAGACAAAGTGGCCAAAAAATTCCTAAGTAAACGCAGGAGGAAAAGAGACTCATTAGAAAAACAAATCGTCCTATCATTCATAATATACAGCACACTTGAGAACTATCATTTAAAAACATATAATTGTGTCAGAAATACCCTTTTGCATATTGAATTTAAATTACCTAAAATTCCAAAAAGATGATAAAAGAGACTACAACACACTATGAGCGCAAAAGTACTCAGAAAAGCATTGCAGTTTAGATGAAGCAGCACATAACCTTCATCTTAGTCTACATTGGCAAGATTACAGCTGGCCCACTGTACAGTAGTCTTCCCTTATCCACAGAGGATATGTTCCAAGATCCCCAGCAGATGCCTGAAATTGAAGATGACTCTGAACCTTATGTATCTATCTGTATATGTATATATACATATATGTACACACAATGTTTTTTTCTTATATGTAAACTATGATAGTTTAATTTATAAATTAGGCACAGTAAGAGATTAACAATAATAACTAATAATAAAATAGAACAATTATAACAATATACTGTAATAAAACTTATATGAATGTGCTCTCACTCACTTGCTTACTCGGAATATCTTATTGTACTATACCACAGGTCACCGAAATCGCGGGAAGCAAAACCATGGATAAGGGGATCTCCTGTACACATCATCCCCAATTGACCCTGACTCAAACTTTTCGATTTTACAATGGTTTGAAAGTGGTACATTCAGCACACTCCTTGACTTACAATGGGGTATGTCTGGATAAACCTATTGTAAGTTGAAAATATCGTAAGTTGAAAAACTCATGTTCAGACTTATATTTTCAACTTATGATGGATTTATCAGTATATAACCCCATGGTAATTTGAGAGCATCGATACTCAGTTCTGAATGCCCACTGAGAAAATGCAACACTTTGACAGAGGAGAAACAAGGATGACTGGAAGACTTGAAATTATATCATATTAGGAAAAGATGAGACAATTCCAGATGACTTGCATGGGTGGAAGAAAAAGACTCATGTTGGACATGATGTCTGACTTTAGATATTTGGAAGTATTCATTATATTTATTCTGTTGGCTCCAGGAATCTAACCTAGAATTAATAAAACTGATGGTACAAAGATGCAAATCAAGGCTGAAGATATCAAAGAAGGCTTGGCCAGTTATAGTTTTAAAATTTTGAAATGACTACCTTGGAATTACATCATTAAGATTGTTTTTGCAGTAATTATTTACATCATAAACCTTAGTACTTATGTCATTTAGGTTATTTATAACAAAACTATGGAACCAAAATAAGAATATTCTACTGAGGGTTGAGACTTTGAATCTTAGGCTTGGTATTAACATTTTTCTCTCTGCAAATTCTCTCCACCCATAATGGCCTCTATGACTGTGTTTATTTTCTGATTCTCTTGTTAAAATGAAGTATTATGAACTATAAGTTGTTTTTCCTTGGAGACTGAATTTCTGAAATTTTCAGCCATCAAAACACAAGAAGCTGACAAAAAACTAAAATATTTGTCATCAAACCAATGACATAATGTTCCATATCTATTGGTGTCAAATTATCACAGACATAATAATTACTTGGTATCTTAACCAAAATGAAACAGAAACATTAAATTAGATATGTGGTAAAAGAAGGGATGCATTATAGGCACATTGACCTCAGTGAGACCTGATAGTGGACAATACTGAGAGACAGGATAACCATAAATAGGCTAAAGCATAAAGAATCTGGCTTTGCTTTGGGCAAACAACCCTACAACCTTAGCAGCATCTGGGGTCATCACTCTATTCAACACAAAATGACCATTATTTATAATAATCAGAAGTTACTAAAAATAATAATCCTATTGAATTATGTAATGGGTATTTTCTCTAGGGAGTTAAAAGAATGCTTTATTCATTTTAGAAAATTTTTCTTAAACATAGTTTAAATTTTAAAAGTCAGGCAATTAAATAAACATCAGTTATATGGAAAGTCATTTATATGATGGGCCCTCATGACTAAAGATGTCAGATAAGCTTTCCTATACTTGATCCTTTACTTCACTCTTCAACATTGTTTCATTTGGATTTATAATTAGCAATATTAATTCATTCTAGGAAACTAGCCTTACTCTACTCCCTACTCTAAGGATTCACTGATTACTGATTAATCTGATGGAGTAGGGGTTGGTAAGAGAGGAATAACCTCATGCTTCAATATGAGCATCAAAATATCCCTGGACATGGGGCATTGGAACTACATACCAAGTGAATAAAATGGTTATTCTCTAGCTGAACTATCCATGGGATGTTTATTTCTACCTTGAACCATGTTATTAAATGGTTTTTAAAAATTATTGTTGCCTTTCCGATATTTAATCATCTAATTAATAGCAGATTACATCATATTTGGGCATTACTTGATTTAATGAATAATCACCCAGAAACATAGCTTGTAAAGCAAATTTCTGTCAAAATAAATTATCATTTTCCACCGACCTTTATAATAAAGTAAGGAATGTGTCCCTGACATTTTTTTTTACAGTTCCTGCCTAAAGGTGATTATAGCACAAGAAGAGTACAGTTACTCCACTAACTCAGAACATCTGCCACCTGCCTGAAGCCATGGCTCAATTCAGGCATGGGATGCAGGAAGCCCTGCTCTTTCTACCTTGCTTTAGTTTCAAATGTCTGCTTCATGCAGGCAACTTCTCATCCCCCACTGCCACAGCCTAGATTTGATGGCACATTCAAGATCAGGCTGTGGGAGATATGAGTAGCAGCTGGTCACATCCTGCTGTTTCTGTGGCAAGGTACAGACAACTGGAGAACTCATTTTGTATATACTCTTGGAAACTGTTTGTCTGCTGGCAAATTTCTGTGCATGTGAGGTTTCTGGAAACATATATTGAATTTATTCCCTACTTTTCTGTTATGGTAAATGTCTAGTTGGTGAATCCCCACGTAATGGGGTACACCTGCACTGTTGAATCAAGAAGCTGGGAAGCTGCGTTATAAAATTAACAGTTGGCATTTGGTGTTAGGAGACATTACTGAATTTACAAATCCACTCAACAAATTTACAGACTTTTATATTCCTCTGTGTGTGTGTTTGTATGTGTACATTATATACCCAGCTAAGACATTATTACATCTCTTGATTGCTTCACACAGTGACTCAGTGTTTAGGCAGCACTGAATCAGCATTCAAGAAGACGCTGTTATTACAAGTTTTGTCTTTTAGCTAAAATGTACAATTGAAGTCCTGACTACTTTGTACTCACTAATTATCCCATGCCACTTTTTCAACGATATGGACATTAATTAGCTCCAGTGTCCTAAACTAATTTTAAATTAGGTAATTACATTGTATACCCTGTAGTTTCTGCTGTGAAACATTCTTCACTTCCTGTCTGTAACTGATGGCCAGCTGTTAAATAGCTTCTAAGTTTTCCCCAGAGATGGTTACACATCAGAAATGATTCCTTTATAGGATGAACATTGAAGACGAAAGGAGTTATGTAAATGGTATTGTTATTGTTTATTATTGTTATCAGTGACAACTCTCTTCACAGCATCATTGCATTAGTAATTTGGAAGCAAATGGCAATGTTATAAGATGCATCTCAGGGATTTTTGTTAGGAGAATTTTTGCCTGAGAACCAATTTGCATTATTCTACTACTTCCCAAGTTCTTACTAAATGCATATATGTTAGCAGAAAAGAATTTTAAACTCGTCTTGATTTGAGATTTCATCAATTGTAAGTAGGCTAAGGGGAACATGAGAAAGCAACTTGAAGCCTATTTTGAAGAGCATTGGAGATATCTTCAAAATCTTGAGTAGCCTAATGGATGAAATATACACTAGTGATGAAAGGAAAAGATAATGCGGGAGTTTGCCTTGTGAGTTATCCATGTCTTCTCACTAATGAAAATAAACCCTTTGAGCAGATGTCCTCAATTAAATATTTTAAATAGATTCCTTCTCCCCAAAAGTCCAAGTGCAAAAAGTCACATGTACTTAGATACCAAAATGTTAAACCACACACTGGCACTGATCTATTATAACTCAACTTTTAATGGTCACATACATATTCCAAAAATTAAGGACTACATACAGTATCATTCATTTATATATAGACAATCTGAGACTGTAAATATGAGACGTGCGATTCATTTGTGTGTAGAAATTCAGCTGGTCATGTCAGCTATTTTGATAGCTGTTGAGGTTGAGACAACTCCTGGAAAGCAAGTTACTCCTTAATGGAATCCATGTTAACTCTTTTGAAGTTGCATTATCACGGTAAGTACATAAGATCCTCAGGGAGGGGAGGCATTTGAAATGTGGTTAATTCTAACCATCAGTCCTCTGAATCTACTAGTCTGAGACAGCACTGTAGGATGGGTTTTGGATACACAGTTCCCCTCTGTAACCCATTCTTTTAAGATTAACACTATAATCACAAATATTCCTAGCTTCTCATAATAACCCTTTGTAGATTTAAAACCCATTTCAAAAAGTATGCGTTGCATGAGATTAGCACATTCATGCTCCTTTAGGAAAGAGACCATGTCTTATCTGTCTTTAGAGCCAATGCTCCTAGTAGAGTAGTGCACTGCAGGAGCTCAATTAAGAACTGCTGAATGAAAAACTTAATGGTTTTTCAATTTTCTTAGACTTTACCATTTCTCAAAATATAAAAATTTATATTAATAACCTCGTAATAGTATTTCCTTTAATTCTTCTTAAAACTGTCTCTTGTTTCAGAGGCTACCTCCTATCATTCTGAGATTTTGTGAATGCATCTGTGATCATCCAAGTTATTCATTTGTTCCACAACCATTTGACTAGCCCGTCCTATATACAAGGGACAGGGGAGGATATAACCATAAAAAAGCCAGGTCCTTAAAAGAGCTTCCATTTTAGGGGAGGAAGAATAGACAGTAGAAAGTCATATGTGCTCTAATAAATGCAGAAAAGGAGAGAAACATAATGCTGCATTGAAGATTTATTAAGTAGGGAACTATCCAGCCTGTAAGTCCAAAGTAGAACTTTCTTTTGCTTAGAAGGGGTCCCTTTAAAATCTTGTACTGATTTGGTTTGCATGGACTGGTTTGTCATCTTTTAATCCTTTTGTGAAACTATTTCTTTTTTACAGAGTTACTTATTATTTAAGGTAACACTTGGACTGCTCAGAAACTGCTTTATTCAATGGTTACTGCATAATGTGATACCAAGTACTAATGTGTTAAGTGCTTTTTAGGAAAAACTTGTCTCCCTAAGGTTTTCCATAAAACACCTTGTACCATTTACATCACTTATAAAATCATTTTTGTAATTCCAAAGTTAATCTAAAAAAGGCCTTATGTATGCGCTGTACACAGTTATTATTTGACCCAACAGATGAATTCCTAACCAAACTTGTTTCTTCAGAACAGAACTTTCTTTCAGATCACTTTAATTTTGTTTTAAAATAAGTTATAGAGGGACAGGTCAAGCATGTAGAAGTCATTGGCCAACTTGCTATTTCTCAGCTAATGGGAAATGTCTCCTGTGTTTCCATTTATTATGAAAAGAAAAGGGCAAGTACTAACAATCATTAGTCAATCCTGAAAAGGAAATCAAACCTCACTAGAACTGAATGACAACACTGTAGTCCATTTCTTTCCTGAAATCCATTAACCTCTCTTTCATATGAAACCTCTCACAGAATTTATTTTGATCTGAATACCCTTTTTTCATTATCATTTACTGTACCACATACTGTACTAAATGTATTCTGCACACATGAAGAAGTTAGGTGGCCCAGAAATTAAATAGCTATCCTGTCTTATGGTGATATAATATCTCTCTGAAAAATACAGAGGTCATTGATGACAGAAATCTGAGATTCAAGAAGATAGTTGTCTAGAAAATGAATAAAGACTTGGGGTCTCATTCATAAGAGAAAAAAATATCTTATTTCAAAGATGATTGAAAGGAAATTACCAAGTCTCACATGATAAACATTTAATTCACTATACTTTCCCTCCTATCTTCACTTCATGCATATTAAGCCAATTAGTCCTTTGTTATTGTAAGAAAAATTTCTTGTTGATTGATGAGAAAATATGCTCTTTACAGGTATCCATTAGTTTCTTCCTATAATAACACAATCAAAATATATTTTTTAGTTCAAATTCTAGGGTAGAACTCTCAATACACCAGAGTTAATGCCTGCAGCATAACTGCTCTGAAACTACTCTTACTTATGCTTTACTATGCTAGGTTTGACATCTTATGGGAAAATATATCTGTGGAATACCACGGCAGTCATTCGATACCTGCTAGTAATCTGTACTAGTGTTTTAAGAATACACTCAGAAGTAGTATTATAGGGACCCCAAAGGGAACACTTATATTCAAAATAGGAAAGGAAGTAATGACAGCAGCAACCACAAAACGATATATAAAAGGAAACTCTTTCACACATTAATTCAGTTGTTCATAATGCTAAGACAATGGGTTGAAAAATAAGGACTTCAGTTAATTAGATATTTGCTCATTCTACATGACAGTCAAGTCAACAATTTCCCAAGTATTTATTTAACTTGCCTCCTTGGTGAAGAAGTAACTGCAGTGCATTGGCAAAATTTGGACAGAGTCTGAATCACAATATGAGACATTAGGAGTCAGACAGACTCCTCAGGAGTGTAGTGAAGATGTGTGTGATGACCAAGCATGAACCAAGAATTCTATCAACAGTATATAGCATTTATGGAACTGAATCATTTATAACCTACATTTCATATGGAAATGACTATGGTGGAGTTTACCTCCTTATTCAAAACTCTGGAAAGTCTTTTTTTTTTTTTAATAATTATGATAGTGTATACACTTCTCTGGCATGAAAGATTGGGCTTGCACTGAGAAATACAAACCTCATAGGATTCCAAAATAGATATATTTTGTTGCAAATGAGCATATGCAGAAGGGGTAAGAAATTACACTTTCAGATTATTTGGGGGAATGTTGGATCAATATCATTTTTCCAACCATAAAAAACTTAGTGATGTATGCTTTGTATATACTCATGCTGTAATTTAATGCTTGGCACCTCTACCACTTTCATTTATTCCAGAAGTATGACTCCCAAGGTGGATGATAAAAGTTCCCTGAAAAGAATTGGTCAAATCGTTCCTAAAATATGTTAGAAACAGATTTGTAAAAGACAGAAAAATAGCAATATTTTTACTGCTTTTGATAAACGCTGTTATTTCATTGGTTGGCCAACTAAAAATTCCTCAGCTCTCTTCATCTGGACACTCTCTCACCCATCCAAATACACACATAAACACACACATACATACAAATTTTTACAGTTTCAACCAAGAAACTGCATCAGGAGTACCATTACTAGTCTAGAAAGATAGTTATAATCATTCTTGCTAGCATATAGCCAGTAACCCCACCACAGCCCCTTGGGGCAGTGTAATTATTCTGGTATTAAAAAAAAAATGTGGGCTTATGTGGACTTGTTCATGTGATAAGAATACCACAAAGAACAATAGATCAC
Organism: Eulemur rufifrons; assembly: GCF_041146395.1. Taxonomy (NCBI): domain Eukaryota; kingdom Metazoa; phylum Chordata; class Mammalia; order Primates; family Lemuridae; genus Eulemur; species Eulemur rufifrons. The sequence goes on from NC_091012.1 coordinate 69,905,502, forward strand.
TTAATCATGAGCCCCAAGGAGAAAACACTACAAGTCAGGAGATTGGAATGCTGGCTTTATTTGCATATGTTTACAGAAGGGCCTTATCCGGCCCCACTTGTTTACAAGTGACAAGAATCAAATGCAAACTAGGTTACACCAAAATTGAGAATATGTGACACTTAGCTCACTTAGCTTGGAAAGGTATGGGAGAAACTAAAAATAGTTGGAAGAACCACAGAAACCAGTACTTCAGGGGTCTAGAAATAGTCAAAAGATGTATATATAATATACATATATATATGGTATATTTTGATTAGCTGGAAAATTTTCATTTTGAAATACCTAACATTGTCCAATACAAAAGCAGTGACATTACATTACAGTTGCTTGGAATATTTAAAGGGTTGACTAGTGACTCTTAGGATATGTTCAAGCTAAATCTGTGGGGGGAAGCAAAAAAGAACTGGAAACAAAATAGAGATTTTTCAGTGAGCCAGAAAAACAATGATATGATCCAGAAAGTATTGAGTTGATTAAAAAACTTAATATAATATCTAGTACTTGGTAAAGGTTCTTGTGCTGCACTTATAACTTATCTAATTCAATCCTCGCAACATCCAAATAAATAGAAAGTCCCATTTTACAGCTGAGAAAACTGGGGTGCTGAGAAACTTTCGCAAGGTCACACAATTTGTAAATGATTCATCTGGAATTTGAACCCAGGCAACTTTTCTCTAAAATCCATTGTGCTATACTACTTGTCAAAACAATGCATTATGGTAAAAATTAAAGTTATGTCATTATTTTTAAAGTAAAGTTGCTCATATAAATAGGCTTAGAATAAAATCATGGCTATCTTAACAAAAATGTTTTCATCTTCAATATTGATGTAAATGTTTAATGATATACAAAAGTAAATCAAGAGTCAGTACAGATAACTCTTTCAAATTGTTCAAATGTGACCTACAGGAAGAAACACATTTTATATCATGACCCAGTGCACACATACATTTTTCATTTATACAACTGAAAGGAAAATTTTATGAAACAATATTTACCCTATCACATGTGATCACTGTGGTCTTTTATATTCTGTTTTATCATCTTTAAAAAATAGTATCTTCCAGGATCTATGAAATTGATTTTTTAGCCCACTAATGGGTTGCAATCCATAGTTTGAAAATATTATTTAGACAATGATGGTTTAAACAGCCATGATTACTTTTTTTTTTACCTCCTAAGTATAATTAGATTATCAAATTATTAACTTTAACTAAAAGAAAACAACGAACAACCTAAACTCCCACTCTAGAAGATTGTAATCAAGATCTACTCATCTTGACTAAGAAGACAAGCAGTAGCAGCTTCCTCAAGCAATTTTTCTTCTCATTCAACCACAAGTCAGGGAGGATCCCAGGTCTTTCTTCAACTTGTCTGGAAGGTAATAAAACTTTTGCTGCTTATACTTTGTGTCAACATGCAATCTTTTTTTTCTAAGTGGATTTAGGGGGTACATGTGCTTTTTTTGTTACTTGGATAAAATGCATAGTGGAGAAGTCTAGGCTTTTAATTTATCCATCATCTGAATAGTGTGCATTGTACACAATAGGTGACTTTTCATCCTACACCACCCTCCCATACCCATGGCTTAGTGCCCTCTTGTTTTTTCCTTATTCGTAGGGTTACTTCACTTAGATTTTTGGCCTCCAATTCCATCCAAGTTTCTGCAAAAGACATTATTTCATTCTTTTTAATGGCTGATTAGTATTTCATGGTATACATTTGCCACATTTTCATTATCTACTCATCAGTTGGTGTGCACTTAGGTTGGTTCCATATCTTTGCAATTGTGAATTGTGCTGCAATAAACATAAGGGTACAGTTGTCTTTTTTATAAAATGACTTATTTTCCTTGGGGTAGACACCCAGTAATGGGATTGCTGGATGGAATGGTAGATCTACTTTTAGTTTTTTGAGAAATCTCCATGCTGTTTTCCATAGAGGTTGTACTAATTTGCATTCCTATTAACAGTGTATAAGTGTTGCCTTTTCATCACATTCACACCAACATCTGCTGGGTTTTGACTTTTTAATAACTGCCATTCTGACAGGAATAAGGAGGTATTTCATTGTGGTTTTAATTTGCATTTCTTTGATGATTAGTGATGCTGGGCATTTTTTCATATGTTTGTTGGCCATTTGTACATCTTCTTTTGAAAATGTCTGTTCATGCTTCTTGCCTACTTTTTTAATGGGGATATTTGTTTTTTTGTTGTGGTGGTGGTGGTTGCTGATTTCTTTGAGTTCCTTGTAGATTCTGGACATTAGTCCTCTGCTGGATGTGTAGTTTGTGAATATTTTGTCTTATTCTGTAGGTTGTCTATTTACTCTATTTCTTTTGCTGTATAGAAACTTCTTAGTTTAATTAAGTCCCATTATTTATTTTTGTTTTTGTTGTATTTGCTGTTGGTGTCTTAGTCATAAATTCTTTGCCTAGGCCAATGTCGAGAAGAGATTTTCCTAAGTTCTCTTCTACAATTTTTATTGAATCATGTCTTCCATTTAAGTCTTTAATCCATCTTAAGTTAATTTTTCTGTAGTGTGAGAGATAGGTATCCCATTTCATTCTTCTGTGTGTGGCTCTCCAATTTACCCAGTACATTTATTGAATAGGGCATCCTTTACCCAGTGCATGCTTTTGTCTGCTTTGTCTGCGGTCAGGTGGTTGTAGGGGTATGGTTTTATTTCTGGGTTCTCTATCCTGTTACATTGATCTGTGTGTCTACCTTTTTACCAGTACCATGCTGTTTTGGTTACTATAGCCTTGTAGTGTAATTTGAAGTTGGGTAATGTGATGCCTCCAGATTTTTTTTTCTTCTTCTTAAGATTGCTTTGGTTATTCAGGCCCCTTTTTGGTTCCATGTGAATTTTAGGATTTTTTTTTTCTAAGTCTGCAAAAAAATGATGCTGGTATTTTGATGAGAATTGCACTGAATCTGTAAATCACTTTGGGCAATATAGACATTTTAACAATATTGATTCTCCCAGTCCATAAGCATGGGATGTTTTTCCATTTATTTGTGTCATCAGTGATTACTTTCATCAGTGTTTTGTGGTATTCCTTGTAGAGATATTAAATCTCCTCCATTAAGTATATTCCTAAGTATTTTTTTGCAACTATTGCAAATGGTATTGAGTTCTTGATTTGATCCTTAGCTTGGCTGTTATTAGTGTATACAAATGCTACTGATTTTTGTACATTAATTTTGTAATCTTATACTTTACTGAATTCATTTATTAATTCTAGGAGTGTTTTGGAGAAATCTTTAGGGTTTTCTAGATATAAAATCTTATCATCAGCAAACAGGGATAGTTTGACCTCCTCTTTTCCTATTTAGATGCCCTTTATTTCTTTCTTCTGCATGACTGTTCTGGCTAGGACTTCCAGTACTATGTTGAATAGAAGTGCTGAAAGTGGACATTCTTGTTTTGTTCTAGTTCTGAGGGTAAATGCTTTTAACTTTTCCCCACTCAGTATAACGTTGGCTGTGGGTTTGACATATAAGGCTTGTATTACTTCAAAGTATGTTCCTTCTGTGTCTAGTTTATTAAGAGTTTCTATCATGAAGGGGTGCTGGATTTTATCTGCATCTATTGAGATGGTCATATGGTTTTTGTTTTTGATTCTTTTTATGTGGTGAATCACATTTATTGATGTGTATGTTAAACCAGCCTTGCATCCTTGGGATAAAACATAGTTGATCGTGGTGAATTATTTTTTTGATATGCTGTTGGATTCAATTTCCCAGTATTTTGTTGAGGAGTTTTGCATCTATGTTTGTGAAGGATATTGGTTTGTAGTTTACTTTTTTGTGTGTGACTTTTCCTGGTGTAGGGATTAGCGTGATACTGGCTTCACAGACTGAGTTAAGGAGGATTCCTTCCTTCTCAATGTTTTGAAAAAGTTTCAGTAGGATAGGTACAAGTTCTTTTTAGGTCTGGTAGAATTCAGCTATGAATCTGTCTGGTTTTAGGCTTTTTGCTATTTTGGGATTTTTTCTATGACTGATTCACTATCATTACTCAATACTGATCTGTTCAGGATTTCTATTTCTTCCTAATTCAAGCTTGGGAGGTTGTGTGTTTCCAAAATTCATTCATTTCCTCTACATTTTCCAGTTTGTATACGCAGAGGTGTTCAAAACAGTCTCAGATGATCTTTTGTATTTCTGTAGTATCAACTGTACTGTCTCTTTTTCATTTCTGATTGAGTTTATTTGAATGCTCTCTCTTCTTGGTTAATCTAGCCAGTTGTCTTTCAGTTTCATTTTTCTTTTCAAAGAATCAAGTTTTCATATTATTGATCCTTTGTATTATTTTGGGGGTTCAATTTTGTTTAGTTCTCCTCTGATCTTTGTTATTTCTTATCTTCTCCTAGCTTTGGGTTTGGTTTGGTCTTGTTTTTCAAGTTCTCAGAGGTGTGACATTAGCTTGTTAGTTTATGATCTTTCTTTCTTTTTGATGTAGGAATTTTTTGCTATAAACTGCCATCTTAGCATTGATTTTTTTCTGTATCCCAGAGATTTTGGAAGCTTGTGTCACCATTTTCATTCATTTCAAAAATTTTTTTTTGTTTCCATCTTCATTTTGTCATTGACGCAAAGATCCTTCAGCAGCAGGTATCCCACATATTTGTATAGTTTTAAGAGTTCTCCTTAGAATTGATTTCTAGTTTTATTCTACTGTGGTCTGAGAAGATACTTGGTAGGATTTTGATTTTTTAAAATTTGCTAGACTTGTTTTGTGGCCTAAAACATGGTCTATCTTGGAAAATGTTTCATGTGCTGATAAGAATAATGTATATTCTGCAATTTGGCGGTCAAATGTTCTAGAAATGTCTGTTAGGTCCATTTGTTCTAGAACCTGCTCTATGTCCAGTGTTTCTTTGTTGATTTTCCACCTCAGTGATCCGTTTAGTTCTGTCAGTAGAGTGTTGACATCTGCCACTCTTGTTATGTTGCTGTTTATTTCATTTCTTAGGTCTCGTGGTATTTGTTTTATGAATATGGGAGCTCCAGTGTTGTGTGAATATATATTTAGAATTATTAAATCTTCTTGTTGACTTGATCCCTTTATCATTACATGATGACCATCTTTGTTTTTACTGTTGTTGATTTAAAGTCTGTTATCTTATATAAGAATAGCTACTCCTGCTTGCTTTTGGTTTCCATTTGTGTGGAATATTTTTCTCCAACCTTTTACCTTGAGTCTATGTAACTCTTTACCAGTTAAATGGGTTTCTTGGTGAAAGCAGATATTTGGGTTGTGTTTTTTTAATCTATTCCCTCAATCTGTATCTTTTAAGTGGGGCATTTAGACTATTTACATTCAGTGTTAATATTGATAAGTAAGGTACTGTTCCAGTGACTGTTACCTGTTTGCTTTGTATTCTCCCTTGTGTTACCATTTTATATGAGCTGTGAGTTTTTACTTTCAAGTGTTTTTACATCAGTGCATATCAACTGTTCTTTTTAGTGTGTAGAGCACTTTTGAGCATTTCCTGTAGGGGAGGTCAAGTGGTGACAAACTCCCTTAATGTTTGTTTGTCTGGGAAGGATTGTATTTCTCCTTCATTTGTGAAACTTAGTTTTGCAGGATTAAAAATTTTTAGCTAATAGTTACTCTGTTAATAACACTAAAAATGGGACCCTAGTCTCTTCTGGCTGTAAGGTTTCTGCTGAGAAGTCTGCTATTAGTCTGATGGATTTTCTTTTGTCAGTTATTTAATGCTTTCATCTCATAGCTTGTAGGATTTTCTCCTTCACTTTGACTTTGGCCAGTCTGATGACTGTGTTGGTATGTCCTATTTGCAATAAATCTTCCAGTAGTTCATTGACCTTCTTGTATCTGGATGTCTACATCTCTAGCAAAACCAGAGAAGTTTCCCTCTATTATTCCCTCAAATAGATTTTCCACGCTTTTTGCTTTTTCTTCTTCTCCCTCAGGAATAACTATGATTCTTATGTTTGTGCATTTCACATAATCCCACATTTCTTGGAAACTTTCTTGATTTCTCTTCATTATTTTTTCTTCATTTTTGACTGAGTTAATTCAAAAGCTTTGTCTTCAAGCTCTGAAATTCTTTTGTCTGCTTGGTCTAGTCTGTTGTTAAAACTTCCCACTGTATTTTGAAATACCCTAAATTACTCTTTCATTTATAGTAGGTCTCTTACTATTCACTATCTCTTTAGTAAATTTTTTATTCATGTCTTGAATTTTTTTTATTGGTTTTTTTCATGTTGGTTTTTGATTTTCTCATCAATCCCATTGAGCTTACCTGCAATCTACATCATGAATTCCATATCTAGCATTTCAAAAGTTTCCTTTTGGTTGAAGTTCCTTGCTGGAGAGCTAGTGTGATCCTTTGGGGGTGTCAAAGGAGCCTGGTTTTTCACATTGCCAGTGTTCTTATGCTGGTTCCTTCTCATCTGGAATCTTCTCTCAGCTCAAAACTGATAGCTTTGTGGTACACCTGTTCTCCTCTGCTGGGAACTCTGTTGCTCAGTGTAGAGAGGGAGAGGTACACTGCTTTTCAGCTCATGCTGGTAGGTACCCACTGTGGTGTTGCCGGCAATTTGGGTCAGTTGAAACTCAGACCCCTGGGAGGGTGTCCAGGTGCCAGTGGTGGTGGACTAGGTTAGGTAATCCCCAGTTCCCAGACCCCTGGATGGCATGCCTGAATCTTGCTCTAGAAGAAAGCTCAGGTAGGAAGGGGTAGATGCACGGTGAGGCTGTAACACTGCTTTCCTGTGTCTCCCCATTCTCCTGTGGTTGTCACATACCCACACACCACACAGGTGCTGGGGGAGGTTTGTATGGAGGGGCGGCTGGTCCCCAGGCCACTGTCAAAGGCTCTGGTGGGGGAAGTGCAGGTCCCTCTCCACAGTGGCAGTAGAGGCAGGTGGCCGTGGGTATTTACTGGTACCTGGGTCCCACATCATCAGCAGCAGGGCTGCCCCCCTCCATGATGTCAGTGGGGGTGGGTGGCTATGGGAATTTACTCCTGCTTGGGTCCCTCAGCAGCAGTGGTAGCAGTGGCAGTATGGCAGCACTTGACCTGGTGGTGTGCAAGAATGCCCAGCCTCCCTGTTCCCTCTCTGGTCCAGTAGCAGCAATGAGGAGGCAGCAGCAGTGGAGCTGGCCCCTGGGAAGACACAGCACTCTGGGGCTGGGCTCTCAGAATGGGACGAGCTGCAGCACTCAGGGCTCAGAAGCTCATGGGACCCAACCCTGCTCCCTCCCCAGAGTGATGCCCCTGTGCAGTCTCCAGGCCACTCCCCATGTCAGTCTAGAGGCACATGGGGGTGGAGGGGCCCTCCTGTAGCTCAGATTGCAAAGTCCACAGGGGGAGTGTGGGGCTTCAGGAGTCTCTCACTTGCCTCTTCCCCATGTGTGCATGTCTCTCCTGGTTACCACCCACCAGGCCAAACTGGTTGCCCTACTTCTCTCTCTCTTGCTTTTGGTGACTACTATTTCTTCTCGGTTGAATCCCAGTGCTCTCTTCCAGACAATCCATCCAAAGGTAGATATCTACTTGCCTCCTTTGATGCTCTCCATGGGAGCAGCATATACCAGCTGCTTCTAGTCCACCATCTTGGCCCATCCCTGCAATACATAATCTTAACAAAGTTCCCAACTTCTATCCTGGTGGAAGTGGAAGTTACAAAATAGGCGAGGATGGCAGTGCTAGAACAAAATTTGACAAAAATATGTCAGAAACCATCCTACCAAATGGCAGTAAATACAGTGGCTCCTATACATTCTCGGTCTATTAGCATCACCAGTAGACCGTAATTATTAGTTAGCTGCTGTACTGAAAAAATTATAGATATAAGCATGAGTCAATTTGCTTAGCCTATGTTTATCTTAATCTTTTGATGGATTTTCAATAAATTCTTTCTTTTAAAATTTTCATGAAAACAGAACAAAAACTAGTTGATATTAGAAGTTTTTGATTAAACCTTTCAAATAGCATGTGCTGCAAAATAAATGGTGCCTGATTCAGTCTAAGACTTTTTTCTAACTATTTCAATCTATTTTGTCATGAATTATTTTATTTTATTAAATATAAACCACAACCATTATCAGGGAATAAACTGTAGATACTGAAGATAATTCTAGTTGGTGTTTTCTCCAATAAAAACACTTTTCTTGTTCTCCTTCCCACTCCATGTCTCCATATCTTCCTTAGATTGCTCTTCAGAATGTAAAATAATGTATGACTGATAATAAATTTTTAATTTTATTCACCTTACGAATTTTATAGAATTTTTAAAAAATCATTGTTTTATTCTATTTTTTAAGTATAGGTACCATGTTTGAAAAATATTTATAAAATTACTAAATTATTTTTTTAAATATCCTGAACATTTTTTTCTGTTAAAAAATGTAGAATTGTCTTAGTCCATTTTCTCTTGGTATAACAAAGTATCACAGACTGAGTGAATTATAAACAATAGATGCTTATTTGCCTCATAGTTCTGGAGGCTGGAACATCTAAGGGCATAGTAGCAGCTTCTGGTACGGGCTTTTGTATTGCATCATAATATGGTGGAAAATCCAAAGGACAAGTGAGCGCATGCAAAAGAGAATGCAAGAGGAAGCTGATTTCACTTTTATGACAACCTGCTCTTGTGGGAACTAACTCCCGCAATAACTGCATTATTGTATTCATGAGGGCAGAGCCTCCTAAAAACCCTACCTCCTGACACCGTTACATTGGCAATCAAGTTTCCAACACATAAATTTGAGGGACACATTCAAACCATAGCAAGAGTAATAATGCTATATTGGCTTTTAGCATATAATATTTCATGAAAGGCTTACATGTACCATGAGAGTCACACACTTAAACCCTATAAATACAAATAGGAGAACACTCAAAGGTTTTTTAGAAGACAATGATTTTTGTTACACTGAAATCTGTATATCTTTTCACATGTGAAAGATTACTTTTTAATTATATGAGAAGATAAATAAATGAACCTCCATTTCATAAACAGTAAATGTTCATAAGTGCAATACAAACAAATATTATCAATCTTAGTCCTTCTCTAGGTTTTTTTAAAAAGTAAAGGCAAACAAATTGAGACTTAACTGTATGAATTTCCTCAAATCTTATTTGGCCTTGAACTTTTGTCTCTTGTACCACATTGTCTTTCTGTAGCAAATTATATACATAAGGCAAAAAGAAAGTCATTAGACTCTTAGTCACACAAACCTGACAAAAGTCACAAAGAACCCTACATAAAACAAGAGAATGGTTATATAAATCATTTATATAAATAAATGTCTATTTTTGTTTCCTATTCCAGGAAGCATTCACTGAGGTTCCAGATAAAGAAAAGAAGGCTAAAACTCATTTACCACGTGACAATATCTGTTGCTCCTATTATAAAGAGAATTACCAACTCATTTAATGAAGATGATCTAGTTTTATTTGTTAGGGAATAAGGACTCATTATTTCTACTCATGAGATATGGCACCTTCTGGTGTTGGCAGCTGCCAGATTATATCAGCACCTGCCAATAGTGGTTACTGAATTGGAGAAAAGCTGACAACTTTATGAACATCTGTGATTGCTATCACTTGTCCTAACACATATAATCCAAACTTCCTCAAATCTATGGCAAACCAATGTAAAATGCAGGTAGTGACTTGATATTGTTATTCTGACTTTCTAAATCTCACTGTTTCTATATCCTTAGAGGTTCTTTTCTTAGCTCCAGGGGGCATGTTTTTTTAAAATATGCTTCATTTTGAATAATTTTAGATTTACAGAATTATAACAAAGATAGTTCAGAGAGTTCCTATATACCCTACACTCAGATTCACCTATTACTAACATTTTAAGTTAGAATGGTACATTTGTTACAATTCATGAATCAATATTGAACATTTTTATTAATTAAAATCCAACCTTTATTTTGATTCCCTTAGTTTTCATCTAATGTCCTTTTTATGTTCAAGGATCCCATCCAGGATACCACATTACATTTAGTTATCATGTTTCCTTAAGCTCTTCTTTGCTGTGACAGTGTCTCAGATTTTCCTTGTTTTTGATGACTTGATAGTTTTAAGAAGTAGTTGTCAGATATTTTGCATAATGTTCATCAATTGGGATTTTTCTGATTTTTTAAATGGACTGTGGCTGTGTGTTTTTGTTAGGAAGACCACAGAGGTAAAGTACCATGATCATCATATCATATCAAAGGTATAGACTATCAATGTGACTTATCACTGTTTTTCTAAATTATGTTATATTGATACGTAGTACATGTACACATTTGGGGGTACACGTGATAATTTAACACATTCACATAATTTGGAAAGGTCAAATCAGTATAATTGGGATGTCCATCAATGTAAATATTTATCCTGCCTTTATGCTAGAAATGTTCAAATTATTCTCCTCTAGCTATTTTAAAATGTATAATAGATTATTGTAAACTACAGTAACCATACTGATCTATCAAACACAAGGTCTTATTTCTTCTGCCAAACTGTATATTTGTAACCAATAATCAAACTCTCTTCATCTCCCTTCATGATTCCCAGCCTCTGTAACCATCAGTCTACTCTCCATCTTCATGAGATGTATGTTTTTCTCTCACATGTTATCACATGTGATATTTGTCTTTCTGTGCTTGGCTTGTTTCACTTAACATACTGACCTCCGATTCCATCCATGTTGCTGAAAATAGGCTTGCATTATTAGTTAGGGCTGAATAATAATGTTCCATTGTGTATATAAACTATATATTTTTTACTCATTTATCCATCAATGGGCACATGAGTTGATTCCATATTTTGGCTAAGAGAATAGTGCTACAATGAACATGGGAGTGAAGATACACCTTTGATGTATTGATTTTCTATTTTATGGATATATATACCATAGTGGAATTGACGGATCATATGGTAGTTCTATTTTTAGTTTTTTGAGGAACCTCCATATAGTTTTCCATAGTGGCTATACTAATTTACACTGCCACCAACAGCATAGCAGAGTTTTCTCTTTCTCTACATCCTTAACAGCATTCGTTATTCCCTTTTTGATGAAAGCCATTTTACCTGGGGTGAAATGATATCTCATTGTCATTTTGATTTGCATTTCTCTGATGATTAGTGATGTTGAACATTTTTTTGTATACCTTTTGGTCATTTTTATCACTTTGAGAAATGTATATTCATATTTTTTTTCTATTTCTTAATGGGATTATTTGGTTTTTGCTGTTGCACTGTTTCAGTGACTTACATATTCTCGATATTAACTCCTTGTCAGATGAACAGTTTGCAAATATTTTCTCCCATTCTGTGGGTGTCTCTTTAATTTCTTGATTGTTTCCTTGGCTATGCAGAAGCTTCTTAGCTTGATGTGATTCCATTTGTCTATTTTTGCTTGGTTGCCTGTGCTTTTGAGGTCTTATACAAGAAATATTTGCCCAGACCAAAGTCTTGGAGCAATGTTTTCTCTAGCAGTTTCATAGGTTCAGGCCTTAGATTTAAGTTGTTAATCCATTTTGATTTGGTTTTTGTATATGGTCAAAGATAGGGGTTTAATTTTATTCTTCTACATATCTACTGTCTTCCAAAGTGACTTCTACTATCTACTTCTACTGTTTTCCAAAGTGACTTTACCATCTTTTATTCTCAGCAACAATGCAGGACAGTTCTTGTTGCTCTGAATCCTTGCCAGCAGTTGATATTGTCAGTTTTTGGATTTTAACTTTTCTAATAGGTTTGTAATGGTATCTCATTGTTTTAATTTGCAATTCCTTAATGATAAATAATGGTGAGCATCTTTTCATATGCTTATTTGCCATCTGGATGTCTTCTCTGAAAAAGTATTTGTTCAGATAATTTGACCAGTTTTTAATTGGGTTGTTTGATTTCTTATTGTTGAGTTTTAGAATTTCTTTGTATATTTTAGATATAAATCCTTTATCAGGTAGATAATGGGTAAATATTTTCTCAGAGTCTGTTCCTTAACAGTGTCTTTTACAAAGCAGAAGATTTTAATTTTAATGAAGTCTAATCTCAATATTTTCTTTCATGGACTGTGATATTTGTTTGAATTCTAAAACTTAGCAAGCCCAAGGTCATTTAGACTTTCTCCTCTGTTTTCTTCAAGGAATGTTATAGTTTTATTAATACGTTTTACATTTAGCACTATGATCCATTTTGAGTTAATTTTTTCATGAAAAGTGTTAGGTCTGTGTCTAGGTTCATTTGTTTGCAATTGTTCCAGCACCATTTGTTAAAAAAGACTGTAACTTCTCCATTGAATTACCTTTATTTCTTTGTCAAAGATCAGTTGACTATATCTGTATGAGTCTATTTCTGTGCTCCCTATTCTGTTCCATTGATCTGTTTGTCTATTTTTTTGCCAATACAACTCTGTTGTGCTTATTGTAATCTTATGGTACAGTATAGTATTGTAGTCTTAAAATTTGAGAGTGCAAGTGTTTTAACTTTGTTTTTCTCTTCAGTGATGTGTTGGCTATTCTAGGTTTTTGACTTCTTGTACAAACTGTAGAATCAGTTTGTCAATATCCATAAAATAGCTTACTTAGATTTTGATTGGAAATACATTGAATCTGTAGATAATGTTGAGAAAAATTAATATTATAACAACATTGAGTCTTGTAATTCATGAACACAGTATCTTTCCATTTATTTGAATTTTTAAAATGTTTTAGCAGTGTTTTGTAGTTTTTTGCAAATAGAACCTGTATATAATTTGTTAGATTTATACCTAAGCATTTTATTGGGGGAGAAATTGTAAATCATATATTTTTTAAAATTTTAAATTCTAATTATTTATTATTGGCATGTAGGAAAGTGACTTTTATATATTAATTTTTTATCCCTTTTATCTTATGACTTTGCTATACTTATTAATTAAGTTCAAGTAGATTTTTGTCATCATTAATTCTTTGGGATTTTCTACATAGACAATGAGGAAAATCAAAATATTTCATCCAAAAATACAATTACTTTGCATATTTTGAAATGATTGTTCAGAGGGCCTGCAAAAGGAAGTGGGCCTGCAAAAGGAAGTATCCCTGCAAAGCTGCCTTTTGTGGGGGAGATTTGCATCTGTAGAGAAAACCTGCATTGATGCAGCCAAGGTTTCTCTAAGGCTTTCTCTTGTCTGGATTGAGGAAGGATTAGCTGGGAGTCTGATACCTTTAAAGGTCTGAAAGAAACACTTACCATCTATTCTCCCTGGGGGCTGCTACCTGTAAAACTTAATCTACATAATAAGACTACCTTTGCTACTCAGGCCTCCTCTTCTCTCCCTCCCATAACCTGTTTTGTCACCATCCAAACCCCTGTAATCGCAAATTAATATACAAGCTTCTGAACCCCACTGGGCAATTGGGATAATCACTCTGGTTCTCTCCCATATGCACATTAATACACTTGTATGCCTTTTATCCAATTATTCTGCCTTTTATCAGCTGATTTTTCAGCAAACTTTCAGCAAGTGAGGGGGAAATTTCCCCTTCACCCCTTCAATAATCATATCATCTGTGAATACAAATAGTTGTATTTCTTCTCTCTCAATCTATCTACCTTTCATTTCCTTTTCTTGTCTTATTGCACTAGCTAATATTTCCAGTATGATTTCAAATATGAATGGCAAGAGAGGACATTTTTGTCTTATTCCTATACTTGAAGAGTTATTGTCCAGTTTTTTATCATTAGGTATGATGTGTGGTATAGTTTATTTGGTAGATGTTTCTTATTAAACTGAGAAAGTTCCCCTTTTTTCCTAGTTTCCTGAGAATTTTTAATCATAAATGGATGTTAGATTTGCTTACTTTTTTTGTGTCAATTAATACGATCATATAATTTTTCTTCTATAGCGTGTTGATATGGTGGATTACACTGATTGATTTCCAAATGTTGAGGTAGACTTGTGTTTTGTGGTTATCCTGCAGATAAGAATGGACCACCAACTGAAATTGATTTGGATGTTGAAACTGATGATGCCCTATACACACACCAGGATATAAAAAGTTTTATAAATGACAAAATAAAGCTTTCTAGGAAGAGCATGGTGGCTGCCAAGAAGGTCTAAGAAACAATTTAAGAGAGAGCAGAGAAAGGCACGTATGATTTGAACCTCCTGCTGGCACCAAAGGAAGGGAGCACCTGGTCTTTCTTATCAACCTACTCATATGTGAGGTAAAAGGAAAAGAGGAAGGAGTGAGTCTTAAAATCTGTCAGCAGTTTAACATCAAACATGAAGTTAGATTCACTATTATGTTTTGCATACCTGAAATAAATCCCACTTGGTCATGGTATGTAATTATTTTGATACATTGTTGAATTAAATTTACTAATATTTTGTTGAGGAATTTTGCATCTGTGTCCATGAGAAATATTGGTCTATAGTCTCTCTTTCTTGTAATATCTTTATCTAGATCTGGTAGTAGGATAATGGCAACCTCATAGGAAGTGTTCCCTTTGCTTCTCTTTTCTGGAATATATTGTGGAAATTGCTATTATTTCTTCATTAAATGTTTGATAAAATTCACCAGTGAAGCCATTTGAACCTGGTGATTAATTTTTTGAAAGGTTATTAATTATTGATTTAATTTATTTAATAGATATAAACCTATTTGGATGATCTGTTTTTTTCCTAGTGCAAGTTGTAGTTTGTGTCTTTTGAGGAATTTTTTAATTTTATCTAAATTTTCAAATTTGTGGACAAAGCACAAATTTATAGTATTCTTTTATTATCCTTTTAATGTCCATGGGATCAGTTTTAATGACCCCTTTTTCATTCCTGATATTGGTAATATATGTCTTCTGTCTTTTTCTTTCTTGGTTATCCTGACTAGAGGCTTACTAATTTTATTGATCTTTTGAAAGAACTAGCCTTTTGCTTTATTGATTTTCTTTATTGTTTTCCTATTTTCAAGTTCATTTATTTCTGCTCCAAATTTTATTATTATTTTTTTCTGCTTGCCTTTAGGCTTTAATTGCTCTTCTTTCTCTAGATTCCTAAGGTGGAAGCTTAGGTTATTGATTTTAGATTTTTTTCTAATATATGAATTTAATGCTATAAACTTCCATCTAAATACTGATTTTGCTACATCCTTCAAATTTGATAATTTGTATTTTCATTTTGATTTAGTTTTAAACATTATTTTTATGTTTGAGACTTCTTTTTTGACCTATGTGTAGTGTAGAAATATTTTTAATTTCCAAGTATCTGGGCATTTTTCAGCTATATTTCTCTTATTGATTTACAATTGAATTCCATTGTAGTCTGGTAGCATAACTTTTATGATTTTTCTTCATAAGAAAAATGTGGTTTATCTTGGTGAATGTTCTATGTAATTTTAAGAAGAATGTGTATTCTGTTGTTGTTAGATGGAGTATTTTGTAAATGTCAAATAGATCCAATTTACTGATACTGCTGTTCAGATAAACTATATCTTTACTGATTTTCTGCCTGCTTAATCTATCAATTACTGAATAGGTATCATGAATTCAACTATAATGGTGGATTTGTCTATTTGTTCCTACAGTTTTCTTAGTTCTTGTCTCATGTGTTTTGATGCCTTGTTGTTAGGTTCATACACATTTATGATTTTTATGTTTTTTTAGAGAAAATCAGTTTGTATTGCCACACTTTATCCCTGATAAATTTTCTTGTTTTGAAGCCTACTTTGTCTTAAATTAATATGACTATTCTAGCTTTCTTTTGATTAGTGTTAGCATAGCATATCTTTCTCCATCCTTTTACTTTTAACCTATCAGAATCTTTACATTTAAAGTGAGCTTCTTGCAGACAAAACATAGCTGGGTATATTGTTTTTTGATCCACTTTGACAATCTTTGTCTTTTAATTGGTATACTTAAACCATCCACATGTAAGGTGATTATTAATTTACTTGGATTAATATCAAGAATAATATCAACTGTAATCCACTATTATATTGGCGCCCTGTGGAGAGGTAGGAGTGGGAGAACATTCTATATTATTTTAATTAAATCTCAATTTTCCAGTTGGCATATATCTCTGGCTATGACTTTCACAAATGTTTCCTCTATATCTTTTTTTCCTCCTGATTGGGTAAGACAGGAAGAACTGAGGGGGCTGGAGTGAGAAGTATGCCCTTTCCCCATGGCTCTGAGATGGTAAATCATTTCCCCTGGAGGGTAGTCCTTTGCTATGAAGAAGGTTTGGGTGTATGTCACAAGGAATCCTCTTTCCCTCTCACTGCCAGAGTGAAGAGGTTTTCTTTCTCATTTATTACCATGAGAACCTGGTGGGATTCCTGGAGGTAAAACTTTAAAATTTATAAGAATTTTCTTATTCTCATGCTAGTCTATACTCAGCCTCCAGAAATTCATGAAAATTACCATTTAAGAAATTTTTCCAGTTTATGGCCTCAGTGGCTTCTCTTCTGGGTAAACAGATCTTGGCTCTGACTCTGAATTTACCTGTCTCTCCAAATTTGGAAGTTGTAGTTTTCCCTTTGACCTCAGTTCTATGACATATGCAAGAAAAGTCTTTCTCTAGCTTTCCCTTACATGTTGGAGCTGAAACTGGAAGTTCTCCTTGGGAAAGATTTTACAAAATATTTAATATTTTGCAAATATACATTACAAAACACCTGATAGCAAATTTATTCCTACCAGAAGGAATACCATTCTTATTTCAAACACCAAATAAAATATAAGGTACCATTCTATCCATAGCTCTGCAAATTATGAGGATGAATTCTATTATTTTAGCATTATAGAACTAGTAAGCAAAATTATCTATATTCTCAGCTTCCACTGTAGTGGGACACAATGGCATTAAGTAATGTCCTTACACTCCAAACAAAATAATATTTAAGCTTTACATTTCTCTTTAAAATTCCATTCCCACATTCAATTTTACAGAATGAATTACTTTAGGGAACACTAGTACCCAGTCCGAGGCATATATTTTAATCATTAAGGTAAGTTTTTTCCTCATTAACCTCCCTTGCTAAACATGCTACATATGGCTTTGATAGCAACCACAGAAAGGATATTTTTTAATGTATAAACTGTCATAGAGAATAAAATTAATTGAAATTTGCTTTAACAAAAAATTGCTGCCTATTGTTAAAACCTAGGAAAATAATCAATACATTTTTAGAAAGCTAAAATCAGCAGTAGTTACCTAATAAAAAGTAGAATAAAATCAGTAAGAAATGCTCTATGGAGCATTTGTTTTTTTCTTTCAACAATTGATTAACAATGAGAGTATGTATGTCTGGATATCCCTCCCATGATAAAAGAGCTTGGTTGAAAGAATCAATAGCTAATTCTTCTATCTTCTTTTACTCAAAATCTGTATTACTTATGCATAGCTAGTTGTTCCATATTGTTTGACATAAATCAAAAGCTACTTTTTGCATGTTTTCCTTCACTGAATTTGTGATATAAGCTGAGTTATTAAACCTCATGTATTTTGTTGCAGTATTATATTAGAATACTATAAGAATTTAGAGAGACAAAAAGCCTTACTTTACACCAATGTTATCATTTTATAGCTGTAGAAACTAAGGTCCAGAGATATTAGATAATCCTTTATATAAAGAGGAACAACTACTTAGTCATAAAACAGTTCTAATCAATATCACATAGAAGAAACTGACTTTAGGGAAAGGGTAAAAACTAAAAAAAACAAACAAAAAAACAACAACCAAAAAAAAAAAAAACTATTTAAAGCCTCTGAAAATGGTCATAAGTGTGAAGAGAAAATGAAGAAACATCTATTTGAGCCAAGACTACTACTTTTTTCTCTCCCACCTCTCAGCTCAACAAAGCAGAGACTACACTCCAGACTGCTGCAGCCAAGAACACAGAGCTCCTTCTCCCATCAGTGTCCAGCTGGAAGGCTTTCTTATGGGAAGAAGAGTGTCAGTGTATCTCACAAATATAAATACAATTAATTTTATAATTTGGTATAGGAAAGAGTTTTATAGTATTCTTAAAATCTGATGTTTCTTTTTATCAAATAATAAGGATTAGATATCTCACCATGTTTTTATTTTTGGGCCTTGGCTTCCACAGTTGAATTTAATATTCAAACGTATTAATTATATTAACCCAGATTTTGCTAGACTTATTGCTTCATATATCTATATTTTCTATATTTGTATTTTCATGATTTTGTTGTATATCCATATTTTATTTTGCAGCCCTTCATGTTGTGGAGGTAATTGAGGTAAATATTTTAGAAGTTATGAGAATAAAACTATTGTTACTTTAAAATTTGGCAGCAGAATTATGCAGGAAAAGACATTTCTTTATTTAGCAAAATATATTAATAGATTCTTGGATAGAAAAATATTGATCATCAGGGTATGGCCTATCTGGGGCAGGGGAGGAACACAAATAGGGTAAATGGCTGAATTTCTTTGAACAGAATCCGTCAAGAGGGGAGAGAGGCTTGGGGTTAGTAACAATGAGGGATAAAATAAAACAGGTGGAAGGACTAAGTAAATGGCAATAAAACAGTGAGAACTTTCTAGTGACAAGAATGGCCAAAGAATGCCGATATTTCTTTTAAAGTAAACTTTTCTACCCTGTATTTTGCCATGGTCCTAATGCCCCCAAACTTATAATAAAAGGCTGCTACAACCAAGTTTGGGGCTAGTGCTACGTTAAGAGAGTGCTAGAGTAGGTCCAGTGTAGCATAGCGTCATACAGCGACTGCATGTTTGGAATATGTGAGAAGCATAATATGGACCAAGAATATGGCAGTATCAGGAAATCAATGACAGAGGTGACTAAGAGAAATGTAGATTCCCCAAGATTTAATGATTCCCTCTCAGAATCTTTAGAAAAACTGGGAAGGACTCTGGGCTTCCCACCACACATGAGTGGGAATTTGAGCCAGTTTATTTAAATCTTAAAGGACAGGTTGACCTTAGTACATCAAAGGATTTTGGCATAATCTAGGTGACTATATTAATTTATTTGTATAAACGTCAGAACCAAAATTAGAACCTCAGACTCCTAATTTTAATCTAGGCTTCTATCCTTTGTCATGTATTTGGCAGGAAGGAGGAAAAGAAATTCTATCATTTGTGCATTTTGAACTAAGAAAGTCTAGAAATTAAAAATGTATAAAAATTTACATGTACAAGCTTCTGAATTTTAAAGCATTTCTCATAATAACTATATCTTTGTGGCAGAGAAAAATTTTCTGAAAATCTAGCCACTGCCCCTATTTCTTACTAGTCATTTTTATGAGAAGCAGAAATTATTCTGTCAAATAGCAGCCAAAAATGGAGCACTCTCTCCCCCTTCATTCCTATTCCCTGGCTGGAAAGCACGCACAAGACTCTATCTTGATAGTTGCAGGAGAAGAACGTGTAAATTCGGTGACATGGCAAATGTTACTAGTAGTGACAATGTTGACCTCAGAGGAGGAAATAGTTAAAAGAAAACCTGAAGACAGTTCACTGTCTAACAAAGGAAACAGGTCAACAAAAAGCAAAGCTAATAAACTTAGCTGTTCATTCTTTTAATTCCCTTTATTATGTGGTTGAGAAGAGGGATTGCCATTCACCTTGATTGCTATCGCTGCTTCCAAAAACAGGACTTCCAAAACTAATATTCAGAGAAGCATAGCTAGTATGCCTTAATAAAGAGGCTCCATTTACAAATAAGTCTGGGAGACGCTGGCTTTTTTTTTTCATTCCTGCAAAACATCTCAGACCCTTGAAATGGTATGTCATCTATGAATCTCCAATGGGAAAGACATCATGCTGTATTTCTCATACTTTATGAGGAAACACTTGCAGGTGGTGTGTCTGTCAGGTCAGAGTTTTGAGACCTAACCACTTTTCCTCTCACCAGCTGCCAATGATCTCTCCTCATTGAAAGCCCAAAATATCTATTGGTGTACCACCTCCTTTCATGATGTTTCTTGTCTAATATTTTAGAAAGTACTTTCACTTCCCACTCCATCCCAAATTGATTTCCTATCACTTAATATAATCTGGGTTTACAGACTCATAATTTTGGTGTTATCATATGTGATAGTTGATTTTAGATGTCATCTTGATAGGATTAAAGAATACCTAGAGAACTGGTAAAGCATTATTTTGGGGTATGTCTGTGAGGGTGTTTCCAGAGGAGATTGGCATGTGAGTCTCAGTGGACTGAGTGGGGAAGATTCTGCCCTCAATGTGGGCAGGCACCATCCAATCGGCTGGTGGCCCAGACAGAACAAAAACAGAGGAAAGGCAAATTGGTCTCTCCCTCTTCTGGAGCTAGGATATGGTCTTCTTCACCTGCCCTTAAACATCAGAACTTCAAGCTGTCCAGCCTCTGGACTCCAGTAGCTCCCCAGGTTCTCAGACCCTCAAATGTGGTCTAAGTCATGCTACCAGCATCTTGGGGGGCTCCAGTTTGCAGGTAGCTTATTGTAAAACTTCTCAGCCTTCATAATCACAAGTCAATTCCCTTATTAAATCCCCTCTCATGTATCTATATATATTTATTGGTACTGTCTCTTTGGAGAACCCTTACTATCATTAATATTTTTAAACATAAAACTCCAAGAGTCTTTTGCCTTTAGTCTTCAATTTTCTAGCTATCTATGATGCTAGCTATCATGATTAGTTCTACTTAACTCGATATATTTGATTTTAAACTATTTCCAGTATTTACTTATCACAAGTTTAACATTTTGAGTACTTGATTTTTATTCCTCTCTCAGTTGTCTATAACATCTAACATGTCTTAAAGTAACATTTTCTGGATGGGCAGAGGAGTAAGATCTTTTCTAAACTTTTGCATATATAAAACCACTTTTATTGTATTATTAACATTAGTCTATGTATTATTTTTCTTTGGCTGTTGTAACAAATTACCACAAGCTTGGCGGTTTGAAAACAACAGAAATTTATTTCTCATCATTCCAGAGGCTAGGAAGTCCAAGATCAAGGTGATGACAGATTCAGGGTCTGATGAGAGCCCATTTTCTGGTTTATATATGGCTCCATTTTGCTGTGTCCTCACATGGTGGAAGGAGTGAGCTAGCTCTCCGGGATCTCTTTTATAAGGGCACTAATTCCATACATGAGGGCTTTGTTCTCATGACCTAATCACCTCCCAAAGCCCCCACATTTTAATACAATCACCTTGAGGGTCAGGATTTCAACATAGGGATTTTGGAAGGACACAAACATTCAGACCATAGCAAGCCCTTTGTACACATTGCTTTTCTTTGGAATTCTTAGCCTCCTTTGCGTCTCCTAGACTGCTATTATTCATTCTTCACATCTAAGCTTAGATAACATTTCCTTTGAAAAGTTTTTCTTGGTTTCCTAATATTGAGTAATATGCGTTGCCTATATACACATAGAACACTTTGTATTTACCTGATCACAGCATGTATCATACTATTTATAATGGTCTGCCTCTCCTACCAGACAGAGAGCAACTTGAAAGAATAGATTGTGACTTGTTCACATTATATCATCAAAATTTAGCATAGTACCTAGCATCAGTAAGCAATCAATAAGAATTTGTTGAATTGTAACCTTAGAACACATCACCTACAGAAGTTCTTTGAACCACCAAATTTTGGTTTGTTACCACTAACTGGGTTCACATAATACCTTGGACTTAACCTTTACCATAAAACATATCATAATGTAGGGTGATTTTGCAGTAATAATAATTAGGATTTATTAGCCATTTACTACATCCTAGACATTGTGCTAAGCAATTTATCTGTATTATCACCTGTAATTTAGCCCTCACAATGACCCTGCAAGTTAGTATATTATTTTTCCCATTTTAGATTAAATTGGCATAAAGAGGTTAAGAATATTGTCCAAAGTCACAGAGTAAGCAAATGGAGAAGGTTTTAACTTGGACAATTTGACTACAGACATCATTCTTTTCACCAGTATACTTCTTCCATGTTTGTTTCTGTCTCTAACACCAAACTGTCAGAAAATTCTTAGAGGCAAGTATTGTATCTTCTTCCCATTGCCTAGCATGATATATAATGTATAATAGCTGCTCAATAAATATTTTCTGAATAAATGAATGACATGAAGTTCAAATTACTGCTCCATTTGAGTTCAAATATATTGTTATTATTTCAAAAAAAGGAAAATATAACCTGTAACCTTTACATTCTGTCTTCACAGAATTTTTAAAAATATCTACGATAAGCATTATTAAAAAATATGGCTCAGATATGCAGCATAGCTCCCTAAAGAGATATGAAACTTGTTTATTTCCATCTAGTATATAAAGAATATTTACTATTTCTACATATATTTTGATAGAATTCACTAACAATGAGCTCAAAGTTTTCACAATAATTTGAATACTCAAAATTGATTCAATTAGACCGTGTATCTCTTAGGATTGGATTTTCCTAGTCTTGGATACCTTTTTACCCTTTTTATAAATTTTCAAACATTCTCCTACCAGCTCATCATGTTAAGGTTCTGACACTCAGATAAATAATACCTTCACCTTTGAAGATAAAGTTGTTGTAATGTAGGTGCTGTTTGACTTTTTCAACTACTTCACAGAACATCACTGACTCAACAGTAGCCTTTCTCATGCCCCCTTCCAAATACTATCCCCACCAAAGGTAATCACTATCCAGACTTCTAATACCATAAAATAGCTTTGTTAACCTGTTTTTTAATTTTATAGAAATGTCGTCTTGCAGTAATTACTTTTTGTGTCTAGCATCTTTCAGTCAATATTGTTTTTACAATTCATACTTACTGCTGCATGTAGTAATGATTCTTTTCCCATTTGTTATTGCTGTGTAGTAGTAATACATTATATGAACACACTATTTATCCATTCTACCATTGATAAATATTTGCATTGTTTTTAGTTTGGGCTATTCTGTACAAAGCCACTATGGACATACTTCTATGTGTATTTTGGTGGATATGTGCACTCATTTCTCTTGGGCATGTACCTAGGAGTAGAAATTGTTGGATTGTATGATTGATATATGTTCAGCTTTAAAAGATACTGCAAATTTTTTCCCGAAGTGTCCATATCTATTTATGCTTCCCTCAAAGGTGTGTATGATAGTTTCAATTATTCCATACCCTTTCCAGCATGTAGTATTGTCAGTCATTTAAAAGAATTCATTCTAGTGAATGTGTAGCAGTAACTCATTGTGGGTTTCATTTGCGTTGTCCTGATGAACTTTTTATTGATATACGTGTGTGTTACCTGTTTGGATATCCTTCTTTTTTAATTGGAAGAACCTGTTCAGGTCTTTTGTCTATTTTATTTTTCTTTGGTCTTCTTTTACTTTGCCTATTGCTCCGGATGCATGCCCTTTGTTGTATATAAAAAGCTATAAATATCTTTTCTCTATAATTTGCCTTTCACTCTTTTAATTATGTCTTCAGATAAAAGGATATTTTTAATTTTAATGTGGTCCAATATATTATTTATTTTCTTTATGGATATTACTCCTTGTGTACTAGTTAGGAGACCTTTGCTGACTCCAAACTTAACAAGTTTTTTTCCTTAAGCTTTAGTTTGACTTTTTATGTTTGGGTCACAATAAATCTTGAATTGATATTTTTATATAGTGAGAGAGAGAGACAAAGGTTTCATTTGGATATCCAATTAATCCAACACCATTTATTGAAAGAGCTGTTCTTTACTCCACCGAATGTTAGTGGAGACTTGATGATGTGACTTTATTTCTGAACTCTCTGTCCTGTTCCATTGGTTTTTAAGTCTATGTCTGCACAATTAACAGTGACATAATACTTTAGCTTCAAAATAAATGGTAGTATAAACTTGGTAGTGTAAATCTTTCAGCTTTGTTCTTGTTCTTCAAGATTGTTTTGGCTATTCTTGGCTATTCTATCTATTACATTTCTTTATAAATTTTAGGATGAGCTTGTCAAATTACACATTCACACAAACACACAAACTGGCTGATTGGGGGGTGGGGGTTGCATTAATCCTACGGATAAATTTGGGGAGAACTGACATATTTACAATATAGAGTCTTCCAATTCATTAGCCTGGTTTATTACTTTAATTATTTAGATTATCTTTAATTACAGCAGTGCTGTACAGTTTTATGTTTAATTGCTGCTGTTTTGAATGTGGTGAGTCTTTTTTCATAGATGCTTTTAAGATTTTCTCTTTGACAGTTCTCAGCGGTTTTATTATGATATGTTTATGCGTGCATTTCTTTTTATATTATTCTGCTTAGGGTTCATCACAATTTTTGAAGTGGGGTGATACAGTTTGAATGCTTTTCCCCTCAAATCTCATGTTGAAATTCGATCCCCAAGGTTAGAGGTGAGGCCTGGTGGGAGGTGTTTGGGTCATGGGGGCAGATCCCTCATGAATGGCTTGGTGCCCTCCCAGCAATAATGAGTTCTCATTCTATTAGTTCACACAATAGCTGGTTGTTTAAAGGATCTAGGCACCTCCTCCTCCCTCTCTTGCTTTCTCTCTCACCATGTGACATACCTGCTGCCCCTTCACCTTTCACCTTGATTGGAAGCTCCCTGAAGCCCTCACCAGAAACAAATGTTGGCACCATGCTTGGATAGTTGGCAGAATCATGAGCCAAATAAACCTCTTTTCTTTATAAATCACCCAGCCTCAGGTATTTCCTTTATAGCAATGCAAAATGGACTAAAACATGGAGATGAATGTCTTTTGTTCATTTTGGAAAATTCAAAGCTATTCTTTTGTTGTCTATTTTCTTGAAGATATTGATCACAATAATTTTAAAGTCAAAGTCCAATAACTGAATAGCTAGATTCCCAGTGGATCTTTTTCTGTTGTCCACATTCTTCTCTTGATGCTGATTTTTGTTATGCAGTTAATTTTTTATTGAATGCCAGACATTGTCTATGAAACATTATGGAAGCTCTAGATGTGGTTATCTTCCTCCAGAGAAGATTTACTCTAACTCCTATCCAGGCAGCAAAAGCGCAGATCACCTGAATCTAATCCTGGACTGAAGTGACTCAAGACTAGTTTGCAGTCTCTGTAAATTCCTCCTTCAGTTTTGCCCCCATTGCTAGAATTTAACTTTTTATGGGCTCTACCTGAGAGACTTTACTCTCAGTGACACTACTTTATAAGGGATCCTGAACTCCAAATTTTTGTTCTCAGAACGTGAAACTGTAAAAAATTCCACTTTTCTCTTCAGCTGTTTTCTGTTTGGTTTCTTACCATCTTGCCCTGTGTAGATGTGTGAGAAAAAGCTTTGAGGAGAAAATTGGTAACAAGTGTCTAACACAAGTATTTGTACATTCCTTCTCTTTGGGATCTTAGCCCCTCATGTTATGACTCTAATACCAGAAGTCCAATATCTGTGCTACCATTCCGTGAGATTGACTAAAGCTATCCTAGCTTCTCTGCCTCTTTCTTGGCACCAAGAATCTGCAAATAGACCAAGGGGGAAAGCAGCATATAAAAACTTGAGCTTATCTCAATTACCTTTCCTTCTCTTTATGATCTGGATTTTCAAATTCTAGTTGTTTTTGAAACTATCCTGAGACCTTCAAAATAGATCTTGAATTTTATCCAGGTTTTCTGTTTATTTTCATCAGGAGCATTGGTTTGCTGCAAGCTACTGTATCAAAGCCTATAACGTATATTTTTCTTTGAATTAATTCTATGTGAGTGTTTCATAGGTTGAAAATTCTACAAAATGCTCATAGAATACTTACAATATTTATCATGTACTAAGTCACAAAAAACAATAAAATGCAAAAGCAGAAAACATACAGATTTTCTTCAACTTCAGTGAATCAACTAGAAATAAATCAAAATACCAGCCTAAAACATAGAAGATAACTTGAAAAAAATTTTAAACTACTCTAATTAACTTGCTTTAAGAATAAATGAAAATTGACATGCAGAAAACTTAGATGTAAGAAACCATGAAATCTTCGCATCTCCAAGTCTTAGTCTTAAAGTGTTTGTGAGGGAAATATGTATACCTTTAACTGTATTTATTGAAAACAAGAAACATAAAGGTATATTAATTACAAATTTATCTTAAGAGTCAAGAAAAGAACAAAATAATCTTAAATAAATTAATATAAAAATTGGAAAAAATTAGAGGACTTGATAAATATATGAGTCAGTTCTTTTTTTTTTTTTGCAGTCATTTTTTGCAAAATATTTTTTTATTCCCTAAACTTCCTCTGAGTCAGTTCTTTAGAAATAATAAAATGGACAGATATTTGGAAATTTTCACCAAAAAACAAATATGACCTTTAAGTACAGATACAAAAGAGGAACTGTTTTGAAGATATACAGTAAGAGTTTTATAAATAAATTTATAAATTTTGATGAAATGATCCATCTTCTAGAAAATTAGAGATGAAAAATAGATATAATCAATAGAGGAGAGAATCTTAATAGCCCAATAACCACAGAAAAAGTTTAAGAGTTATGTAAATCTATAATATATTCCCCAAAGGCCCTAGGTTAAATTTTAAAAGTTGAAATTTACTATACTTCAAGAAAAAAGATAAAAAGATAAGAAACTGGAATCAGGAGAGGTTAAGCAATATTATCAATGTCACATAGCTAGAAACTGGTGGAGCCTTTAAAAGAAACTTTTCTAGTACATAAAAGCTAGAATAGCATTTATATGAAATCGATGATAAAAAAATTGAAAAATAAAAAATATATATTAACCTCATACATAAGCATAGATAATAAATCCTACTAAAATATTAGCAAAATCATTTCAGAAATTTCTTTAAAGAATTTATGACCAAGTAGAGAAAACCCTAGTGTTGCAATGATAGTCAGAAAAATATAATTGATAGGTTAAAGAAAAAAAAAATTATATGATCATCTAAACTAATGCTGGAAAAACAATAAAATAGAAAAGAAAACCAATTTCTAAAAGAAAAATATAAAAATTATACATAGCCTAGAAATGGATACGTTTTCAACTTAATAGGTAGCCATAAAAAAAAAGGACATCATACTTTATAGTGAAATAATGAAGACAATCCAAGTCAAGTCAGGAAAAACACAAGGATGCCTGATACCATATCTATTCTTCAACATTGATCTACAATTCCTAACAAATGTAATTATACAGCACAAATAAGAAAATGATATAAATATTGAAAAGAAAAATTATTATAATTTCTGGCTTATGAGATTATCCACCATAATATGTAATAGAATAACAGTTAAAATCTTTAGGACTAATAGGGAGTTTAACAAAGTATCTACATAAAAAGATCAATATATAAGAACCATTAGTGTTCTTATATAACAACTACAGCCAATTAAAAAGATGTCACCCCATCATAGTAATAAAAAACTAGGAATAAATTTATGATACATGTCCTATAAGGAGATAATAAAACTTTACTGACACACAGGAAAATGCCTAAATAAATGGATAGAAGTACCATCTTCTAGGAAACAAAGAATCAATATGTTAAAGATGTCAATTCTCAAATTACTTTGTGGATTTAATGCAAAATTCAATCAATATCTTAATAGGATTTAGGTGATTCTAAAGTTCATCCGGATGATCAAATGTATGAGACTAGCCATAACATTTGTGAAAACGAAAATTATGGCAGAGGCACTTTTCTGCCAGTTTTCAAATTTACTCTAAAATTTTAGTGATTAAAATAATGTAATATCAGTTTACATCAAGACATATAGTCCTAAGAAAAGAATATAAATTCCAGACAAGCCATGAATATGTATACAAGTGTCTCTGTATTTGTATTTTTATGTGAAATAAAGTAGCATTTCAAATCACTGGTAAAAACATAAACAGTTCAATAAATTGTGTTGACAAAGTTGGACATTTATTTGTAGACCAATAAATTTGCATCCCTAACTCACACCATATACAACAGTAAACTCTGGATTAATCAGTGATCTAAACATTTAAAAAAAACTCAGGAGCAATAAGTTCAAGAGATTTATTATACATTATGGTGACAACAGTTAATAACAATACATCGTATACTTGAAAATTGCTAGGAGAGTAGATTTTAAGTGTTCTCACCATTAAAAAAAAATGGTAAAAATGTGAGGTAATGCATATGTTAAATAGCTTGATTTAGCCATTCCACAATGTATACATTTTTCAAAACATCATGTTTTACATCCTAAATATATAAAATTTTTACCTAGCAATTAAGAAAAGAAATTGTTAAAAATAAAGAAAAATAAAACTCTAAAAATATGAAAAGAAAATACAGAAAAATGAGTTAGAGATTACAATCTTGGAGTGGGAAAGACCTTATTAAGAAAGAAACAAAACTCAGAAGCCATAGAGAAAAGATTAACAGATATGATTATATTTAAAAAGATAAAACATTTATACTACAAAAGACACCATAAAAAATGCAAAAAAATTTTTTAAAAACCCAAAAGTCTGAGAGATATCATTGGCAACACTTACAAAAGTAAAGGCTTAGAGCTTAGAATAAAGAACTCCACATTGATATTAAAAAATCAAACACACAATTAGAAATGTGGACAAAGTATTTTTACCAATAATTCACAGAATGGAAATGAGAAAATTCAATAAATATTTTTTGAAATTTATTCAGCCTTACCAGTTGTCCAAATGCAAATTAAGGAAACAATAAAATAGCATTTTATTTTCAACTATTTGGCAAAACAACAACAACAAAAGAGTGAGATTGATAATATTCAACTAATAAAGGCTTCAAATAATCAACATTCTTATATACTTTTTGTGGTAGTACAAAATAGTACTGCCCATCATTTACGGGACAATTCTACAGTATTTATCAAAATTGTACATATGTGCACCTGAAAGAATGAAATTCCTTTTTTTTCCTCCTCTCTAAACAAAGATTATGAAGGAGGACAGAGACTATCAAAAAACTTAAACAAGGCAGGACTTCACTTTTAAAGTTATGGCCAAGATCTCTAAAACGTTAAGAACAAAACAGAGTTTGGGAAGTATATCTGAAGAAAATAAAATATCTCTGCACAAAAAAAATGAAGAATTTGAGTTTCGGCCGGGCGCGGTGGCTCACGCCTGTAATCCTAGCTCTCTGGGAGGCCGAGGTGGGCGGATCGTTTGAGCTCAGGAGTTCGAGACCAGCCTGAGCAAGAGCGAGACCCCATCTCTACTAAAAATAGAAAGAAATTATATGGACAGCTAAAAATATATACAGAAAAAATTAGCTGGGCATGGTGGTGCATGCCTGTAGTCCCAGCTACTCGGGAGGCTGAGACAGGAGGATCGCTTGAGCCCAGGAGTTTGAGGTTGCTGTGAGCTAGGCTGACGCCACGGCACTCACTCTAGCCTGGGCAACAGAGTGAGACTCTGTCTCAAAAAAAAAAAAAAAAAAAAAAAGAATTTGGCTTCCTTTGCTTCTGAGAAAGAGGAAGGAGGGAAGACAAATTATTTACAGGAAGGGATGGAGACAGAGAAAGAAGACCCTTGTTTCATGATACAGTGAGTGAAGGACTTTTAAGAATGAGAATTATAGTAATTTTTGGGTAGCTTGTGTTTCTGTAATGCAAAACATACTTTACCTTCTCAAATCTTTAAATAAGGCCGGGAGCAGTGGCTCACACCTGTAATCCTAGCACTCTGGGAGGCCGAGGTGGGTGGATAGCTCGAGGTCAGGAGTGCGAGACCAGCCTGAGCAAGAGCAAGACTCCGTCTCTACTAAAAATAGAATGAAATTATCTGGCCAACTAAAACCATATATATAAAAAATTAGCCGGGCATGGTGGCTCGTGCTTGTAGTCCCAGCTACTCGTGAGGCTTAGGCAGGAGGATCACTTAAGCCCAGGAGTTTGAGGTTGCTGTGAGCTAGGCTGACGCCACGGCACTCACTCTAGCCTGGGCAACAGAGTGAGACTCTGTCTCCAAAAAAGAAAAAAAAAAAATCTTTAAATAAGTTTAGCCCTCTCCTCCACACACATGAGCCTTTTTCGAAAGGACATACTTCTCTTGTTTGTTAATTATATATAACAGAGCTAAAGACCAAATATTGGCTATAGCCAACATTAGCCATAAAGGTCTGTCGAACCTCAACAGCTCTGTAAATAACAAACAAGAAAAACCCAATAAACCAAATGGAAAAGAGGAAGGATCTCGTTTGAGTGCTTCTCTTGTATACATGTGGAAGCAAAACTCAACAAAAATCAAGTAGGTGGAAAGGGGGAGTAGGGGATGGGTAAATTCACACCTAACTGGTACAATGCACACTATCTTAGTGAAGGGCACACTTATAACTTTGACTCAAACTGTACAAAAACAAATTATGTAACCAAAATGTGTATACCTCCATAATATTCTGAAATAAAAAATAAAGATAAATTTTGTATATGTCCATTAGAAAGAAATTAGAAAGTATCCTTAGATGTAGTTCATGGATAGGAATCAGGGGCATAATTGGGAGTTGTAAAAAATTGGTGCAACATATTATTATTTTGGAAGCATCCGTTTTTTGAACATGTTTTTCCATTGGCTCTAGAGAGGCTCCATAGCACAGTGGTTTAATGCATAAACTATAGAGCCAAACTGACTGAGTTTAAATCTATCTCTACCACTGGGTAGATGGCCTTGGGCAAATTATTTCAACTGTGTGTGCCTCAGTTTCATTTATGTAAAATTAGGATAATAATAGTACTTAAAAGTTTATTTTGATTATTAAATGAGTTAGTATATGTTAAGCACTTAGAGCAGTGACTCTTACATAGTAATAGTTCAATAAACGTTTGCTATTTTTAAGAAAGAAGGAAGGAAGGAAGATAAGGAAGGAAGAAAAGAAGGAAGGAAGGGAGGAAGAGAGGGAAGGAGGGAGGGAGGAAAGGGAGCATCAGTGAGCTGTGAGACAATTGTAAGTGACCTAATATATGTATAATTGTAGTCCCAGAAGGAAGAGGGTAAAAAAGAAGACACATAAATTATCAGTATTAGGAATAAAACAGGTGATCTTAATGCTAAAAGAATAACAAGGGAATGATATGAACAACTTTATGCCAATAAATTTCACAACTTAGGTGAAATGAAAAAAGACCTAGAAATACATAAATTAACAGGGCTCACTGCAAAAGAAATAGATGCCCTGAATAGCCCTATATCTATTAAAGAAATGGATTTGTAGTTAAAAGCTTTTAGACTTAGTGGCTAGAGAGGGACTAATTCTACAATCCATCTAGCCAGTAAGTATGAAAGCTGGGAGTCATTCTAAATCCATTCTTCTTTCATATTACCAATATTTAATCTCTGAATCATTTATTTTGATTTTAACTCTGAAACAGATCTTGAAATAGTCTTCTGCTTTCAATCACCTGCTACCACTATCTTATTCCTGAAGTATTGCAATAGCCTGGAAAGTTGCTTTCCTGAATAAAATATATAGCCCACACTTTATAAGATGAAATATTGGATAAATTCCAGTTCCTGCATATTAGCCACATGAAAAAATCTAAGTTCTTATCATTTTTATGCATGACCTTTGGTGATCTAGCTCACCTCCTGTCCTTCCTCATTTCTCATTCTATATTCTAGCAACATGAAACCATATGTAATTACTCAAACATATCATGCTCTTTTATATTTTTGTGCATTTGCATAAGCTGCACCCTTCCTTTGTTTTTTTAGCTGTCTGGTAAAAACTAGCCACTTCTGAAAACCCTTTTTTACCAAAACTTGACAGGTAGGAGCTTATTGAAATTTAGTTGTAAGGTGAAATCTGAAACCATATCAATGAACTAATTGTACTCTGTCACATTAAAACTATTGATATATCTTACACTTTTGATGAATCTTTTACCTTTGCATGATTCTGTATCATCAGATATTGGTCATTTGGAAAATATTCATTCACTAATTTATACAGATATTCCAAATATCAATACATCTCATTATATAATATCAAAAAGTCACCATTATTATCACCACTAATCTCATCAGAAAACTTCTTAAGTATTGGGAAGCTGTCAATTTCATGGTGGCATAACAAATTTTCCAAAATTCTAATATTTGATTGAAATTTTAAATATTAGCATTATTGGCAACAAATGTTGTCACTTACTTTCCTTGAGGTAACAGGCTCACTTCATTCATTGAGATAGTATCTGCCAAATATTCAAGTCTGAATAGCAATAGTTTATCCATCAGTCATCCTTTCAAGTAAAAATGATGTTCCATGAAAAAAGTAGCCTGTTAAGCTCATACCTCAACTGATTGCACAAGTGCTTTCCCTTGAGTCAGCCATCATGCTTCACTATGCAGAAGTACTTTATATGCACTTCCATTTTATCAAAGAAACTAATAAGAAAACATGTACACAAGTGTCAAGCTTTAATACAATTAATAAATTGTACTTCTTCATGGCGGCATTCTTAAATGAAATTGGCTTTTTTTAAAACTCCCAGTGCATGGTGGTGAAGAATACAATGACTAACCTTACTAGTTTGTTTCATGTCAAAGCCCAGCAGTTTACCTATCATTGCTTTTGCAACATCAATCTGAAGGTCAACACAGTGAAAAAGGCCAACATTTTAGGATTATTACAAAAATAGTGTTAACCTCATAAAGTCCCTGAAGGGATTTTACAGACCACACTTTGGGGATCTCTGAGATAGAAAATCACAATGGAGAAATATGGGACCTGCTAGTGCTATGATAATTAGGATTTAGGGAAATTTCCAAAAACGATTTAGCTAAGATTTATTGAGTGCTTACAACTTAAGCACTGTACTAACCACTAAGAATGCATAGGTCTACAAAACATAAATTTCCAAAAATTATTTAGCTAATATTTATCCTTGTCCTGATAAAGCTTACATATTAATGGGGATGAGTTAATTAAGAAGGGAGAGATTTGTATAAATTTGAACTGTAGAGTACTGTAAGACAAATGGTTGAAGAAGTTCTCCCTACAGTGACTCTTATTTGAGGTTCAAACAAACAATAAATCAGCTAAATCTTTTAATTCATCAGAAGTCAACAATACTTGTTCTGCATAATACACCACAAGTGAACAGCTGTGAATCTTTTCAAACTGTGTTGTGTTCATGCCTATACTTACTCTAGCATTTCAGATCTGGATTTCAGTATGCAATATTGCTTACATTTTAATTTCATTCCTTTTACTTTTCATTTTTTCCTGGAGACTGGGAAAATGACTTCTAACAGAAGATTAACTGTAGACATAGGGATTACAGATACAAGCAAGCCATCAGCCTTACCAGGGTATAAAATGGTAAAGGTTCTATAGAACTTGCTGATAACCTGAGGCTATAAATGTCTCCCATTATCACCTGGGGCTGTTTGTCAGTGTCATTCTCCTTTCTACACAGCCAAGGTCTTTTTCAGATTCAGTTACAATCATGAACTCAGTGCTCTTCTAACTTCTCTTTCCTCTGCTGTCAAAATCTAGGGAAATGACATCCACAAATGGAAACTCACATGTGATTTTAGCTGAGGGTCTGGGAAGACTCATTATCAAGAAAAAGCCTCAAATAGAAAACAGTGCCACTGAGTTGAAACACTTCCCCAAATTGATTTCGTCTAAATTGATTTGCCCCATCCAGATGGTGTAAGTCATTGAGACTATTTCCAAGAACAAGTTAACGATTTTAAAGGTGATTCAAAGGGGTGTGGTTGACAATGGCAAAAGAGCTAAGCTTTGGTCCTGAGGGATAAAGAATTTCTCTTCTGAATTACATTAAACTCTGCCATTGAAGTAATTCAATTAAACTCTATGGGTCTCTGCTTTCTCATCTAATAAAATGGGACCGTAAACACTTCCAACAAATATCACACAGTTTTAAAATGGAAAAATATAGTAGAAAGAATGTAGTACATATGAACTTTTTAAATGTTTTAAAATGATAATTACCGGAATCAAGAAGCCTCATAAAGTTGAGTATTTCCAGAATCAACCTTCACTCTTCAAAGTAAATGTTGATCTTTAAATAGGTATAAAATTATCTTTCCATTTTAAGTCTTCTTTTACTATCTATTCCTCCAATGAGAAAAATAATAAATTTTACTCATGGTAAAGGTAAAAAAAAAAAAAATATTTTTCAATCCTGCCCTAAGTTAAATAAGCACTTCTATTCTCATCTTCATCCTTTCTTTCCTAACCACCCTAATCAGAAAGTAACAAATACTTTAGCCATACAGAACTTTCTTCCAGAATATACAAAAAACGTGTTCTTTTGTGCTTCTATGTTTTTGTACCCTCTGTATTTCCTGACTGTAATTCCTTTCTTCTTTTTCTTCTAATTCCTACTTATCTGTAAATATCCAGCCAAAATGCCATTTTCTCTATGAAGCCTTTCTTAACTCTCCAAGATGGAGCTATAGAACCTTCTCTCCCTTCTCATTACATGGTGTGCTGATATTTTACAAATAACTACTGAATAGATATACCATCACTTTTTACATTTTGTTGTAATTTCATGCTAGAGTATGAAATCATTAAAGGCATTGATGAATCCTCTCACCCTCTGTACCCCGGACACTTCCAGCCACATAATCGTTCATAAAAATTAATGAAAGCATGAATCTAACCTTCCAGCCAAGCTTTCTTTAGTTTATAGATACATGTCAGACAGGGACAGCCCTGTGCTGTCTCCATTCTGACCTGTCACTGTTTATATGATCTCTATGTGACTTTCATGTAGATCCATTTCATCTCTACCTCTCTACTTACCCTAACACTCCAGAGAATATCTTAAATGTCTCAGACACTGTTATCAATAGCATTATTTAAATAAAATTTTGTATTTAAAAACAACATATAAGAAAGCATCCAGTCACTCATGTAAAAAGAAAGCTGAACTTCTTTGTACTGACAAAATCCATATCAAAACTTGAGCATAAGGAGAAAAGGGTTTTTTTTGTTTTTTTCTGTTGTTTTTAAAAAATATTCCCAAAGAAGGCTTCAATTATAGACATCAGCTCCCAATTTTTTAATTACATATATTTGAATTCTTTACACCTTTTACTATTGCGTGGCAATAGCAAAAATAACCTGAGTTATTTAAAATCCATAGCACATGCTTCCTCCTATTTTAGTGAAAGGAAAAGGAAAAGCACAAAACAAACAAAAACTCTAGTTATAGCTGACTATAGGATTATTTCCAATATTTCTGGATTCTTTTCCCCAGTAAGTTCCCCAACATTCTATGGCAGGGGTTGGCAAACTTTTTCTCTAAAGGGGCAGATAGTAAACACTTTTAGGGTTTGTAAACCAAGAAGCAAAATTGAGGATATTATGAATATACCCATATAAAAAAAGAAAATATATAACTCTATACAATTTTTATTGGAAAAAATTAAAAAATAATAATTGAGAACTTTTTTGGTCATACAAGTCTACTAAGAAGAAGAATGGAATTCTTTTGGGGGGAAAGGGGAGGTAACATTTCACTTAATTGGGGTTCAAAGTTCCCTATTACTAAAATTGACTGCAAATTTTATTTGTTAATACTGATCTGTAATGAAATATTACATACGTCATCTTTGAAAATGTCTTTTCACACAGACAGATGATGCATGTGGTATTCAAAATGCTGATAACTGCATTACTGTGATTTATAGTGGCAGTGAGAAATGATAAGTGTGCCATATACAGTCTGTCACAACTACTCAACTCTGCTGTTGTAGCATAAAATCATCCATTGAAAATGGATGAATGAGTGTGGCTATGTTCCAATAAAACTTTATTTATGGAACTGAAATCTGAATTTCACAGAATTTTCACGTCACAAAATATTATGCTTTTTATTTTTTCAACCGTTTAAAAATGTAAAAGCTATTCTTAGGTCACGGATTGAACAAAAACTGGTGGCAGGCTGGATTTGATCCATTGGCTATGGTTTGCTATTCCTGGCTCTATGGTATGCTCCTGTATTATAGCCATGATTACAGTTGAGTTGGTGGGGTTGTTGGTAGCATGTTCAGGGGAACAAAGGGGAAGAAAAGGGAAAAGAAGATCTAGACTGGTCTTTTCTACTAGGCCCTCTCTTAACTGCCCCATTCCCATACTTTTGCTTCTGGATTCCCATTCTCCTTCCCTTATTTCACTATCCCCAGACTGGATATACCAGACTAGGTATATTCATCATTCTGCAGTAGAATGAATATGCTATTGTGTGACCAGCAAATCACAGTTCCATGACCCAGTAGTTCTATTATTTCAGACTCTACTGAGTATTCCCAGGCATGCAAAGAGTCCTGAAAAATGACTCCAAGGCCTCCCATAAGGGGTGTGTGTGCATGGGCATGTGCGTGTGTGTGTGTGTGTGTGTGTGTGTGTGTATGTTGGAAAAGGATAAGAGTGTAGACAAGTGAGCATGAATATGAAACTGACTAGACTAATGGGCACACATAAGAGGAAACCACAATTCTGGAGCATTGAAGAAGAGAATCATGATCTTTCATTGTGAATAGATGAATATCAGTGCATCTGTGTCTCCATATGGTGATTAAGATGTTTGAATCTTCCCTTATATTTGTGGGAAGGGTGAGTACTTGTGTGTGTGTGTGTGTTTCTATTAGAAATCTGGTGAGAAGAATGGAATTCTTTTGGGGAAGGGAAAATAACATTCACTTAATTGCAGTTCAAAGTTAGTATTCCCTAGCATTAAAATTGATTGCAAATTTCATTTGTTAATGCTGATCTGTAATGAGATTTTTACATATATCTGTTAGAAAAGGAAAACTAAAAAGTTGGTTTATCTGTGTAAAAATTAAATGAATTTTAGACACATACATAAATTGCTAAATGTTTTAGGTCTAATTACCATAAAGCACAATGGAAGAAGCAAATAGTCAAGCAAAAAGAAAATATATTTTGTAGTCACATAACCCAGGTCCTAAACTTCATTTCTGTCTTACTAATTAAATGACCCCAGGTAAGTTATTCAATCTCTCTAAGCATCATGTTTTCTTATTTGAATCCTCAAAAAGTAGGCATAATTATCTCCACTTTATAGATGAGCAAACTATACAACATACAGTCCCATAACTGATATTCCAAAAGAACCATTATAATCTTAATAATGTACATCATTAAATGTGCTATATTAACTTTTTACTGATCATTGTTTTATAATAACAGATTAATTATTTATG
Source organism: Eulemur rufifrons (assembly GCF_041146395.1). Taxonomy (NCBI): domain Eukaryota; kingdom Metazoa; phylum Chordata; class Mammalia; order Primates; family Lemuridae; genus Eulemur; species Eulemur rufifrons. The sequence continues at coordinate 69,942,677 of NC_091012.1, forward strand.
ATAACATTATTCTCCTGGAATTTTTTTCACCCAACCCCTACATATCCTGCACTATCCTTCGATGACTCACTCAGAATGCTATCTCCTCTATAAAGGCTTTCAGATATCCCCAGACCAAAACAGTATCTCTCTCCTCTGAAGTATCAACATTTTAAGCCTTTATTTTTTGGTATGTATTTCCTATTTTCAATTATACTTACATTTATTTACATTTTTTATGTGCTTAGAATTACAGAACTTTGGAACTGGAAGGAACATAAGATACCATCTCACCTGATCTCCTCATGTTACATAAGGGGAAAGAGATACTGAAAGATGAAATGAATTGTCAAAAGTCACACAGAGCTTCAAGGAAAGCTCAGATTTCTCAACTATGAATTTAATGCTTTTCCCACTATATTATTTGTCTTCTATTTCCTCATTTTCTTCTATATCCCCTGCCTTGACTATGATCAGTCAACCAGTCTTACTAGCTGTCTTAGTCTGTTTAGTCTTGCTATAAAGGAATATCTGAAGCTGGGTAATTTATAAAGAAAAAAGGTTTATTTAGCTCATGATTCTGCTGGCTGTAAGGTTCAGGACTAGGCATCAGGTTTAGGGTCTCATGGTGGAAAATGAAGGGGAGCCAGTGTGTGCAGAGATCACATGGTGAGAGAGGAAGCAAGAGAGAGATCAGGGAGGTGCCAGGTAAACAACCAGCTCTTGTGTCAACTAATAGAGTAAGAACATTCTCATCCCCCCCACCAGGGAGGCATTAAGACTAATGCATCTGGGATCCACCATCATGACCCAAACAACTCCCATTAGGTCCCACCTCCAACATTGGAGATCAAATTTCAACATGAGGTTTGGAGGGAACAAATATTCAAACTATAGCACCGGCTCTATGTGGATTTCATTTCTTTTCAAATTCTATTCATAACAATGTTTCATGGCCTAACAACCACAGATCTTGTACTATTACCTTTTCATCTCCAAATTTGTCTTCTCATTGCAAGTCTCTTTCTGATCCAAGTCACACTACAGTGTGCTGCCAGATTAACCTTCTGAAAACACCAACTGTCATTCCACTACTCAAAATATATCCATGATTCCACGTTGTACATAATACTTTTTGGAATTGTAGGCCCTCCACAACCTACACTTGCTTTGTTGTTGATTATAAATGCTAGTGAACTAACTTAGGTAGAAGTAAAAAACTCTAAATTTCTATCTTTCTCATTTCTTCTCCAGATGATTCCTCTGTCCCAGAGGTGTGATCTCTTCATCTATCTCTGGTTTTGCCCATTTAATTCCCTTTACTCTGAGTGCTATCCTTCATTTCCATTTATGTAATAATCAGCCATCCTCATGGATCCAGCTTTAATTCTATATTGAAGACTGTCCTGACTACTCCAGTCCATGGGAGTTACATCTGCTTTCGTATTCCTAGATGTATAATTATTATTAGCATATTTTACTTTGTATTATTGTTTCTTGTTTTTCATGCATGTTCTATCTCTAGATTTTAGAAAACTTGCAAGGATCATAACTTGTATTAATATACATTTTTATTTCAGTATTTGACAATTAATGTTTATTGAGCAGAATTATACATTCCTCTTGGTATGTGTAAAAATGTCTCCAAAAGACAATATTATTCCTGTTTTGATTGATTCAATAGCATTTTCCCATAGCCATATGTAATTTTTTTTTCCTGATGGCTTTGTATAACTTGATTGTATTAAGTAACTTCTACTACTGGTTTATTTCCAATTAAGAAATAATTTTGTTTCCACAGTTTTTTTCCAAAATTATAGGCTTCAAGACAAACAAAAAGTGTGCTTGAATGACTTCCACATTTCAGCAAGTTGTTGGCATTGTGTAGCTCTCAATTTGGTTTTCATAAACTTTGAATGTAATATACTGTCCATTTAGTCAGAAATGACAGGAACAATCAGCTTATGTGATATATAAAAAGGAAGTTATATAGTAATTATGGCCTGAGTCATATTTGACACGTGGATTTGACTAAAAGAGTTCAGCTGTAATATCCAGCCAGATTTAAATAAATAATATCAATGTTTACAATCTGGGTTAAATAGCCAAAAGTCTACACAGGTAATTTTCTTTCTTTACTGAAAATCAGATTGCACAGGAAGTAAAATGAATTGATAAAATGAGATATGGCTTAATGTAAATTTAACCTGTGGGCTTTCTAGATGAAATACACAATGTGGATTTTAGACACATAATATAGAACTAAATGTTCCTAATCTAAAAAATAAAAACATTTGCTAAAATTTTTGATAATTTCTTATATCCTATTTTCTGTTTTAGAAGTAAACTTTATGATATCAACATGTGAGTCAGTAATATTTTTAAACCATACATTCAAATATGGAACACCAATATCAGAGTGATTCACTGACAGAGAGCACATATTTAATTTCATTCCCAGTATGGACATGCCCTTTGACTTTGAAAAATGTCATTTTTAAAGCAGCACTCATAGGGCCCCAGCAGAACACAAAGCTTTGCACATTTACATAAAGGTAAGCATCTGGGCCAGGGTGACAGATGCCATCTCCCCCTCTCTGCCACTAGACTCAAGATTTATGTCCAAGTTCAAAAGTCTTTCCTTCAGGAAACATGATAGGCCAGTTATGCCAAGTTGTTTTCACTAAAGCATTTGGAAACATAAAAGAAAAAAGGTGAAAATTGAAATTATTTTCTGCAAAGTATATCCTTGCCATAAATCACAAATAAGAAAAATGTAATATAAAGTACCATTTTATTAAATGTCACCCAGCATTCATGATTTCATCATTCAGGTAAACTGTAAGGTACAAAATGGCCAATAGTTCCAGAATCAATGTGTATATCCAGAGCAGTACAGTGTGGAAGCTATGGAGAACCTGAAGAAGAAAGGTTAAACTGTAGAAAGAAAATGAATTCACATATAGAAAACTAACAACTCAATTACTCTGGAAATGTTACTGCAATGCAATGAAATTATATCCTTCACATAGGTAGCCTCATATTATTTGTTTATGTTGTTGTTTAACTTTATGTGTATTTGTGTCTGCCTGTCTGTCCATCTTTCCCTCTCTCTCTCTGTATATATAGTGGGTAAAGGGAAAACTAAATCAAACAAAATTCTAATATATGTACTTGAATGAAACAAGTGTGTGATTTAAGTCTGTGATAGAAGAGAGTGACATGGGTCAAGAAAAAAGAATTAATATAGCACCTACAATTTACCATGTCACATTTGCAAAAAGTAGCATCTGGGAAAAGGTCCTGAGAACTTATTACATTGAACACTACAGAAATAAACACAGAAACACACCATGTTCTATGTATAGACAGGAAGAACAAATTTAGCTTTGAAATTCAAGAAATGGAATTTGCTATAAGATTTCCTTCTATCCTCAATAGAAATACAAAATAATCAGTGATTAGAACTAGAAGGATTTGGATAATTTCTTGCTAAGTTTATGTATGAATAGTTTAATAAATGGTAGATAAAATAAAAAGTCTGACTCAATTTGTGGATTTTATTTTCTTTTTTGTAATGTGAAAATATTCAACTAGTCTTACATTTTCATCTATAATGGAGTGAGAACAGATTTACCTAATTGCCTTAAACAACTAAAAACCAAGAAAAATATTGAAACAATGGTTTTCAGACATTGTACAAGAGACACTCCAGAGTAGTTATCAGTGAAAGAAATTTTTAAAATAAAGTAAGTTCTATGATTGCTCCAGCTTGTTGTCTGGGGAGAGTCTCCAGGCTGTAGTGCAAGGAGGGGGAACCCAAACAGGATATAATATTCTCCCTTGAGACAATTGAGAAATCAAGGAAGCTAGAATTCATAGGACAGTGTATTATAGAAGAAGAGAGAGCTACCCAGAAAGAGAAAGTTCAGAAGATCTGCAGAAGTTTTCCCTTGTGTTTTTGCCTATATGTTGATCTACAATGTGTGTCCAAGAAAGAACCACCCAAAGGAGCAAGAAAAAAAACTAATGAGCTCACACAGGGCTAGGAATAGTTCATGTTCCATTAATCCAGAGTGGCAATACCATCTGAAACATGTAGGATAAAATGGAGTCCTCAGAAGAGTTCTTGTGTCAGCAGTGGGGTCAAAATATCTCTAAATTGAAGGCTATTTTAGACCCACATATTAAAACATAAAAGCATGACAGAAAAGGGTCAAAGTGTTTCAAAGCAACTTACCCATATTCCAGAACAAAGTTCTAAAATTTAAAGGAATATAAAAAAAAAGAGCATTAATTATGACAAGCTCACACACAATGTCTAGCATCCAATGAAAAATTACCAGGTATTCAAAGAAGCAGAAAAATATTACCCTTCATAACAAAAACAATTAACGAAAAAAAAAAACACAAATGAGGCGGACTAAATACTTAGTAGAAAAGAACATTAAAATAACTATTATAAGATATATTTTGTATGTTCAAGAAGGTAGTGGAAAATATAAGAATGATAAAGATAGGCATGGAAGACATAAAACATGACCCAAATTGAACTTCTAGAGATGAAAAATATATAAGATATGAATTGGAAAACACACTTGATGGCATTAATAAGCAGCTTAGACATTAAGAAAATATTAGTAAATTGAAGACAGCATTAGGAACTATCAAAACCGAAAAACAAAGAGAAAAAAACTGCCAAAAAATAGAACCTCAGTAAGCTATTGTACAACATTAGGTGTGACAAAGGCAAGATTGTCAACTTTCATATATTTCTATTTAACATTTTATTGGAGGTCCTCACCAGTGCAATGAGAGAAAAAGAAATAGAAGGCATCCACATTGGAAAGGAAGAATTTAAACTGTCTTTATCCACATATGACATGATCATCTATGTAAAAAATAAGAAATCTGTAGAAATGACACTAAAACTAATGAATGGATTTAACAAAGTTGCAGAATACCAGATCAATAGAAAAAATCAATTGTATTTCTATATTCTATCAAGGAACAACTGGAAATTAAAATTTTTAAATAGCATATATAATAGCATCAAAATATTAAATAATTAAGCATGAATTTAACAAAAGATGGACAGGATCTCCATAGTGAAAACTATAAACTATTGCAAAGATGATTTAAAGAAGGCATATACCATATCATAGGTTGGAAGACTCAATATTATTAAGATATCTTTTCTCCTCAAATCGATTCATAGACTGAACATGATAGTAATTACAATTCCAATTGGCTCTACTGTAGAAATTGATAAGTCAATTCTAAAATTTACTTGGAGATGCAAAGAAACTAGAATAGAGAAACTAATTTGGAAAAAGAATAAAAAAGTTGAAGGATTTATATTATCTGATTTCAATTTAATATAAAAGTACAATAATTAAGACAGTGTGGTATTGGCATAAGACACATAGATAAGTGGACAGAATTTAAAGTGCAGAAATAAACCCATACATATATAGTAAATTTGCTTTTGTCTACAGTGCCAAGGAAATTCAATGGAAAAAGCATCATCTTTTCAAGAAAGGGTGCAAGAACAATTGGACTTCCATGAGCAAAAGATAACCCTCAACCTTTACTGCACGCTGTATGCAAATATTAGCTCAGATTGGATCATACACCTAAACATAAAACTCCTGTAAGAAAACATAAGAAAAGTTCTTAGTGATCTTGGGTTAGGCAAATATTTTTTACATAGGATACATAAAGCATGGACTATAAAAGAAAAATACTGATATATTCTACTTCATCAAAATTAAAAGCATTTTCTTTTGAAAAAATGCTGCTAAATAAATGAAAATGTAAACCACAGACTGGTAGAAAATATTTGTAAAACAATATCCAAACAAGAACTTCTATGTATAATAGAGTATATATAAAGAATGCTAACAATTCAACAATTATGAGATAGCAACTCAATTAAAAAGATTTGAACAGACACTTCACCAAAGAAGATATTCAGATGGCAAATATGGACGTGAGAAAATGCTCAACATCCTTGGTCATTAGGAAATGTAAATTAAAACCACAAGGTGGTTTTAAACCACTACACTATCACTAGAATGTAAACAATTTAGATGTCTAGCCATATTGAGTGTTGGTGAGGATACGTATGTAGTAACTGGGTCTCCCATACATTGATGGTGATAAGGTACAATGTTATAACCCCGTTGTAAAATGAAATTTATTATGTTTTTAGGCCTGCCATAACAAATTGCCACAAATTTGGTAGCTTTAAAAAACCCAGAAATTTATTCTTTCACAATTCTGGAGGCCAGAAGTCTGAAATCAAGATGTTGGCAGCCGCAGCTTCCGTCCAAAGGCTGCAGAGGAGAACCCTTCCTTGTCGTGCCCCAATTTTGGTGATTCTAGGTATTCTTGGCTTGTGGCAACATAACTCCAACCTCTGCCTCTGTGTTCACATGGTCTTCTCCTTTGTGTCTGTCTTTTCCTCTTCTGTTCCTTACAAAGAAACGTATCATTGGTTTAGGGTTTATCTGGATAATCCAAAATGATCTTGAAGGGGAGAAAATATACTTTTTCTCAACCCCCATAAGTTCATAGCTGGGACAGATTCCTGTTAACAAAAGACAGATTAACAAGAGAGAAAAAAAAGCATTTTTATTTGTACCTGCAGTGCCCCTCATGCAGGAGAAACCTCAATTCAAAAGTATCTCTCTCTGGAAAGTAATTCTGTCTGTCAAAGCAGTGGCTTAGAGGCCTTGCTTAAATAGGACAACAAGTCTTAGCTTAGTGACAAGAAAAAGGAGTAAGCAGCTCCAGGCTCCCATAGGTGGGAGAACTATAGGAAGGTAGTAAAGTTTGCTTCTATATTTCCATGGCACAGCTGGTATTGTTTCTGAGCTGATAAAAGCCCCGTGACTTCTCCAGTAAAGACAAGAGTTACAGTCTGCCTCTAGGCAGGAAGGGGAGGCAAAAGCTTCCCTGCATCCTTTGTTTGTTTTGAGAAAAGATCTTGCTCTATCACCCTGGCTAGAGTGCTGTGGCATCATCATAGCTCAGTGCAACCTCAAATTCCTGGGCTTAAGCAATCCTCCTGCCTCAGCCTCCCCAGTAGCTGGGATTACAGGTACGCATCACCATGCCTGGCTGACTTTTGCATTTTTGGTAGAGACGGAGTCTCACTCTTGCTCAGGCTGATCTCAAATTGCTGACCTCAAGCAATCCTCCTGCCTCAGACTCCCAGAGTGCTAGGATTACAGGCGTGAGCCACCATGTCCAGCCCCTGTATCCTTTCCAAAGGCATTTTTAAGGCCTTCCATGGGTAAGAAAGAGCAACTTAGCCTGCCCCTCCTTTAACTGTTGCTTCCCAATTGCCTCTAACTTGAAAATATTTATTTCAAAGGGGAATATTTTAGGATGAAATATTCTGGTTTCCTTCGATATTATCTCAAGATGTTTAATTTAATTTTATTTGTAAAGACCCTTTTTCCAAATACAGTCACATTCACAGGTTCCAGAGGTTAGATGTGGCCATCTCTTTTGGGTTGCAGGGGGAAACCAATCAACCCACTACTCATAGTTTGGCAATTTCTTTAAAAAGCTAAACATACACCTACCAAATGATCCAACCCTTCCACTCCTAGGTACTTCTCAAGAGAAAACACATATCCATGTAAAGACTTGTACATGAATATTCATAGCAACTTCATTTGTAATAGCAAAAAAAGGGAGGGGGGAACAACCTAAATGTCCATCAGTATGCGAATGAATAAACAACTTGTGGTATATTCATATAGCTGAATACTACTCAGCAGCTAAAGCAACAACAGAGGAAGTTTTAATTATGTTAAGAAACAGAAATCAGACAAAAAAAAAAAAAAGTACATGCTGTATGAAGCCATTTATTTGAAATTCCAGAAAAGTCCCACTAATCTATAATGACAAGAAGCAGATGAGAGGTAGCCTGTAGGTAGGGAAGCAAGGAGGGAGAGCTTACAAAGAGGCATGAGGATACTTTTGGGTGTGATGTATCTGTTCATCACCTTGATTGTGGTGATAGGTTCATGGGTGTATACACAAGTCAAAACTTATCAAATTGTACAATTTTAATATTTGCAGTTTATATACTTCAATAAAGCTGTAAGAATGAACATAAAAATTTAAAATTTCAACTATAACTCTTGAGTATTTCAGTCAAGCTGTTCTCCCAGGCTATGAATAATGGGAATATAGGGGCTGATAGGTGTTGATTTGTTCTTGTCATTAAGGAATAGCTCCTGCTACTTTCCTCTTCTTTCAGGGTCAGTCAGACATATCTGTCTCCATGATTAGAGCCTTGGCCTCACTCAATCCTCTGAGGTTCTTATTCGATTCTTCTCCTGCTGGCTTCCCTTCCAACACTGGATATTGGGACCATGTTATTCATATCTGCACTCTTCAAGGCCAACACTATAAGTGAGTTGAATGGGAAGTTACCAGGTTAGAGAGATTTGAGGGCAATGTCATTATCTCCTACCCACAAATACCATCCCTTTTAAACTTTTTCTTCCTTACTGCTCTGAAATTCCCAGCACTCTAAATACTTACAGTTAGGCAACATGAGCTAGAAAATTTGCTTCAGGATAACACTGTTAAAATGTTTCTGATGTGCCTAATCTCTCAGGTGAACCCATTAGCACACATTAGTTAATTAGATTAGCTAACTAGCCTCCCGTAAAGCTCAGAGAATTTCCCCTTTCAGGGAATGAGGGATAGTACCCAAAAGTTTCAGGGAAAAGAAACACAGAAATGACAGGTACAAGGTAGAAGTAGCAGTGGGTAGGGAAAGACAGACTTCAGAGTACAGATGGGTCACTAGCGAGAGCTGGGCCTCAGGCTGGTTTGGAAAGAAGGAGGTTAGTAACAAAGGGAAATTGTGCTCTATTCATGAATTTGTCTAGAGCCAGTCTTGACAAAATATTTTTGTTTGTTTGTTTTGGGAGAAAGAGAGGGCTGAAGAAAGAAATAGCCGAAAGTAGAACTAGCTCAGAGTGCCAGCAGGGATGAGGGTGGCTGGGCATCATGTTATGTCAGGTGTTTTTTTCTGTATGTGCTTTTTGCATACAGAGTTCCCTCTGCATCTCTGAACTGAGAGGGAGCTGAGGGAATTAATTATGTAGATATGACTTTAGGGGAAAAGACTCTAGATAGCCTTCTAATTGTGTATATTTCATACATATACATGTCCCTAAATGCTGAAATTTAATAAATATTTGGAGAATAATTTTTGTAAGTATGAATGTTTTTGTGTTATATATCCATGAGTGTCCAGTTGCATGTATTTATAATTTCATATGAATAGATTGAGCTTGGGTCTAAGGCTTATATTGATGGGATAATGAAGAGAAGAATCCTCAGTTTAAGCTCCATTTAGGTAACCCAGGGTTTTGAATATTGGGGCTTTTACTCTCTAAAGTACACTCCTCTTGGCTTTCTAATTCACTGGCCACTTCTTCTGAATTTACTTTGTTGATTCTTTCTTATCCCTTCAACATCCAAATGCTGAAATACCCCTAGGCTGAGTTGTTTGCTTCTTCTATATTTATACCCTTGGCAATCTAATTCAGTCTCATGACTCTAATTTCACCTATATTCTTATGACTCACAAATTTGTGTCTTGGACCATGACCTTTCCTCTGAACACAAGATTCATACATAATTGTCCATTCAATGTCTCCACACAAATATTTAATAGACAGAACCAATTTTATATGCTCAAAACAGAACTGCTGGATTCTTCTTATAAATCTACTCATCCCCTAATCTTACCCTTCTATACAAATGGCATCTCCCATCTTCCAAGTGCTCAGGCCAGGAACCCTGAAGTTATTCTTGACTCCTTTCTTTCTCATCTGTGTTGAATCCATCTGCAGATATTGTTTGTAAAGACAGATTTACCACAAACTAATAAAGCTTAATTTTTACTTTAATGAGCTCCTTTCAAGACTCTCCAACCTTTTTGGCACCAGGGACCGTTTTCATGGCAACAATTTTTCCACAGATCAGGAGAGGGAGGGATGGTTTCAGGATAATTCAAATCCATTGCATTTATTGTGCACTTTATTTCTATTATTATTACATTGTATTAATAATAATAATGAAATAATTATACAACTCACCATAGGTTGGGGACCCCTGCCTTAGAGTGATCCTAACAATGTGCTCATATGGCTAAATATCTTTTAAAATTTGAGAAAAAAATTGTAGTTTTTCTTAAATCTCTCTCTCTACACACACACACACACACACACACACACATACACACACACACCGATATAAAAATGTCATTATTTCCAGAACCCAACCAGTACTCACCACCTTTTCTGCTACCATTCTTTTCTAATATACCATCATCTCTCACTTGGGTTGTTACAATACCTTTCTAAATATTCTTACTGACTCCACCACTGTCTACACTAGTGGATTTTCAGTATCGGTACAAAAAAAACCCAGGAATTTTAAAACAATTACTCCTCAGGTTTTTCTACCCACGCTGAAGAGCAATTGTTTTCAAATGTAGTTCTAATCATGTCACTCTTCTGATCAACCCATCCAATGACTTCTCATTTCGATCAAAATAAAAATTAAGGTCATTACTATAAGTCTATAATAGGGGATGGCAAACTATGGCCCATGGAACAAATCTGGCCTGTAGACTGTTTTATCATGGCACACAAACTCAGGGGTTTGTTTTTTATTTTTTACATTTTTATTTTTTTTATTTTATTTTTTTTTTTTTTATTTTTATTTTTTTTTTTGGGGACAGAGTCTCACTCTGTTGCCCAGGCTAGAGTGAGTGCCGTGGCGTCAGCCTAGCTCACAGCAACCTCAAACTCCTGGGCTCAAGCGATCCTCCTGTCTCAGCCTCCCGAGTAGCTGGGACTACAGGCATGCACCACCATGCCCGGCTAATTTTTTCTATATATATTTTTAGCTGTCCATATAATTTCTTTCTATTTTTAGTAGAGATGGGGTCTCGCTCTTGCTCAGGCTGGTCTCGAACTCCTGAGCTCAAACGATCCGCCCACCTCGGCCTCCCAGAGTGCTAGGATTACAGGCGTGAGCCACCACGCCCGGCCGGCTATTTTTTACATTTTTAAAAGTTTGAAAACAAAAACAGATGAATATTTTGTAACATGTAAAAATTATATAGAATTCAAATTCCAATGTCCATAAATAATGTTTTATTGGGACACCCTCATTCATTTATGTATTACCCATGGCTGCTTTTGTATTACAAGGGCAATGTTCAGTAATTGCAACAGAAATGACATGTAGTGCTCTCATTGTTTTATACTTCTGGTCAAGGTACTATAAATTACAGTGACGTAGTTATAACTTGAGCATATTTCAAATGTCACATGTACCACCATATACACATTTTATTTTTCACTACCCATGAATATACACAATGTTGAAGCACAGAAAAGACAGGAAAGTAGACCCTGAATATCATCCCTTTAAGGCACAATGGAATATGGATTATCTTGTTATTGAGTTAGATAGTAAAGCATTGTGTTTATTTTTGCAATGACAACATAGCTGTACTAAAAGAACACAATACATGTTGATACTTCCAGACTAAGTACTCATCCCAATATTCCCAACTTATAGCAATGATCAGAAAAATAGGAAAATTTAAAATGAACTATTTTATCACAGATTTTCTTCACAAAAATAAAAAATGAAAATGAGGCTGCTAATAAAGTAAGATTCTGAGTGGCTCATGTGTTAGCCAAAGCAAGGAAAGCCATTCACTGATGGTGAGTAAATTAAATTGTGTTTGACTACAGCCTTTTGGTAAGAACAGTTGCTTTCAAAGTTAAGGACGTGGGTAGATATCAATTAGTCAATTAAAAAACAAACAATTTCAAGCAGTTTTCCTTGGCTTTTGGTGCATCAACAGATGTTATCCACACTGCTCAGTTGTTATTTATTTCAGGAAGCAGTACTGAGTTTGAAGTAACTGAAGAACTTTCCTGATGAATAGCCTACATGGAACAACTACAGGCAAGAACATTTTCAAAGAAGTTGAGAAAACATTCATTCAGTATAACCTGAGGTGGGATCCGCTAAGATGTATTAAAATTGATGGTGATAAAAATAAATGTGAAGCAGAAAAAAAATTAGGTGAACAAATTTTCAAAGCTCATGTAAATATGAGGTGTTTAAAGCCTATGGTTATTCATCAGCAGGTACATGGTGAAAAATATTTGAATCTGTCATGTGCTATTGAAATAGTATCAATGGTAAATTTCACCCACTCTTATGTACTGAACCATTGTCAGAAGTAGAAGTTGAATACCTTGACTTGCCCTACCAGACAGCAAATGCTTTGGTGACATGGCAGTCATGTAGTTACATAATGATTTTTTTGAACCCATGGCTGGCATTGAAATTTTTCTGAATGAGAATTGTTTTTGACCACTATTTTAGAACACTGAAAGGCTTTGGGAATTAGCTTTTGCTGTATACTTGATAATGCTTCTTAATGAATACAACCTACCATTATGAGGCAAAGCAACACTTAAATGTGAAACTTATACTATAGTAACCATTTTGATGACAACTAACCATTGAATCACCAGTAAAGATGTTCTATGTATTTCCCATCTGGTAAAAAGTTAAAACAAAAAGCCAAAATTTCCCCACAAATTTTTAGTGGACAAACTCATTGAGCTCCAAGTACATTCCCCACAATGTTTTCAACCTTGATGCAAGTGCAAAAGATAACTTCCATTTTTCAAAATGCAAACTGGCACAGAGGACCTTCAACCTAACCTAATCATTGGAAGCGATTAATCTGCAATGTAACGACATGCTAAAAGGCAAATATCAAGAGAAGACTATAATAGAATTCTATAAATGTCTTCTAAGCAATGAATATGCTCATTTTAAAATCATAGGCCCATGAATTAATATCAGTATTTGGGAGTACCTATAAAAAATAAACCATTTCAATGATGAAGTACATAAAATCTTATATATTAGATATGAATATTTGCAGTTGATTTTCATGATAGGGAACACTAACTTTGAACTCCAATTAAGCAAAATTTTATACTCTTCACCCTAAAAAGAAGGCCATTCTTGTCATTAGTAGACCTGCCTTACAAAAAATTACAGTCAAGTATTATTATTATATTTTGAATTTCATCAATAAAAAATGGAGGAAGTTTGTTTTCTTTATGTAAGTACCTATGTGATATACTCAATTTTGCCTTTGGGGTCACAAACCCTAAAATATTTTCTACCTGTACCCTTTACAGAAAAAGTTTGCCAACCTCTTATCTGTAAGGCTCTACATGATCTGATATCTCTCTACCTCCCTAACCTCATGTCCTATTACTCTCCCTCTCACTTAATCCAAATGGACTGGCTTCCTTGGTTTTGTTCTTCCTTTGCCTTAAAACACTCATCCTGTATCTATTAATACAGGATACTATTAATTTCTCTCAGGGTTTACTTAAAGTTCAAGTCAGTGTGACCATCCCAGGCCACCTTATGAAAAATTGCAACAACAGATCCCCAGGCAGAGCAAGATGGCCAAACAGAAACTCTCAGCAATTGTCCCTCTGCATGAACACCAAAGTCAACAACTATCCACACAAGCAACCACCTTCAGAAGAACCAAAACTCAGGTAAGGGATCATACTGCCTGGTTATGACATTATATCAAGAAAAGAGGCGAGGGTAGAAAAGACGACCTTGCATTGCCTCTGCCGCCCCAGCCTCAACCCCCAGCAAGGCCATGCCAGCATGCCTAGTGGAAAAAGAATCTGTGTGTACGGCAGGGGCAAGGGAGGGTGGTGGCAGTCAAATGATTGTGGGACTTTGCATAGAAATTTGAGGCCGAACTGGCACAGAGGAACACAGCACAGGGCAGAATTCTAGTCCCCTTAAGCAAGCACCACCTCTCTCACCTGCCCCAAGTTCAATGTTCGGATAAGGGGGAGTGATGATTCAAAGAAAGGTGTCCCCTGCCTCCTTCCTTTTCCTGGCCAAGCCAGGACAAAATGTGGAAGGGGGTCTTCTGTAGGCCATAATAGTCATGGTCAGGATGGCCACCTCTGAGCTAATGTCACAGCAGACCTCCAGCCTGCTTTTCACTCCTCCAGTTTGTTTTCCTTCCTCTGCCTTAAGGCAGAACTAATTAATGAGAAACAGAGGGGGGGAGGGGAAGAGTGCAAGGAGAGAACTGCTTGCCTGTCAGCCCTTTGTCCCCACCATGTGATACTGTGATATAATAAATATATATTTGAGTCTCAGTCCTATTTCCTGGTACCCAGGTCCTAAAGCCTTTGAAATCTGAATTGATAAATGTCTTTTTGTATGCTAAGGAGATGACTGATGGGGTGGGGGCTCCAGGATTGCCTCTGGATGGGGTCTGGTTGCCAGGGAAACCAAACACCATGATTAGAACATTGGAACATTCAGCCCCACCCCCCTGACATCCTGGGAGGGAAGAGGGGCTGCAGGTTAAATTGATCACCAATGTCCAATGATGTAATCAATTATGCCTATGTAATGAAGCTTCCATAAAAACCCAAAAGAACTGGGTTTGGAGAGTTTCTGGGTTGGTGAGCACTTGGCGATTCTGGGAGAGGGCCCAGCTCAGAGAGGGTATGGAGGCTCCACACCCCCTCCTGCATACCTTACCCTATGCACCTCTTCCATATGGCTATTTCTGAGTTGTATCCTTTTATAATAGGTAATAGTAAGTAAAAGACTTTCCTGAGTTCTGTGAGCCTCTCAATGGGGGTTGTGGGAACCTCCAGTTTATACCCAGTTAGTCAAAAGCGTAGGTGACCACCTGGACTTGTGATTGGCTTTTGAAGTGGGAAGTGGGGGAGTTTGTGGGACTGAGCCCTTAACCTGTGGGATCTGATACTGTCTCCAGGTAGATAGCATCAGAATTGAGTTACATTGTAAGACACGACACACAGCTGGGGCTGGAGAACTGGTCAGTGTGGGGGAAAATCCCACACATTTTGATGATCAGAAGTATTGATGTGATAGTAGCAGAAGAGAAAAACAGTTTTTTGTTATACACACCACCAAGCTGGAGCTAGGTCCATTCCTGAACTGTACTCCTGACAATTGCCTTTAGCACCTAGGGACCTTCTTCTCCTCTTCCCTTTCTTCTCTGCTCTTAAAAAAAAAAGTCAGTCATTTTCATGAAAATTTCAATTTTTTCTTAAGCAAAGACCTGTTACAGGTTCAAGCCTACCTAAGTAGCATTATGAAAAGACAGGTGCTGCTATGAAAATGATTTCATCCAGGTTAATGAAGGGATTTTATAGAATTTTGTGCTATATAGGATCAAAACAAAAAATAAACTGTGCAACAAATTTTTACATTACTAGAAAATAAAATATGGACAAACTATGATAACAAAACTTCTTCTATTAAAGCTAGCATTTTGTATTTAAAATCATCATAATTATTTATAGCATAATAAGTTAAGAAATACAGGGAAAAATACTTATTATGAGTACTACACAAAGCAAGCAACCCACTCTGCCTTACCTTACTGACACTTATTTGGGGTACTGAAAAGGGCTAATTGTTTTTCCATTTAACTCTTCCTCAGTAGCCTATACCAAAGCATACCTTTGCTTGGTAAACTACCAACAAAGAAAAGAGAATGCATGCATTATTGATGAGGTTGCTTCTGAATTAAAAGTCAAGGTACATGTATGTATATAAATACTCTGCCTTTACCTGTGGAGATGGCACTGTTTTAATAAAAAAAGGAAAAACTAGTGTGGTTATTTACAGAGTTATACATCCCCAATTTAATTGCAACATGAATTAGAAGAATGAATATAAATTTCAGAATGCACAATGAAGAAGGAATTTTTTTTTCATATGTTTGGCTTCTGTTTGAGTAGTTAATTTTAGTGGATAAGACACAATCCAAAGTGAATGAAGATTTGAACATAGTTCCTTGACTTTTAGGTATTCCACACTATCATTAACTTTTGAGTAATCAGCTCATTTTCAGTCTTGTGGTCTGCCATAAGTCTGAAAAGAATTTCTCTATAGGGCAAAGTAACTACCCCCTCTTTGTCCCTTCCAGAAATGCTTCTCAGAGTTTGTTAGAGAATAAAGCTACAAGCTGAACATCAGTTAACAGTTCACTGCATTGTCCACAAACCAGGATTCAAAGATATTAAACAGGAAATCAGAGGAAAAGCATTACTAGATATATTCCTTTCTTCTTGGAGGAGGGCTGGATTTGCCTATTTGTTTTGTTTACTGCTAGGCCCACAAATTATGTTGATAGAAGAGAAAAAATTTTGTTCAGTAGGTGAATAGTTAAAAGAATTATAGTGATATGGATACATATTGCTAAGAAAATGACATCATGATTCTTATTTTATAAAATCCTTTGAGAACCTTACTAGCATAAGGCAACTATGTAGTCACAAGTGTTAATTAAATGTCACAAAAAAGAGTAGGAGGGTTTGACAACAATGATTTTTTTTTACCTTTTGGTAGTACAAAGTGAATACTGGTACTATTGGGTCATTAAATATGAAATGTCCGACTTCAAATCAAAAGTGAAGTTTATTATATCTCAAACAAGAAGCGGTACAATAAATCAAAGTATGCGCCTATACTATCGACACAGTTTTGCCATCTTAATGGTAGTTTGTTTATGCCAGCAGCGAAGAAGCCTGAGGGGTGAGTGGCAATGAAATCGCCAAAGGTGTTTTCCACAGCTTGTTGAGAATTGAATATTTTTCCTTGCAAGAAGTGGTCCAAAGCCTGGAAGAAGTGGTAGTCAGTTGGTACAAGGCCTAGTGAATACAGTGGATGACAAAGAGTTTCCAAGTCCAGCCTCTGTAGTCTGAACAGTGTTGTTTATACAACATGTGGTCAAGCATTGTCTTACAAGAAGATTGGCCTGTCTCTATTGACCAATCTTGGCTGCTTAATCACAAGCATCCTCATCATTTTGTCCAACTGGTTGCAGTAGACATCCACTGTCATTGATTGACCAGGTTTCATGAAGCTGTAGTAGATAATACCAGCACTGGACCACAAAATAGACACCATTAGCTTTTTTTTGATGAATATTCAGTTTTTGACTGTGTTTCTGCACTTCATCTTTATCCGACCATTGTGCCAAATGCTTGTGATTGTCAAAAAGAATCCATTTTTCATCACACATAACAATGCTGTGTAGAAATGGCTCACCTTTATGTCATGACAGCTAAGAAAGGCAAGCTTTGAGATGACTTCTCTTCTGATGCTTGTTTAATTCATGTGGAGCCCATCTATCCAGCTTCTTTACCTTGCCGATTTGTTTCAAATGGTCTGATATTGTTGGAATAGTAATGTCAAACCTTGCTGCTAATTCACATACAGGTTGAGATGGATTCACTTCCACTGTAGCTTTCAGCTCATCATTATCCACCTTGATCTCAGGTCACCCACATGGCTCATTTTCAAGACTAAAATCACCAGAATGGAACTTCTCAAACCTTTGACTTAAGTTGCATTCGTTAGCCACATCCTGCCCAAACACCTCATTGATATTTCGAGCTGTCTGTGCTACATTGGTTCCATGATGGAACTCATATTCGAAAATAACACAAATTTTTGACTTATCCATGGTTTCACAAAAATTGCTCTAACAAAAAAAAAAAAGTTGAAAGATCATCACAAGCCAAAATGTGCATTTGAAAGACCAAGGATGTACCCTCATTATAGAAATAAAACAAGAAATGTCAAAGTGAAATGTCAGAGATATCAACTGTCAAACTTAGTACTTAAGGAAATCGGACATTTCGTACTTAATAACCTAAATAGAATATGCTTAGATCTCCTCAAAGGAAGATGCTAGGGTCAGAGCATAAATTCCTCTGCAGTTCTAGCTGACTTGTATGAATTGTTTTAAGTCTTGTGCAAAGAACATGACTATGACTAAAAGAAAAGGAACCTGACACAGAAACATCAAGATTACATGACATTTACTAGAATGATTCTTATTCTTTTTTTACCATTACTGTAGCAGAAGTCCAAAAATGCTTGATTTGAGAACGTTGTCGGTGACAGCCCAACAGTGAGAAACTTCTTGTCAAATTACTCCTGACAAACATTAACAATTCACCAAGGAAAGAACTTTGCTCATCATAGCAGTTTATTCTGAGAGGCAACCTCTTCTTTGATTCAGAGTGTTTTAAAAGACAAAAATCACTGCAGCTGTGCATCAAGGACACATTGGCCTTTTAAATCTGATTGAACTCTAAATTAGCCATAGGGAACTACAACATAGGAATAATTTCAATCTATGCACCCATTACTTCAAATAGTTAATATATGCATTGCCCCATGGCTTGAGTCAAACAAATAGCATTTTTGAAGCATATTGAAATAGAACAAACTAGCATTTTTGAAGCATATGAAAACATTTTTAAGTTTTTTTTTCCCATAAGCTTGAGAGATATTTAGATCCCATAGGACTTTAACCATACCTTCATTTTCTATTAATAAGTATTGCATTGCTAAATTGCAATTTTTAATGCCAGGAAAATGTACCACAATGTTCAGTAGTGTTTGCAATTAACAATTTTCACACGTTAAACATTTTTCTCCAAGAATCACAGAATCCTGACCACTCTGATAATAAGAAGAGTTATATGCTTTGTGAATTCTCTCACTTGCATTTAACCAGAGCACCACAATTCAATTTGATTTAACATACTTCACTAAATGCTTACTTACAAACATTTGCTACAAATACATTTACATACAGACATATTCTGTAGCATCCAATTGACTTTCTCAACCGCAAGCCTTACTTGACACTCTTCAATTGCTCCCATTTTACCTTCATGGCAAAAATGAATAATATTATGCAAGACCCTTTATCTGACTCCTGCCTGCCCCTCCAGCCTCATATTTTCAGTAAACTCTCTCCATCATTTCTATAATCCAATCATAATAAGTTAATTGATCAACATTGTTGTTTTGTTATGATTGTTATTTTTTAGATTAATTTTTAATTAAACAAGTAATAAACACATTCTCTAGGTAAAGCAATTGGAATATTACAAGTATGGCTAAAACACAACTTGAACAATATCCCAAATGCCCTTGTTCTGTTCCCCAGTGGTAGCCACTGTTATCACATGTGTGTCCTTCTAGATGCTTAATATATTTACATACATAATGTCACTTTATGTATATAAGAGGATCCTGTTTTGCACAATCTATATGATTTATTTTATTCAACAACTATCTTGACAATTTTACTCTATCAATGTAATAACATAGAATTTCCATAGCATAAATTAATAAATAGTTTTAACCTCTTTATCTGTTATGCCACTTTTTGAATGCTCAAGCTATTTATTTAAATTTGTCTTCCTTTTATTTTTAATTATTTGTAAAAACACAGTGCATCTACTTTTTTGGTCCTTGCATTTAGCTAGTTTTTGTTTTATTAATCAAGTCTATATTTTGTTTTGTTTTTATTAATTTCTGCACTTATCTTTATTAATTTATTCAATTTAATGGGATTTATTTTGTGATTCTTTTAGCATCTTGAGTCAAAAGGGGTTTTTTTGCATTTATTTTGTACTTTTCTTATTTAATAAATTCATTTAAGATATATATGTATGTGTATCTATATCTAGCTATCTATCTATTCTCCTCTAAGTCTCTCTTTGGTCATATCCCAGAAGTTTGAAATATGGTACCATTCAGTTCTAAATAAGTTGTAATATTAATCTCTATTTTCTTCTAAACCCAAGATATATTACAATGCATGCTTTTAAATTTGCAGGTATGAGAGGCTTTTGTTTGTTTTCTCTTGCTACATTTTGAGTATTGCTTTCTAATTTTATTGCATGATGGTCAGTGTTAGGTGTCCTATAAGATTTTAATTTTTTAATTTGTTTAGTTTTTTCTTGAGACTTAGTATATGGTCAGTCTTCAAGAATATTTAAAAATAATATTTTTTGCAGGTACAAATACATGTGTATTGGTAATTTGTCTGTGTTTGTAATATAGGTATATTAAATTGCATTTGTTAACTGTAAAACTCAAATCTTCTATAGTCTTACTTTTTCAATGTACTTGGTCTATAAATTTAGTGAAATATGAATTCTCACTGTGATTGCAGATTTGTCCATTTCTCCTTGAAATTCTATAAGATTTGTTTATATTTTTGAAACTAGATACTTAAGCAATAAATGTTCATGACTGTTTTATATATGATGGATTGTTCTTTTAATATGAAATATTCTCTCTGTGTCCTTTAGATACTTTCTGCTTTGAATTCTGTTTTTCTGATATTAATAATGTAACGTTTGCATTTTATACAGTCTCTGTTGCAACCACACACAGTCCCCAACTTCTGATGGTTTGACTTACAATTTTTTGACTTCATGATGTTGCAAAAAAATGATATACATTCAGTAGAAACCATGCTTAGAGTACCATACAACCATTCTGTTTTTTACTTTCAGTACAGTATTCAATAAATTACATGAGATATCCAACACTTTATTATAAAATAGGCTTTACATTAGGTGATTTTGCTCAACCGTGGGCGACTGTAAGTGTTCTGAGCATGTTTAAAGCAGGCTAGGCTAAGCCATGACATTTGGTAGGTTAGGTGTACTAAGTGAACTTTCAACTTAAGATATTTTTAACTTACAATGGGTTTATTGGGACATAACCCCATTCAAGGAGCATCTGTAAACAAAGAAGTGTGACTGTGCAGCAGAACTGGTGACAGGTGAATTTGGCCTGTGGGCCATAGCTTGCTGACACCTGCTTCAGGTGATAATACAACAATCTAAGAGGACTTTACTTACTACTATCTTGACTAAGTGTTATATTTTATTAAAGCAGAAAGATGCTGATTATGTGTTCTAAATTGACAGGAGTTTTCACAACTTTCCAAGCATTTCACAGGCATCACACTTGTTAAAACATCTGAGAAGAAGGTACCAGATTTTATAAAGGTATAAACTCACACAAAGAGAAAGAAAATGGCCATAAAGCTGTACAAGGAATTAGTAGAAAAGGCAAAATAGTAAACATCCACTCAAGGTGAGACTGAACTTCCTAAGTAGCACCTTTGTTAGAACAGATGAGAAGTTACATATACTTGCCTTCTAGGCTCTGAAAGAGCCACTTTTCAGGAGTCCTGGCTTGCATTATTGCCTGGAATGCAGTAGTAATGCCGTATAGAAAGACTAAAAATATTGAGAAGAGCTTATTTTTTCACGGATATTTTCCCCTAACACACATTGACTATATTTAATTTACTAATAATGTTTTTCTTTTGTTTATATTCTTATATGGGCAAAAATTAGGAAACATCAAAAGAATTATGGAAATATTGATAGGCTTGTCATCTGTATTAATTTTCTTTCTCTAATTCCATAGAAAGCCTTTGAATTGCTCCTAATTTTCTCTTGAAACACACGTGTAACAATAAATTTTCCAGGAAGATTCACCAAAAAAGGACAAACAACAAAACAAAAGCAGAATATTTATCACCACCATTTTGAAAACATTTGAGCAGGGAAACTTAAATGTAAACCTGATGCCAGAGTTGCTGAATTGAATGGATACCAGGAATGTCATGCCCTTTATAGTTATGAAGAAAAAGTCAGGCCTATTTATTTGATCAGTTATTTTTAGAAAAATGATTTTAGAAAAGTATTTTTCCTTTTCTCTAATTCTGCTCTCAAGAACCAAAGAATTATTCTGCTCTTATTTTTGACTGTGAGTTTTCAAAGGAGTTGTTTATCAGAATGCCACTCTGAACAGTATTTGAAGGAAAGTTTGAAAGTATATTAATTATAGAGTACTATGGCTGCCTTTAAATTTCCAAGTAAGTAAGTGTTGCGTCACTGATTTGGGGTGGCATCTTTTCCTTCTGGAACATTTTTGAAACAGAACAGAAAATTCTCACTTCAAAGAGAAATAGAACTGTTTTGAAAGACAGCCTTTGAATGCAATCTTATTCAAAAAGAAGCCTATTTAGAGAAAATGGAATCCAAAAGTGTCAACATCTGTATTCTTCCTGAGAATATGTTTTCTTTTTGACAACAGCACTGATAAGCTACGAGTACTTTTTTAAAAACAAACACGCTACACTTTATTTGGTTATAGAAAAAATCATGGACATTTTATGGTGCCCACACCCTTATAATTTGGTTAAAAAGAAATACATTTCTGATACCGGCAATTGCCTAAACACACATAGTGTGTGTGTTTAGAAGACTAAATTCCATTTTAAAAAACAAGTCATAAGATATGTGTATGTGTGTGCACGTGCATGTATGTGTGTTTCCAATGTATCTACTCAAACCTGAAAGAATGATTTCATTGCCACAATTCTGATCAACTTTAAAAGTTGAAATATAACAGAAAAAAGTTCTAACATTACGGAATTGATTTTACTTCTCTATTTTTATGTAAGATTACCATAAATACATTATGGTCTAAAAGAAAATAGTCTTCCTCATTGGTAAAACAAAAGATATTGAATATAACAAAGATTTCTTTGATAATAGTTTAAATAAAAACATTGTGGATAACAGTGCTTGTATTCCTACAATCTAGGAAAAGATAAATGCCACCGTCACTGTTAGTTAAATAAGGGTGATTCAGAAATTGCAAGGAAGATGTTGGTCTGCCAGGGATTTCCGGTAGCCATTTTTAATAATACATGCAGTTTTGCTTCAGGGGGTTATGCCAATAAGGCATAATGAGACAAAATGGTCATGTAAACCCCTAAAACAATGCATGTATTTTCTAAAATACTTTTTGTTTTGTAATTTTGCCCACAATTCTCATAAACAGTTTTATCATTTATTTTCCAGAAGAATGTAATCACAAGATAAAGTTCCTAGGTGAAGCCTAATGATGCTATTTTGATTAATATATTTTTTTGTCTATATAGTTCATTTTCTTCCAAAAACATTTATCATGTTTCCTCAATTAAAATTTACCTTCACATTGAATAAGTGCTATAGACGGTCATATAAACTAAATGGTCACATTGAGTCATTTATAATGTGAGTGCCATATAGTTCTCCAGTTACCTGATGAATTTTTATTTTTACAATTTAAATATATACTCCATATTCAACATCAAACTTATAAGAGTAAAATGATCTGTTAGAAATTAATTCATCCTTTTACTCTGCTCCACTTATAACCAAATCAAGAAAAAAATTCAATTCTAATGATAGCTGTGTTTTAGCATTGAGAATGTCTTAAAAATGTACTCAGAGAAAGGAAAATAGTTGGTTTTCTGCTTTGGTTTTAAAAAAATATTGGCACGTTACATTTATATTTTACTTGACCTTCTGTGTTTCTAATGTGAAGATCTACTAATATGAGGCCTGAGTGAAATGGTTCATAGGTTTGTACAGTTCCAACAATTCAAACACAATCATTTCTAATGAAGAGATCTCCTAGGATAATGTAATAAAAACAAAAAAGTAGGGCTAATATTAAGAATGGTTTGTTTTTCTTTTAACAGCATACTCATATATGTATCGGTCAATATTAAGATCTGAAAAATACACACTTTGACCACTAATTCTGTCAACATTGAGAATCAGACTATGGTTAAGAGAGGCCAAATTAGAAAAAGCTGAGGTAAAGCTGCAGGATATGGAAAATAAAATCCAAATAACAAATTATTATTAGGATTTGGTTACTTTAACAGTGAGTACATAGGATCATGAATCCAAAGAAAGATCTGAAATCTGGAAATCAGGCTAGCAAGAAAATTACAAAACAATAAGTAATAAGAATTCAGGTAGACAACAGTATTAAAAAAATTATTATTTAGGTATTTTGGAAGCACTTACGAAGCAACAAGTTCATTGACAGGACACTTAGGCACTGGGGAACTCATATCTGGGCAGTAAACCCAGTGATTGGGAATACTGAAGTAGGGTTTATGAACTGAAGCGTCAAAGTTAGAAGAAGACAAGAAGATTCATGAGTCTCATTATGCCCCTCCCTTTCCTAATTTAACAACCCACCCTACACACATGCGCACCCGCCCCCACACACACACACATTCATGCACACACACAACCTCTGTAGTAGTCTGGAGTCTGAGGTGTGGCAGATCCTGGAAAAGGGTGAGGTGGTAATAAGTAAGAATCATAGACAGTCAGAATTATTAGGTGTCTTAAAGGTATCTAATCTTTTTCTCAACTGTTCAATGTCTCTGAGGCTGTTTTGTCCCATAAAACAAAACTTGGGAGAACATTAAATATGGGATAACAAGTGAAGGCTCCTAATTATTAAGTGCTTCTTATTTGCATCCTCTCCGGTAAAACCATCCCTAATCTTCCAATCAAGAAGTACTAGAGGCTCTTAATATAAGTCCAGGAATCCTGAAAATCATGTATATCATCACTTTTGGTATAATTTATTTACTCTTCAATTGCATCACATATTGGGAGGAAGAATTTTCTAGGAGGAATAAGGTTTGTCTCACCTCTGGAGTGTTATAGCAGGCAGAATAATGACTAGAGAAACATAAGGTTGCATGCTAAGTTAACTAACTCCCTCTGCTAAAGCAGTGTTAGTGAATGTGACTTTAAAATATAAATCATCACATAGAATGGATTTTCAAGGTCATTTGTGATTAGTAAAATCATAATAGTTAAATCTGTGTAGCATAATACACTTTTTTTTTTCAGTGAAGTACAAAGCTAATCTGTACTATATTTACTCAAAGTCCAGAAGAGCTCAAATTAATTACGAGTTTGGTTATTGTCATTTTGAAGACAGAATTGTACTACCACATTCTGACTCTCACTATCTGGTGTTAGAAATCACTCCGAGATCGAGCTGTAATGTAACTGACATTGGATTCTTCTCAAACAAAATGCAACCAATAATGGTAAATTTATGTAGAGCCATTTATCTCCAGAGAGCCAAAGAGCTTTTCAATGGAAAAAAAAGGGGCTGGTGTTCATGACAATATGATAAGGTATTTTGGCATCCCTGGAGTGTAACTTTGGCTGATATACAGGTGTCAGGACAACACATCTTTATGGTGTGTGCTAATGGAAGGAACATGATGAATGCCCTTGAGCAGTGTAAGGAGGAGAAGCAGCAGCAGAGCCTAGGGACAGATGGTGCTGATTTATTACTTTGAAATGTCAGAGGGTAAGTATTTTCTGCATATTGAGTTAGAGGTAATGCAGAGGTAATGTTTAAGATTATTGTGTTGGGCTTGATATTTTGATACTGAATTTGAATCAAAATCATCTCATCTCTTAAGCAGGCTTACTGACAAACGAGATGGCTCGATTTGCAAAGGCCTGATATCTTTTGGGATATGCTCAGGAAAACAATGCACTGGCTCATGAATATATTTGAAATGAATATAGGCACTTTTTTCATTGTCTTCATTTTCCGTGACAATTAGAGTGTGATTCAAAGTGACATAACCAAAATTCATTATAACCAAAAGCAGCTACTGCATTGTGGTTTGACAGTGAGATTAAATATAAAAGAGAATATCGTGGATAGAACATCCACAAACCACAGACATTCTCTTGGCTTTTGCTTTACTGATCAGCTTTGCGGTATGTGGGTTTGGTCTCAAAGAAACAACCACAAGAGGATTTTTTTGACCTCTTCATTAACTTTGATATAATTTATAATAATAGATGTTTTAAATTGTTTGGTAGATTACTTAGCCATGTTAGCTTTTTGAGACTTCCAAATTAAAACAAGTTTATGTAAATTGCTTGCTGATTGAATTTAACATAGAAAAGAGCTCTTAATTTGATATCATCTGTACCATAGTATCCGAGACAGATTCTGTATTTTTACTATATTTGATCACATTTTAAGTCAAGCTTCTTCACTACTGAACTCTGAATTGATATGTATGCTGTTGGAGATGTGTTTAGTTTCATAAACTGTACAGATGTACATTCAATTGTTATTTTCTTTCCACTATTCATTAAGACATTTTCATCAATGTTTACAGTTTTCAAAAACAGGTAGAAAGGAAGACATCATCTATTGCATAAAAACACCACACTGAGAAACAGGCTGAAGTGTTATTCTCAGGTTCTCTTCCTGCCTCGTTTCTCTAAGGTTCTTCACCTATAAAAAATGTAATCATTTACACTTATTGTATGTATATAAATATTATGTGGAATGTTTACAAAGAACTTTGATCTCAAAGTAAATGTCTTTAGAAATAAGTGGATAGCTAATATATTTAGATATATAACACATTTGTATAGCACTTTAAAATTTTGACACATTTTAAAAAATGTTTTATAGATTGTTATGTGTAACAATCCTATAAGATAGTCAATAAATGTATCATTGGCTCCTTTTTTTATACATAAGCTAACTGAGCTTCAAAGGGAATAAGTAATTGGTTTATGGTCATTCAGCTAGAAAGTGGGGAAGGCTGGATAATAACATGGGTCTTCTAAGACAAGTGTTCATTATCCTGTACAACATTGCTTCATTTTGTGCACAATAGAGATTTGTGTGTGTGATCATCATACATCTTTATGATGGGTAAAGATATATATCTAGTCTGCTTCTCAGAGAGAAAAAATAATGAACAGAATATAAGCTGTGCAGACAATGTAAGTACTCAATAAATACTTGCTGAATTAAAAAATAAGTTAATTAACATAAAGGACATTTCTGCTCTCTAGAAGTCCAAACAGGAGACAGATGGGAGCATTTGTTGAACATCTACTAAATGCTAAGTCCTGTAAGGTATTTCACATATATTCTCAGGTTATTTTTGCCCTGTCTAGCTACTTTGAAGCAATTCTAATTCATTTTAAAGGTTAAAAATGTTTTAAATGATAGGAAAAAATGGTGGTCTACAAGCAGCCTGCCAGCACACCGCTCCCAAGGAAAGAAGTGAAAAATGCAGTCAGCAGCCTACATATGTATTGCTCTTCTCGGAGGCAACACTGTGAAATCACAGAGAAGCAATGCAGGACACTCAGTGTGAAAAAAAGAAAGGTGACGGGGTGACATATATAACAAGATCAAAGAACACACGGCAAAGAATAGGAGGATAGAGCACTGGGGCACTGTGCTAAGCCCGCTAGCACTGCGTAAGTTGTGAGATGGCTCCCTCCAACACCACAGACCTCTACCTGGTCAGACTAGGGACCTGCCTGGAGTCTATGCACAGTCATTGCACAGACACCAGGCACAGTGGAGATCGGGCTGCAGCTAAAGCCATCCTGAGCTTTCAGGTTCACAGCACCAGGTTGGCACTGGGCTGGGGAGGGAGTGGACTAATAGGAGGCTTCCCTGAACTGTACCCTGTGACTGGGAGCCAAGCACTTCTCCCCTACAGTGCAATGGGACCTGAGCATGCAAATTAACTGGAGTTCAGCAGGCTCGACCTGAGAGGTTTTGGGCAACTGCTTCAGTGGGTCCTGGGGAGGGCAGGAAGAACTCCGTGGTCCCTGGGCCACTGGAACTGACCTTTTCTCACGTGACTTGGCATCCGGCAGTCCCCAAGCCTGCAGAACAGTGTGCCACTTGCTCAGCCCAGACTCTGCCCTCCAGGCCCCAACTGCTTCCTGCCTTCTCAACCCTGACCCCACCCTCCAGGTCAGATCAGCCCTGCCACCAGCACGGCCCTGCTTCTGGCTCTGAGGCCCTGCTTAGAAGCTCTGCTTCAGGCTCCTCCCCAGTTCCAGCTCTGAGACTCTCATGCCAGAGCCTGAAGCTCTGCCTCTGTGCCTCCAGAGCTCCCACCGGGCCCAAGACACCATCCCCAAGACTCCAGTGCTGCACCTGGATCCCAAGACCCCACCCCAGAGCCTCCACCACCATCACAGGGCCAGAAGAACTGCTCCAAAGTCCAACACCCTGCCAGGGACCTGCCCCAGCCTAATGCCACCAGTACACTGTGACCTGGTTTTAGCAAACACTCACAGCCCTGGAACCCAGCTGTTACCCAGTTGTTACTGTCACCCCTGTGGGGAGACCCTGGATAGAGCAATCCCCACAACACTAGCCTCAGTGAAGAGGGTCTCACTCAGCTCCTAATTCAAAAGTCCTACAACTATCTGGTGAACAATCCAACACCCAATATGAATAGCATTCAGCAGAAGCTTGAGCAGAAGCAATCACAAGCAAAAGGAACAAATCAAAACAGCTGCATTACAGGCTTCTAGTGCACATGCCTCTCCTGTGCTGCATCAACATTCCAGATTAAGGGGGTGGGCCAGGCGCGGTGGCTCACGCCTGTAATCCTAGCACTCTGGGAGGCCGAGGTGGGCGGATCGTTTGAGCTCAGGAGTTCGAGACCAGCCTGAGCAAGAGCGAGACCCCATCTCTACTAAAAATAGAAAGAAATTATATGGACAGCTAAAAATATATATAGAAAAAATTAGCCGGGCATGGTGGTGCATGCCTGTAGTCCCAACTACTCGGGAGGCTGAGACAGGAGGATCGCTTGAGCTCAGGAGTTTGAGGTTGCTGTGAGCTAGGCTGACGCCACGGCACTCACTCTAGCCTGGGCAACAGAGTGAGACTCTGTCTCAAAAAAAAAAAAAAAAAACAAAAAACAAAAACAAAACAAAAACAGATTAAGGGGGTGGGGGGAAGCACCATCTAGGGA
The DNA here is from genome assembly GCF_041146395.1 of Eulemur rufifrons. Taxonomy (NCBI): domain Eukaryota; kingdom Metazoa; phylum Chordata; class Mammalia; order Primates; family Lemuridae; genus Eulemur; species Eulemur rufifrons. Next base: position 69,971,307 of record NC_091012.1, read on the forward strand.
CCACCCCTTCTTCTAATCAAGCAGAAGAGTTCCCAACAAGGAACAGGTGCTCTGTAAATCTATTAGCCCTGAGCTGAGAAAAGAGGTTTCAGATGAGAAGAAACCAGCAAAAAGAACCCAGGCAACATGAAAAATCAAAACAGATTGATACCCCCAAGGGATCAACAAAGGAGCTATAGCAGTGAACTCTACAAGGAAATTGTCAAAATGACAGAAACGGAATTCAGAATGTGGATGGAAAATAAGATGAATGGAATGGAAGAGAAAGTTGAAAACCAACAAAAAGAAGCCCAAAAAAATATTTCAGGAAATTAATGAAAAAGTCAGAAAAGAACTAGACAAAATAAGGAAGGATATAATAGAACTTAAAGAAATAAAAGAGTCATTTAGGTAATTTCAAAACACAGCAGAAAGTTTCAAAAACAGATTAAACCAAGGAGAAGAAAGAATCTCAGAGCTTGAAGACAAGGCTCTTGAGCTAACCCAGTCATTTAAGGAGGCAGAGGAAAGAACAAAAATGGCAGAGCAATCATTTACAGAGATATGGGACTATGCGAAGTGAACTAACATATGAATTATAGGTATCCCTGAGGGAGAAGATAGAGCTAAAAGCATGGAAAATCTATTCGAGGGGATTATTGAGGAAAATGTCCCTGCTATAGCCAGAGATCTGGACATCCAGATACAAGATGGTCATTGAACACCAGGAAGATTCATAGCAGATAGGATATCTCTAAGACACATAGTAATCAACCTGGCCAAAGTCAAAATGAAAGAGAAAATTCTACAAGCATCTAAATGTAAGCAAAAACAGACCTACAAGGGAAAACCCATCAGGCTAACAGCAGACTTCTCAGCAGAAACCTTACAAGCCAGAAGGGAATAGGCCCCAATTTTCAATCTTCTTAAATGGAACAACTGCCAGCCTAGAATTCTGCATCCTGTGAAACTAAGCTTCACAATTGATGGAGAAATGAAGTCTTTTCTAGACAAGCAAACATTGAGAGAATTTGTCATGACCAGACCTGCCCTATAGGAAATACTCAGAACTGTATTACACATGAATCAGCACAATAGATAACCACCAGTGTAAAATCACCCAAAATAGCCAAAGCTCACAACTTCTACAAAACAATAGCACAAGAAGGAAAACAAAGCAACAAGGTACTACCCATTGTGATGAACAGCATCACACATATCAATTCTATCTCTTAATGTGAATGGCTTTAATGTGCCACTAAAAAGACATAGGCTGGCTGAATGGATGAAAAAACACAACCCAGGTATCTGCTGCCTCTGGGAGACACATTGAAACCACAAGGATGCAAACAGGCTCAACAAGAAAGGATAGAAAAAAATATTCCACATAGATAGAAACCAAATGAGTGCAGGTGTAGCCATTCTCATATAAGATAAAATTGACTTTAAATCAACAATGGTAAAGAAAGAGAAAGATGGTCATTATATAATGGTAAAGGGAGCAATTCAACAAGGAGACATAATAATCCTAAATATATGTGCACCTAACAAAGCTCCCGGATACATAAAACAAATTCTACTAGAGCTAAGCAATGAAATAAATATAGCATCATAACTGCTGGTGACTTAAACACCCCACTATCAGAGCTAGACAGATCATCAAAACAGATAATAAACACTGGACTCAAATGGGACCCTAGAACAAATGGACCTAACAGATATTTACAGAATACTGTATCCCAACACTACTGAATATACATTCTTCTCATCAGCACATGGGACATTCTCCAAGATTGATCGTATCTTAGGCCATGAAACTTGTCTCAACAAATTTTAAAAAATCAAAATCATACCATGTATCTTCTTAGACCATAGTGGATAAAAACTAGAAATCAATTCTAAGACGAACACTCAATTCTACACAAAGTCATGGAAGTTAAACAACCTGCTACTTAACAATTATTGGGTCAATAATGAAATTAAGATGGAAATCAAGGGATTTCTTGAACTGAACAACAAAGAAGATATAAACTCTCAAAATCTTTGGGATGCAGCAAAAGCATATCTAAGGGGAAAAGTCATACCCTTAAATGTCCAAATACAAAAGCCAGAAAGATCACGAATTAATAACCTAATATCACGCAAACCAAACCCAAAGCCACCAGAAGAAAACAAATAACAATGGTAATAGCAGAACTAAATAAAATGGGAAAAAAATACAAAAGTTCAATAAAACAAAAAAGTTGGTTCTTTGAGAAGATAAACAACATTGATAGATCTCTTGCGACATTAACCAAGAATAGAAGAGAAAGGACCCAAATAAGTTCAATTAGAAATGAAAAAGGACAGGGGGTAGGGAGGAAATAAAAACAATGAAAAAGGAGATATCACAACTGATAGCACTGAAATAAAAAACATTATTCATGAATACGATGAAAATCTCTATGCAAATAAACTAGAAAATGCAGAGGAAATAGACAAATTCCAGGAAACACACAGTCTTCTAAGATTCAATCAGGAAAAAATAGAACTCATAGAACTCCTGAACAGACCAATAATGAGCAGCAAGACCAAAGCAGTAATAAAAATTCTTCCAACAAAAAATAAGCCCCAGACAAGATGGATTCACAGCGAAATTCTCCCAGACCTATCATTGATTTGTGTACAAAATCAATGTACACAAATCAGTAGCATTCCTATACACCCATAACCATCAAACTGAGAGTCAAATCAAAGACTCAGTACCATTCATAATAGCTGGAAAGAAAACAAAATATCTGGGAATATATTAACCAAGGAGGTGAAAGACCTCTATAAGGAGAACTATGAAACACTGAGGAAAGAAATTATGGATGATACAAACAAATGGAGAAATATATCATGCTCATCATTGGTAGAATCAACATTGCTAAAATGCCCATACTACTCAAAATGATTTACAGATTCAATGAAACCCCCCATCAAAATACCAATGGCATATTTCACAAATCTAAAAAAAATAATGCTGTGCTTTGTTTGGAACCAGAGAAAAGCCCAAACAGCCAAAGCAATCCTAAGCAAAGAGAAAAAAGCTGTAGGCATCGCATGACCAAATACAAGCTATACTACAAGGCTATAATAACCAAAACAGCATGGTATTGGCACAAAAATAAAGACATAGACCAATGGAACAGAACAGAGAACCAGATATAAAACCATCCACCTACAACCAACCGATCTTTGACAAAGCAGACAACAATGCACACTGGGGAAAAGAATCCCTACTCAACTAATGGTGCTCAAAAATTGGATAGGCATATGCAGAAGAATGAAAAAGGACCACCATCTCTCACCACTCACAAAAATTAATTCAATATGGATAAAAGACTTAAAGGTAAGGCATAAAACTATAAGCATTGTAGAAGAAAATGTAGGAAAACTCTTCTAGACATTTGTCTAGGCAAGGAATTTATGACTAAGACCCCAATGGTAATCACAGCAACAATAAAAATAAATGGGACTTGATTAAATTAAAAGTCTTCTGCACAGCTAAGGAAATAATCAACAGAACAAACAGACAATCTACAGAATGGGAGAAAATATTCACTATCTATCCTTCCAATAAAGTGCTCATATCTAGAATCTACAAAGAATTCAAACAAATCAGTATGAAAAAAATTAACCACCCTATTGAAAAGGGGTAAAAGACATGAACAGAAGTTTTTCAAAAGAAGATAGACAGGCCAGGCGCGGTAGCTCACACCTATAATCCAGAACTCTGGGAGGCCGAGGCAGGAGGATCACTCGAGATCAGGAGTTCGAGACCAGCCTGAGCAAGAGTGAGACCCCATCTCTATTAAAAATAGAAAGAAGTTATATGGACAACTAAAAATATATATAGAAAAAATTAGCCGGGCATGGTGGCACATGCTTGTAATCCCAGCTACTCGGGAGGCTGAGGCAGAAGGATTGCTTGAGCCCAGGAGTTTGAGGTTGCTGTGAGCTAGGCTGATGCCACAGCACTCTAGCCTGGGCAACAGAGTGAGACTCTATCTCAAAAAAAAAAAAAAAAAAAAAAAGATAGACAAATGGCCAATAAACATATGAAAAAATTCACAACATCATTAATTGTCAGGGAAATGCAAGTTAAAACCACAATGAGATAGCACCTTACTTCTGTTAGAATGACTTTTATTAGAAAGTCCAAAAACAATAGATGCTGGCATGGATGAAGAGAGAAAGGAACGCTTATACACTGTTGGTGGGACTGCAAATTAGTATAACCTCTATGGAAAACAGTATGGAGATTCCTCAAAGAACTAAAAGTAAACCTAGCATTCAATCCAGCAATCCCACTACTGGATATCTACCCAAAAGAAAAGAAGTCATTTCATGAAAAAGATGCCTGCATTTGAATGTTTACTGCAGCACAATTCACAATTACAAAGATGTGGAATCATCCCAAGTATGCAACAGTTCATGAGTAGATTAACAAACTGTGGTATATGTATACCATGGAGTACTACTCGGCCATAAAAAGGATGAATTAATGCCTTTTATAGCAATTTGGAAGGAACTGGAGACTATTATCCTAAGTGAAGTATCTCAAGAATGGAAAAACAAACACCACATGCACTCTCTAATAAATTAGAACTAACTGACAAGCACATAAGTACACAGGGGAAAGTAAAAGTCATTGGAAATCAAGCAGTGGGGAGAGGGAGGAGGGGAAGGGCAAAACCCCACCTAATAGGTACAGTGAAAACTATTCGGGTGATGGGCACACTTATAGCCCTGACTCAAGCCATGTATCAGAAACATCTGTACTCCTTTCATATTTTGAAATAAAAAAAAAAACATTGTACATGATAAGACAATGTAATAAAGAAAGAAAGAAAAGCAATGACACAATCTATCTTTTAACAGAGCCCCTAAAATAAATAAATAAATCAGAAACACTTAGGATTCAATACCATGCCACAGAAAGATGGCGGGGGGAGCAAGAGAGCTGACCCCTCAGCATGGCAGCCTAAGGGCTAACCAGTAGGGGGGCAGAAAACCAAATATCAAAGAAGCTGCCTTAGGTTCAATGCTGTTCATTGGCCAACTAATGCAGGGGCATTTGTGGATATGACTAATACGTAATCCATATTTACCCTATAGAAATTTGATAAGGACTAATTAGGGTGTTAGACTTCAAAAGATAATATTGAAGGAGGTAGAAAAACCTCACTCCCTGGGGATTTCTAAAGATATGGTACTTTTCTGTCTGGCTTTATAATTCCACCGCAGTGTTTCTAACAGTTTCTACCAGTAACTATAATACCATAAGGATTCTCATTACCTTCCCATTAATACCCTGTACCATTCTCCTAAACCTCTCCTGCATTTCTTTTCATAGGCATTTTCATCATCTGACCCAAGACTAATAAATCCAGCCAGACCTCATCTCCTTTTGCAAATACATTGTAAATTAAACACTCCTCTTAATAACATTAGTTGTCCTGATTTAACAACAATTATGGGAGAGAGAATATTTGCATGTTTGCTTATTACAGGCACCCTCACCAAGGAAAGCACAAGATAATGACCACAACAGGTTAAAAATTAGAAATTAATTAATTGTACTTTCATAGATTTATTTTCAAAGCTATTGATTTGTTTAATTAAAATCATTTTTACTTAATTGAGTGGATATTTAGTATGTTCAATATGCCTACTTTTCTAGTGAGACATGTAAGCTTCAAAAAGAAAAGAAAAAGATTTATGATTTTATACAACTATAAAATAGTCCATGTTTATTGTAGAAAATTTGGAAAATAATACAATGTATGAAAAGTAGTATAAATCTATCTGTAGTTCACCCCCCTGAAATGAATATTATTGGTGGTGGAGGTGGAGTAAGATGGCTAGATAGAAACCTCCAGTGATTTGTCCCTCCATATGAGCATCAAAGTCAACAACTATCCACACAAGCAAGCACCTTCAGAAGAAGCAAAAATCAGGTGAGCAATTATACTACCTGATTCTAACATTATATCAAGGGAAAAGGCACTGAAGAGGGCAAAGAATAATCTTGTATTGCCTATGCCACCCTGCCCCCCTGACCCAGCAGTGCCACACCAACACACTTAGTGGAGACAGAATCTGTGTGCCCAGGAGAGAGAGTGAAGTGATTGTGGGAATTTACATCGAAACCCAGGGCTCTCTGCCATAGGGAAACACAGCACAGGGCAGAATTCAGCCAGTGCCCATGGAGGGAGAATTTAGACAAGTCTGGCCAGAGAAAGATGCTCCATCCCAAAACTCAAGCTCCAGCTAGCCAAACCAACCAGCTGACAAAAAGCAGACTGAGGCCTAGGCTAAATGTGTAAGGTAGTCAAGGCCACAAAGGCTGCAGTCCTTAGGTAATTCTTACCACTGTGCTGGCTCAAAGCCAGTGGTCTTGAGATGCATACGACTTAGTTAAACATCAGCAGCAGCAGCCAACCCAGTGCCTATGTCACCCCTCCCCCAAGTCCAGGCAGTACAGCTCAGGGATAGTCTTGTTCCACTTGGAGAAAGGAAAGGGAAGAGATCAGGGGACTTTGTTGTGCAGCATGGGTACAAGCTCAGCCACAGTGAAATAAAATATCAGGCAGATTCCTGAAGTCCCCAAGTCCAGGCATTAGTTTCTGGAAGGCATTTCTGGACCCACCCTGGGCCAGAAGGAAACATGCTGCTCTGAGGGGAAGGACCCAGGCCTGGCAGGATTTACCACCTGCTGAATAAAAAGCCCTTGGGCTATGAATAAACATCAGAGGTAGCCAGGCAAAAGTCACCAAGGGCATGGGTAAGAGTGGACAGGCTTCAGGTATGACCTGGCACTAGTGGCCATGAGGGAGTGCCCATATCACTCCTCCCCCAACTCCAGCAGCCCAGCACAGAGAGTGGGGGAAGAGAGTGAGAAACTTTGCCTGGTAATCCAGGGAATTCCCCTATATCTCACCCAAGCTCACCAAGGTGGTAACACCAGGAGTCTGCAAGAGTCACAGCGTTACAGGGCTTGGGGCACCACCTGTGCTGATACAGCTGTAGCGACCAGAGACTTAGACCAAAATGCTCAATTCCACATGAGTAACTGGAAAGCCTTCTCAAGGAGGACTGGTTCAAACAAGTGCAGACTGTGAAGATTAAAACAAATGCCTAACTCTTCAATGCCCAGACATCAATGAACATCCAGAAGCATCAAGAACATCCAAGAAAACATGACCTCACTAAACCAAGTAAATAAGATACCAGTGACCATTCCTGGAGTGACAGAGATAGGTGAACTTTTAGAAAGCAAATTCAAAATAGCTGTCCTGAAGAAGTCCAATGAATTTCAAGACAACACAGAGAAGGAATTCAGAAGCATATCAGAGAAATTTATCAAAGAGATTGAAATAATAAAAAAAACAAGCAGAAATTCTAGAGCTTAAGAATTCAATTGACACACTGAGAAATGTATCAGAGGCTCTCAACAGCAGAATTGACCAAGTATAAGAAAGAAGTAACAAGCTTGAAGACAGCCTATTTGAAAATACACAGTCTGAAGAGAAAAAAGAATAAACAAAAATGAAGCACACCTACAAGATCTAGAAAATAGCCTCAAAAGAGCAAATCTAACAGTTATTGGCCTTAAAGAGGTAGAGAGCAAGATTGGCATAGAAAGTTTATTCAAAGAAATAATAACAGAGAACTTTCTAAAACTAGAGAAAAATATCAATATTCAGGTTCAAAAAGGTCAAGCAGATTTAACCCAAACAAGGCCTCCTCAGGCATTTAATAATCAAGCTCCCAAAGGTCACAGATAAAGAAAATGTCCTAAGGGAAGCAAGAAAAAAGAAAATAATAACATATAAAGAACTCGGATTCATCTGGCAGCAGACTTCTCAGTGGAAATGTTACAAGCCAGGAGAGAGTGGCATGACATATTCAAAATGCTGAAGGAAAACAACCCAAATGCTAGAATATGTCTTTCAAACATGAAGGAGAAATAAAGACTTTTTCAGACAAAAAAAGCTGAGGGATTTAATCATCACCAGACCTGTCCTATAAGAAATGCTAAAAGGAATTCTTCAATATGAAAGAAAAGGATATTAAAGAACAATAAGAAATCATTTGAAAGCATACAACTTACTGGTAACAGTAAGTACACAAATGCAAAATACTCTATTGCTATAATTGTGATGCATAAAACACATATCTTCAGTAGGAAGACTAAAAGACAAACCTATCAAAAATAACTACAATAACTTTTTGAAAAATAGATAGTATAAGAAGATATGGATGGAAACAACAAAAAGTTAAAAAGCGGGGGGATGGAATTAAAGGGTAGAATTTTTGTTAGATTTCTCTTTGCGTGTTCATTTGTTTTGGGAGGTTTTTTGTAAGCAGAGTTGTCATATATTTAGAATAACTGGTTATGAAATGTTTTTTGTAAGACTCATGTTAACTTCAAATCAAAAAACTTTCAACAGATACACAAAAAATAAAAACCAAGAAATTAAAACACACTACCAGAGAAAATCACTTTTAACAAAGAGAAGGAAGAGAGAGAGGGAGGGAGGGAGGGAGGGAGGGAGGAAGGACCACCAAACAACCAGAAATCAAATAACATTGCAATAGTAACCCCTTACCTATCAATAATAACAATGAGTGTGAATAGACTAAACTCTCCAATCAAAAGACATAGAGTGGTTAAATGGATTAAAAAATAAGAGCCAGCCATATGTTGTCTGCAAGAGACACATTTCACCTATAAAGACACATATAGACTGAAAATAAAGGGTTGGAAAAAGATATTCCATGCAAATGGAAACCAAAAAAGAGTACCAGTAGCTATACTTCTATCAGACAAAATAGATATTAAGACAAAAACTGCAAAAGGAGACAAAGAGGGTCATTATACAATGGTGAAGAGATGACTGAGCAAGAGGATATAACAATTCTAAATGTATATGCACCCAACACTGGAGCACCAAGATTTATAAAGCCAATATTATCAGAGGTAAAGAGAAATAGAGAGAGAGACCCCAAGACAGTAATCACTGGAGACCTCAACACTCCAATTTCAGCGTTAGACAGATCATTCAGACAGAAAATCAACAAGGAAACATTGAACTTAATCTCCACTATAGACCAAATGGACCTAATAGATATTTACAGAACATTTCATCCATCAGCTGCAGAATACACGTTCCTCTCCTCAGCTCACAGATCATTTTCAAGGATAGACCATATGTTAGGTCACAAAAGAAATCTCAAAAAAAATTTAAAAATTGAAATCATACCAAGTATTTTCTCTGATCACATTGGAATGAAATTAGAAATCAAAACAAGAGTAACATTGGAAAATATACAGACACATGGAAATTAAACAATATGCTCCTTAATGACCAGTGGGTCAATGAAGAGATTAAGAGGGCAATTAAAAATTTTCTCAAAACAAATGAAAATGAAAACTCAACGTATCAAAACCTATGGAATACAGAAAAAGCTGTAATGACAGGAAAGTTTATACCAATAATTGCCTACATCGAAAAAGTAGAAAAGCTTCAAATAAACAACCTAATGATACATCTCAAAGAACTAGAAAAACATGAGCAAATCAAACCCAAAATTAGAAGAAATAAAGATCATATGAGAAATAAATGAAATTGAAACAAAAAATATAAAATATCAGTGAAATGAAAAGTTGGTTTTTTGAAAAGATAAACAAAATGGACACACCTTTAGACTAAGAAAAAAAGAAATAAGACCCAAACAAATAAAATCGGAGATGAAAAAGGACACATTACAACTAATACTGCAGAAATCCAAAGGATCATTAAAGACTACCATGAGCAATTATATACCAATAAATTTGAAAACCAAGAAAAAATGGATAAATTCCTAGACATATACAACTTACCAAGATTGAATCAGGAAGAAATGCAAAACATGAATAAGCCAATAGCAAGTAATGAGATAGAAGCAGTAATAAAAAGTCTCCCATCGAAGAAAAGCCTAGGACCTCATGGCTTCACTGCTGAATTCTACCAAACATTCAAAGAAGAACTAATACCAATCCTACTTAAAGTATTCCAAAAAATCAAGGAGGAGTTAATACTCCCAAACCCATTCTACAAGGCCTTTATCACCCTGATCCCAAAACCAGACAAAGATATAACAAAAAAAGAAAATTATAGGCCAATATCTCTGATGAACATAGATGCGAATCCTACTAAACTGAATTCAACAACACATCAAAAAGATCATTCATCATGATCAAGTGGGATTCTTCTCAGGGATGCAAGAATGGTTCAACATATGCAAATCAATGTCATATATCATACCAACAGAATGAAAGACAAAAACCATATGATCATTTCAATTTATGCTGAAAAATCATTCAATAAAATTCAACATACCTTCATGATAAAAATTCTCAAAAAAGAAACTGGGTAGAGAAGGAACTTATCACAACTTGATAAAAGGCATATATGACAGACCCACAGCAAGTATCATACTGAACGACAAAATCCTGAAAACCTTTTCTTTAAGATCCGAATAAGACAAGAATGCCCACTGTCACCACTGTTATTCAACCTAGTACTGGAAGTTCTAGCTAGAGCAATCAAACAAGAGAAAGAATTATAGGGCATCCAAATTGGAAAAGAGAAAGTCAAATTATCCTTGTTTTCAGATGATATGATCTTATATCTAAAGAAACCTAAAGTCTCCACACACAAAAAAATAACTGATAAACTATTTCAGTACAGTTTCAGGATACAAAAATCAACACACAGAAATCAGTAGCATTTCTATAGGCCAACAGCAAACAATCTGAAAAAGAAACCAAGAAAGTAATCCCATTTCCAATAGCTACAAACAAAATAAATACCTAAGAATAAACTTAACCAAATAAGTGAAATATCTCTATAATGAAAACTATGAAACATTGATGAATAAAATTGGAGGGGACACACAAAAAAGAAAATATATTTCATGATCATGGATTGGAAGAATCAATATTGTTAAAATATCCATATTACCCAAAGCAATCTACAGATTCAATGCTACCACCATCAAAATGCCAGTGACATTCTTCACAGAATAGCAAAAATAATCCTAAAATTTATATGGAGCCACAAAAGACCCAGAATAATCATAATCATCCTGAGCAAAAAGAACCAAACTGGAACAATCACATTACCTGACTTCAAACTATACTACAGAGCTGTAGTAATCAAAACAGCATGATACTGGCATGAAAGCAGACACATAGACCAATGGGACAGAATAGAGAACCCAGATATAAATTCATGTATCTATAGTGAACTTATCTTTGACAAAGGTGCCAAAAACTCACAGTGGAGAAAGGACAGTCTCTTCAAAAATGGTGCTGGGAAAACTGGATATCCGTATGCGGAAGAATGAAATTAGACCCTTATCTCTCACCATACAAAAAAATAAAATAAAAATGGATTAAAAACTTAATTCTAAGACCTGAAACTATTAAATTACTAAAAGAAAATATTGAGGAAATGCTTCAGGACATTGGGCTGTGCAAGGACTTCTTGAGCAACATCCCCAAAGAACAGGCAACCAAAGCAAAATGGACCAATGGGATTACATCAAGCTAAAAAGCTTTTGCACAGCAAAGGAAAACAGAAGAGATAACTCATAGAATGGGAGAAAATATTTTCAAACTGCCCATCTGATAAGAGATTAATAACTAGAATACATAAGGAGCTCCAATAACTGGATAGGAAAAAAATCAAATAATCCAAATAAAAAATGGGCAAAAGATCTGAATAGACATTTATCAAAAGAAGACATACAAATGGCCAACAATTATGTGAAAAAACCCTCAACATCATTAGTATCAGAGAAATACAAATCAGGACTACAATGAGATATTATCTCACCCCAGTTAAAATGGCTTTTATCAAGAAGACAGGCAATAACAAATGCTGGAGAGAATGTAGAGAAAGGGGAACCCTTGTACACTATTGATGGGAATGCAAATTAGTACACCCTTTATGAAAAACAGTATGGAGATTCCTCAAAGAACTAAAAGTACACCTACCATTTGATCAAGCAATCCCCCTACTCTATATTTGCCCAGAGGAAAAGAAATCATTTTATCAAAAAGAAACCTGCACTCAAATATTTATTGCAGCACATTTCACAGTTGCAAAGATGTGGAAAGTACTCAAGTGTCCATCAATTCATGAGTGGATTAACACAATGTAGTATAACACGCCATGGAGTATTACTCAGCCATAAAGAAATGAATTAATGTCTTTTGCAGCAATTTGGATGGAACTAGAGACCATTCTCCTAAGTCAAGTATCTCAAGAATGGAAAAACAAACACCATATGTCCTCTCTAATAATTTGGAACTAATTGGCACATATGAGCACAGAAAAAAGTAGAAGTCACTGGAAATCAAGAAGGGAGAGAGGAAGAGAAGGGTAAAAATCTACCTAACAGGTACAATGAACAATATTCTGGTGATGGACATACTTATAGCCCTGACTTAAGCATTATAAAAGTTATCCATATAATAAAAACTTTTGTATCCCTTTAATATTTTGAAATTAAGAAAAAAAGAAATTGTGGTACATATACACAATGAAATATCATAAAGCCATGAAAAAGAATTAAATCCTGCCATTTGCAACAACATGGATAGAACTAGAGAACATTATGTTAAGTGAAATAAGCCAAGCATTTAAAGACAAATCTCACAGATTTCTACTTATATGTGGGAGCTAAATATTAAAACAATTGATCTCATAGAGACAGAGTAGAATGATGGTTGCTAGAGGCTTGGAAGTGTAGCAGGAAGGGGGTGATAAAGTGGGGATGGTTAACAGGTCCAAAAATATAGTTAGATGAACAATATTTGATAGCACAACAAAGTGACTATAATCAACACTAAGTTAGGGTATACTTTAAAGCAACTCAAAGATTGGAATTGGAATGTCCCTAACACAAAGAAATGATAAATGCCTGAGATGATGATACCCCAATTACCCTGATTTGATTAATTCACATTGTATATGCCTGTACCAAAACATCACATATACCCTATGTAGATGCACAACTACTATGTACCCATAACTAAAAAGAAAAAAGTAAAAAAGGAATGAGTATTAACATTTTTCCATAAATTAAAAAAGCTCTTATTCTCTGAATACAAACACATGCACGTGTGTATGCACACATACATATGGAAGCAATGAATTATGAGTGGCAAGCCAGCAATGATCAAGACAATGGCTTCATAGCCTCAAAAAGTTTAATTATTGGAATTATCAGACAGAGAAGATAAAATAGGTTTATAATTTTTAAAACAATAAAATATAAAATTGAGAGTAAAATAATCATAAAGTATTCTATGTCCTTGCAGTGCTTGGGAGAAAGGTAAATAGATTGACTAACTTTAGATTTTGATAACATAAGTAAAATATTTTAGGGTTATCACTAAGATGGAGTAGCCTTATGCCTCCCAGGTCCTCCCTCTTCCAACTAAAATTATCCTGGACATAACATAACAAACAAGCATAGGTCAATCTCTGAAAGATGTAATTAAAAGGATGGGATGCCTAGGGACCTCAGAACATCGTGGTGACAGGACACGTGGTGGATTTCTCTGGGTATCCTTAGTACTTATATATTCCAGACAGGGTACTGCAGAAGCCCCCAACCCACAACTACCAACACACACAAAGAAAAGTTCCAATAAAACCTTGTTCCCCCCTAACCAAAGGACCAGGAAATGGTGGTCTAACAACAGAAAATATTTTGGCTATACCCATCCCACTCTAGTCAGACACCAATGGAAACCACTGCCTCCATCCCCTAGCCCCACTATAAGTTTCAGCAGGGCCTAGTAGAGAGCTGATCTTCATCTGCCAACCCTGTTGAAGCACACAGTATGCTCCCATTCCTGTTGGGTGGTTCTGGCAGGCCAAACAAGGCAATGATCTTTTATCCCCCTCTCAGGGGAACCAGATAGTGCTCCCAATCCCCTGCACTATCTATATGGTCTAATGGTGAGCTGTGGCTCCAATACTACCTGGCAGCTAGACTGAACAAAGTAGTGCTAGTCAATGCTAGCAGCACTCAACTCTTTTCACACCCTAGAAGTTGGTGAGGTCCCCGGGGGAGCTGGACCTCCACACTCACTCAGCAGCAAGAACACTGAACAAGGCAGTGTGAAGCAAAGCTACTTGACACTCCACCTGCTCCCCAGTTGTCAGTGGGGTCTAATGTGAAAAAGAGCTTCTACCTCTACCTTGCATCAACAGGATGAAACAATTATGGGAGATTGGCTTAGTCATACTTTGTTCTTCCCTTTCCCTGGTGTCAGGGGGTACTTAATGAGGAGCTGAGCCTCCACCTCATCTGGTATCAAGTCATGGGAGGTTATGAGAGGTGCAGCTAGTTGGTACTGTTTCTCCCCACTTCCCTCCCCTGGTGTCATCAGGGTCAAGCAGGGAGCTGAGATTCTATTACCCATCCTGTAGCAACAAAGTAGTGTGAGCTAGCCTCTGCTTTCCCACTCCCTGATGTCAAGGTGGTCCAGTGGAGGAAACTAGGTGGTGTGAGTCAGTGCCACACCTTTTCTGGGAAGGTGTTATCACAGGAACCTACGAGGAACTGAATTTTCACCCCATCCATCTACAATGAGGCAATGTGGGTCTGTGTCCCACTTTTGCCAGGTGGTGTTGATGCTCCACGAATGAAGTTGAACATATACAAACAACCAGCCCTCACACCAGACCTCAACAGGAGGACTGCCTGCTAAAGAAAAAAGAAAATTAAATAGGAACCAGAGACTTTTAATATAATAGAATGTTTAGGATGAAAGCTAAGTACTAAGAGCCAGGAATATTACAGCATAAATAAGCAAAGACAATCAACACCAACATGAATCAGCTATTGGAATTACCTGAGGAGGATTTTAAAGTAGCCATCATGAAAATGCTTCAACAAGCAATTGTGAATTTTCTTGAAACAAATGAAAATGTACTCTCAGTAAAGAAAATTAAGTTATAAAAAAATCAAATGGAAACTATACAACTGAAAAGCAGAATAACTGAAATAAAAAGTCAATGGATGGGCTCAATAGTAGAGTGGAGATGACAGAGGATAAAATCCATTTACTTAGAGAAAGGTCATTAGAATTTATCCAAACTAAACAATGGAAAGGAAAAGAAAGAGAGAAAAGAACAAAGTGTCAGGTGCCTGTGGTAACAAAAAAGGTAACATTCATATCATCAGAGATCAAGAAGAGGAGAGAAGGAGTGGTACTGAAAAAGTATTCAAAAAAATAATGGCTGAAAACTTCTAAAATTTAGCAAAATACATAAACTCAGAGATTTAAGAAGATAAGCAAGCCCCAAATGAGATAAATCCAAAGAAATTCATGCCAAGACACATCATAATCATACTTCCGAAAACTAAAGGCAAAGAAAAACTTTGAAAGCAGCCAGACAGAAACAATGCATACTTAGAGAGGAACATGAATTTGAGTGAGAAGAGATAGTTCATCTGAAACCATGACTGGCTATAATTAAACCATACTATTTTTCAAATATTGAATGAAAAGCTCTTTCAGCTGCAGATTCTGTATTCAGTAAAACTATGATTCAGGAATGAGGGACAATTAAAACATTGTCAGATGAAGGATGACTAAGAGAATTTGTTGTTAGCAAATTTACTCACAAAGAATGGCTAAAGGAAGTTCTCTAAACAGAAAAGAAATAAAAACAGAAGAATTGAAGAAAGGAAAGAAGAGCACTGGATTGGCTACAAATAAGGAATAAATATAACAGATTAACCTACTTATGAGTTTCTTACATCATATTTGATGGTTAAAGCAAAAATTTAACACCATCTGACATTTCTCAGTGCATGTAGAGGAAGGAAATACTTAAGACAATTACAGTCATGAGTCACTTAATGACAGTGATACATTCTGAGAAATGTATTGTTAGGCAATTCATCCTTTTGTGAACATAATGGAGTGTACTTACACACACCTAGATAAAATAGCCTACTATATACCTAGGTTATATCATATAGCCTATTGCTCCTAGGCTATAAACTTGTGCAGTATATACAGCACTGAATACTGTAGGCAAGTGTAACAATGGTAAGTATTTGTGTATCTAAACACACCTAAACATAGAAAAGATACAGAAAAACATGGTTTAAAATATAAAAAATGGTACACCTGTATAGGGCACTTAGGATGAATGGAGCTTGTAGGACTGGAAATTGCTCTGGGTGAGTCAGTGAGTGAGTGGTGAGTAAATGTGAAGGCCTAGGACGTTACTGTGCACTATTGTAGACTCTATAAACACTATATACTTAGGCTACATTAAATTGATAAAAATATTTTTCTTTAACAATAAATTCACCTTAGCTTACTAAAACTCTTTTTACTTTATAAACTTGTAATTTTTTTAACTTTTGAGTCTTTTATAATACCATTTAGTTTAAAACACAAACATATTGCACAGCTGTACAAAAATATTCTTTCCTTATATCCTTATTCTATACGCTTTTTTCTATTTTTTAATTCTTTTTATTTATTTTTCACTTTTTAAACTTTTTGTTAAAAACTAAGACACAAACACACACATTAGCCTAGGCCTACACAGGGTCAGGGTCATCAAAACCACTGTCTTCCACTTCCACATCTTGTCCCACTGAAAGGTTTTCAGGTATAATAACATGCGTGGAGCTCTCATCTCCTATGGTAACAATGCCTTCTTCTGGAATACCTTCTGAAGAACCTGCCTGAGGCTGTTTTATAGTGTGTGTATATATACACACATATAAAAACATGTATCTATAAACCAGTAAGAGAAACACAACCCCATTAAAAAGTGGGCAAAAGACATGAACAGAAACTTTGCAATAGAAGATAGACTATTGGCCAACAAGCATATGAAAAAATGCTCAACATCTCTAATCATCAGGGAAATGCAAATCAAAACCATGAGATATCACCTAACTCCAGTGAGAATGGCTCTTATCAAAAAGTCCCAAAACAACAGATGCTGGTGTGGATGCAGAGAGATAGAAACACTCATACACTGCTGGTGGGACTGCAAACTAATGCAACCTCTGTGGAAAGCAGTATGGAAATACCTCAAAGAACTAAAAGTAGAACTACCTTTGGTCCAGCAGTCCCACTACTAGGTATTTATCCTAATGAGAAAAAGACATTTTATAAAAAAAGACACTTGCACTCGAATGTTTATAGCAGCACAATTCACAATGGCAAAGATGTGGAAACAACCCAAGTGCCCATCAACACGAGTGAATTAATAAAATGTGGTATATGTATGCCATGGAGTACTATTCAACCATAAGCAAAAATGGTGAACTAATATCTTCTGTGATAACCTGGATGGAACTAGAGACCGTTCTTGTATGTGAAGTATCACAAGAATGGGAAAACAAACAACACATGTACTCAATACAAAATTGGAACTAATCGATCAACATTTATGAGCACATATGGAAGTAAAACTCAACGAAAATCAAGCAGGTGGGAGAGAGGAGGAGGGGATGGGTAAATTCACACCTAACGGGTACAGTACACACTATCTGGGTGACGGGCACACTTATAACTTTGACTCAAACTGTACATTATGTAACCAAAATGTTTATACCCCCATAATATTCTGAAATTTAAAAAAAAAAAACATAAAGAGAAAAAATGTTTAAGGAAATGGATTTATACCACATGTAAAAGCCAGATAGAATATCACCTTCAAATAAGTCTTCCTGGAAGCTCCAGTATCAATTGGCATATTACTTTCTGCTTCATTTCTTACTATTTTTGGAGGGTTTTCTAAGTAACTTTCATTGGACTAGATTCCTAGCTCAAAAATATCATTTTCAATGGTAGTCATTCACTGTTATGATTTCATTCCTTTGTATTTGAAGCCTTGCCATTCAAAAGAGTTCTATTTGAAGGGCAAATTCTATTGGAGGAGGTCACTCCTTAAAAATCACTTAGCATGTTAATACATAGATAGCACTGCAGCATATGAATGCTAGGCTGATGGAAATTGGATATGGGAGTGGCAAAAGAAAATAGGCCTCTGACATGAGAGGAGAAAGGGTCAGCAAAGACAAATTTCACATTTGTGTTCAAGGTCTCAATCACACCATTTAAAAATACATTAAAAGTATGGCTCTGCAATGATAGGTGGATGTTACATGGCATTTTCAGTGGAAATCAGAGAAATTGACATGACAACATTAATTGACGCAATTCAATATATTCTAAATATGACCTAGGTGATCAAAATTGCATACTCTTGATGGGCAGCCATCTAAAAAAACTACCTTTCATGTCTTTTTTGTTTTTTCCCATATGCATATCCTGTACCTTAAGGTAAAGGGAAAATAAAGGAGTTGCACCCTAATTACTATACCTGTCAGTGGTACAAATGACATGGAGGTATGGCCTTGAAAATCATCTATAAAATAGATACATGATGAGTCTTTCAAATGGATACACTTGGGTCATACTCTTTTGATCAGCTGTGCCTGCCTGGCTGACTAGAGAGACACTGTAATTAAAGAAAAAATGTGGAATTTGTCAAAATACAACATCTGAGGTAACTTAAATGCTGCTAACCTCACTGTAAAGCACTGAACATTCATTCATTACAAATATATGTTAAGCAATTTACTATGCACGTGATGTTTAGTAGGCGTTTGGGAATATGACAGTATGAAATAGCGAAGTGGTAGTGGCCTTCCCGGAACTTATATTCTCTTGAGAAAGACAATTAAAACTACTTCTAAAATTAATTATTTACAATTTGATCAATACTCGGGAGAGATGTAAGTTATTTAGAGAGTGTACAACAGGGGAATCTGCCCTAGATTGGGATGGGGGAGGGGAAGCGGGAAAGAGAAGGGGAGAGGGAGAAAGGGAGAGGGAGGGGGAGAAAGAGAGGGAGGGAGAGAGAGAGAATGAATACCAAGCAAAGGGAATAGCATATGGGAAGGCCCAGAGGTGAGAAGGAACAGAATTCATTGCAGGGACTGAAAGCAAAGTGTGTTTTGGCTGCAATTCAGAGACTGAATGGAGAGTGGTGTCAAACAGGTTTATAAAGGCCACACTAAGAGTTTAGTCTTCATCCTAAGGACAATAGGAAGCAATTATAGTTTTCTACGAAAGGGAATGGCAGGATCAAAATGTACTTTTAGAAGATCATTCTGATTAGAAAGATAACTATTTAGAAGAGCATTTCAGCCGTTTAGGTAAGCAATTGTGGCAGCTAGGACTAAGGGTGTGGCAGTGGGTTAGAGAGAAGTAGACATATTTGAAAGATCAAAGAGATACTTTACATGTAAAATTGACAGGGCTTTTATGATTAATTAGCTATGGAGTGTGAGGGAAAACAGAAGAGTCAAAGATGACCCTCAGGTTTCTTGCTTGTATAATCAAATATACTTATATAGAAACCACTGAAGGAGGGAAAAGTTTGAGGAAGGTATTGATTTGTTCAGTTTTGTCCATACCAAATTTGAGTGGTTTGTAAAATATGTAGGTGAAAATGTTGAAGAGAGTTATATATATAAGCCTGAAATTTTACTGTGACTTTTCAGTGTCCTATATTTAAATGTATTTAGTTTCCAATTAAATTATGCAAGCAAGAAGTTTTGTCACCATTGAACAAGTATTATGTGGCTGTATGTCTCCAGTCAATTTTTTTTTTAATTTCAGCATATTACAGGGGTACGAATGTTTAGGTTACATATGTTGCCTTTGCCCCACCCAAGTCAGAGCTTCAAGTGTGTCCGTCCCCCAGACAGTATGCACTGTACCCATTGTTTTTTAAAGGGGTTTTTTTTTTTTTTTTTGCCAGTAACTTCTCAAAGATTGTCACAAGAGTATGTTCACAAGATTTCTGTTAATCCAAAATTCTTTTTTTTTTTTTAGACAGAGTCTTGCTCTGTTGCCCGGGCTAGAGTGCCGTGGCATCAGCCTAGCTCACAGCAACCTCAAACTCCTGGGCTCAAGCAATCCTTCTGCCTCAGCCTCCCAAGTAGCTGGGAATACAGGCATGCACCACCATGCCCAGCTAATTTTTTTCTATATATATTTTTAGCTGTCCAAATCATTTCTATTTTTTAGTAGAGACGGGGTCTCACTCTTGCTCAGGCTGGTCTCGAACTCCTGACCTTGAGCGATCCTCCCACCTCGGCCTCCCATAGTGCTAGAATTATAGGCATGAGCCACCGAGCCCAGCCCAAAATTCTTAAATTAACAAGTCATACATAGGAAACAATCGCCTAAAAATTAACAGGCTAAAAATTAAATAGCAGGAGAGTAAATGTTTCTGTATCTCCTTATCTACTGCCAACTTGCCTATATTTTTTTTTCATTTCTGATTTGTCTCATTACCAGCTGTTTAAATGAAAATGTTGAGATGACCTCAAGTTCTAAAAATACTCTTGCCCACAGTCAAATCACTTTAACATTCATATCCTGTGAAGAAAATGAATTAAGAGGGAATAGAAGTATCCCATGCATGGATGCATATTTTTGAAACTAATGAATTGCTGGTCTCATAATCATCAAGTAGAAATAAAAGCCACTGTTGAACAAATTTTACAGATGTTGACTAGAAGCCATAGCTATTCCATGCATTTTCAAAGGCAAACATGTTAGTTCTTTCCTATGTCTAAAATAGGTAATGCAGCCTACCTTAGCATGCCAGCGGTACTGCTGCAAACACACACAGACTGTGGGAAAATCACATGAATCGCATTTGTGCATAACAAGCTGGCAAACTCTGACACACAAAAGCAAGAACGTGCTTGCTGAGTGTTCACTTTACTTGATACTGTACTTCACAAAATGTTTTTCTAACACTCTTGATTCTTTGATTGCTGATGCAGCATCCTCCAGGCCTTCAGAAAACGATTTGCAGTTAAAATGAGGAAGATATATTTTCAGAAAAAAATGAATGCTTGGTGTTATGTTTTTTCATTTCCCAGAAGTAACATTAAAAGGAGCTGAAGGGGGTGGGGGCAGAGGGTTGCAGAGATTCTAGAGGGCTGGGAATATCATTTAGTATAAGGTAGAATCAAGTTTGGTTTCCCAAATAGTTCTTGTTTCTAAGAACATTTTTTTATAGTGAAACGTGAATATTGAATAGAAAATCTTAACCTTAAAAATGCTTGAATGGAATGTAAATTTTGTCAATATAACTTTAAATGGCTGACATTTTTAGTCATTTTCCCTCATGATCATTCTTTTATATATTCTGTTAGAAAGTTCATTTGATATATATTCTTCTAATTTAAAATAAGAATAGATAAGTATTGTTATGAAGGTTAGCCATGTTATCTTTATCTGCAGATAACCCCCCCCAAAAAAAACCAAAGAGGAAGAAATAAATAAACTAACACTGACTTTGGATTCCTGCAATCGTCAATACGTTTGAGAAAGGGGAAATAGGAAAGCTTCAAGTCTCTGGATCACCGTAGGAACATCACCCTTCCATATTACCCTTCCGTTGCCCCCTCACCTCCTACTCCCCCATCTCCTACATTTAGGGTCTGTTTCAGAGGTTTCTTGGCTCTGAGGAGCCAAAACACAGTTCCTTCCCTTATAAAAGGTTGGCAGCCTGCAGAATTCTTTCTATGATAGGTCTACTGCACCAGCCTACTGCTGATGTCAATTCCCACAGTTCTCAGATTGATTCTTCCAAATCTCTTCAACAGAAGCAGGGAGAAAGAGTCAAGAGAGAAACTGAGACAACTCTGCATTTGTTAATGTGGTCTGTCCAAACTTTAGAAATTTGCTCATACATGGTCTCACCAATGGTGAGCTGAACTTGCATCTACAGGAGAGTTCATCCCTAACAACATCCTGAAACACACTCCCCTTTGCCAACAAGAACTTGGAAGAAGAAAGTTTAAAATGTTATATTAGGGACTATTACATTTTGAACATCATTGTCAGCTATGAAGATCACAAAGTAGAGAAAAAAAGTGTTTTCATGACAATTAGATGGAATCCTGTTTCATCTTCCCTCTCTCAGACTCAGCCATACTGGCCTCTCTGTCCTTGCTTTAGCCTGGAGACACACTCATGCCTCAGGGCCTTTGCATTACTGTTCTCGTGCCTCAGAAGTTCTTTCCCACATGTCTCTCTGCCTTATCTCACCTCTTCTCTAGTCAAGTGTCAATTTATTAGAGAAGACTTCTCTGGCCTCCCCATTAAATTGCAGCCCAAACTCCTGTTCCCTGCTTTATCTTTTTTCATAACACTTATTATATATCTTATTTGTTTTTATTTTTCTTGTACCACTGGATTATAAGCCTGTGAAGGCAAGGATTTTTTATCTATTTATTGGTATATCCTCAGACCTAGAAGGGTAAAACCTCAATATTTGTCAAATAAATGAAATAGCAAATGAGTGAATAAATAAATGAATGAGTAAATGAATACTGGACTAAAAGAACACCAGATATAAACTGCCACTCCAAGTATCCTGTGCAAATAAAAAGAATCAAATTGTTCCACTAAAGACCCACCATAATCTTTAACTTAATCTTACTTTGACTTACAGGCAGCATCATACACTTTGTGTAAGGAAATAATTTAAGTCATTCATTGACTTCTTATTTGTCAGTGACATCATGAACACTGAAGTCTTTCTAAATGTGTGCTAGTAAGTTAGCTAGACATTGAAATGCTGATGGATTCAGCTAGCCTGATCACGTTATTGCATTGTCTCATACCACCACTACACATTAATGGGTCTCTTGTCATTCTTTTTTGGTGCCATTAGATTTGCTGTCTGCCATGGCAGTAACGGACAGCTCTGGAGCAGATGTTTCTGAAGTATCATTGATAACAGTGTCACAAAGATTGTGTGGAGTCAAAGGCCAACAAGCTTGACTGATGAGGAGGAGGTTTGGGCAGCTGATATATTGCCTCAGTGAGGGAAGTTTTATACTTCCTATGCCTCAACAGCTTCTGGAAGCAGCCAGCCATTTTTAAAGAGAAGCCACAGCTGTGTGGCAATACCTGGTCTCTCGATTTTTACCACTTTGACATCATTCATCATTCTCCAATTTAGCTATCTTTGCATTATTTAGCTCCACGGCTGCTAAATTTGTGTCCTCTTACATTTTCTTTATTAAAGTTGCTTCGTAGCACCTGTGGTTTATGGTGCAGAAATCTGACTTACAGCATCACCTGACTAGGCTCCTTTAGCCATTCTGTGTGCCATCAAGTTAGCCTACTAGGAGAATTTTTAAATAGAGCCTCTTGGCTTCTCAAAATAATCAAACCCCTGCCCCCACCACCACCACCACCACCACCAAACTCTATTACACCATTATGAAATACTCAGTGTTGTCGTTTAGTAGTTATAACTGTTTTTGAGGAATATCAACATACTTGTGATTTCATATAACCATAGATCATGTGTAACACTACAGATTGTTTATTTCAACTTTTTTTTCTTTTTTTTTTTTCAGACAAGGAAATTAATGCCCCCCAAATATAAGCTATTTTGTTCAAGATCACAAACCATTTAACAACCTACATGAATATAGGTCTATAATAGAGCCTGTGAAAACCTGGATCTGACCCTTGTTATCTAAAAACTAGATGTATTAATACCAAAACATAAAAATACAAATAAAATTTATCTCTATAAACCTAATTTCCTTCACTGTTCTAAAACATGCTTATAAAAATATTAAATTGGAAAACTTATATTTAGTCAGTCACTATATATTTTGTGTCTACACTGTGCTTGTGACTGTTCTGGGTATTGAGGATAGCAGAGTTATCAAAAGAGATGTAATAATCCCTGCCATCCCAGAGCTTACAATATAGTGGGAAAGGCAGATGAGTAGGCAGATATATTAAATAATTACAGTAAAGTATAACAGCTGATAATATAGGAGAAAAATAGCAAGCTGCATGACCACAAAATAGCAGTGTATAACCTAGACTGTGATGGCAGTGAGGGTCAGGAAAAGCTTTCTAGAGGAAGCAATTTTAAATTGAGATATGAGCAATGTGTAGGAGTTAGCTAGGTGAAAACTGGGTGGAGGGTACCGCAGGCAGAGGACGAGAAGCTCATGAGTCAAGGTCTTGAGATAAGACAATGCATGACGTGTTAGCAGATAGAAAGGAAGCTCCAGCATGGCTGAAAAATAGAGTGCCAATAGATGAAGGCAAGAGATACAGCTCAAGAAATAGGAAAGATCTTATAAACTCTGCAAAGGAGCTATGGTTTTATGCTAAGACCTATGAAGAAATCTCTCAAACAAGGGAGTAGCATGATAAAATGTGTGGTTAAATAAGATGACTCTAACTTAAAAAAAGAGAATGGATTCAAGAAGGTAAAACTGAAATCAGGGAGAACAGTTAAGACAATTGTGCAGTAATCTGGGTGAGAATGTTGGTGGCCTAAACTAGACCAGTGGCAGTGGAGATGGTGAGAAATAGATGAGGTCAACAGGAAATTCAACAGATGAATCCAACAGGGCTTGCGTACTGACTTGATGTGTTGAAAGAGGAAATGGAGAAATCATATATGTCTACTAGTTTTCTAACTTAATAAACTGGGTGGATAATGGTGTCGTTCATTGAAATAGGGAACACTGAAGAGCAGATTTGAGTGTGGAAGGCAAAGAGATCGATGTTAGACATGATATGCTAAACGTGTTTTCAAGACACCCATGTAAATTTGTACAGTAGGCCATTGGATACACACTTCCAAAGGTCAAGGAAGATATCTGGCCTGCAGATGTAGATTTGAGAGTCATCAGAACACACACGATAATTGCAGCAATGAAAGAAGATGATCATCCTGTGAGAGAATATAAATTAGTAGTGAAAAGGGTGAAGAAAAGAATCCTGTAGGCTGGTCCGATGGTAGTGGGTTATCAGAACTTATTAACATTAGTGTCACTAACGTTGATATTCAACCCCCCCACTACTAAATTTACTGGCTTTAAAAATTAAATGAATAAAATTTAAAAAAAAAGAGTCCTGTAGATCATTAACATACAAGTAATGAACAGAGGAAGAGGAGCCAGGTAAAGTCTCTGAGAAGGAATAAACAGAAATCCAAGACATTGATTGTCTTGGAAAGCAAAAGAAGAACACTTTTCAGTAAGCACTGGTTGAAAAAAAAGAGTCTCATATGCTACTGAGCAACCAAATGAAATAAAAATTTTAAAATATCTATGCGATTTAGCAACAAGATTATTAGTATCTTTAAGAAGAGCAGTTTTAGTGATACAGTGGGGATATAAGACAGATTGGTATTTATTCATCCTTCTATTCAACAAATGTATTTATTGGGAGCCTATCTGTAGCCTGGCATTGTGTTAGATGTTGCAAATGCAATGGTAAGCACAAACATTATCCTCATTTTCATAGAGCTTGCAATATAGTGAGCAAGATAGATATTAATAAAACAGTAACATAAATAATATTAACTTGCTGCTCTGACAAAGAAAAGTGTTATGTATAAGCACATGTAAAGTAGGGAGCTGTGACCTGGAAGGTTTCTTGGTGGCAATGACATATGAACTAAAATTTAGTGGATATGTATAAATCAACGAGACATAGAAATATGAGGATACTGTGGTAAATAGGGTTCTGGGTAGAGGCAAGAACATCTACAAGAGACCTGGGACAGAAAAAAACATGGCATATCCATGGAATTAAGAATGTAACTGTGTCTGGGGTACAGAGAATAAGTGAGGGGGGACTTGAAAAGAAATGAGGCTAAGAGAAGTGGGACAGGCTCAGCTCAGACATGATCTTGTCTGTAAAGCTAAAGATTTGGCTTTTTATCTGAAAAGTAGTGGGAAGCCACAAAGGAGTTTAAGCGTGTGCATCTGTCTTGAGTTATTTAGATGATAAGATTTATAATACTTTCTGATTGATTAGATACAAACATGAGGAAGAAGGAGTTATTAAAAGCAAACATAACTTCTACAAATTTTGGCTAAGAAATTGAGGCATGTGTTAGTCTGTATTCTGCTACTATAACAGAATGCCATAGACTGGGCAGTTTATAAATAATAGACGTTTATTTGACTCACAATTCTGGAGGCTAGGACATCCAAGAGCATGACGCTGGCATCTGACGAGGGCCATCCCATGGCAGAAGGCATCACATGGCTAGAGTGTGTGTGAGACAGAGAGAAAAAGGGGTAAAACTCCCATGATAACTAATCCACTCCCACAGATAATGGCATTAATTCATTCATGATCTCATCACCTCTTAAAGGTCCCACCTCTTCATACCATCACAATGGCAGTTAAATTTCAACATGTGTTTTAGAGGCGACATTCAAACCATAGCAAGGAGGAAAGATAGAGTAGCTGGGGATAGACATGGGTTAATGAAGGTTTTTTTTCTATTTGTTTTTGTTTTTTTAGATGGTAAAGATTTAAGTATGATGATTTTTTTTTTTCTGGCCTGCAAAGTTTCTGCCGATATGATGAAATGTTGATGGGAAAGACCTAGAGAGAGAGAGAATAAAAGTTCAGATACAGGAGAGAGAAGGATGAAAGAACATGTTCTCTGAAAAGGCAGAAGGAAGTAGACGCAAGAGTGCTTAGGGAAGAAGGAAATAACAAGTAGTGATACGGGTCAATTTCAGAGCTGGTGATAGGAGGACAGGATGTTACCCTCTGATGGGTGATATTTTCTCAGTGAATTCATCTGCTGAAACTGAAATGGCATATGATGTTGAAGTATGTCATGGTGGCAATCATATTAATGAAATGTTAAAAGCAATAAAACTGCTTACCATAGGGGATGGTAAAATAAATTATGATATGTGTCTATACTGTTCTAGTACATAGGATTTAAAAATCATATTATAGAAAAGTATCTTATTTTAGATCAAGCGGAATTATTCAACATATATTTTAAATGACAATAATTTTACAAAAGAGTATACAGAGTATACTCACAACAAAAATAAATATTGAATATATGTAAAGTGGGAATGACTAGGTATACAGTATACTAAAATATTAATTATATATATTATATACACATATACATTACGTATATGTATATGTGTGTGTGTATATATACACAAGTAGTAGAGATTTACATTCCATCTTTGTACTTTTCTGAATTTTACTTTCCAAATAAATATGAATATATACATATCTCCATTTAATCATTAGAAACAAATATTTTATAAATGAAAAACAAGCTATTTAATTCAATAATAATTTGTTATATTATCAAGTTTTACATAATTTTTACAGTTCATTTACTTCCTTGCTGCAGCCTCAGCACCTGGCTCATTGTAGATACTCCATAACTTTTGTTAAAATGACATAAACTAATGCTTTAACTCCATTTCAAAATAATAGCATAACTTATCCCACAGTTCAGTATAGAAAGTGTAAAGAAATGGTTGGAGAAGTATATTTTGATTGAAAAACCATGAGGCTGAATCATTTGTTCATAAAAATAGGTACCATGATTTTAAGCTCTTTGTATATGCCTGACACTATGATTAGTGTTTAACCCTTAGAGCAATTCTATGAGGGGGCTATTAATATTTTGGCCATTCATGGACAAGAAAAATGAGGCCTTGAGAGATCATTGGGTTGAAACTATTCACTGGGAAGTGGCAGAGGTGTGGAACCCAGGTCCGTGTGACTTTAGAGGCATTATGCTCAGGCAATTTTAGTATACTGTATATATTTCTAGTCTTTCCTACTTTACATATATTCCATATTTATTTTTGTTAGTTGTGAGTATAACCTGTATACTGTTTTGTAAAATTATTGTCATGTAAAATATATATTGAATAATTCCGCTTGATCTAAAATAAAATACTTTTCTATAATATGATTTTTAAATCCTATGCACTAGGACACAATGTACTAGGATACAATGATAGAAAGAACTAACCAGCTTCTGTCCAGGCTGCTGCAGAAACCTACATCTCTGCTGGCAAATAGCACCATTTTAATTGAAATAAAACATCAAAAGAACCAATAAAAGAAAAAAATTCTACATTTTATTAATAAGTAAGCACCATTTATTATACAAAAGATATTTGGACAGTTTTTCTGGCAGGAAAATTAACATTGCCAATGCTACAGAAACAATCACAAGCCCTGTCTCATTTCTTAAGTAATTAGCAATAGTTAAAAAGGTTTTTAAAGGACAAAAATAAAAATCGAGTGAAAATTTAAAATGACACAAATGGCACTTTTTCGTCGAAAAAGCTTTCAACAACTATGGATTTGGTCTAAGGGTATTTGCTAATTGTGCTATTTCAACCATTACCATCACTAGCTTTTATTCATATGTAGGATCAGGAACACTAAGCAAGCTGGAAATAATATTCTTTTCTACACATAAGCAAAGCTTTAAACCCGTTTCCCTAATCCATCTCCTCCTCTTACTTTCAACAAACATTTCTTGAGCATTTACCCTGTGCCTGTTGTAGGGACTGCCAAATGGGGTGTTATTCTGATGCAATTTAATTGAAGTGATGACAACTTTGAGTTGATAAAGTGAAACAGCAAATTAATCTTTATCATCAAAATATTTGCCAGAGTTTTAATTAATACTGTAGAATTTCTTTCAATATCCTTTACATCCTTTTCCCCACATCGACTAAAGAAACAAATAAGAAAGAAGTGAAATACATGTTTCAGCAGCAAGCGGCAACAGATATCTTCTTGTTAGATATTCTTAGCTGGTAATATTTGAGAGGGTATGTTTGTTTGTTTTGATTTCTTTGTTTTGTTTTATTTTTTCCTGAATCCATTAAAATAGTAATAAAAGTATTTTACATCTCTCTCTTTTCAGCTGAGAAGCTCAAAGGATTTACAAAATTGAATTCATCCATATAACCTCTACAAAAGCAGAAAAATGAAAGAAAAATACCTATCATACTAAAACAGAACTCATGCTAAGAAGCAGTTTCATGAATGACAGTTTCTATTTTAGTATAACACATCAAACTATGCTGTATTTTAACTCTGATGGCCAATTAATTAATTAGAATTAGTTATTCAATAAATAGGGGAGTTAAAATGTAACTATCTTGGTCACCTGTGCTGGATGTCTGATGTAGGACATAACACTGATGTATCTGAATTCTTTAAACATAAAGTAGAAATGTATTACTACCCCTCCTTGTCTTAGAATGAGTTTTTCCTGTAAGCAGAGGTAGACATAGAGACAAAGGCTTATGAAAGTAGTTTAATCTCAGAGGACAGGACTGAAAGACAAAGAGGGGAAATAGGGAAGGTGGGAGAGTACATATAAGGTGATATGGAGAAATGGAAAATTCTGACCTCTTTTCCCTGCTACTGAGACACTAACTCACTCCCTCTAAATCCCTTCATTCAGTCAACGCTTTGGAAACTAGGACTAAATGGCCTGAAAAGGACCACATGACAAAGAAAAACAACTTAGCTGCCCTCTGCTGCTTTTGTCTCTTTTCTCTGCAAAAACCTTACCATCCACCATGTTCAAGGAAACATTTCCTTTGTCTCCCTATTGCAACTGCCTGAATAAGGTACCCATTACCTTGCAGTTTGAGTGTCAAAAAATTTTCTGAAAATTCAACAACGTATTTCTCACCATTACATGGCAAGTGCTTGTTCCTGAAGAGAGCTTCTGAGAAGCCTTATGAAATGCATCTCAGAATCATCTACTCAGGGAGGGAAAGGGATAAACACTTACCCCTCAGAAGTCAAGAGTTGGTGCACCGGCATTAACTCCTCCGTACAACTGGGTTGTGCAAGCTTGAATGTGCACAGGTTTTAACTGGGGCCTTATGCTTCAGCATCAGAGAAGCTCTGGGGTAGAAAACACAAGACTCAAGGTGCTGGCCCAAGGCAAGGAACTGGCAAGCTACACCTATGAGGAACTGGGAACACCTGTGAGGAACTGGGAACACCTGTGAGGAACTGGGAACACCTGTGAGGAACTGGGAGCACCTGTTCCTGTGTGAACACAAGTCTGTGTATGACTTGTGGAGCTGGGTTCTCACCTTCCTATCTTCTTGGGAGGAGACTCCTGACCTTCATAAATTTTTTCCCACCACT
The DNA here is from genome assembly GCF_041146395.1 of Eulemur rufifrons. Lineage (NCBI taxonomy): Eukaryota > Metazoa > Chordata > Mammalia > Primates > Lemuridae > Eulemur > Eulemur rufifrons. Next base: position 70,001,407 of record NC_091012.1, read on the forward strand.
ATGTGGATCCCTTTTTCTGCCTTCACTTGAAGGACTTTTGGGAGTTGATTCAACCTACCCCTCCCTGCAAATGGAAGATGACTGTGGCAGCTACTGTTAATGGCCCACCCAGACCCCCTTTGCCATCCCCTGTTTGCTATGATTACTGGCTACTAACTGCTTAGAGCAGCCCCATTATTCTAACACAAAAGTTTTCTGACCCAAGAAGATACGTTCCCCCTCCCCCCCAAACCCAGGTGGCAGTCTGCAGCCAATGACTGACCAAATGATTCATGAGCCCTCCCAAGCCAGGTGGAATTCATGCAGCAGTGTTCTGGTAAACTGATGCTTTAAAAAAAAAAGTTCTGATTTGTGGTTGCTTGGAATTAAACAAACCAAGGTGTTTTTTCTACTCTTACTCTCTGTTCACTCAGCACAATACTTCTAACACCAGATGTGCAGGGTTTTTTCTCCACACATCAAGCAATTCTGCAATAGACACCAGCTGGGTGTCCTATAATTCAATTCAATTCTGACACCATCTACCTGGAGATAGTGTCAGATCCCACAGGTTAAGGACGCAGACCCATAAGATTGGCCCCCCACCTCAGATGCCAATCACAAGTGCCTGGTTGTGACCTGTCTTTCTGACCAACTGACTATAAATTGGAACTCCCATGACCCCTCTTTTGGGGTTTGATTAATTGGTTAGAGTGGCTCACAGAACTCAGAGAAACACTTTAATTATGTTTAACAACTTATTATAAAGGTTATTATAAAGGATACAGATGAGCAGCTGGATGGAAGAGATGCATAGGGTGAAGTATGGGAGAAGCGATGCAGAGCTTTCATGCCATCGCTGGGTGTGCCACCCTCCAGGAACCTCCACATGTTCAGCTATCTGGAAACTGCCAAATCCTCTCTTGAGTTTTTATGAAGGCTTCCTTACATAGGCATGATTGATTATATCATTGGCCACTGATGATAAACTCAACTTTCAGCCCTTTCCCCTCCCTGAAGCTCCCTCCCCTGGGTGGGGCTGAAAGTTCTGACCCTCTAATCTCATAATTGGTTCCCCTGGCAACCAGCCCCCATTCTGATGCTATACAGGAGCCCACCAAGAGTTGCCTCATTAGAGCAAAACTTGCTCCTATTGGCCAGGCATGGTGGCTCACGCCTGTAATCCTAACACTCTGGGAAGCTGAGGCGGGAGGATTGCTCGAGGTCAGGAGTTCAAGACCAGCCTGAGCAAGAGCAAGACCCCCGTCTCTACTAAAAATAGAAAGAAATTAGCTGGAGAACTAAAAATATATACAAAAAATTAGTCAGGCATGGTGGCGCATGCCTGTAGTCCCAGCTACTCGGGAGGCTGAGGCAGTAGGATTGCTTGAGCACAGGAGTTTGAGGTTGCTGTGAGCTAGGCTGACGCCACGGCACTCTAGCCCCTGGGCAACAGAGCAAGACTCTGTCTCAATAAATAAATAAATAAATAAATAAATAAATAAAATAAAATAAACTTGCTCCTATCACTCCAAAAATTCCAAAGGATTTAGGAGCTCTTTATCAGATGCTCCTATCATTCAGTAAATCACAAAGGTCTTAGGAACTCTGGATCAGGAACCAGGAATCAAAGACCAAGTGTTAGGAAAAAAGGATTCTCCTAGAGCCTCTATCTATAAGAGTGTTAGATACTCTGTGCCAGGAATGGGGAATGTGTTGGTGAGGGGAGGCAGAGACTAAAAATATATTTATTATATCACAATAGTGCTTGCTGATGTCTGTGTTGTACTTTTCCCACTATAGCTGATGTCCTTCTACCAATCTGACATTGCTAAACACAACCTGCTCCTACAAGCCTGCTCCAGCACACTGCTCAATTCATACTCCAGAGCTTCCTGGGGGATCAGGATAAAGCTAGGACCCAACTGAAACTACATTTTTTTTTTTCTCAGCAATTTTCCCTGCCATAGCCCGATGCTCTCACTTCCTTACAGACTCCTCATGAGAGTCTTTCCTCAATGAAGCACTTAGACAAAAATTCTGGCCACGGGTTCTGCTTCTACGGAATCCAACCTAAGACAATGACAGGGAGAATCAACTACTGCTCTCATTTTTGTCTGTCCATCTGTCTCACCCCTAGGAACACTGTGCTCCATTAACCATCTCTATAGAGCTCTCTGGATCAGGTACCCAGGTTACCACTCCCACCCTGTCTCTTGTCATAATTGTGCCCATCTTGCTTCTAATGTTTAAACACAACAACCTGGCCTCTATTATTTTAGGATCCCATAATCCCTCACTGTGTTCATGGAACTCAGTTCTGGAACAGTGTCTTCTGCCATCTGAAGGATGGCCACCACTGTACTTCTCAATGATGACACCACCTGTCTCACCAACACTTTCATTATCACATTTGTAAGTGGGCTGTCTTCCAGATCTTACTGGAGGAAAATAGATGCTGGTGCATTTTCTGGCCATACATAATATGTCCACTCTAGCATGCCCACTTCCCTAAGCGTTTTGATCTCTTCTTCCATTGTCTTCCATGGCAGTCCTGAAACCTTTACTTCACTTTGGGCCATCACTTTATCCAAACTTCCAAGTGCCATCCTAGCAACATATTAGTGCCATCATCCAAGACCTTAAAATATGTATTACAAGTGAGTACATCCATATTGATAAATTCTCACTTATCTGTGTTTTCCTACCTCAACCCCCTTGATCCATCACCCTCAGAATCCAATCCCATACATACTGTCCCAGATCCTGCTGGTATATATTGGCTAGGTTCTTAAGATCTTTGGCTTAGTCATTTTCCTATCTTACCACACCCAACACTTCCCCATTCAGGTGATGTGAGACATAACTCTAAGCATTGGTTTGGTGGCTGGGAGGGGAGCTGAGGACAGAACATTAGGGGGCACAGATTTTCTTGCAAGAGAAGCCTCTACGTTATTATCAAGCAAGAGGAGAGTACTAGCCTTTAACAAGAAGGAGATCACTTTTGCAAGCCCAGAGGATTCAGGGAATTCAAGATTTCATTTAAAGCTTTATTGAGATATAATTCACATATCATACAATTCACCCATTTAAAGTGCACAATTCAATGTTTTTTGGTGCACTTATTCACAGATATGTGAGACCATCACCATATTTTAATTTAAAATGCCTTCATTAATTATAAAGAAACCCCATGCCCTTTAGCTATCACCTCCCCAGTCCTATGAATATGGACCATATAAAATGTGATCTTTGTGTCTGGCTTCTTCCACCTAGCCTAATGCTTTCAAGGTTCATCCATGTTGTAGAACTCAAGGATATCAACCAGATGTCCCCATCCCACATCTCAGGCCTCCTCTCCTTCTTGACCAGGGCCTTTTCCTTGGTGTAATAAACTTGCCAGAGGTGGGAACGTAACCCTTCCCTGGACCTGCACTGCTTTTATAATGAAGTCCTAGGCCTGATCCTCTGGTAACAGAAAATGAAAGTCTCTTTAAATGCTTCCAAGGTCCTCTGACTTTCACACTTCACCTTAAATTGGTGATTAATCACCCTCAGCCTTTCATTGTTTCTCCAATGCATCTATCATCCTCAGCAATAGCCAGCCATTGTCCATTGTCCTTATCACTACTTATCATTACTGCTTGTCCTGACCCTCTCAAACTCTTGAGATATAGCCACTGCCAGTGCGTTCCCTTCCACCCTGAAAATTTTAACAATTGCATTGCTATAACATACCGAAGGCTATCCATAGTCTCCCTACCACCAGTGACATTGTTCTCATTTCCAGCCAACTGATGAGTGATCCAGTTCCAATATCCCATGTTAAAGCCCACTTCCTTAGCACACACCTAGCACTAACTATCCTAGGTCAGGTCCTCTGTGAAACAGACTCTGAAATGGATATTTGCATGCAGGAAGATTATTGAGGAATGCTCTCTGAAACATCTATGAAGGAGTAAAAGGAGCAGGGCTGGGCAGAGAAAGAAGTTCAACCGCAGAGTAGTAACAAAGGCCTCATCTGGTCGCACAGGGAGCTCTGGAGCTGAGGTGGTCCCTCAGACTTTTAAATTGAGCAATCACTGGATGTGGACTTCCCCCAGGTAGGGGCATAACCTTGGCCAAGGCAGCTGCCTTCAGTGGAAGGCAATGCCAGGAAGAAACTCAGTTGTTTGAACTTTCAGCAGACAATACTCCCAGGAGCTACAAAAATGAAGGTCCTCATCCTAAACGGAAGTTTGGGGCAACACAGTATAGCATCCACTGCAAGGTTATAATTCAGAACTTGTCGTCTACGGCCATACCACCCTGAACGCGCCCGATCTCGTCTGATCTCGGAAGCTAAGCAGGGTCGGGCCTGGTTAGTACTTGGATGGGAGAACTTGTCACTGCCAATAACTGTCCTGCCTCTAATATCTCAGTTTCAACTTCCTATTTTTCAACCACCACTATTTTTTTTCATCTCACAGCCTAAAATACCTTAATTTCAATAATGTTTGAACTGTGGCCTCCAATCCATTGATCCTACTACATATCTTTGTTCCCCACTGTCGTGAATTCCTCTTTCCCTTTACCTATCTTAAATCCATGATCAATATAACCATTGACTTGCATATAATATAGGGCAATACACCCTGCCCCCCCCCCACACCCTTATCCTGTTTCAGCAAAACTATTAATACAGCTCTACCTATATCCAACTGCTAAGCACTGAATTGTGTCCCTCTCCAAATTTTTATACTGAAGCCCTAACCCCAGTGTGACTGTATTTGTAGATAGGGTCTTTAGGAGGTAATTAAGAATAAATGAAGTAATAAGAGTAAGACCCTAATTCAATAAAACTGGTGGCCTTATAAGAAGAGGAAGAGAGATCTTGCTCAGAGGAAAAGCCATGTCAGATTAAAGGCGCTATCTACAAGCCAGGAAAAGAGCCCTCGCCAGAAATCAAACCCTGCCAAACCTTGATCTGGGACTTCCAGCCTTCAGAACTGTGAGAAAAAAATGTCTGCGGTTTAAGCTAGTCAGTCTGTGGTATTTTGTCATGGCAGCCCGAGCAGACTAATACACCAACTCTTTGTGTATGCTGTCTGCACTGTTGTAGTTGAATTTAGCTAAAGAAATATACCCCATCACACTAAAAAGCTCACTTTAAATTCATGATCATGAATCTCAAATGCTTAATAATACTTGGTAATCATAACAACTGTCTCACATTATTTAATTGTCTCACTCTTAGGTGAATATTTCATATTTTTTCCCACTCCTCAAACTCCTAAATACTTCATTCCCCATCATCATAAGACTAATAACTTTGCTTCTTTATCTTTGAGAAAGTTGAAGCAATCAGAAAAGAATTTCCACAGATCCCACCAAAACCGTATCAACCTTCCTACCAGTATCTGCAACCACATTCTCTGCCTTCCCACTTGATATCTCAGAAGAAATACCCATGTTGCTATCCAAAGCCCATACTTTTTTTTTTTTTTTTTTTTTTTTTGAGACAGTCTCACTCTGTTGACCCAACTAGAGTGCAGTGGAGTCATCATAGCTCACCACAACCTCAAACTGCTGGGCTCAAGCGACCTTCTTGCCTCAGCCTCCCACATAGCTGGGACTACAGGCGCCCAGCCCACCATGACGCCCAGCTAATTTTTCCATTTTTAGTAGAGACTGGGTTTCCCTCTTGCTGAGGCTTGTCTTGAACTCCTGACCTCAAGCGATCCTACCACCTCAGCCTCCCAGAGTGCTAGGATTACAGGCATGAGCGGCTAAAGCCTATACTTTGTCTTCTGTTGCAGATCCCATGCCCTCTTTATTACTCAAGAGCATCTTTCCAACAGCTCTTTTCTACATCACTTAATGTTTCCTCTCTCCTGGAGCATACCATCAGCATACATGTAGCAGCTGCTTTTCACTCCTGAGCTCGGTAGCGAAGGAATAATTACTGGAAACACATACTGTTCAGAGAGAAGGGGAGAGACCAAAGTATGAAGAAGAAAATGGCCTCCTCAGCTAAGTTCCTCCGTATTTATTTCCAAGGACATGTGCAAATGGTCAGGGCCCTTTGCTAATTTCTTTAACAACTTCCATACAGGTCAGCTGTTTTCAGCTGACCTTTGCATACAGCAAACAAGCAGCTTCAGGCAGGCGTTTTTTGCCTGATCCTTCATTCACCCTGCTCACGTTCTTTCCATCCATCCATCCTTTCTTCTAGGCCCAGCCCACATACATACAGATATGCTACTATTGTTCCCATTGCAAAAAAAACAAAAACAAAAATACTTTAGTCCTCATCTCCTCCACTAATTAATGCTTCATTTATTTATTTCCTCTTCTTTTCAGTAAAACTCAAGAGTTTTTTATACACTGCCATTTCCAATTTCTCTCCTTCCAGTCTCTTAAATCCACTCTACAGGGTGTCCCGAAAGTCTCCATACAAAGGAAAAATTTTATAAAATTTTGTAATGAATATTTTGCAAATAAAGGTACATTTAGCTATAATTTCCCATTTTCCCTATATATGGTGACTTTTAGGACACCCTGTATTTCAGCTTTCACAACCTGCTACTCCACTGAAATCACCCTCCTCAAGGTTATCAATGACCTCCGTGTCATTAATTTCAATGGTCAATTCACATTCTTCAGTTTACTTGATGCAACACAGCAGTTCTCAAACTTGGATGATTTTACCCACAAGGTTTCATTTAGCAAAGTTTGGAGGCATATTTGGTTGTCACAACGTGTTAGGCGAGGCAAACCCTACTGACATCTAGAAAGTAAAATCCAGAGATGCCACTAAACCTCTTACAATGTGTAGGAAACTCACCACCACCACCAAAACAAAGAATTATCCAGCCCAAAATGCCAGTAGTGCAAAGGCTGAGAAGCCCTGCCCGGCATCATCTGACACACTTAATAGATTTTCTTCACTTGGATTTCAGGATACCACACTTTCCTGATTCCCCTTGAACCTCACTGGGTACTTCTCGGTATTTGTTGCTAGTTCCTCCTCTTTTCCCCAACCTCCTAATGTTGGAATGCCCCTGGCGTGGTTTTGTATTTTTTTTCTTTTCTATCTATACTCATTCCCTGGGTAGTCTTCTCTGTTCTCATGGATTTAAATGCCATCTCTATGCTGTTAACTTCCACAGTTGTACTTCCATCAGTTCTTTCTTCAGATTACTGTACTGATTTCCATATGACTGCCTACTCACACCTCCACTTGATATCTAATAGACATTTTAAAACCTAATATGTCTAAAATAAAATTTCTTACCTCCTCAGCAAACCTGCTCCTCCCAGGCTTCTCTTGGGAAATGGAAACTCCATCCTTCTAATGGCTTAGGCCCCAAATCATGGAGTCATCCTTGACTTCTCTTTTTCTCTCATACCTTACACCTGATCTCTCGTTTGGGTCTATCTTTACAATATATCCAAAATCTGACCACTTCTTATTATCCCTACTTTTGTTTCCCTGGTCCAAGCCATCATGATCTCTCACCTGAATAACTGAAATATTATCCTAACTGGGCTCTCTTGTTCTACTTTTCTCCACTACAGTCTATTCTTACACAGAAGCTAAAGTAATCATTTAAAAGTCATCTGTCCAAAACATTCTAATGGCTCTCGATTTTGCTCAGTATTAAAATCAAAGTCCTTTTGATGACCCACAAGGCCCTGTATGAACTTTCCCCTCTTTACTTCTCTGATTTCATCTCCCCCTACTCTCCCCATCAGTCTCTCTGCTTCAACTGCACTGAACTTCTGCTATTCATCAAATCCATGAGGCATGTTCCTACTTTAGAGCCCTGGTAATGCAGTGCTGTCTTAGATAGCCAGCCATATGCTTGCTACCTCATTCCCCTCAAGCCTTTGATCAAACATCACCTTTTCAGTGCTGCATACCTGAATTACCCTACTTACAACTGCAACTAATAATATCCACACTCCCTGTAGCTCTTACTGCACTCTACTTCTTTTTTTTTCCAGTGTCATTATCACCTATTAATATACTGTATAATTTACATATTACTTATTGTCTATCATCTTCTCCCCTGAGAGCAGGGATCATTGTCTGTTTTGCTCACTGACATATCTCAAGTACCTGGAAGAATGTCTAGCATATAATATAAATCCCCAAAATATTAATATTTGTCAAATGAATGTGTTTTTACTACAAGGAGATTTGGTGCCAGTTTCTGCCACTAGCTTTACAATAAATTAATTTTGGAGGGCAGCTGGAAAATTTCTTTGAGTTTTTTTCCCTATGTCTTTCATAGGAATTGTGACGAGAAGTTCAAAAAGTCAATATTTTAAACCAAAATTCAAGTTTCTGATGATGCCAGGCATCAACTTTGCTGTTTTTGAGTTTGAGTGTATCTTCATTCTTCTTTGTCCACTACCAGCTGCTTTAAAGTTTGAGAAGTATCAAACTTATATATTTCTTTTGCAGTTTAGCATACGGAATAGACTAATTGAATTCATTTGCATGCTTAACTAGTTTTGAAGCAGCACTTTAGCTCTATTCCTACTATTCCTCTCCCACCCTCATCCCCCACCTCACTTTTTTTAGAGTGAAGAAACTGGCTTTCTGCATCAAAGGTTTCTTTTCAAAATACTCTTTCATTTTTCTTCCTTAATCAGCGTAGAGGAGTCAGAGATTACCTAACCCACCCCCTGCTTTAAGCTCTTATGTGGGCTCTTTGGCTGTATCTACAAACCACATTGACACCAGACAGATTAACAAGAGAAAAGTATACAAATTTTATTAGTTTTACATGTATAGGGGGATCTTCACAAGAGTGAAGTCCAAAGAAGTGGCCAAAGCAAGATGCTTTTATACTTTTTAGACAAGGGTAAATTTGAAAAGAAATAACAGGACACAGAAAATCAGACTAGGAGCAATAAATTTTCTAGGAGATCCACTAGGAGATATATTGGGGGGAGTGTAAAACTAGTGGAAGATAAGGGTGACTTTATTAAATATATTTATTCAGGTTCATTGCAGCCCCCAATTTCCAGTCTCTGGTGGTAAGGGCTATTTTCTCACCCGGGTATGAAGAGTGTACCCCTCCGAAAGGAATATTTATCACTTTGCTGCATGCTGAAAGAGATAGGTCAGCTAGTCCTTTCTGAAACTACAATGTTTCTAATGTTTTTTTTTTTTTTTTTTGTTGAGACAGAGTCTCACTCTGTTGCCCAGGCTAGAGTGAGTGCCGTGGCGTCAGCTTAGCTCACAGCAACCTCAAACTCCTGGGCTTAAGCGATCCTACTGCCTCAGCCTCCCGAGTAGCTGGGACTACAGGCATGCGCCACTATGCCCGGCTAATTTTTTCTATATAGATTTTTAGGTGTCCATATAATGTCTTTCTATTTTTAGTAGAGACGGGGTCTCGCTCAGGCTGGTCTCGAACTCCTGACCTTGAGCAATCCACCCGCCTCGGCCTCCCAGAGTGCTAGGATTACAGGCGTGAGCCACCGCGCCCGGCCTCTAATGTTTTTAACTCAAAATAATCAATATACAAACCCAGCATATTTTGGGATGGCACATCCTTCACTCTATCATCACAATATAGAAAAATCTTTGCTTGTTCTCTTACACTAAGAAAAAATGAAGATCTTAGAAGGCACATTTCAAGATTGTAGGTACTAAGCAACTTCCATGGATGGTTTCATTTGAATCTCAGAAGAAGGCAACTGAATCCATTCACTTTTCTGAATCCTGACTTCTTTTCTTTCTGAATGCTTGTTTTGCATCAGATACTAGAGATAATTTATTCAGTTACCTTAGCAAACTCCTAGCATTTTATTTTCAACTTGACTCATTTCCAGATTCTTCTTATAGGTGCCAACTCCCTTGCCTACTTTTTGACTTTTCTTTTCTAAAGATTTAAGTAAAAACTCAATGGCACATAGTAAATTTTAAACGAAGACACAGTCATTTCATCACACTGATAAGCCAACTAGGTCTGTAAACCTAAAACTTGAAAAGCTAAATGACTTAGTGAGGTGTTGTGATAAAGCTACCCACAGAGCAGGTATCCTATGTCACAAGGCTTGAAATGGCACCACGGTTCTCACAGACCTAAATGCAAAGAACATTTGCACTTTCTGCCATCCTGTGCTTTGAAGTTATAAGTCTCTTTCTTGACCATTTAATTATGTCCAATTTTATGTTTGCCTTTCTTTGTGTAGGGAAATTATTAAAAGCAAATGCATTCTGGTAATGTAGGTTTTGTATTACATTAAACTCTGAATTTTAGTGATTTATAATGTGATGTAAGTTTTTCATGTATTGTCAGAAAGCAGTGTACAGAGGGTGTTCTAAACTTCTTCTTAACTGTCTTGATATGTATGGAAGACATTTGCAAACACCATATATCAGCAATGTTCTAAGACCTACAACTCACCAGGCCTGGGCCAGCAAGAGTTTACTGTAGTCAATACTCTTGTCTAGTACATTAGATGATACTGAGTGATTCTGTTGGCCCTGGTCAGATTTCTTAGGTTTAGAATTGCCAGTAGAAAACAAGCTTATTCATATTACATGTGTATTTTACTGATGGTAATTAAGAATTTAGCTCAGTTTTTAGTCTCTGAGGTATGTGGGTGGGAAAGGCAACAGCAAAATAGTCAAGGGAACTGGAGGATCACTAGGACTTGGTGACACATTGGATGTGGGTGGTAGTCACTTGTAGAAAGCTAGACAGGCAGTGCCTCCTGAGTCATTGGGCTATCAAGATGCATCATGTTTACAAACAAATAGTAGCATAATGGTAAACTTGCAGTTCATTTTTCCCACTGCGATACAAACAAGATGGAACAAATTTTAATTGTTCCATTCCCGGCCTCTCTCTGGATATTTCATGGTCAATTTTCGGGCATTTTGTTAACATCCCAGTTGCAGTCTCATGATAATCTGGCTTTGATTGAGAGAATTTCTGAATACTTAAAACTGAAAGGGTATTTAAAAATTATTTTTCCCATCCTTCTGATTTATACAGATAGAAAACTGAGTCCCAGAGACTTGAAGGACCTGTCCAATCCATACATCTATTTGAAGACAGATTAAGATCCAGAGGTCCTGAACCACCTCTACTATGTTTTCTTCTACACCACATTGCCTAACCTAGGAATTATTGATAATTATGTCATCTTTTTCAAAAACTATAAAAATGTTGTCAGCTAGCCTTGCAAGTATATTTGAGCTGTGATATTCAGTCACTTGCAAAATCATTTTAAGATATCACCACAATGTTCCAGGATTGGTTAAAATCACGAGTGGGGTTTGCTAACATTTTCCAAACATGGGGCAATTTCTACTTGTACTACACAGTAACCATCGAACATTTTCTCCACTGCTAAGATTCATCATTTAACCTAAGAGCTTAAAAGCCTATTAAAATAATGGTGCTTGATTATAAGGCATTTGTATGTGTTCTTCTTAAGCAGGCCACATACATCTGCTATATACTGCTAAAGGAACATCCACAAGACCTCTCCTAGGTGAAATCAACTGACCTCACTAGTTTGAAGGCTCCACTGGGAAGCACACCAAAGTGCAAAGGATTCCACACTGTTGTACTACATTACCCAGATAGCTGATTTGCTTGTCACCAATTAGAGCAGTAGCCCCGACTTTTGTAATGCACTCTCCATATTCTTCTACATTGCAATTAATACTTGTAAGAAAGCAAGGTGGCGATGAGAAAAATACCAGTAAATCACATTTAATCAGCTTCCAATTTTTGTTTGCCATTAACTGCTTTGTCCCTCCCATCCCTCACAGCTTCCCAGGACTGCATTTGAAATAATGCTTGTAAGTCACTTCTTTCTATGGTTTCTTGATTGATTGACAAGCTGTCTAGCAGCACATTGTTCTGCTCTACCATTTTCCCAGTGGGCGGTGCTGCACAATAGTGATGAGGAACTGTAATGACACTACATCAAAAGTCACCACAGTATAAATATGACATGAACTTCTTCATTGCATGAAGCTAGATCCTTTTATCCATTTATTTACATCACTTTTGTTTGTAGCAGTGATGGAAAATGTTAACCCTCTGTTTTCCAAACCTACTCAAATAGGATTTGAATCTAAATGCTCTTCGGAGACACACATTTTAATATAGGTGTATTCTAGGACTTAAAGCACGGTCACTCTTTGTATTTATGCAATCTCCTTTCTAAGCGCTTCCTATCAAAGGAGATTTAAAGCAGATGGAAATTATTCAATGTCGTTATGAATTGAAAGCTCATAAGCTAGCTGCTCTTCAAAGTGCTCAGAACACCTGGGCCACCAGAATTGCTGAAGTAGACAATGGCATTTATACTGAGATTACAACATCATCTTATTCTAAATGGTATTTTTGTCTTTAGAGTGCAAGAGGGATGCCAGCGCTTCTCAGTGCTTAATTGGTTTTCTCCCTTGACTTTAATTAAACTCACCCTAAGCTTGCAAAACCCCAAGGCTGGCCGCTTAAGGGTGAGAAGCCCCAGTGTTTCCAGCTTTGAATACAGCATGATAAAGAATCAATTGTACTGTTTGATTAAATGAGTATGCGACTATTTTACATTTTTAGACAGCGACATTGTTACATAATCAACAGCATTCTAAAAATTGCTCTATTGTGGATGAAAAGGCGTCGTTTTTGTAAATCTCCAACAGGATTTTAGAAAATATTTAACTTGCCAAGCTGTAATGCATATGTTCACTGCTCAGCAATGCACCATTTATATTATGCCCGGTTATAAAGCCTCATTATTTACTATTATGACATTATCTAGGTATCCTTTACATCATTTAAAGAGAATTTTGGCTTTGGCATTTGTTTCCTTCAGTGGTGTGACAAAGATCAAGGTCTTAAGCATTCTGGACATAACCCAATTGCCATATGCTTACTCAACCCTTTATTGGAAGGTCATTTGAATTGACTGAGTCAGTTGCACCTGAACAGGCAGAGAGTCTTCTGTCTTTTTTGTGATGAGTCAGCACTCAGTTTTAATATTGTACCTGTACCAAGGGACTGGGCAATGGAAACATGAATAGAAACACATACCCTTACGGCAGGTATCAGAGTTATATACTGCTGGAAGGCATCCCCACCGGCAAACATAAATTAAATACTGAGTCAAAAAAAGAGAACATAATAGAAACCTATCTAAACTGCTCCCATGCTACCAACATATAAGTGATTGAAACTCTAAAATGTCATTTCAGGATACAGATTTCCTGGCTTCATGCTTAGTTTGTTTGTTTGTTTTACTAAAAGAGGCTACTATTTCTTTAAAGACTTAATATGTGCCAGGCACTCTGCTGAGCACTTTACACCTATTAACTAATTTAATGCTAACTTAATCTTTATTACAACCCTATAAAGTAAAAAAAAAAAAAAAAAAATATTAGCCCAACCATTTAGGCACAGAAACTGAGGTACAAAGAAGTAAAGTAATATTCTCAGAGTCACAGATAGGATGCGATAGGTCCAGAAGGAAAACCCTGCAGTCTGATGCCAAAGCCCCCTTTCTTAAGCACCATATTAGTGAGACATCAAGTTAGCAACCAAACAAATCTCAGTATACTGACTTAGAGAGAAGGGCAAAAGTTTGCTGTTAGGCTCAATGACCCTGAGGATTCAAAAGCTATTCTAGGAACATGCTCAGTAATGTTTTAATAGCCCAATTAGAATTCAAGTAAATGTCCCCAGAAGCCTTATAGGCTGATAACTGTGTTAACATCCTCATTATGGACTGTTTTCCCAAGAACATGACTGAGAAGGGCACCACTGAATCAAAATTACAGACTAGGTTCATTTTGTCAAAAATCAATTTCAATAATTTATTCATTCAGCAACTATTTATTTGGCTACTCGGTATGTGCCAGGTACTGAGCTAGGCAGTAGGACTTGTATTCCTCTTATGGGAAGGAAAAAAAGCATCATGCACTAGAAGTAAGGGCAAGTTGAAACATGGAATCAAAACACAAGAAGTGGAACTGTGGGTACTAGAGGCTGGGAAGGGTTGAGAGGAGGGGACGATGGGGAGAGATTGGTTAATGGATATTAAATTACAGCTAGATAGGAGGATTGAGTTTTGGTGTTCTGCAGCACTGTAGAGTGAATATGGTTAGCTATAATTTATTGTATACGTTCAAAAAGCTGGAAGAGAAGATTTTGAATGCTCACAACAAAAAGAAATAAATTTTGAGGTGAAGATATGCTAATTACCCTGATTTGATCATTACGCCTTGTATATACATTGAAATATCACTCCGTATCCCATAAATGTGTACAATTATCACATGTCAACTAAAAACAAAAGGGAAAAAATGCAGCACGGGAAGCAAAGTATTAGGTTCTATCAGAGTTATTAAAAGGATAGGACCTGGTGGCTGCCTTCAAGAAGTTTTTATTCTAGGTAAAGAGATATGACATACTCATGAAAAACTAACTAGTTTAATGTGATAATGTCAAGAACCTATATGGCAATAACTATTGTGGAAATCCAAAATAAATGAGAGGTCACTATGGGCTTGGGAAGGATTCTTGAATGGTAATTTACATTACCTGGGGTGATAAGGAAAACCCCCATCTATCACTTAGCACAGCAGCCACCTGAGACCCCCACACCTCAGGAAGACCCACATTAGCATAATACTAACCTAACACCTGGCACATCAGCATATTACTAACCTAACACCTGGCACATCAGCATAACACTAAACCTATTACCTGGTGCAGAAACTAACCTAACCTGTTACCTGGCAGGCATTAGTCACTTGAGACCCCTCCCCTTGGATCATCCCAACTTAATGAAAGTGGGAAAAATTGCGTAGACGGGGCTCAAAATTTGGTGGCGAGACCCCCTCTGAGCCCGCCGGCGAAGAAACCTTGATTCTCTGACTCTCTGTGTGCCGCTCGGTTTGTCCTCGGGACCACTCGCTGTAACACTTGCTGTAACAGGAGATCTTGTGAAAATGCAGGTTCTGATGTGTAGGTCCGGGGTGGGGTCCAGGATTCTGCATTTCTAACAAGCTCACTTGTGCAACAATCACACGTGGAGTAACAAAGGGCTAAAAAGATTAGGAAAATGTTTATAGAGAAGGAGAGGCTTGGGCTGGACCTTGAAAGGTGTAGGCTATGCATGAGTGAAGAAATTGGGAGAGAGCAATGGCAGTGGCACAGGGAGAAAAGTGTCAGAATGGAATTATGTTGCCAAACACTAGGAGATATATAGCACTGGAAAAATAGGTTAGAACTAGGCCTTGTGGGGAGGGAGGATGCATTCCAGGCTCAGGACTTTGAACATAGAGAAATGAGGAATGATAAATGATATTGTTTTAGATTTTCAAAAATCTATAAAATGAATCATGAAAGTTTCTAGTGAATTTGAATATCTGTGCCTCAACTTATTTCCATGAGAAATAGTTTGAATTTATTTGCCACCATAAAGCATTGCATTCTTACTTTATGGAGATGTATAAAACACGAGACAGCCAGATACCAATTTTGCAAAAATAAATAAAATTGATCCATCATTATATTGTTTAAACATCCATGTTAATTGCCAATGTGGAGATAGGTGGCCTATTGAAGAGGATTGGAGGAACTAATTAATTTATAACACTTCTGTTAGGGCGCAAAGGCTAGTAGGTGCTCACATCACAGGTGGAGAAAGATTTCTCACACAGAGATTAAGATATATAAGTAAAATTTATTTTATCCTTTAGAAGGACAGAGAATGAGAGAGAGAGAGGGAGAGAGAGAGAAGGGGATGGGAGGAGAGCAGGGCATCCTAAAGAAAGAGGGGGGAGGTGTCAGCAGTGAGGCCAGGTGGCTTGCTGCTTTTATGGGGACAAAAAGAAAAATAGTAATTGTTGTGAAGTAATTGGCAGGCAGTCGCTGACACCTCAAGTTGTCCATCTTTCTTCTTTCTTCTCTTCCTGCAGACTTGGTTATCTATGAGATGTAGTCAGGCCTATCACAGGGGGTATGATTTTTGCCCCTGAGATATGGTTTGGGGCAGGAAACAAGGCCTGGAGTTTAGCCCTCTGCTTTCTGTCCAGGGGCTTCTCAGGAACACCTTGAAGCTGCAAAACAAATTCTAAAGGCTGTGAACTGGTGAATGTGAAGAGAAAAATTTACATTTCCTTTCTTTTGTTTCTTTTCGGATGTTTGTGAAAACAGAGTCCCAGCAGGTTGCCTGCTAGCTTGGGAGAGAAACAGCCAAGAGTAGGGAGAGCTCAAAATTGATTTTTAGAAAATTGGGAGATTCAAGGCCGCCCCTAACAACTTCATTGATACATTTCCTAAAATTCCTAAAAGCAACGTTTTGTTTTTATTTGTTGCAGCATTCTGCTTCAAATGAGACCTCATCTACTATTGTTGAGATTGTTTACTGAGAAGCAATTACACAAAGAAAGCTTTAAAAATGAGAAGAACTTAAGCCAAGATAATGTGAATAATAATCTATGTCACCATGCCTGAAGGGCCAGCCTACATCTTGTTCAGAATGTTGGTGGTGATTAGAATTCAAGAAAACTCATTCAGCATTTTGGTTTTATTTCTCCTAAAAATAAAATAGATGAGCTAGTCTCTATATGACAAAATATATTATCAATCCGCTGAAAATGAGTCAAACTGATATCTCTAAAAGAAATTTACTTTTCACTTTTCAACCATGGTTTTGGCCTTGAAGACATAGCTATATAGTATTTTTGAAACTCAGAATATTTTGCTGTTCATCCATCATTAAAATGGTAAAAATCCTACAGATGGTAGTTATTACTTGACTCTGCGATCTGGAGACAAGGAGCCCTGTAGAGTATTGAATTTTTTCCCCTGTATACAATGAATAAATAGCTATTCCTCTCATGTAGAGAAGCTCGAGGATCTTAATACATTCTCTTCATCAGAAAAATGCAGATTTTGTGAAAAGTCAATGTAAAACATAAACTCCTGTGGCTGTCCTTGGATTCAGAAGTCAGATTATATCAGCTCTTAAATGAACAAGACCTATCCCCTTCTGACACTGGAAACACTAGGCAAAGGCAGAAATAAAACTTTCCAACATTGCAAACATGGGCAAGTCCTAGCTTTATAACAACTGTAACAACCTTAGCAAAAAAATGTTCTGCTTATAACTGCATGTGTCTGTGTGTATATGTATATATGTGTAAACATTTATCAGAAAATTACTCAAAATTGTCAGATTTTTGTAGTACTAAGTAGGTGCTAACCAAAGAGGTAAACTTGTATGAGATCAAACTTCATTATAGATGCAAATTACAATTTAAACTTCAAAACAGTCAAATTCCTGTGGTCTATTTACAACATTACAGATTGTTTTTCAGACCTAAATGTCAGCCTTTGCTGCTTTGTTTATAAGTCTCAAATGAAAAAGACACTCTGGGAAATATTAAGTTAGTTACTACTGTAGTTTGAAATGAAATCATTGTTCTATGAATCTTAATAGAGCTAGCTGGTCTGTCTTGATTTCTCTGGTCCTTGTAAAAATTTAGTCTGCAGTTAAGAATATTAGAGCTTTTAAGAAATGTTAACTTGAATTTATTTTCTGCATTGGCCAACTGCTAAACTGCTATGAAAATTACGATCATTTTCTAGTGTATCTAGAACAAATTTGAAATTTTCCAGGTTCAGGTTGTTAGCAATAGCTTTTCTCCCCATTAAAAGTATTTTAATTTGTATTATTGGAATAGCATATATGACATAAAGTGAGAAGTATGATATTCTAGGTTTAGAAATTGGAAAAATATTGGCCATTTTTTGATCTTCTGAATCAGGAATGTAAGTTTGTACTATGTTCAAAGTGTAAACCAGAATTTTAAACTTTGGCCAAGTTGGAGTAACAGGGATCAGATTTACCTTCCTGTCTAAAATAATCAAATAGCCAGACAAAATACATTTGAGACAACAGTTTTTAAAATATTTTATATCAGGCAACAAATGAGAGTAATCCTTGGAAGATGGGAAATAGGCAAAGTGAGCCCTAAGATTGCCCCAGCTTGCTGGCTTGAGTGAGTTTCCAGGCCATGGTATACAGAGGGGAGAACCTCCCTGTCTGAGTGTGGCAGAAACCTGAGTTCAGAACATGGAACTGGAGAGACCATGGCAGCTTCAGTTTGGAGGACACTGCTGAAGAGGAGAGCACTGCACAGAGAGAGAACACCAGAGATCTGCAGGAGGTCCCCCTGGTATATTCAGTAGACTACTGATCAGTACATGCATGTAAGGAAACTATTCAAGGCCAGGAAAAGAACCACATGAAAAGATTGGAGGGAAGAGTATCCAGCACTCTCACAGGGCCAGGAATAGTGTCTGCGCCCACCAGCTAGACTGACAAACCTCCTATTTCATGGGCAGAGTACTCAGAAGAGTATTGCTCCAGTAGTGGGGAATAATTGGCCTTACACCAAACATAGCTTTGGTCCTGCCTAACAAATGGTAGAAGTGACGTTTTAGGCTGGGTGATTTAAAAAAAAAAAAATTATTAGAAGCAAGACTGAGAAAGATCAAACTATTTCCAGTGAATTTAACTGCATTCCGGAATACAGCTCAAAAATATTTATAGGAATACAAAACTATCTAGTACCCAACAAAGTAAAATTCACAAAGTCCAACAGCCAATCAAAAATTATCAGGCATCAAAAGAAAAAGCAAAATATAATTCATAATGAGAAAAAGCAACAAACTGAAACTGACCCAGAACTGACACAGATGTTAGAATCCTCAGACAAGGATATTAAAACAGTTATCTCAATGTATCCCATATGTTCAAAAGTGATGTAGAGATAAGAAAGATATTAAAAAATTAAATCAGACTTCTAGAGATAACAACTGCAATGTCAGGTACAAAAATACACTGGATGAGATTAACAGCAGATTAGAGATTGTGAAAGACAAGGTTAGTAAACATGAAAATATAGCAGTGGAAACTATCCAAAAAGAGAGAGAGAAAGGAGACTAAAAATATAACCAGAGCATCACTGATTTCTGAAACAAGCTCAAGAGAACTAAAAGACATGTAATTGGAGTTACCAAAGTAGGAGGCAAAAAAATTTTTAAGGAAATGATGGCCAAATATTTTCAAAAATTGAAGAAAATTATAAATCCAAACATCCACCAAAAAGTTCAACAAATTTCAAACACAAAAAACAAAGAAAATTATAAAAAGATACATCATAAATTGCTAAAAAACAAACGCAAAGAGAAAATCTTAAAAGTAGACAAAAAACATATTACATACAGAGGGTCAAAGACAACGGTGAGAGTAAATTTATCATCAGAAACTACGTAATTCACAAGGCAGTGAAGCATAATCTTTAAAGTATTATACAAAAAAGTTTTTAAAATGAAGGCAAAATAATATGCAGAAGAACGAAACAGTATCCATATCTCTCACCACTCAGAAAAATTAATTCAACATGAATAAAAGACTTAAATGTAGGGCATGAAACCATAAGAATTCTAGAAGAAAATGTTGGAAAAACTCTTCGAGATATCGGCCTAGGCATAGAGTTTATGAAGATGATGCCAATGGCAATCACAGCAACAACAAAAATAAATAAATGGGACTTGATTAAATTAAGCTTCTGCACAGCTAAGGAAATAATCAACAGAGCAAATAGACAACCTACAGAATGGGAGAAAATATTCTCAAGTTAGACATCTGATAAAGGGCTAATAACCAGAATTTACAAAAATCAAGCAAATCAGCAATTAAAAAAACAACCCCATTAAAAAGTGGGCAAAAGACATGAACAGAAGCTTTTCAAAAGAAGATAGACAAATAGGCAATAAACATATAAAAAATGTTCAACATCACTAATCATCAGGGAAATGCAAACTAAAACCACAATGAGATATCATCTTACCCCAGTTGGAATGGTTTCTATTAAAAAGTCCAAAAAGAATAGATGCTGGCATGGGTGCAGAGAGAAAGGTACACATACACTGTTAGTGGGACTGCAAGTCAGTACAACCTCTATGGAAAACCGTATGGAGATTCCTCAAAGAACTAAAAGTAGACCTACCATTTGATCCAGCAATCTCATTATTGGGCATCTACCCAAAAGAATAAAAGACATTCTATAATAAAGACATCTGCACTCAAATGTTTATAGCAGCACAATTCACAATTGCCAATGTGTGGAAACAACCCAAGTGCCCATCAATACATGAGTGGATTAATAAAATGTGGTATATGTATACCATGGAGTACTACTCAGCTATAAGAAATAATGGTGATATAGCACCTCTTGTATTTTCCTGGATAGAGCTGGAACTCATTCTACTAAGTGAAGTATCCCAAGAATGGAAAAATAAGCACCACATGTACTCACCATCAAATTGGTTTCACTGATCATCACCTAAGAGCACATTTAGGAATAACATTAATCGGGTGTCAGGCAGATGCGGGGGGGGTGGGGGGTGGAGGGGATGGGTATATACATACATAATGAGTGCGATGCGCACCTTCTAGGGGACACGCCTGAAGCTCTGATTTGGTGGGGGGGACAAGGGCAATATACGTAACCTAAACTTTTGTACCCCCATGATATGCTGAAATAAAAAAAAAATAATGGACACGCTTGAAGTTCTGACTTGGGGGGATGGGAGTGGGGGGAGGGGATGGGTGGCCACCTACATGATGAGTGTGATGTGCACTGTCTAGGGAATGGACACACTTGAAGCTCAGACTCGGTGGGATGGGGGGGCATGGGCAATATATATAACCTGAACTTTTGTACCCCCATAATAAGCTGAAATAAAAAAAATAATAATAATCAATTAATCCAAAAGAAAACAGAGAAAGAAGAAAAGTGAAACAAAACACAGGTGGGAAAAATAGAAAAAATGTAGCAAGATGAGAGCTTTAAACCTAATTATATCAATAATAACATGAAGTGTAAGTGGTCTAAACACCCCAATTTATAGGCAAATATTGTCAGATTGGAGGTAAAAAGCTTGATTCAAGTATATATATGCTACTTACAGAAAACACACATTTGAATATAAAGACACAAATAGATTAAAAGTAAAAGGATGAGAAAGTACGTATCATGTTCAAACAAACAAAAAATGCTGAGTGGCTATATTAATACCAGATAAAGTAGATTTCAGAGCAAAGAATATTATTAGGGTTAAAGAAGATCATGTATTAATGATAAAGCAGTCAATTCAGTAGGAAGGTATAACAACACTAAATGTTTATGCAACTAATAACAGAGCTTCAAAATACAAGAATCAAAAAGTCATAGAGCTTTTCTCCCAAAATTTAAATATTGCTTTTGGTGTCTGTACCCATGGTGATAAATATAAACAAACCTGGTTTATAATTATCAGATTATGAAAAAAAAAAAAACCTCATAGAATTGCAAGGAGAAATAGACTAACCCACAATTTTTTTTTTTTTTTTTTTTTTTGAGACAGAGTCTCACTCTGTTGCCTGCGGGCTAAAGTGCTGTGCCATCAGCCTCGCTCACAGCAACCTCAAACTCCTGGGCTCAAGCGATCCTCCTGCCTCAGCCTTCTGAGTAGCTGGGACTACAGACATGCGCCACCATGCCGGGTTAATTTTTTAAATATATTTTTAGTTGCCTGGCTAATTACTTTCTTTCTTTCTTTCTTTCTTTTTTTTTTTTTTTTTTAGCAGAGATGGAGTCTCGCTCTTGCTCAGACTGGTCTTGAACTGCTGAGCTCAAGCAATCCTCCCGCCTTGGCCTCCCAGAGTGCTAGGATTACAGACATGAGCCACCACGCCTGGCCACTAACCCACAATTATAGTCAGAGATTTCAATACCATATTGTTGTGAACTGAATGTTTGTGTTTCCCCAAAATTCACATGTTGAAATCCTAACCCCCAATGTGACTGTATTCCAATGTGATGGAATACTAATAACAGTAATGAAAGTTAACATTTATTATGCACTCACTATGTTCCATGTGCTATTCTTTCATATATAATCTCCATATTATTATCTCATATATTCTTTCATATGTTATCTCCATTTTAACTCTCCATTATAATCCTATGAAGTGTACAATATTAATCTCCCCCTTTTACAAGGCCTTTGGGAGGTAACTAAGTCATGGGGGTGGAGCTCTCTCACCCTCTTTTTGCCATGTGAGGATAAAAGGAGAAGTTAGCCAGCTGCAACTTGGCAGAGGGCCCTCACCAGAACCCAACTATGCTGGCACACTGATCTCGGACTTCCAGTTTCCAGAACTGTGAGAAATAAATTGATGTTAATTTATAAACCATCCAGTTTAGGTTACTTTGTTATAGCAGCCTGAACTAAGACACATGCTTTCAAAAATTGCTAAAAACAAATAGAAAATCAGCAAGGATACAAAAGACTTGAACAACGGCACCATCAACAAACATGACCTATTTGACATTTATAAATAACACTCCCAACAAACAATAGCACAATACATATTCTTCTTAAGTTCACATGGAACATTCATCAAGGCAGATCATATTCTGGAACTTAAAATAGGTCTCAATAAATTTAAAAATATTCAAGTCATACAAAATCTATTCTCTGACCTCAGTGGAATTAAATCAGAATAACAAATATTCTAAAGCTGCATTTAAGGGAGAAACTGATAGGATTAAAATGCCAATATCAGGGAAAAAAGAAAAGTCTCAAATCAATGACTTCAGCTTCTACCTAAAGAAAGAAGAAAAATAAGAGTGAATGAAACCAAAAGTAAACAGGAAAAAGGAAATAAAGATCAGAAGTTCATAAACTGTTTTCTAGTTCTAGATAAACAGTCATATAAGTCAATGAACTCAATAGCTGGTTCTTTGAGAAGATCAATAAAATAGATAAACCTCTTGGAATATTATCTGGAGTACTTTGCTTTATAAAAAAGAGGTGAAAATGTAGCATTAACAACAACGTAAGCATATGCCTAAATTAATGAGTTAGAATATATAATAGAAAACAATCACTAACTTTTTAGATATCTGATGTATGAGTTCAGATCTATTTTCTTTTTAATATATATAGCAGCCATTGAGATTAACTACTTAGATGTCCTTCAAGAGAAACATGCTGTGAAATGCCCAGTTAACTGCCAGCCTCCTGATGTGTCTCCTTGTGAATGGTAAGTCCACATATAGTCCCTGTTTTTCACCGTCAATGGTGAAGCATGGTGGGGGTATTAGCGCAGAATCCTTCCTGCGCAACAGAGGATTCCCCTAGCAGGCAACTATGGCTCAGGTACCCCCCATTTATCTGGACAAGGCTTTGTCAAAACTGGGCAGCAGTCTGTGTCTCTTGCTGCCCAATCTCCCTTTATGTTCCCTCTCTTCTTTCACAGGTGTCAGACCTGCTTTGTATTCTAAAGGCTCTCCCTGCTTCCTCTACTTTCATCCTTCATAGGTGTTTTCTCCAATTAATTGTTTGCTTTTCTAATCCTGTCTTGGCATTTGCTTCTTGTAGGACCCAAGCTGACACATTCTAGGATTTCCTTAAGTGGAAATATTCTTTAACTAAGGAAATACAATATAGTATGCCATGTAAAATAAAAGTGTCAAAAAGGTTATTACAAATAAATTTCATAAAGTTATACACTTATGCTCATCATTATTGTTACCAACAATAATAATAGTAATGAAAGTTAATATTTATTATGTACTCACTGTGTTTCATGTACTATTCTTGGTGTTTTTCATACAATATCTCATTCAACTCTTCATTATAATTATATAAGATAGACACTATTAATCTCCCTCTTTTATAGATGATGAAACAGGCTTAGAGAAATTAAACAACTTGCCCATGTTCATGCAGGTAGTAAATGCTTAAATTAGGCCACAAACTTAGGCAGTCTGCCACTAGAGCCCATGCTTTTCATTATTACATCACTCAAGCTTTGGTTGGCTTCTTCAACTCCATGTCATCCATAGGATTCAGACACATTGGCCAGGCTTCAAGGGTCATCATATTTTCCAGGCTGACTCTTGATCCCGGGTATGCTCTGGCCCAGATTCAGAAGTCTATATGTAAAATGTGTTTCTGTACTAGCTGACTTGCATCAAAGCTGAGAGAAGTTCAGGATCCTATAAGACCAAGGACATTGCCCTCTAGATATCAAGGGAAGACAACAAACACATTGGAAAACATGACTTCCAAGAACACATAATCGTTCCCTTTGGAATCGTGTCTAAGGGAAAGAGTTCAGAATACCTTTGTGTACAAAAATAAAGATGATTAGAATAACTTTTGCCTTATTATTCAAATTACAAATGTTCACAAAGATCAATTACTTTAAAAATATTAATATCAATGAAATTTGATGAGTTTAAATTAACTTTTTGATGATTCTTTGAAGTTAGTGACTTAAATTTTTGTAGAATTCTAACACTCACGTTGATCCAAAAAGTTGATGGGTAATATTCCTGTTGAAATGTTTAGTAAGATGTGGCCATATAATATTTGCTTTATATATACAACTCCCAAAGTGTTTAGTAGAAGCTAAATGGAAAGTACCAGAATAAAATTACTCTAGTATTGGCATATTCAAACAGTACCCAGGGATACCTTCTGAATTATGCAAAATTTAAAGCAATCTCATTCTTAAGAGATAACTGGAAAAAAATCCCTTAAAATTTCAAAGAATTGACTTGTGAGTTCTTTGAAAACTCATATAGAATCACAAATGGGTTATGAATGTTGAGCAGCTATAAGACATCAGTATAAATCCATAACAAAGATGGGGAAAGCTGTTTAGATAAAATTGGAATGAGCAGTCTGAAACCTACAAATCTTTAACCAAATCGGAACCTCATTAAATTTGGAAAAGTTTCATTGAATACTTTTAGAGGTATTCCTCTCCACATTTCAAGTCTATTTCAAAGCAGGAATAAGAAATAAATAAGCTCATTCTGAGGGGGTTAGGTCTAGTTTTACTTTTGCAAATGCTTGACAAGCTCAACAAATATTAAATAATAGTAATAGTCGAGGAAAGTCAGGTCTCTAAGCTGTTCTTGATGAACAGAAATCAGGAAAGATTAACCAATCAAGATAAAAATCAGAAATCTTTTGAGCTTTCATTCACTTACATATAAATGGATGTGCTATTATTCGCTGTTACAATAGCTTATAATAAAATGCACAACTGTGATACTAATAAATAGGTTGTCTTCAGTTTGATTTTTAATTGCACTGTTCCTACACCGAAAATAATTTGAGGACTGTTAGCTTGGAAGAACTGGCTACAGAAATGGAAGGGTACAGTAGTGTTATCCTACTTTTTGGGTTTGCTGATCCTAAACGCCACTGCATTAATGAGTTTACATAAAAATGTATTTATTAATATTACCCTACTTTACATGCCGTCAATCATGGAACAAATTTGTACAGATAGAATATCCTCATATCAGATAGTAATTTCTGTAACATTCAACAAATCATCTTTAAATGTATGTAAATTTCTCCAAGCAGCTAAACATGTTTGTTTTCTCCCACTACTGAGACTCATTTGTTATGGTGTGAATATTTGTGTCCCTCCAAAATTCATATGGTGAAACCTAATCACCAATGTGATGATTTAAGGGGGTGGTGATATTTGGTGGTGATTAGATGGGATTAGTTTCCTTATAAAAGAGACCCCAGGCTAGGTACAGTGGCTCATGCCTGTAATGCCAGCACTTTGGGAGCCTGAGGCAGGAGGATAACTTGAGGTCAGGAGTTTGGGACCCTGTCTCTACAAAAAATTTAAAAATTAGCCAGGTGTGGTGGCATGCACTTGTAGTCTCAGCTACTCGGGAGGCTAAGGCAGGAGGATCGTTTGAGCCCAGGAGTTTGAGGTTGCAGTGAACTATGATGATGCCACTGCACTCTGGCCCACCAGGTGACAGAGTGATATCCTGTCTCAAAAATAAATAAATAAATAAAAAGAGAGACCTCAGAGAACTGCCACATCTCCTTCTGCCATGTGCGGATGCAGGGAGAAGACACTTTCTGTGAACTAGAAAGTGGGCCCTCACTGGACGCCAAATCTACCAGTGTCTTGATCTTGGACTTTCCAGCCTCCAGAACTGTGAGAAATAAAATTCTGTTGTTTATAAACTATCCAGTTTATGGTATTTTGTTATAGAAGCCTGAACTAATAAACCATTACTGTGTTAAAATGCACCAGAGAAATTTTACATAGGAGATTTTCATATATTTGCCAACAATTTTCCTTGGTAATATAAAATTTTGCTGTTATTAAATTCCTTTGATAATCAAATGTCAATGGTATCATAAATTTGTAAGATGATTCACAAAGCACTTCAATGCACACTAAATTGATTTTCTCCTCAATAAGTAAAATAAGTACCCTATTTTACTTATGAAGAAACCAAGGCTTTTAATTGACTAGTTGACATAATGTTGCCAATTCAGATGTTGTCCCAACAAGTGTCTTAAAAAGCTCAGACTCAGTAAATATAAAGTAAATAAAAGTGCATGAAAGCACAACTGCAAATATGATGGCAAATCTGAGAAAACACAGATAAAAACAAGGTACAAGAATGAACCCTTTCTTCATAAGCAAAGGTACCATGTGAGTTGTAAAGCATCTGAGTACCTACTACAGTATTATAAATGTAGCAAGGGCTCAGTAGACAAGAAGATGAAGGACGTATGGCAAAATATTAATAGATCATAGACATTATAGACAATCATGCCTGAATCCAAAATTCTGTCTATGTCATTTACTATTTGACACCTGGACACATCACCTCTCTAATCCTGTTTCTTCATCAGCAAAATGAGGATGATAATAATGCTTATCTTTTAAAGGGTGGTTAAAACTTAAATTTAATTAGGTTAAGTGGCTGGCATTTAATAAGTGATCAAAAATGTTAGCTCTTCTTTCCACTTCTTGAAGCTAAAGCAAGTAACAAGCACAAAACAGAAGAATCTGTAAACAGTAAACAGTTGTAAATGAAAAAAAAAACGACTTTCATGTATCAAGAATGGATGAGTAAGTCTTCCACACTCCCTGAAATTTTCAGCCAAGCATACAAGTATTATAATGTCAGCAGCATTTAAAAGTAATATTAATATTTCCAGAAAAAACATTTCAGTTTATCAATCCTCACATGTTTTCTAAGTAAGCTATTCAGTTGTCTTCTTTTTAAATTGTCCAGAGGTAATTTTGTGTGGCTTCACTTTATCACTCATATCATGCCTTAAAGTGAAATTATCCAAATTTCACCTTAATATGCAAACACAACTACTTTTCCCTTTTGACTCATCATGATCTATTATCAAAAATTCTTAGGGTTGCTTTGTTTTGAAAAGTAATATGCCTCCCTCATCATGTTTAAATAGATATCTATAAAGTGTTGAATATAGTTTCCAGATCACTCTTTCTCCGTGTTCTTCCATTTATATGGCAAACACACGTACATGCTATGAATGGCACAGCGTGGTCAGGACGAGTAAGTACCAAACATTGTAACATAAAAATATTCCCACTGTTCCATCATTTTTTTTTGTTTTAATTCAATCAATGACCCAATTCCATTAACTATGTTTACTTTAAATTAAATAATCATTTGGTTAACTTTAGAAGATAAAAACTAAAATGGTAACAATAGTCAATAAATCTTCAAATGGTGATAATTTGCACATTGTAAATCTTGTGATTTGTGCCAAAAACTGTATGGACTGTAGACATATCCTGTGAAATATCAACTTATTCATTATACAGAGGGTGCATTTTTGAAAACTAATGATCAGTTTGGCAAGTAACGTTCTCTGATAAACAGCCTGAAATTGATTTAAAAATTTTAGAGAAGTCGATGTGACAAAGCACTTTTGCTCATTATTTGGTTTTCAAAGGACCACGTGATATAACTAACATATCAACACTCGTACTTAAATGGCTATTGACATTAAATGTATCTTTGAGAACCTTTAAGGTATTATCTATGCAAAAAGAAAAAAAGGTAGAGTTAAAAGTTTACAATTTAAGTCATCTTAGTGCCTGGATCTAAATTTTTAAAGAAGCAATTCACATATGCTTTTGCCTGGCTTTGAGATCTATTAAATAACATGGCTGTCAGGCTGGATGAAGAGAATCCCTCCTGGACACTTGCTCCTGCTCTTCCTAGCCAAGAAGAGGGTCCTTAATATATTTGACCTTGACTTCCACAAGTGACAATCTATGCCCGCTAAAACTCATGGTGAGATAGTCTAGTATGGGTACACTGGCCTTGCCATGCCAACCTTAGCCTGAAGAATGATTCATTTGGTAGGAAAACTGTATCCCTTTATACTATATTTTCGATGTTCTCCAATCACTTTACCCAGTTATCTCAGGTGAGCAGCACTTTACAGTGGGTAAAATGTGATCATCTTGCTATTCACGTCTAACTTCAGATATATAACAATCAGAAACTAAGCAAAGTAAGGGGAATTAAAATGGAACTTTGAGCTGATAAGCCATAACCACTCAGTAATGAGTTGTGATTTATCTTTTTTAGGATACCAACTCTCTTCCTTATTTCCTAGACAACTGTTAGCTTTGAAGGGTAAATGCTTTTATTCTATTTCCTTCTAACTTTTTGACTGCCTTCTGACTGCCTATCTTCTGAGGCATCCTCTCTCTATAATGAAAGGATAAAATTATGTTTTCTCAACTATTAAATTTTCATTGGGTCTGAAAACTGAAAGAGAATCATATCTGGGAATAGGAACTCCTGAGATTTATTTCCAGTTTCATTGCTGGTTGTGACACTTAAGACAACTCATTTACATTCTTTTATACTCTCATTTACAATGTGCTCATGCACTTGCAGTCTCTGTCACCAAAGTACAGACAGTAAGAGATTTCCAAGTAAAGAAGATAAAAATTGGAAATGAGTTATCTCACCAGAGGACACAGAGACTAGCTCAGGTCTTTGGGTCCCCACAGAACACCTCACCCATTCTATAAGGACTCTGAAACTCTCTCAACTATTGAGTTGACTCTCTAGTCCTTGAGCTCATAGTGGAAACCAAGAACAACATAGCAACAATTGACAATAAATATGCTCTTTCCTAAAACCACCAATAAATATACTGGCTCAAACGTTTAAAAAAATACTATAATCTTTCTATTTGTTATGCACTCATTTGAGTGAGATTCAAGGACACTATCTGGCACCTTGCTTCGTGTCCTTCCTCATTATCAGAGTGTACACACATCTTATTCTTGTATAGATAAGTGGTCAACCAGCCAGAGAGATGCACTGAATAGACAAATCCACAAATGAGAAGCAACAAAGGTTATCCTTTGCTGCTCACCAAAAAAATCTTATTTTTTGCAGCTGAATTGTAGCTCATAAAAGCATGCCCGTGGACTTCATACATTTGAGTAAAGGAACAAAATAACTCACAATTCAAAGGGGAGATGAGAAGAGACCCAAATCCTTTCTACCAGACATACAATGCCCTGTCCACCTAATAGTTAACATTTTTAGCACTTACCATATGATAAATGTTTTGTTGAGATTATCCCACTTGATCCTCACAAAACTCTTGTTTAGCAGGTAATATCATCCCCATTTTACGGAGGAAGAAACTGAATCTAAAATACATTAAGTCAGCAGTCCCCAATCTTTTTGGCACCAGGGACCAGTTTCATGGAAGTCAATTTTTCCACAGACAGGGTGTGGGTGATTTGGGGATGATTCAAGTACATTACATTTATTGTGTACTTCATATCTATTATTATTACATTGTAATATATAATGAAATAATTATACAAACCTCTCTGCTAATGATCATCTGTATTTGCAGCCACTCCCCAGCACTTAAATCACCAACTCAGCTCCACGTCAAATCATCAGGCATGAGATTCTCATAAGGAGTGCACAACCTAGATCTCTCACATGCGCAGTTTACGGTAGGGTTCGCACTCCTGTGAGAATCTAATGCCACCCCTGATCTGACAGGAGGCAGAACTCAGGCAGTGATGTGAGCGATGAGGAGTGGTTGTAAATACAGATGAAGCTTTGCTAGTTCACCCACCACTCACCTCCTGCTGTGCAGCCTGGTTCCTAACAGGCCACAGACCAGACTGGTATTGGTCCTCAGCCTAGGGGTTGGGGACCGCAGCATTAAGTAACTTGCTCAGGATAAACCAATATAACCCGGGCAATTTGACTCCACACCATACTCTTATCTCCTAGGCCTTCTTGGCTTTCTATCCCCATTGTCCTAGCGCAGGAGTTGGCAAACTTTTTTCTGTGAAGTGCCAAATAGTAAATACTTTAGGCTTTCAACCACATGGTCTCTGTTGAAACTACTCAACTCTGCCATTGTAGAGCAAATCAGCCATAACAACACTGAAACAAATGGCCATGGCTATTTTCCAATTAAACTTTATTTATGGGCACTGAAATTTGGATTTCATATAATTTTCTATATAACAAAGCATTCTTCTTCTTTTGATTTTTCCAACCATTTAAAAAAATGTAAAAACCCTTTTTAGCTTACAGGCCCTATAAAAACAGCCCACTGCCGTGGGCTAATGTGGCCCAAAGACTGTAGTCTGTTTACCCCTGAGTTAGCCAATGCAAAAGTGGGCTACATAATATACATCCATAATTCTGTGTGTGCCCCAACCTTCCCTGAGACATCCTTTCTTACTCCTATGCCAAGGATGTCATTTGGGTTGGCTTTCAAAGACATTTATTTCCCCAAGCTCCTTCTCTGACTAGTCTCCCTTTCTCTTTGACACACAGCCCTCAGTTTCTTAAATTAACACACAACCCCCTTCATCTATAACATCAGAAAGTAGCTCAAACTTTTGATAATGACCTTTTCAAAGTATTTTGTGTGCCTTTATGTGGTGGGGCGAATAGTAACTTTATTAATGGGGTAACTAAGAGGGGAAAAATGGACCCATTATTCCAGCTTCGTGCTTTGACGTTTGACATCGCCATAGTCAATCTGCCATCACTCTGCCATCAGTGCTCTTTTAGGGTCTTCAGTGTCATTAGAATCATAATGTATTATGCTTAACAAACTTTACATTCAATTTTAACAATGCCACCTAAATGTTCTATGGGTCATAACTTTGGTTTTATAAATAATCACTTAAGTCCAGACTATTTCCATGGTAAAGGCTATGAATAAGGGGCATGAATGCCACTTGAGAATTGGCTAGTACCACTGTCTCTGTCCCTTACTAGCAGGAGCTCTATCTATTTTGCCTTCTATATTTTATACTTTTGAACTGCTTTCTCTTGAGTCCTTTCTTTTTCTTTTCTACATTGCTTCCTTGTAACTTTCTTTCTATTATCACCTGCTAGACTCAGCATGGGGTAAGAGAAGGAGTGCTAAACTTGTACAGTATTGAAAAGAACTCATGCGTCAGTCAGAACCTTTTCGATTCTAAGAGACGGAAACCAAACAAAAACTAGCCAAATAAAAGAGCAGGTGTGGAGGGCAGGGAGAGAGAGAAAGAAAGAGAGAGAGAGGCAGGAAATGTTTTTATGCATAGTTAGATCCAATTCAAATGATAGCATTAAGGCTGTTTCTTTTTCCAACTCTTCACTATAGCTCTGCTTATTTCTACTTGCCTTCTTTACCAAAAGGCTTTCTCTATGTGGCAACAAGATAGTGGCCAGTAGCTTCAAACCCATGTCATTCTTACAGCTCCCAATCCCAGATAAAACAATAGTGTATTTCCCAATAGCTCTTGTAAAGTCCCAGAGTAGCTTTTGATTGGGCTGTGTTGGGTCACCTGGATATCACTGAGCTAATTATTCTGACTAGAGTCATGAGATACAGTTTTTGGCCAGGTCTGGGACTGTTCCCACCCCACACCCATGTGGGAGACCAACATAAATGAAAGCATGCAAACTTAGCAGAATCACAGTGCAATGACAGTGGAGTGGTTCTCCAAAGGAAGGTATGTTGAGAAGACTAACACCTGTCCATGAATTAGGGTTTGCGAATGACTTCTACTAAAGCAACTGTATGACACCAAATTATTCAAGGTCCAATATAAAATTGAGAAACCCTGCATATGCAACAGATCAGAAATATTTGTATCTATAAAATATATGAGGGACTACTGTGATTTAGGCCTGTCAGTGGACAGTAAGGTTACCCTAAGAATTCTTTTGCCTTTATTGAGTATAAGGACCTAATCTTTATTGATTGATTTCTTAGACTAGGAGATATCTAAGAGGTATGCTATCACCATCCACAAAATTCTATCTATATATTAAGTCTTTCTAATGTTATTCAGTAAAACTGTTATTATATTAGCATCTTGATTTTATAGATATAGAATGAGACTTAGAGAGTTTAGTAGGTAGTAGTGACAGGATTTAAACTCCATTGTTGTTGTTGTTTTTCCTGTGTCTCTTTGATTCCAAATTTATGTTCTTCCCTGCTACTATGCTGTCCTGTAACCCTTAGAGCTAAGGGGAGATTGGCTTCTATAGATGCATTCTTATAGCATTTATAGACACATGGTGAGATGTGTTCTACAGAGCAAACCACTCCCCCCGCCCAAATATTTTCATGTAGTTTATTTGGGCAGTAATCATCAGGGCAGTTATTTGTGATTTAAACACTAGAGAGGTTTCAGGGTGTGGGTTCCTGTAATCTACCCAAAGTGTTTTCTTTCTCCTATGTAGGGAAGGTTTTCTAAGTATAAATAATCAAAAATCTCATATGGCAACAATATTCTGCCAGATCCTTATTCTAATCAAATGAGATGTGTGTGGTAATACTCTATTTACACAACAATCCTATTTATACAACAATCCTATCTTCATTTCCTGTTAACTTCAACTCAGTACTCAGAATTTTTGCTCCTGGATCAACAGAGAAAGCATTTCACATAAACTAAGATTATTGAGAAAGCAGAATATCCTGTAAATCTCTTTCTTGGCCTTAGAAACTGGCAGCATGATTAAAGCATGCTTCTTTAGTTTAGACTTGTACAAATGGCATTCTTAAACTAACAGAAAATTCTCTTTAAGGACTCTTCTTACAGCCTCTTAAGAATTTAATCATACTCTATTTGCAGATAATATGATCTTCTATATAGAAAATTCTAAAAAATCCTCTAAAAAACTATTAGAACTAATAATCGAATTCAGGAAGGCTGCAAGATGAAAAATTAATATATAAAAATCGTATTTCTGCATACCAGCAATAAACAATCCAAAAATGAAATTAACAAAATAATTCTGATTATAACATCATCAAAAATAATAAAGTGCTTAAGAGTAAGTCACACAAAAAAGATACAAGACTTTGGCACTGAAAACTATAAAACATTATTGAAAGACATAAAAGAAGGCCTAAATAATGGACAGACATCTCCTATTTATGGATTGGAAAACTTAAGATTGTTAAGAAAGCAATGATCTCCAAATTGATCTACAGATTCGACACAATCTCTGTCAAAATTTCAGTTGCTGTTTTTTGCAGAAATTGATAAGATAATCTTAAAATTCATACGGAAATGGAAAAGTCGCAGAAGAGCCAAAACAATCTTGATAAAGAAGAGAAAATTTAGAGATCTCACATTTCCTAATTTCAAAGCATGCTGTCAGGCTATAGTAATCAAGACTATGTAGTACTGGCATAAGGACAGATATATAAATCAATGGAATAGAATTAGAAGACCAGATATAAACCCTCATATTTAGACCTAATTGATTTTCAACAAAAGTGCCAACACAATTCAATGGGAAAAGAATAGTCTTTTCAATAAAAGGTGCTAAACAATTGGATATCCACATACCAAAGAATTAAGGTAGATCCCTACCTCATACCTTATAAAAATTAATTCAAAATGGATCAAAGATATAACTGTAAGAGCTAGGACCATTAAAATTCTTAGACAAAAACATACCTTGGATTAGGCAATAGTTTCTTAAGACACCAACACATAAGCAACAAAAGAGGAAAACACATAAATTGGACTTCATCAAAATTTTAAAAATTTTATGCATCAAAGAAGTGAGTAACAACCCAAAAAATGGGAGAAAATATTAATAAATTGTATGTCTGATAAGAGAATTGTATCTAGAATTCAAAAACTCTAGCAACTCAATAACATAAAGAAAAATAGGACAATTTTAACATGGGCAAAAGGATCTGAATAGACATTTCTCCAAATAAGATTTACAACTGATCAGTAAGCATATGAAAAGATGTTCAACATCATTAGTCGTCAGAGAAACGCAAATCAAAATCACAATTAGATACCACATCACCCCAACAGAATAGCTATAATAAAAAAGACAAACAATAACAAGTGTTGGTGAGACTGTGGAGAAATGAGAACCATAATGCAATGCTGTTGGAAATGTAAAATGGCAAAGAGGCTTTGAAAAACAGTTTGGCAGTTCCTCTGAATTAAAACATATAGTGAGCATTTGACTCAGAAATTGCACTCCTAAGTATATACCCAAGAGAAATGAAAATATATATCCACACAAAAACATGTACACAAATGTTTATAACAGTATTAATTATAATAGTCCAAATGTTTATCAATGGATGAACAGATAAACAAAAAGTGGCATATCCATATAATAGAATATTATTCTGTAATAAAAAGGATTGAAGTATTGATACATGCTAGAATATGGATGAGTCTTGAAAACACTATGTTAATTAAAAGAAGGCAATCACAAAAGGCCACATATGATTCTAAATTATATGAAATGTACAGACTAAGTAGTTCCACAAAGACAGAATGTAGATTCATGGTTGCCTGGGATGAGAGAAAAGGGAGGTTGCAAGGAAATGCAGTGTAACTGCTAATGGGTAGGGAGTTTCTTCAGAGAGTAATAGAAATGTTCTAAAACTGATTCGGTGATGGCTGTACAACTGTGTGCATAGACTGAAAACCATACATTTTAAATGGGTAAATTGTATGGTATGTGAAATATATCTCTATAAAGCTGTTATTTTAAAAAAGATATAATCATAACTAACTTGCATAAGACATTTTGAGTTATTTTGAACTAAACTTTTTGACGCTCTGAGATCTCATTTAATTCAACATACATTTTTTAAGTACCTTTGTCAAAGGGGCCACAAAGATGAATAAGACCTAGTCTCTACCCTCAGGGTAATCTCAATCTAATAGTGAGACAAGACAAGCAAGTAAATATAAAACAAGCTAATATTAGACAATATATGGTATATTAGTGAGGGTCATACTAGCTGCTCTAAAATAAACCCCAAAATTTCAGTAACTTCACACATTTATTTCTGCTCATGATAATCCAATGCAGGTGTCAGCCTTCCATATGATTTAGGCACTTTGGTATCTTTTATTTTGCAGCTCTGCCATCCTCTAGTGCCCCACAGTCATCTGTATCAAGATGAGAAAAGGTAAAAGACAGCAAGCAGAGAAAATCTGCCTGTTTCATTACTTCCTTGGCCATGCTTCATTTCTTCCATTTGCAATAACTTGTCCCAAGAGCCCACCTAAATGCAAGAGTATCCAAGAAAAATAGTTTTCAGCTGGATAGCCACTCCCAAGTGATAATTATACACAAATGGAAAAGTTTAATCCTGCTGAAATTAAATAAGGAATTTACTGGTTTATATAACTGAAATTTATTAGTTTGATACCATCACATTTGTGTGTTTTTGCTTTTTTTGCCTATGCTTTTGAGGTCATATCCAAAAAAATCATTGCCCAGACCAATGTTGCAGAGCTTTTTGACTATTTTGCAGAGTTTTCTTCTAGTAGTTTTGCGGTTTTAGGTCTCATATTTAAGTCTTTAATCCATTTTGAGTTGATTTTTGTATATGGTGTGAGATAAGGGTCCAGTTTCATTCTTCTGCATGAGGATATCCAGTTTTCCCAAGACCATTTATTGAAGAGACTGTCCTTTTTCCATTATGTGTTCTTGGTACCAAAAATATTTGCAAACTGTACACCTGATAAGGAGTTAATATTCAAAATATATAAGGAATTCAAATAACTCAATAGCAAGGAAACAAATAATCAATTAAAAAATGGGCAAAGGACCTGAACAGACATTTTCCAAAAGAATATATAAAAATGGCCAACAGATACATGAAAAATTCTCAGCATCAGTAATCATTAGGAAAGTGCAAATTAAAACCACAATGAAATATCTGTTAGAATAGCTTTTATCAAAAAGATGAAAGATAAATGTTGGTGAATATGCAGAGTAAAGGGAATATATTGTACATTGTTGGTGGGAGTGTAAATTAGTAAAGCAGTTATGAAAAATGGTATGGAGGCACCTCAAAAAACTAAAAATAGTACCATGTGCTCCAGTAATACCACTTCTGGGTATATATCCAAAGGAATGAAATCAGTATGTTGTAGGAATATCTACACTCCCATGTTCATTGTAGCATTATTTACAATAGCCAAGATATAGAATCAACCTAAGCATCCACCCATGAATGAATGAATAAAGAAAATGCAGTATATATTCACAACAATATTATTCAGCATGTACAAAGGGAGAAATTGTGACTCTCAAAATCTAGAGACTTACCAAGTAGAACATGAAAAGGTCTTGAGGTTTGCAAGAGATAAAGAGCCTCTAGACTAATGTTAGGGATGTTACTATGATTCTCTGCCTGGAAAGGAACAGCCATTGGCTATTCTACATAACAGTGACCTCCAAAGTGGAGTGTAGAAGATGATCCTTTGGAGTGTGAGAAGAAAAAGATTTCGTTTATAATTTACAGGATGTTATTGACGTAATTGTATGCAGCGGTTCTTTGATTATCTTGTGACAAAGTGCTTAAAGGAGTTGTAGAGCTTAAAGATGCATTAGGCATTTTTCTTTTATTAAAAGATAAGTGTTTCAAGTGTGCCAACCTTTGCTCTGATGACAAAAGGCTCTCAGTAATGTGTTACCTAGAATGTACTTTTAAAAAGCATAAGCACCCCATCTACCTTCAAAGGAAAAGTGATATTTTAACAATAATGGAGAAGACATCTTATTTTCAAAAGAAAGTTACAATATGCAGATATCATCTTAAAAAGAAGTGTTTGGAAATATTTGTAACATTTTGTGCTTTTATTGCTAAAACTATGTGTGCCACCTGTAAAAACAAATAAAAGCCATATATTTGCACCCTTAAAATTTGAAAACACGATAGAAAAAAATGACAAAAGACATAAACTATTCACAGAAAAAGAAAAACAAATGGTCCTTAAACATGAAAAAAATGCTCACGTTCACATCTAAGGTATTAAAGTTAAAACTACAAGATAGCATTCCTCATATATACTGACAATAAAGTCTGTTAGTGTAATGTGGAGAAATAGTCACTCTCTTAAATTGCTGGTGAATGTACAAAATGTTACAATCCCAATGGAAGGGCATTTGGTAATGTCTAACAAAATTACATGGCTTTACTTTTTGATCTAGCAATGCAATTTCTAGGCATCTACCTTGAAGATACAATGCCAAAAGTATGAATCATATGCACTAGGTTATTCACTGAAGAATTATTTGTAATAAGGAAACATTGGAAACAACCTAGTTATCCATTCATAAGGTACTGGTTGTATAAACTATGATACAGTGACACAGTGAGGTACAAGCAACATTAAAAAAAATGAAGGAAGATTTGCTGATTTGCTTATTTTCACAAAAAGAAATATACAAAAGATGAGTGTGAAACCATCTGGTCCAGGACTTTTCTTTACAGGTGAAAAACCATACCACGCTCATGGGTCAGCAGAATCAATATTGTTAAAATGTCTATACTACCCAAAGTGATCTACAGATTCAATACAATCCCTATTAAAATACCAACATCATTTTTCACAGATCTAGAAAAAATAATTCTATGCTTCATATGAAACCAGAGAAGACCCTGTATAGGAAAAGAAATCTTAAGCAAAAAGAACAAATTGGGAGGCATCAATTTATCAGACTTCAAGCTATACTACAAGGCCAGCTATTCAGGAGGCTGAGGCAGTAGGATTGCTCGAGCCAAGAAGTTTGAGTTTGCTGTGAGCTATGCTGATGCCACAGCACTCTAACCCGGGCAACAGAGTGTGACTCTGTCTCAAAAAAAAAAAAAAAAAAAAAATCCTCATATAGCCATCTAATCTTTTTTTTTTTTTTTTTTTTTTTTGAGACAGAGTCTCACTTTGTTGCCCAGGCTAGAGTGAGTGCCATGGCGTCAGCTTAGCTCACAGCAACCTCAGACTCCGCGGCTTAAGCGATCCTACTGCCTCAGCCTCCCGAGTAGCTGGGACTACAGGCATGCGCCACTATGCCCGGCTAATTTTTTCTATATAGATTTTTAGTTGTCCATATAATGTCTTTCTATTTTTAGTAGAGACGGGGTCTCGCTCAGGCTGGTCTCGAACTTCTGACCTTGAGCAATCCACCCGCCTCGGCCTCCCAGAGTGCTAGGATTACAGGCGTGAGCCACCGCGCCCGGCCTAATCTTTGATAAAGCAGACAAAAACATACTCTGGGGAAAAGAATCTTTATTCAAAAAATGGTGCTGGGAAAACTGGATAGCCACATGTAGAACACTGAAACAGGATCCGCACCTTTAATCTCTCACAAAAATCAACTCACGGTGGATAACAGACTTAAACCTAAGGCGTGAAACTATAAGAATTGTAGAAGAAAATGTTGGAAAAACTCTTATAGGCATTGGCCTAGGCAAAGAATTTATGAACAAGACCCCAAAGGCAATTACAGCAAAGACAAAAATAAATAAATGGGACCTGATCAAATTAAAAAGCTTCTGCACAGCCAAGGAAACTATGGTGAGAGCAAACAGACAACCTACAACCTACAGAATGGGAGAAAATATTCACATTTTACAAATTCAATAAAGGGCTGATAACTAGAATCTATATAGAACTCAGGAAAATCAGCAAGAAAAAAACAAACATTCCCGTTAAAAAGTGGGAAAGGACGTGAACAGAAATTTTTCAAAAGAAGATAGACTAATGGCCAACAAACGTATGAAAAAATGCTCAACATCCCTAATCATCAGGGAAATGCAAATCAAAACCACAATGAGATATCACTTATCTCGAGTGAGAATGGCTTTCGTCAAAAAGTCCCAAAACAATAAATGTTGGAGTGGATGCGGAGAGAGAGGAACATCCATACACTGCTGGTGGGACTGCAAACTAGTACAACCTCTGTGGAAAGCAATATGGAGATATCTCAAAGAGCTACAAGTAGAACTACCATTTGATCCAGCAATCCCATCACTGGGCATCTACCCAAAAGAACAAAAGACATTCTATAAAAAAGACACCTGCACTAGAATGTTTATAGCAGCACAATTCACAATTGCAAAGATGTGGAAACAACCCAAGTGCCCATCAATACATGAGTGCATTAATAAAATGTGGTATATGTATACCATGGAGTTCTGAGCTACAAAAAACAATAGTGATCTAGCACCTCTTGTATTATCCTGGATAGAGCTGGAGCCCGTTCTACTAAGTGAAGTATCACAAGAATGGAAAAACAAGCACCATGTGTACTCACCATCAAATTGGTTTTAACTGATCAACACTTAAGTGCACATATGGGAGTGGGGAGGAGGGGATGGGAATATTCACACCTAATGGGTGCAGTGCACACTGTCTGGGGGATGGACACACTTGAAGTTCTGACTCGGGTGGGGCAAGGGCAATATATGTAACTTAAACATTTTTACCCCCATAATATGCTTAAATAAAAAAAAAGACATATAGAAAGGATAGGCCGGGCGCGGTGGCTCATGCCTGTAATCCTAGCACTCTGGGAGGCCGAGGCGGGCGGATCGTTTGAGCTCAGGAGTTCGAGACCAGCCTGAGCAAGAGCAAGACCCCATCTCTACTAAAAATAGAAAGAAAATTAGCTGGACAACTAAGAAATATATAGAAAAAATTAGCCGGCATGCTGGCGCATGCCTGTAGTCCCAGCTACTCGGGAGGCTGAGGCAGAAGGATTGCTTGAACCCAGGAGTTTGAGGTTGCTGTGAGCTAGGCTGATGCCACAGCACTCTAGCCCAGGCAACAGAGTGAGACTCTGTTTCAAAAAAAAAAAAAAAAAAAAAAAGAAAGAAAGAAAGGATGGAAGTACTAACTAGAAACTTATCATAAAACAATAAAAATGGGGTTGGGGAGAGATGGAGGAGATAGAGTAGCAGCAGGTCTTCTCTGAGTATATCTTTTCTACATAACATTAATTTTTAAACTATGCAAATGCTTTATTTATTAAAAATTAAATGAAACTATAAAACACAAACTTTTAAACACAGATAGAAACACATAAGCATAATGTATATGAAACATAACATAATCATACAGAGAAAATTATTATTTAAAGTAACTTTTACCACAATACTCTGCTTGCACATCCTTAATTCGATATATTCAAAAGACAAAAAGAACTGCAAAGAAAACTCAGTAGGTTTCTTTTTATTAGTAATATTGATTGTAATTTTGAAACTAACTTAGACGTATCGTAGGAAAAGTAAATAATAAGTATATATACATGTATGTTTATATGTGATTAGGCACCAATATTTTCAAAGTAAGAAAAAGAAATACAATAAAAAAAGAACAAAATTCGGTCATTTGCGGCAACATGGATGAGCTTGAAGAATATTATGTTAAGTGAAATAAGCCAGGAACACAAAAATAAATACCTCATGTTCTCACTCATATGTGGAAGCTAGAAAAGTTGATCTCATAGAAGAATGAGGAATGTGGAGCTACACAGGGGACAGTACATTTACGATGAAAGGATCAAGAGGTCACCATCTTAAGCAAATGATCAAACTTACTGTCATGAGTATTAAGTGCAGCCAGACCTAATGTGCCTACCAATATGATGCAAATTAAATTAATCTCAACTTGAAATATTCTAGCCAAAACATTTAATCTTAAGTTAATCAAGCTTCTAGAGACCTTACTTGTAGTTTTTAAGAAATACATGAGATTTTTTTTTTAGAAGTTAAACAGTACCAGGAAGAAACAATAAGACAAATCCAGAATCCAGGAGATTCTGCAGGACAGCAGTCCTAGACTCTTAAAAAAAAGTTGGTGTCATAAAAATAAAGGAGGTGGAAAACATGTATTCTCTCCAAGAGAGGCCAAAGAAACAAAAAAAATGTAATATGTGAACCTACATTTCACATTGGCCCAAAAAGAGATATAAAAGAAATTCTTGGGATAATGGGGATATTTTTATATGGACTAGATATTAGATGGTATTAGGGAATTATTGTCATTTTTCTTAGGTGCAATATTAGCATAATGGTTATATAATAATGGTCTTTATTATTAGTAGAGGCAAGCAGATTATGTAAGAGAAAGCACTATGATGTCTGCAATCTACTTCTAAATTATTTAAAACAAAAACAAATGTAGTAACTCAATCTAACCAAAACCTTTACTAAATTGGTAGTTGGAACTGAAAGTTGATAATCAGTATGTAATAAAAATGCAGCCAACAATACACTCCTTTCATTTGAACTTATATATTTTTGTGAAGTACCTTTTTTGACTACGACAACCATTAAAACCAGATATCAACATATACTGAATTTAGAACTGGGCCATTAAATCACTGTATCACAAACTATTAAACCAAGAATTTAAAAGTAATGAACTATATCCAGTAACATGGCTCTCACTAAAATATGATTAATATGTATAACATTCCTAACAACATATAGTGAGAAGAAAAAGGTTCTTTGGACTATTAAAAATAAAATATAGAATATTTTCAGGCATTTTTATTCCAACTTTATCTCCTTTTTCATTTGTATTTGGATAATATGCATTACAATGTGCATAAACTGTTATTACACTAGTACATGTACATTCCTAAGAATCGTTCTAATAAATATTCATCTCATCTATTCATGATTTTTACTTTCAGTAAGGGTTTTGACTGGCTTGAGTGGTACGATATGAGTCAATGTGTAAGGAAGCTTTAGCCCTTTGTGTGAACAAATCTTGAAGCACACAAAACGTTGAGAAAGAAACTACATCAGTTGCTGGCGCTGCTGTAACATAGCACCACAAATTGGGTGGATTAAAACAACAAAAACTTACTCTCTCACAGTTCTGGAGGCTATAAGGCTGAAATCATGGTATCGCAGGAGTGGTTTCTTCTCTGGGAAGATCTGCTGTGTGCCTCTCTTCTACCTTCTGGTGATGGCTCGCAATCCTTGGCATTCCTTGGTTTGTAGGTGCATCACTCCAGTCACTGTCTCTGTCTTCATCTCTTTTTATAAAGACACTAGTCATATTGGCATTAAGGGCCCACTCTAACTCCAGTATGACCTCATCTTAACTACTTACATCTACAATAAACCTATTTCCACATAAGGTCACAATCTGAGTTATGGGGGGTTAGGACTTCAACATGTCTTTTGGGGGGGACATAATTCAACTCATAATTGAACCCTAACTTATATTTTCTTCATCTTGTTCTGTGTGGGGATTCTCTGTCTTAGTCTCTTCTTCCAGTATTTATGCATTCACACATTTAGTGGAAAAGGATCAGGAGAAAGAAAAGAAAACACAGCTCTAAAATGTCTCCAGACATTTTGTGCTGTGATTCATTTTACAATATTTGAACTAGAAATAATTATTTTGAGACTGTTAGAATTGTTATGATGTCTTATCATGAAATAGATTTTTTATTTTTCCAAATAACAGAAATGAGGACTGTGAATTCTATCCTTGCAGTTTCCTAATCCACATTTGAAAGCATGACTCTTTTTTACTAAATTTTCCCCGGTTTTTAAATTCTAAGCTTCACCCTTTAGCACTATTATAATTCTTCTTCTCTTCAAGTTATCAAATCCAACATGTACAGTGTCTCTTTAAAATGACTTTTCTGAAGATTATTACCTTCAAAGTCTGATTTATCTTCCTTTTAAACTATGGATCCTACTTCCTTTGACATGATATGTTCCTACATTTCACTTCTAACCAATAAATCTTAAGGCTCATCAGTGTGTGATCTGTTTAATTGATTGGATGCATTTGCAACTGCATTCCTAATAGATACATTAGGCTCAAGTTAAAAGGAGGAAATGTTTGGTTTGTTGTTCTCAGTTTTTCTAAATACAGAAGAGTGGACATTGATTCCTATATCCCAGTCTGCTTCAAGTTGTTCTGTGTTGTTTAATATGGTTTCAATTGGACAGGCAGCAGGAAAATCCTATTTAGTGCACAAATGTAAAGAAGAAAAACCTCTTCTGTAAGAATAAAGCCACTATGGTGGCTATTTAATAAATATTAAGTAATAACAGCAGTACTCATGGGGAAAATAGTACAAAATAGTTTCTTATTATTAGACAAAAAAAGCAATCACACATTTTAAAGGCCAAATGACTTGGAAAAAGCATGCTATATTTATAAACTGTTAAATAAGCATTTATTCCATTTATTGAAATTCCCCTTTTAAGGTGTAAAGAATATTGTATTTAGAAAGTCATATTTCCTATTCCCCAAGGTGAGTACACTGCGCGAATTCCACAATTACACATTGTACTCCAAAGATTTCTGCTCACTCATTCCAGGCCTTCAGAAAATTTGTAAAGCGTAGCTTGTCTCAGAGCTATTCTTATTCCCCCTTTTTCTTTCTTCCTTCCTCCTTTCATGCCCTCCTGCTCTCTCTGTAGCCCTCAAAATCTGCCCTCAAGTAATGATCTGATAGTTCCTTCACAATAAGCCAGTGGTTTTCAAATTGTGTTTCCTGAACCAGCAACATTGGCATCACCCAGGAACTTGTTAGCAATGCACATTCTCAGGCCTCATCCCAGACCTACTAAGTCAGAAACTCTGCGGGTGGAGCCCAGCAATCTGTGTTTCAACAAGACCTCCTGATGTTTGAGAACCATTGTACATATCCAGAAATGACTGATAGGTTTTTATATGTTAGCCATACCAGGAATACTTGGATATTTTTAGAAAAGGGAAAGAACTAAATTTCTAGTTAAGGAATTTTAGTCACCAGCCAATCAGTAGGGAAGGTAAAGTTTAAACAAGGGCTCTTCCTGATTTTATGACGCCATCTCTATTCTTAAGGCAGCTCTGCCTAACATAAGCAATTTATGCATTTATTCATTCAGATACCCATCAAATATTTATTTAAGGGTTCAACAAGACACTATACTAGTTGCTAGAGACATAAGGACTCAGTTCTTGCCCTCAAGACACATCCCATTTAGTGGCAGAGATTGACAATCAGATAATTAGAATACAATATTGTAAATACATTTATAGAGGTATACACAAAGTGCTAGGCACACAGAGGAGGGATCAGGAGTGGGATGAATTGAAGGCCAATGACAGTAGCACTTTGGTGACAGCCTTGTGCCTACCTGGCTACATGAGAGTGGTACAATC
Organism: Eulemur rufifrons; assembly: GCF_041146395.1. Taxonomy (NCBI): domain Eukaryota; kingdom Metazoa; phylum Chordata; class Mammalia; order Primates; family Lemuridae; genus Eulemur; species Eulemur rufifrons. The sequence continues at coordinate 70,045,774 of NC_091012.1, forward strand.
CTAGGATTCCCAACTGGGCTTCCCAGAGTCCCTGAGTCTGAGGAGACATTGCTGTCCAGTGATCCTGAAATTAGCAAACTACACATAAGATTTTATGATGCTTTTTATAGTTGATTCTGATGGGGTGGTGGGCTTTATCCCAAATAACCTAGAATAGCAGTTCTCAAAGTGATCAAGATTGTTTAGGGTGAAAGGCAGGAGCTATCCTAAAAGTACTATTCTCTTTAGTTGGCCGTATGTGTTATTTTTATAATTTTCACGTATCAAACTAGAGCTCCACTAATTTCTGTCAGAGAGTTCGATTTGTCTTTTGCACCATTAGAATTAATGTTCTAATGGCAAGAGTAAACTCCCTGGGCCCATAGACCATGTCACTGTGATAGCCAAATTAATCAGAAGCACTTTCTATGTTGACTGTGGCTGATTTAATCTTGCGGCCCCAATTCTATACTATGTAAATTCTGTCCAGAATGCATAATTGTGCCCCCATTCATGGGTTTTTAAATAATAGATTTTAAAAATAAAATAACATTTAAAATGTTTTAAAGTGTCTATTGTAATAACTTTCATTGAATTTATGATATCTTAAGCTTCCTTGCGGATTATAAAATATTAAATGAATCCTATAGACCTTTGTATTCACCTTGAGGTACTTTTAAATATAAACTTCATATTTCTTTTTGCTTAAAGGCCTATTCATTGCAATAGAGACCAGTGCTATGGTTTAAAAGTTGGGTCCCTCATTGGAACTTAATCCCCATTGTGGAGGTATTAAGAGGTAGGGCCTTTAGGAGGTGATTAGGTCATGAGGGCTTTGCCTTCATGATGGGATTAGTGTCCTTATAAAAGAGGCTTGAGGGAGCCTGTTTTACTATTCCACCCCTTCACCATGTGAGGACACAGAAGACACCATCTATGAGGAACAGGCCCTCACCAGACATTGAATATGGAAGCACCTTGATCTTGGACTTACCAGCAATAAATTTCTGTTGTTTATAAATTACCAGTCTAAGGTATCTTGTTACAGCAGTCTACATGGACTAAGACAACCAGGAAATACATCAATTATGATTAACACTCATTCAACAAATATTTGAAGGTTTATTATTTGTACTTACCTTGTTCCATATTGTCTCCATGAATGTTGGCACTGTCTCTCTTTTGTTTACAGCTGTTAAGAAAATAAATGACTGGATAAAGAAACAAAGGCTAGGAACTGTGGGACCATAAATGCCAAGTGGTCCCTGCCCTCAAGAAGTGTATAGTCTTATGAAGTAGATGAAACTCAGCTCATTTACTGATATGTAGTAATTCAGATGTACAAAAAAAAAAAAAAACCATAATTTCTATCGGTTTTGTGAAGAGTGAGAGAGTATAACGGGCTAAGGAATCAGAAAAATCTTCCTGGAGAAGATGAGTTTCCATTTGGACTTGAAAAATTTGAATATATGGAAGTGGGATGGGAGGTATTTTAGTCAGAGGAAACAGTTTGGGCAAAGAAACTGAAGCATGAAACTCAGGACATGGGTGGAATGTAGGGGCTCAAAAGGGAAAAGTGGGAAACAAAACAGAAAGAGGGTGGTTACAACCAAGGAAAGTATTTTAGAATGCTTTCCCTCTTCAGTAGGCAGCAGGTGAAGTTATCTGACCAAAAAAATGGGAACTATTACAATAGCCAGATAATAGATAACGGCCCAGACTGGAATAAAAATAGGATAGGAAAAAGAAAAAAGAAACACTGATTATATTAGAAAGACTTTTTCTGACGAAGATTCTGTAGGGTCCATATGCCCTAAATCTTTACTAGCTTTCTACTGGTGCCAGTTTACTGAGGGTAAAACTTACAGAGCACACTGCATCCAAATGCATTTACTTCTCTTACTTGGAGTTTTGACCCCAAAATTTCTTACTTTGTATCAGGAATGGGCCATATGTGGATCTAAAGAGGTTTGGTTTTACCCGTAAGGGGTTATCAGATCCCAGGAAGATAGAGCTATAGAGCTTTTAATCCCTTCATTCCTTTTAGGAAAAGCACCATCCACTACTAATCCTACTAAAAAAAGTTTAGAGTAATGATGAGAAGTACGGGACATTGATGCCAGACTGACTGGGTCCAAATCTTGTCTCTGACACTTAGCAAATGTGTGACTTTGGACAAAAATACTTAAACTCTCTTTGCCTTAGTTTCTCCATCTTTAAAATGGGGACTATAATAGTACACCAAACTTAGCATTATTGTTACCATTAAACAACACAATGTCAGTAAAGTACTTAGAATGGTACTTACTATGCATTCAGGTTTGAGTGGGAAATAAGAGTTCAAGGTCCTTGTTAATACAATGTTACAAATTAAACAAGAAATTAAGGATTAAGATAAAGGTATGATAGTCAAGTAAAATGCCCAAAAAATAAACAGGTTGCTCTGCAGGGGGAGAGAAGGGAAAATATAGGTTGTGTTACAGCCCAACCAGGTTCATTGCCCACTGCTCAAGAGGAAGCATTCAGCACACTGAGACAGCAGGGGTTACAGCAGAGAAAGAGTTTAATATCACAGGTGCCATGTGAGGAGATGGGAGGAATTTCTCAAATCCATCTCCCTGAGAATTTGGGAGAAAGGATGTTTAAAGATAGTTTGGAAGGCAAAGAGCTAGGCAATTGGGTCTGCTTATTGGTGGGGGATGAGTCTATAGGGTTGGGATGCAGAGATTATCATCTCAGTTGGGAGATTTCCTGGGTAGGGGTCTTGAGGCTGTTGGATCTGTTCCCATGCCTATCCCATGCCTAGCCACAGGTCCAGTTGGCATCAGTGGGTTCCCCCAGAATGCAGAGTCTGCAAAGTACTTCAAAGACCAGTCTTAGGCTTTACAATAGCAATGTTATCTATAGAAGCACAAGTTTGGGGCTTTATGATAGCAATGTTATCTATAGAAGTAGTGGGGAAGTCACAAATCTTGCACCTATCAAGGAGGATAGTGCCATTAATCAGTAACCAGTTACAGCAGTAAGGAAGTTAGGGAACAATGTCTGATTAACTTCTGGCTGTATCTATACTTTTATAAAAATCATACTTTGATTACTATTTATATCTTATGGCTCTACATTGTTTTAATGTGTTTTACTTGTATGTATGTGTCTGAAAGAGAGAACTGGGATACTTTCCCATCTCCTCCATGTGACAAAGGTATTCAACATTTTCAAACATACTGGCTATAATAATAATAATTTTATCTCCAATCTTAGAAATTACCTACGATTCTTTACTCTGCTATTTTTGGTTGCCCTCACTAATTGAACTGCCAAATGCTGCTATTTCATATCTCTCTCTCTTTCTCTCTCTCTCTCAGAGATACACACACAAAGCTTTGTTCGATAATCGCTATCTTAAAGTTTCTTAGGATGTCACAAATATTACAGATGTGTTTCTAGAAGCATGGTTCTAAGAATGTGTTCTGCTTTCTTGCCCCATTCATGATTATCATGGTGCTTCATCTACAGTAAGGAGCCAATTGATGACTCCTTGTTGAGTGAATGGAAGAATCATAGTTCTGCTACTGTTGTTTACTGTGGAACAGTCATTTGAATGACCAGTGGCTAGCAGTTGTATCTCTTTGGGCTTTAGCCTCCTCATGTGTTAAATAGAAGATGGAATATTCACGATCTTTTCAGGACCATGGAGAAATAAAAACACAAGTGTCAAATAGTTTGTAGCCATAACATTTGACAGCTTATTTGGAAGTAAATTTTAAGTAAATTTGGAAGTGATATTTTAAGTTAAGCTTCCATGTTTTCCAAATCTTGTGCTTATTATTTAAATAAACATCTAAAATGGAATCTTTGTAGAATCATACTAGATCTATGTGATACCATATACTCCAATGAAAACTCAAAATATTAATACTAGGCAACTATCTAGATATTGTCATGTACTCAGAAAACTACTACCATATATACAAATTAACTGTATGTTTTAACTATAGAAAATCTGACTTCTAATTATGTGTCCTGAAACTGACAAGTGGAATATAAAAGAAGTTCTTGAACTTGGTAGAGCTTTTCAGTTTTCATATAGGGCCTTGGCATAGTAAAAGTTTAACCACAGAAGCAAAGATGCCCACTATAGATTCTTTAGAAGTTTATTTCTCCATGACTTTGCAAATATCATTTCTTGCATTCAAATAATGTATTTATTTTTTCATGCTAGGCAAAATCAAAAAGACCAAAGCAATTCCATATTTTAAACTGCAATTTCACACATGTATAGTAAAGCATAACTATATCTGACAGTTTTAGAAGTTTTGAGAGTATCATTATCAAACAAAGCTTTAAAAAATGAAAAATGTTTTTGGTTTTAGTCTTTTGTTTCTGTATTTGCTGTTGTTTATCTAAATCACTGCAGTTAACTGAGAACAACATTTAACAAGGTCCCGAGCATATTTAAATATATGCTTTTGGAATATCAAACAATTTATATATATATACTCACAAAAGTAACAAGTATAGGACAATAGGGGTAGTGATAAAGGGCTGCAGTTAAAATTAGACTCTCCACTTATATCAAGACTGTTAATTTTACCACAACATAATTTCCTGGCTATCAAAAGATTAATTGACTTTCTTTTAACAAGATTCTTTAAATTATGTATGCATCCACTAAAAATAGTAGTGATGGTTCAATATATTTGGGAAATTATCATCTAACATGAATAAATCTGATAAGATGTCTAATGGATATGAAGACGCCATCACCTATTGAACTATCAAATCAGGGACAGCCAAATGGAATCCTTTCTTGAACCCTTTAAATCATTTAAATTCAAGCTTTCTGTCATTTTTTCCCAATAACTAGACTTTAATATGCACAACTTATGGTAGGTACTAATGTATTTTAAGTGTTTCAGGCATTCGGTATACTGTATCACAAAGCCATTTTCTTCAATTTAATAATACAAAGCTTTCAACTTTGTTTAATTTGGCATGTAGACAAAAATACTGAGGGATGCATAAGGCACTCTAACTACAATCCTTTTTCCACCCTTCAGGCCAGGCAAATTTGCAAACCATTTTGAGGCTCTTAGAAGCTAATTGCTAAACAGCATATATGCCACTTAATTAGAGAAAACTAGGAGGAAGCAGTAATCTAGAAACCACAATTTGATTGGAAGTAGGAACATCATTAATGGACACAATTCCCTTTCTGCACATTATTAAGACATGGTAAAGCAATGGGAGAGGAAGTGCTTCCGAAAGAGTAATCTCTGTGATTCCTATGAGAAAGAAAGCTAGTACAACAAGAGTTTTATAAAGTTTAGCAGCATTTTACTCCCTTCCATCTTAAGTAGTATGTTAGTTGCAGAATCATGATTTTCTCTTGGCCATCCTTTATGTTGCATAGGAAGAAGTCTCCTGTGTGTCTGCTTGGGCTGTTTTTTAGTGTATTCTTTAAAAATGCTGTTCAGTGGTGAAGAACAAGCAATTTTGTTTGCCTAAAGGACTGACATTCCACCCCATATCAGCTCTGGTTCTTCACTTTTCCCCTGCAGTATCTCCTGATAATGTACTTGAAAGAAAACCCCAAATACTCTTGATACCAGATTGCCTGTCTTGTCTAGCCAGAGGTATGTGGCTTTTCAAGATAAACTATAACATAATAGCATTGTCACATTTAAATCTCTGGTTGTGGAGTCTAGGGGTAAAAGCTTATCAAATCTAGGCATTATACAAGATGCTGGCAATGTATAAGATGCTGTCTTGCATCCATCAGGGAAGTAGTGTGTGGGCTCAAGAGACTTGAAATGAATAACCAAATGATGGTTGGGCATGGAGAGTGAACAAATGAGTGTGCAGAATCAGCACAATCCACGAATAGAGCTTGGCTCTCACCGACTGATGTCTGTACCAGTGTTTCAATGCACGTTGGTTAAAAACACTGTCAAGACTGATCCTCCAGGGATGCATCCTTTCAAAGTGGTGTTTGCCAATAAATGTGCAGCTGTCAAGTTCTACAATTTATTATGAGCTTTGATAGCACAAGAAATGTTTACAGATAAAAGCGTGTGCGGGGTGGGGACAGGCAGGGAAACACAGATGAAGCAAATGCCTTATTCCTTATTCCAAGTACAGTATCAGAAAAGTAGAAAAGCTCATTTCCATGTCTTCAAAATGGCACCCACTCATAAAGCAGCCACATTAGAGATCAGACAGCAGGCAGGAATGGGGGCAAAGGCTAAAGATGAGGAACAGAAAATTGATACCAGTAAAAGAGGAAAGGCTAAATAGAAATCCTATTTTTGTTTGCCTTGGAAAACCATGTGAGATGGTAGTGAGAACGTAATTCCTCACAGGCACAAGGCTGGAACAAACTGACAAGTAGGCCTGAGATGAGAAGAATGGCAAGACAAAAATTGCTATGGTTGTTCAGCTATTCCTTCAGAGAAGCCCAACCAGGTGTATCTCAGAGGGAGCCACACGATAGCTCTCTGGAACCTAGCTAGGAACTGCAAACTTACACTGATCTCTTTGATCATTGTTCTTAAAACTAGAGAGGAAAGAGTATTGCTGGTGGTAAATTTAACCTGTGTTTCCCCAACTTGGAGGACTCTAATGGGGGATAGAGTTAAAGTAACTGTAATTTCTGACTCTGATCTCAATAATAATAGCTGGATCCCTACCCCCTCAAGTCCTTCCCTTACCACCCTAACAAGGTGGTTTGGTGTCTCAGTGGCTTATGCCTTTCTCAGGATTGGCACTATAATTGTCCTGAGCAGCTGCTGGCACTCATTTCTCTTCCACCCCAATGCAGCCTCTGCACCAATGATGTCAGCTGACCTTGATCTAATCTGATCGTTTGTCACTGCTTCATTGTCATGACTTCTCCCATCATCAGATGGCTCTTGTTACTACTAATTAGGGTTACTCTACATTCTGGTTAGCCCAAGACACTCTCAGATTAATTCTCTTGGCCCAGCATATTTCCAGTGCCCCCTTTAACTCTCAAAAGTGCTCTCTCTTATTTGACAAGGACTATCTTCCATGAGTTTGTAATTCTTATTTAATGAAGCTCCCAAACAGAACATTCTAACACAGTGTCTTATTTACAATCCTCATACCTTTAGAATTCTTTTGTTTTTCTTGCTCTTTTGAATTCTTCCACCCCATGATGTAGCAGAAAGAGAATGGATTTGGGAGCCCAATAGATTTGTGTTCATATCTCAGCTCTGGTATTCACTGAGTAAAGTAAGGCAAAATCTCAGTTTTCTCATCATAAAAGTGGGAATAATAATGACTTAGATTATATGATTGTTTTGAGGATGAATCAAACATACTAGGAGAATAAAACCTAGCACAGTATCTAACAGGTATCTAACATATTGTAGGGAATGAATAAATGTTAGTTTCCCCTTTTCATTCCCTACCTCTACAGCTGGTAATGTAAAACAGGTTCTCCAGGGCTTCGGTCAGAAACATTTCACCTGATGACATTTAACAACTTACTCAAAATTCTCTCTTCTTACTGACAATTTCTCCTGATAGTGAATAAATTTCATACCCTACTGAGTTATTCCCTGAGTGGTGAGAAGTGACCCCTACTTCTCTCTCTCTGTACTTTAATTCTTAGTTTTAGATAGAATCATAAATTTCAATGAGCCCTGTTACCTTCACCCTAGGAGACCAATAGGAAGCTTAAACAAAAAGAACTCCTGGGAGTCAACTGCTTCAGTCAGACCAGAGGTCGGCAAGCTTTTGCTGTAAAAGGCCAAATTGTAAATATTTTAGGCTTTGTAGGCCATACAGTTTCTGTCACAGCTACTCAACACTGTCATTGTAGCACAAAAGCAGACACCAGATGATACATAAATGAATGAGTTGCTGTGTTTTTAGAAAACTTTATTCACAGACACTGAAATTTGAATTTCACATAATTTTCATGTGTCATGAAATAATATTTGCCTTTTGTTTTTCTTATTTATTTCAGTCATTTGAAAATGAATAAAACATTACTGGCACAAAAACAATCAGTAAGCTAGATCTTGCCCGTGGGTTGTAATTTGCCAATCACTGAATTTGACTCTTCTGGTTATAAATGGCAGGAAACCAAGCTCTAACAAACTTAATCAAAAAGGAGTGTATTGGTTCACCTAAATCAATATTCTTCAGGTATAGCTTAATCCAAGGTTTCCAAACAATACCAAAAGACTCTTTCAGTTTCTCAATCCTTCTCTCCTTCATGTTGACTTCGTTCTCATACCTGATTGTATAAAGATAGCTATTTATATTGCCAGGGCTTTTGCTTCCATGTTCAAACCCAGCAGAAAGAGTGAGTATTCCTCTTTCTAAAAGGGTTAACATAAAGAACTGGGTCTGATAATCAGTCCTTTGAACTGGATCATGTTCAGATTGCATCCATCCCTAGTGCAATCACTGGGGCCAGAGGAGAGGCACAGGATGTTCTCATTGGCTTGGGCAAATAGGATATCCCTGTCCCTGGGGATTAGATGGGGTCAACTCCAACCAAACTATGTGAAAGATTAATGATTCCCCAAGGGTCTTTTAAGGTACTGCTACCAAAGAATAAGAAAGGGGTAGAAAGTGTGACAAAACATACCAAATGTGTACCACGTGCCATGGAACATACCTGACTTTTAAGCGTATTCAGATTTGACCATCCTGATTCCCTCAAGAAAATGAACTTAAGTATTTTGAAAATAAAATTAGTGTGGTGGCATAAGGTTGAGAATCCAGAAGTCATTTTATATGTATATTTAGATAGGTAAGTATGCATGAGTACATGTTGAATAAATAGGCCTTAGATTTTCTCTATAACATGAAAGGTTAAAATTAGACTATGACAAACTTTCTCTGTAAAGGACCAGATGAAAACTATGTTGGGTTTTGCAGGCCACATACTTAGTCACACATTCTCACCCACCCCTTTTTAAATCCTTTTAAAATGTAAAAACATTCTTAGCTCAAAGGCCATATAAAAAACAGTCAAATGGCCTGCAGGCCATAGTTTGCCTACTCTTGGACTAGAGGGTCGCTAGGGCCCCTTCCAGCTATGCTAATCTATGGTTCTAGGCTTCTGGTTTAGGAGTTCTAATTCCTACTGCCTCTGTGCAGGAAGGTCTTATCCTTTCACAGAAGTATTCAAATGCCAGTGTCACTATTATCTCCTGCCCCAGGAAGTGTGGCAAAAATATCTAAATGGCCCTGTGCTCACTTCTATCCTTTTTGGCCCTTGAATACTGGGTATCTGTATTTTCACTGTTCCCAGAAAATACAGTTGACCCTTGAGCAACACAAAGGTTGGGATGCTGAACCCCCATGCAGTCTAACTTTTGACTCCCCAAAAACTCAACTACTAATAGCCTACTATTGACCAGTTGACCAGAAGCCTTACTAATAAACAGTTGGTTAACACGTTTTATATGTCATATGAATTACGTACTGTATTCTTACAGTAAAGAAAGCTAGAGAAAAGAAAATATTTTTTTTTTTTTTTTTGAGACAGAGTCTCACTCTGTTGCCCAGGCTAGAGTGCCGTGGCGTTAGCCTAGCTCACAGCAACCTCAAACTCCTGAGCTCAATCGATCCTCCTGTCTCAGCCTCCCGAGTAGCTGGGACTACAGGCATGCACCACCATGCCCGGCTAATTTTTTCTATATATATTTTTAGCTGTCCATATAATTTCTTTCTATTTTTAGTAGAGATGGGGTCTCGCTCTTGCTCAGGCTGGTCTCGAACTCCTGAGCTCAAACGATCCGCCCACCTCGGCCTCCCAGAGTGCTAGGATTACAGGCGTGAGCCACCGCGCCCGGCCGAGAAAAGAAAATATTATTAAGAAAATCATAAGGAAGAGATAGTATATTTACTATTCATTAAATGGAAGTGGATCATCATAGAGGTCTTCATCCTCATTGTCTTCAAGTTGAGTAGCCTGAGGAGGAAGAAGAAGAGGACGGGTTGGTCTTGCTATCTCAGAGGTGGCAGAGTTGGAAGAAAATCCACATATAAGTGGTCCCATGCAGTTTAAGCCTGTGTTGTTCAGGAATCAACTGTACTCTCTATTTGTGGTTTTCTGGAAAACAGGAAGGAGCTCCTCCTAGGCCAGAAGCATGAGATAGCAGCTAAGGATTACCTTTCTAAAACACAAATATGATAATATCACTCCACTGTTTAAAAACCTTCACTGACTGCAACAACTTACAGAGCAGAGGCTGTACTTCATAGGACTGTCACAGTTTAACTCTACCTAGTTCTTAGCCTTACTTTTCATGACTGCCTTCAAATGCTTTATTCACTACCTACTCCAGTCTACTTACATTGTCTAAACTTGTCACACATTGGATGATTTATGCCCTTGCATAGTAGATGACTGCTCACTTTGTCTATAATATCCTTTCCTTTAAATACATTTCTTGAAATCTTACCCTTCATAGCCCATGTCCTCTTTGCAACCTCCATTGCCCCCACCCCTGGGAAGAATTATATCCCTCTTTGTGCTCCTTTATGAACACATTCCTAATTAGTCATACAATGGAATCATACCTTACTTGGAAGTGAGGTTCTAAAGATATAAGAAGGAAAACACTCACATAGTTTCAAATTAAACTTGAAAAGAAATGTCTCAGGAAGCTTATCCCTTAGGTCAAACACTAGACAAAGTAACCGCCTTGCACGTAGGGACTAGATTGTATTAAAAATATAATCCGGCCGGGCGCGGTGGCTCACGCCTGTAATCCTAGCACTCTGGGAGGCCGAGGTGGGCGGATCGTTTGAGCTCAGGAGTTCGAGACCAGCCTGAGCAAGAGCGAGACCCCATCTCTACTAAAAATAGAAAGAAATTATATGGACAGCTAAAAATATATATATAGAAAAAATTAGCCGGGCATGGTGGTGCATGCCTGTAGTCCCAGCTACTCGGGAGGCTGAGACAGGAGGATCGCTTGAGCTCAGGAGTTTGAGGTTGCTGTGAGCTAGGCTAACGCCACGGCACTCACTCTAGCCTGGGCAACAGAGTGAGACTCTGTCTCAAAAAAAAAAAAAAAAAAAAAATATAATCCTTAAACCCAAGAATCACACTCAGTACAGAGAGATGTCCATACTGCAAGAAGTAAGTGGGAACTGTGGCTGAGGGAATTGCAGTTTTCTATCATCCATTATCAAGCTAATCATAGGGTCTTGCTCACTAAATGGATTAGTGGAAAGGCTAAATTCTGTCTCTGTTTCTACCCCCCTCTCTCTCTTTGTTTACCTTGTTAATATGAATATTTTAATGTGCACTCTGTAGTTCTTTCTCCTTCCAACTTGAGATTATAAGATTTCCTTGGGGAGGAGTCTTCTTCACTTTGGATCCTCAGTACTTATCCACCATAGCAACTCATAGGTGCTTATAGATGCAGCATCATAGATGCTCATTAAATGTGAAATTAGATTGAAATTCATACTCCTTCAGTGGTTCCAGTGTCTTATTTTGATTCTTATTCTTTTAATGATTAAAAAATTAATTAAAAATAATTTTCTGAAGGGGTGGTGAATAATCTGGACTGGAAAAAGGAAACTTCAGGCAGTAGGCCTTTCCAAAATAGCCTAGAGACAGTTCAATTTTGCAAAATGTGAATGACATAATGCTTCTTTCCTTTCCAACCTATGCCACATCAAATCATTAGATAAGAATTAGATGAGACCAAAGTCAATCCATTTTAATTTGACAATAAGTTCTTCTTAACCCCTTCATCATACAAATCAAGCATGAAATCTGCTGAATATTCTTACATTTGCTGGCAGTTCAACATTTTCTAAAGATTTTGAACCTCAAATCATTTTAATTCTTCCAGTTCTTCATTTGCTCTTTGTATAAAATTAACCTCAAATATGTAAAACTTGTGATAATTTCTCTATACTTTCCCAAATCAGGAAAACATTGGCTATTTTTTCTTATGATTCTGAAATAAAGGACTTTCTGATACAGAATCACCTACTAAACTTCTCAGGGAATAAATTGCATGTTGTTATTTTTAAATAAGAAAAGGCATTTTATCTTTTTTCTTGTTTTAAGTGCTTTGATTTCAAGAACACCAGAAGAGATTCAGGAGATGGAGGCTCTATTTTGTTTCTATGATGCCCTGATTCTCGGTCACCTGGTTATACTTGAGAATATATTTTGGCTGCCAAAGAATATTCTCCCATAAACAATGTTCAAAAACAGTTTAATAATTAAAGCACTAAATATTAAATAAATAGATGAATATGTATGAAAGATATAAATATATAAACATGACTTAATAATTAATTGCTAGTATTTTCAGTTGGCTTCTCCCTAGTGCAACTCAATCAGAGGGAAGGGATATATCTGAGTCAAAGCTCATATAACAAATTAAAGGACTCCTTTCTTGCATAGCCTAGAAATTACCCTAGATCTCTCTATGTCCCCACTCTTCTACCTCTCATTTTGTTGAACTAGTAAACTTTGTGACAAAAGATGAGTCAGTAATGCCTATTGTGTGATTGAACATCACAAAATTACAGATGTTATGGCTTTCTCACTCTAAGCTCGTTCAGCTTAAGTAGATGGAAGAGAAGGGATGCAAACCTAGGTTCCTCTGATTATAAAGCCTGAGCTCTCAGATGCTGTATATTGTCTTCCCATGTCACCTGTCTCCCTTTGTTTCCTAGTTATATAAGGTGAAGTCAAACCTGAACAGAACACATGATAATTCTAATGTGTCATGAGATAGGAAGATAAGAGTACAAGTCACTGTTTTGGTTTCTGCCTGTTCTGGAATCAGGTCAATGAGTCACAACAAATTAGACTGACAAATGGGCTTTCACATTTGACTAGGCTGCATGTGCTAGGTGATGTGGACAATAAAAAGATGGTGTTAAAATGTATTCTTGTTTCCCCTCAAAAGGATCTGACAGACAAGCATCCAAATAGCCATAATGCTAGAATGCTTATGGACAATTCAAAGGCTAATGCATGCTAGCAGGTTTGTAGTGAGAATTATCACATCATAAGGCATTAGGAAAAGCAAAAGTGTTTCTTTGGGGTGCTTTTGAGTTTGGTGACAAGAAAAGCTAAGGAACAAGTTGCCTTGAGTCTCCCTTTCTGTGACAGGAAACACATACTCTCATTTGAAGAACAGCAAGAGATGGCCATCTTTTGCCGGTGCTTCAGGGCACTATCTAGACGTATTGCTTAATGGGTAGTTTGAGAATATGGTTCACTGTATTAACAACCATTTCCTACAAAGCTACTCTATAGAAAAATGGATAGACAAAATGCAAATAAAATCATATGCCACACAAAAATGTTTCATTCAACAAGGGACAGTATATACAATGATAGTTCCATAAGATTATAATGGAGCTGTCCTATACAAGTATACCTTTTTTTCTTTCATACCATATTTTTACTGTACATGCTCTATGTTTAGATATGTTTAGATACACAAATACTTATCATTATGTTGCAATTGCCTACAGTATTTAATACAATAGCATGCTATACAGGTTTGTAGCCTAGGATCAATAGGCTATACCTTAGAGACTAGGTGTGTAGTAGGCTACACCATCTAGGTTTGCGTAAGTACACTCTATAGTGTTTGCACAATGATGAAATCACCTAATGATGCATTTCTCAGAACTTATCCCCATCATTAAGCAAGGCATGACCACATTGTATTCCTTTTCTACAAACAATCACATTGTAGAATTCTATTAACTGTCAGAGGAAACAAAATGACTGTGCTGACTGTGCTATAATTTTCAGACATAAACATAGTATTCAAATCTGCAGACCCTTATAATTTTTATTCCAAGATTCTATAAAAATTTGGTCACAGTTATTGTGGGACCATAGCAAGGGTTTATTTATATATTTATATTTATATATATTCTCCCAGAGGGAAGTGATTCTGGAAATGATAGACATCTAAGCCTACCTTTTTTGCCTCTATAAAATTTTTTTTTGAGAAATTGTCCCCAAATCTATTCATAGGCAAAATGAATGGAAAGAAAAATTAAGTAATAGCCATAATAGCTTTGTGAAAACCAAACATTATCTGAATAAACTTATCTCTTTCTGCAGCAGACCAGCTAGACTGAAGTAGGGACTTTTTTGAGGCTTTTAATTCCATCCTACTGACACAAGCATCAATGAAATGGGAAAGTGTGCTATGAACCACATAGCTATTAAACTAGACCACAGTTGGCTGGAATATCATATTTAGAAAGTGGCATCAATCTAGGTAATATAATAATAGGGATCCAAAGTTTCCAGTCCCAGAATTTTAGAAAAAAAGACTTCTGAGATTTTTAACACCATTGCTATCAGTTGAGCTAGAAATGAAACCACTATACCTGTACTTCCTAATAGACTGGAACTTTGACATCCATAAACAAAAATAAACAAAGAATAATAGATAGGAATGGAAAAGCAAAACAAATGAACTTTCAGCTGTAGTGCCTTGCACTTAGCAAGAATTGAATAAACATTTGCTGATAGATTTCATTCATGTGTTTTGATGTCAATACCTGCTAATCATTCACTCATTCCACATATATTCAGGGAGGGTTTACAACACACCAAGCGCTACTCTAGGTGCTGGGGATCCAGGGGCATCTATATTGGGCAGTGGAATTTGTCTTAATTAGTTTTTCTCTCCATCTTTGATGTTAGATTTTGTACTCTGCTAATATCTTTATGCAGTATTAATTCTAGTTTATTATTCAAGCACTAAAAACTCAGAACACAGACAAAAATAATTTATGTCTATTATTCAACCTCTAACATAGCCACCAGGCTTATTAATTGACCTTGATATCTCCAAAGATGTTAAAAAATTATTTTGAACTGAATAATTGTTGGTACTTTTAGCTGAACCAGTACTCAGCCCAGTGATAAACTCATATCGAATCAGGTGTGTACAAAGATGAAAAGGATTTCTTCGAACTCTATTAGCATTTTTACATGATGTAAGCATTTCCTAAATCTACTAAATTGGCTCCAAATCATGGCCTTTTCTTGTTCCTTTTCACTTACCTCCCGGGGAAGTCAGAGGCTGAGAGAGAAGGAAGGATCATTTAGATCTGAAACACAGACAGTGTATTTTATGGAACATGGCATGGTCTAAAACATATCTAGGGATCTGTAGACCCACTCCTAGAGATATATTCCTGCTCAGAGACAGAAAACATGTTATCAGCCCTAGAGTAATCAACCATCCCAGATTACCCAAGACTGTTCCAGTTTTAGAACTGAAAGTTCCAAGATCCAGGAAACCATTTAATCCCAGGCAAAACAGGTCAGTCAGTCACATTGGGCTTTACTTAATCTTATTTTGCCAAAAACTTCCATCAGGATATGAGATAGGGTTACACAGGTTAGGACCACTTTGTCCTGTTATTGTGTTTGCTGGATTTACTGGGTCAGGGAGGTGATCTAACGCTGACCAATTTAGTTTCTTAATAGCTCTATTCAGCTTTATCAATTTGTTTGACTGTCTTCTAATGTGCACATACCATTGTGATAGTCACCGTGAACTCTATTTTCAGTTCTTGTATGTAGGCCAGTTCACAAAAATTTACAATTGAAATGGGTTTTTGAGGGCAAGTTCTGTGTTGCCATCAAGAATGTGATCTCTGCAATTTAGGATTTATTTTAATTCTTCACAAATCACATATATACTATTTATATATCATATATAACATATATCCATCTATATTTTTATGTGTCATATATTAATTTATAAATTATATATATACATATATATTGATTTATAGTGTCAATCAACTCTTCCTCACATTTTCACCTGCCTTTTTCATGGGGTAAAAGAAAATGTGAGAAGCTGTCCACTAGACCAAGTAAAAGACTTAATCAAAATTAGAAGTTTGGTACATACCTGGGCATTTATAGTAAGGCATTTCCAGATCAAATGTGTCTGCTTCTAAGTGAAAAAACCCTAGGCTTTGTCCCAGCATTGATTAACAGAAGGAGTTGGAAACAGAATGGATTTTTGTCTGCAATGTAACTAACAGCAAAACGTTTTTGAGTGTTTTTGTGGCAGAATGCCATACTTAAAAATTAGGGTGTCCTAAAGGCCCTATTAACTGATAATTGATTTTTCAAAGTTACGAACCACTCTGAATGTCCTTCAAGCTACCATGTCCCAGCAACTGGTAGAGTCAGAGATATACTAGACACAGAAGCTGGCTGTGTTGATTGAATATTACAACATAGTTGCTGAGCCATATTCCTTGACCTTCATAGTGATAATAGGAAATCAAGGAAAACTTTGCTTTAGTTTACAAAAATGTTTCAATACTTTATCATGTTCTCAGTTTGCTTTAACTCTCAGAACACAACAAAGGAAAAAAGATAAACAATAGTCAAGACTCCAAATATTCTTTACTAATACTCAGGGGGAAAGTTTGGTAAGTGTGTAAGGTAGGGGACAACAAAGAATTCATTTTGTCACAATCATAAATTCTTTCTATTCACTTTAGATTATTTTCATAATCCTAGAATTAAATGTCAACCTCAGTGTTAAAGAAATATGAAAGAAATTTTGAGCCAAACTTTGAAGCAGGTTGGGAGCCAAGAAACTGAAGTCAAATCTATTTCACCTCAGGAATTTTAAAGATAAAGTGTGATTTATTGATTTGAGATGCATTCAAACAACTCCACTGCTCCCTTGAATTATAAATGCAGAGAAATACCGAGGACGGGAGGCAGGGGGAGGATAATGTTACAGAAATTACACCATGGATCTACTATATTAGGTTATTAACTATGAAATGTCAGATTTCCTTAAGTACTGAGTTTGACAGTTGAAATCTCTGACATTTCACTTTGACACTTCTTGCTTTATGTTTATTGTGAAGGTACATCCTCAGTCTTGCAAATGCATGCTTTTGCTTGTGATTATCTTTCACATTTTTTAGAGCAATATTTGTGAAACCATGGATAAGTCAAAAATGCATGCTATTTTCAAATATGAGTTCCATGATGGAACCAATGCAGTGCAGACAGCTTGAAATATCAACGAAGTGTTTGGGAAGGATGTGGCTAATAAACGCACAGTAGGTCGATGGTTTGAGAGGTTCCGTTCTGGTGATTTTAATCTTGAAAATGAGCCACGTGGGTGACCTGAGACCAAGGTGGATAATGAGGAGGTAAAAGCTGTAGTGGAAGCGAATCCATCTCAACCTACATGTGAATCAGCAGCAAGGTTTGACGTCACTATTCCAACAATATTGGACCATTTGAAACAAATTAGCAAGGTAAAGAAGCTGGATAAATGGGTTCTGCATGAATTAAATGATTGTCAAAAGAGAAATCATCTCAAAGTTTGCCTTTCTTTGCTGTCATGACAAAAGGTGAACCATTTCCACACCATCTTGTTTTGTGTGATGAAAATGGATTCTTTTTGACAATCGCAAGCATTTGGCACAATGGTTGGATAAAAATGAAATGCCGAAACACAGTCCAAAACCGAATATTCATCCAAAAAAAGCTAATGGTGTGTGTTTAGTGGTCCAGTACTGGTATTATCCACTACAGCTTCATGAAACCTGGTCAATAGATTATAGCGGATGTCTACTGCAACCAGTTGGATGAAATGATGAGAATGCTTGCGACTAAGCAGCCGAGATTGGTCAATAGAGACAGGCCAATGCTCTTGCAAGACAATGCTCGACCCCATGTCGCACAAACAACGCTGCTCAAACTACAGAGGCTGGACTTGGAAACTCTCTGTCATCCACTGCATTCACCAGACCTTGCACCAACTGATTACCACTTCTTCCAGGCTTTGGACCACTTCTTGCAAGGAAAAATATTCAATTCTCAACAAGCTGTGGAAAACGCCTTTGGCGATTTCATCGCCACTCTCCCCTCAGACTTCTTCGCTGCTGGCATAAACAAACTACCATTAAGATGGCAAAACTGTGTCGATAGTATAGGCGTATACTTTGATTTATTGTACCGCTTCTTGTTTGAGATATAATAAACTTCACTTTTGATTTGAAGTCGGACATTTCATATTTAATGACTCAAATCCATACCCATAATCCGAAGATGGATTACTGAACCACTTGGAAATTAATAGAAAATTCTATTTCCTGTCCAAAATTTAAGTGGAAGCCAGACTGACTGCTGAGTGTACTTAGAAAATTGCTAACTTAAATGACATCTACCTCCAGGTTTTATACCAATGACCCAGGGCACTTTATAAATACGTTTTCCAATCACCATCAATTAATCAGAATACCAGGTACCAGAACAAATTATAAAGAACAACTTTAATAACTTAATGATCTATGTGTATGTCTAATTTTGATGACACATCATTATACAAAAAGTAAAAATAAGCTTCTTTGTTTTAGATTGCATTTATAACTCTGAAATTTGTAATACCTTCCGTTTTCACAATGAAATTATTAAAAGAGTTCTAAAAATCAATGAGACTATTTGATTTGTATATCAACTCTGCAGTGGAAGAAAAATAACAATATTGATTAATCTCAAAATTCTTTAAATCCATTGATTTAAAAGCAAACTATATCTTAGCCACCTGTAGCTGGGTCTTCAAGAATTTTCATCAGACTGAAAAAGTTGCATTTGCACTTCCATTGTTCATCTAAAAAGTTTCTTATCTTCCATAACAATCCATTATGGATTTATCCTCTACAATTTATTAAAATGCTTCTTGAACCTATTTATGTTTTGGGGTTGGTCATTTATCATTCTAATTACTTTCATAGATTTACTACCTGCTTCATGAAAAGATCTTCATTTGCTCTTAAATTAGCCTTCTTCAATTGCAATACTGCCCCTTGGCTCTAGTTTTCCTCTGATTTGTTTAAATAAGCCCAAATTCACCAATCTGTACATTTCACAATGTTAAAAACTGCAATCAAGTCCCTATAAAATGAAAGCTAATAATTTTTTGTAAACAGAGACTGAATGTAGTATAATTTTTAGACTCTGTCTGATGTTTCTTAGACCCAGAGTAGTAAGATGGTTATTTGTATTTAGCAATATCTCCTCACATTTGGGATGGAGAAACTGAGGTATGGAGAAGTAAAGTAGTATTGCAGGAATGGACACCAAATCAGTTTTTCTGCCAAGAATAAAATCTGAACTTAGATGTTCAAACTAACGCAGAGAAGTTTCAAGCATGGGTCTTTCTGGCTGTGTCCAAATCTTTGGGCATTGATAGTGCTGGAGAAAATATAGATTCTGATTCAGTAAGTCTAGGGTAAAGCCTAGAAATTCTTATTTTTCATGAGCTCCCATATTAATTCTGATGAGTATCCAAGTTTGGGAAACCACCGATATAATATATCATTGATGTCAACTAAAATACAGTGAGTGGGGAAGATGCTGTGCTATTTTCCAGGACTTGGCCCCAACTGTGTCGGCTCCAATATCTCCAACTCATAGCATGTAGTACCATTCTCCAAAACATTAAAAATAATTGAATAGCATTATTATGCTTTTACTGATCTTTCGCATAATGATTTAAGATATGTAATGTGCACCATGTGTTATACATAGCCTTTTGGGGAGTGGATCCCATTTTTTATGGAAGATTAATCTTTTGCATTGGAAGCTGCCTTGTAATACTAATCCCAGTGTTTTATTTTCATGAAATGTCTGTGTCGACTGAAGGCATGTAAATCAGCACATACTGTGCCCTAGCACAGCTGAATTATAAACCCATTAAGGGCTGAAATTATGGAAATGATGACCTGGTCTTCCGTGAGTCTCCACCATTCCATACCTCCAGCTGTTGTGTATCCATGCTACAACAGGAGCATTTAAGCATGATCTTGGGAGAGCTTCAAAAAGCTTAAGAAAGCCCTGACCCAAATAATTTAATTTGGTTTTAACTAATTGTGTAGGATGTGTGTGTATTGGGGTGAGAGTAGAAAAAGAGAGGAAGAGAGATTGAGAATGAAGCACTGTAAAACTTTCTTCAAGCCAACATCCTGAATAATGATGAATGAATAACAGCATAATTCATTGGTGAAATGAACTTTTTATTTAATTCAGTTCGGCATACATCACCCATGCTTTTGGATTTTTGTTTGTTTTCAAAGGATTGTGATTCTCAATTCATTGGTTTTTAATTTATAATATCAGAAAAAAAGAATCATGTTATAGAATTGAAGATCTTGTTGGAGAAAACCTCCCTTGACAACCTAAGCTGAGAGGGTGTGATGCTGGGGCAGTGCATTTTGTTGTTGTTGTTACAAAAGAGAAAATTGTTCTTTCAGCGATACCAGTAGTGCCTGACAGCAACTGCTTCCTGTGAAATTGTTCCAAGCACATTTCCATAAAGAAGGGTTCTATTCTACTCGAACCCTGCTTATATTCCAACTCCATCTACATTCTACTCCAGGCGTTCATGTGTTTCTCCCCCCAACAATTTGGCTATTTAATGCTTGCACAGGCCTATAATTGTGCTGATGTCATCTAGCCAATCAATCATAGAACTATTCATTAGGATATCTGCAATCAGGGCAGTGTCAAAATGAACTACATTCATTTTGCTACTAAATATCAAATGATGGTAAATTAAACTCTTATTGTAATGATGGTATTAAAGTGAATGGTGTGCAATTATATATTTTTTCTCACTGCTATGCTATTTTTACTAAACAAGATAGTAAACATGGGTTTCACTGACTTTAAGACTAGAGCTTGGCTGAAAGAAAGAGGGCAGGGGATTTGTATTTCCACGTGAAAAATCCCTTATATTGAGTTGATGGAAAACAAGGCACTAAACACTAATTTTGCAAAATAAGAATGTATGAGCATGTTTTCCATATATAGTGCAGTCTATGACCATGCATCAGCACTAAAAACAGATGAATGTAGGTGCATTGACTACTCCACCAGCAACACAAATCCCATAGAAACGAATTGCTAGTTATAACCAAAGAAAAATAATTCACATGCTTACATATTTTCCTCCTGCAAAAATGTGCTCTTTTCAAAATTAAGGTTAATATAATATTTTATCATTGAAAAACTACGCTATAACCTTTCATAAGTTTACCTTGTATAAAAGGTCATTAGTGGAAAGTGGAAAATTGAATGGCATTGATAAGAATAATTATTTAGTGTTTTCTCCTGTTTTTCAAGCAACTAAGAGCCAAATGTTAATTAAAATAGTTAAATAAATAAAAGGAAAATGTAAAAGTAAGTTAAATGTATTCTTTGCAGCTGTCCTTGCCTTGAATTGCTTCAAGATATATTAAGAGCTCTCACATTAGAATCATTCCGGACAGTTTAAAACAGATTTTCACAGCGAGAGGTATTAACATTTTAGTAAAATTTTAATGGGAGATTTTCACATGAGGCAAAACTGAAGACAAAGAATATTTGAAGATGAAACCATTAATTAACCAACAATTTTCTGTGATTCTGATGTTTCTCTCTTAGTAACATTCCCTTTCTTCTAGATTCTGCAATAAGGTCAAAATTACCCACCACTTATCTCATTATATTCTCTTTCTTTCAGTGTCCCAGTTTCTGGACATGATTTCACTACAGAACAGAATAGAAGAAGACCAGTGAGACCATGGAGAATATTTTCGTTATCAAAATACATTTGGATAAGGGCCAAATTCACATGTACCACTATGAAAATCTTAGCATT
Organism: Eulemur rufifrons; assembly: GCF_041146395.1. Taxonomy (NCBI): domain Eukaryota; kingdom Metazoa; phylum Chordata; class Mammalia; order Primates; family Lemuridae; genus Eulemur; species Eulemur rufifrons. Next base: position 70,067,442 of record NC_091012.1, read on the forward strand.
AAAAAAGAAAGGCTTTTCTCTTAAATACTTTCTGAAACATTTTCCGGTACTCCACACTAGGGCAGTGTGTCTTTAGTTCTGAAAATAATTTTCTAAAATGAATACACTTTTAAGAATGCAGTTAAGAATATCAGAAATTTATTTACTGGGCACATATTTAGCCAGTAATGACTCAAATCCAAATTTTCTCAAACATGAGAAATGAAACTTTATAATTCAATAAAGATAAATATCTTTTCAAACAATGTTTCTTCTGATCATGTTTACTCAAAGGCAAAATGCATTATTAATTCTAAAATATCATTCAGTAAGTTGAACAACTGAAATATAAGTCAGTGATCGGAATTGTAAGCAATAGAGATCACTTTTGTTGAAATACAATTATTTTTATTGAGATAGTAAAAATAAATATATTAATATTTATTATTTGCTGAGTATCTCTGTAAGTACCTAAAAACTGTACACGTATACTGTGCAACTAACAAAAACACCCTAATCAGACTGCAGAGTTGGTTTAGTGAGGACATCACTGCTGGTGCAAAAGGGCACAGACAGCCCAGCATGTACCACTGACTAGGCACTGGGATGTTGTGTTTACAACTCATTGCCTCTAAGCCTCTAAAGATAACATAGCTGCCCTCACCGCTTCTACCCTTGCCCAAATGATCTCTACACAGTCCCTTCTTCTTTGCATCACTTGTTCCCTATGCAAAGGCTAGGGAAGGGTCATTTGATTAGCAAAGTCTAAGTTATATGCCCAAGTCCTAGCTACACTGAGGCTTGGAGAGCCAGTACCTGGACTTTGAAACTTCTGCAAGTGGCAAGTTAGCTTTGCCTCTTGTGGTGGAAGATTCCCCAAACATAGAAGGGGAAGTTTAGAGTGTTTTGGAGAGACCAAAACACAATGACGAATGACCACTATAGTTCAACCCTTCAGCTGCCTAACATCAGCATACAATGTTCTTCCCATACTTTATTTCATCTAGCATTGCATAGCTCTCAGTTTGTGCTTGGCATCATTCTAAGCATTTCACCTATATTTACTCCTCACTGCAACCCTGTGAGGTAAGTGCTAGGATGCTTCCCATTTTATCAGTGAGAAAACAGAGGCAAAGAAAGATTAAATAACTTGCTCAAAGTCTCAGACCCCTGAAAAATACCACATTCTTATATAATACAATGCAACTGTTCCTTATACAACCAAAGCTGAAGTATCTCTCCAAAAGTTATCACCCAAAAGTTCTTATCACTTATTTCATCCAGTTCTAAATCTAAAGTGTATCAGTAATGGCCAGTGTTCCTCTTTTATATCAAAACCCCTTCTCAACATTATAATTGGTAAATTTAAGGATACCAAGATACCTTATTATTTTAATGATTAATAAAACACCAGTTAAATACTTAGAAAGGTAGGAGAAAATTGGTTAAAATTTGCAAATGCGGCCGGGCGCGGTGGCTCATGCCTGTAATCCTAGCACTCTGGGAGGCCGAGGTGGGCGGATCGTTTGAGCTCAGGAGTTCGAGACCAGCCTGAGCAAGAGCGAGACCCCATCTCTACTAAAAATAGAAAGAAATTATATGGACAGCTAAAAATATATATAGAAAAAATTAGCCGGGCATGGTGGTGCATGCCTGTAGTCCCAGCTACTCGGGAGGCTGAGACAGGAGGATCGCTTGAGCTCAGGTGTTTGAGGTTGCTGTGAGCTAGGCTGACGCCACGGCACTCACTCTAGCCTGGGCAACAGAGTGAGACTCTGTCTCAAAAAAAAAAAAAAAAAAAAAAAAATTTGCAAATGCATATAGCACAGTAAGGGAAATGGTATGGATTGAGGCAACAGTCGTCTCTTCTGCATCTAATCGCAAGGCCACAATTGGTATTAATCACTTCCTTCCTCTAATGTCCATTCAATTTTCCCTTTTCTCTCAGATAGCACCTCTGCTTGCTAGAGTTCTTTACCTGTGGGTGACCAAACATTTATTCCTAAAGGATCTAAACTCTTAGTGGTTCTGCCTTGTAGGGGAGGAAAAGTAAATCTTTTCCTCACTTGTAACAAGGTTAATGGCTGAGGACCCCTGTAACAAAAGACAGATTAACAAGAGAAAAGCATACAAATGTATTTAATGTTAAGTCTACCTCACATGGGAGCCTTCAGAAATGAAGACCCAAAGAAATGGGGAGATATATGTATTTTTATGGACAGTCTTGCAGAAGTATGATTGAAGGACAAAATAGTTTTTATCTAATAGTAATAAACTGGTTAGGGGGGCGACTTAAGAAGACCTGTTTGTTCAGTTTTTTCTTGGTATCTCTGTGTGACATTCCTTCCTTTGGATATAGGGCAGGACACCTGTCACATGAGGGTCTTCAGGGTAGAAGGAAGGGAGGTCAGAGGGTGACCTTCCTAGCTTTTATGGCCTGCTTCAAGGAAGAAGGGGAGAGGGGAATTCTAGTTTCTATGGCCTACTTCAGGAGAAAGGGGGCAGGAGAAGGTCAGAGAGACATTCCTGTTCTGTTCCTTTCTTAATTTCCAATGTATCATATTTTGGGGTAGTGTTTCCTACCAGATTAGAGTTTTGATAACATTTCCTATTGTTACTGTCCATTGGATGTATCCATACTAAGAGCACCCCCGAGGATGCTGCTTCTCTCTACCTCCATTACATAACATCAACTTTATCCAAGTTAATAAGGTAACCCCATTTTTGCCTGTTCAACCAATGTAAATAAGGTACCTGAAATGACTGGTTAATATTTCAGTTTTCAATTCAATATAACCATTATTGTTCCCTCAGGTAGAAACATTAGTCCTTTGAGTACTAAGATCTTTCCATTAACAAACCCTAGAGTAGCAGAAATGGGAAGTGAAAATCATGAGTGTTTTATTAGGTGTAATAACGAGAAGGCAATGTTACTCTCACTTTTTACCATTGGTTCCCAGACCTATGGGATCTATGGCTGTGGGAGAAGCTGAAGCATACATTGATCACTTATGCAGATCAAATACTGCATCCCATAGAAGAACATCCAAACTTCACATTTGTCTTTCAGTTGGCATAGTGACTATGTCTTCAGTAAGATATATCATTCCATAAACCAATCTGCTTCTGGGTAATAGAGTTCATGGTAAACCAGTGAATCACATGGAAATCAGCAAACTCATGACCTTATTTCTTTTCCTAAAAGATGAGTTGTTTGGTTTAAGGTAATATTGTGTGGTATACTATGACTGTGTTTATGGTATTCAATATATGGACGATGGTTCTAACAAAAGCATGATGGGCAGAGAAAGAAAATAAAAAATATTTTATTCCAGCAAGGAAAATGCAACCCTCTCCATGACAGACTCCACTGTAATGACTGGTCACTAAGAGGCTGACTGGTCCCCCTGTGTATTAGGGTCAGGTATTACTGCAGGCAAATTGGGCACTCAGTAAGCCAACCTCGGTGAAAGAGAGTTCATATTATTAATGCCAGACAGAAATATCATTCCTACCACCGGGGTCATATTTTTCACTAACCTGTTGAGTGCGCACTAGGGAGACTGAGGAAAGACCTCAAACTGTTACTATATGAACAGGTCTTTTTTTCTATGATTATTGAAAGCCTATTCTGCGGACTATGACTTTTGGTGAATGTTCATATGAAACACAGACACAAACATTCTCCCACTTGGCACTAATTCTAAGAGAGCTATACACAAACCTCTTACTTAAACTTTCTTATCACCAATCCTCCCAATTTTATTCTTTCAAACTCTGATCACCCAGCCAAACCATTAGCCACTACCCATGAATAAGTAATGATCCACATCTCAGGCCATATATCCTTCCAGGCAAAGTGGACACTGAGATATACAGCTTGAATTTCAGCCAATTGGAAGGATTTCTCTTCATCAATGTCTTTCAGGATAACCTCTAAGTGAGCCTGCAATACTGCAGTAGTCCACTTTTTACCTGGTGTCAGCACATCATTCAGAGTCATCTATAAACCAGGCTCAAATTTTTTCTCCTTTGTTAGCTGGTCATCAAGAAATCTTCAGGAAGGCAAAGGTGTCATTTGCAAGAAGAATGACAGTGCAGCTGAAATAGGCATATTGGGAGTATGAGTCATCTGCTCATACAAATTACTTACGCCTTCAGGATCTGTTCAAGTCCAATCTTGTGTATACCACTTCCTCTGAATGATGGAATGCTATTGTATGTCCAAGTTTATGACTTAGTGAATCAAATTACACCTGTCTCATGATGGCTAGTTCAGGTCATATCAGTAGTTGATGTGGAGCCCAGATCAGCAAGCAAGGAGCTATTTCTCAAAGGGAAAACGGTGATTCGCCAAAGCAAACATAGCTTTGTTCCAAAACCCGCTGAGTCTGCACTATGTTTCTCCTTGTTACAGGAGGCTTGCCCCAGGATCCATCCTGCATCTCAACATGCCTTGGGTACATTTTGTATCCATGGATCTACTGGGTCATAACCTCCACGTTGCAGAGCAACTTACCTTGCAGCCATCATTTGCTCTAGACCCCTTTATAAATTTTATTCCTAGCCTTATAACTTGTACTCTACTGATACAGAGATTTTTAAACCCAGTGGAGGAATAATTCTACATGGGACTCAACAATGGATCCCATCTCTTAGCACTATTTGGACTTTCACTACCTTCAGTTGCAATCAAACCCATAGGTCCTGGGATATATGTTGCTGCAGCCAATCCTTACTAAATTAATCCTAATGTCTATGCCACTTAGTATTCTTAGATGCCAGCAACTAAAATCAACTTTGGCTAGTTAAGCTAAAAGAAGTTTATTCAAAGGTATCAAGGATAATGAAAGGCAATTACAATCCCTAAAAAGGATATGAGAATCTTGCATGAACAATATTAATCAAATTGATAAATAAATAAAAACCTATCCAAAATTACTCCACAGAATTGGTCCAGTGATAAACTCTCTACTACTGCCAATGCCATTGCTGGAACCAAACACAGCAATTTACACACTGCCATTACCTGAATGTGTCCCCCCAAAATTCATATGTTGAAAGCTGATCCCCAATGTGATAGTATTAAGAGGTGGGGCCTTGTAGGAGGTGATTAGATTGTGAAGGTGGAGGCCTCATGAATGGAATTAATACTCTTGCAAAAAGGGCCACAGAGAGCTGCCTTGCTTTTTCCACCATACGAGAACACAGAGAGAAGGCACATTTATGAGGAATGGGCCCTCAACAGACATCAAATATGTTGGCACCTTGATCTTGGACTTCCCAGCCTCCAGAACTGTGAGAAATAAATTTCTGTTGTTTATAAGCTACTCAGTTTATTATATTTTTGTTATATCAGCTTTAATGGACTAAAATACACACACACTGGACACTGGGTTATACCACTCACTCGCATGGTTGCCTCTAGAGATTGAATTCTTTCATGCCATAAATATGTAATAAGTGCCTACCATATGCCAAGCACCGTTCTCAGTGCTGAGGACATAGCAACAAAAAAAAAAGAGAGAGGGAGAAAAAATACCCGCTCTCATGGAACTTACAGTGTAGTGAAGGGAGAGAGAGAGACAATGAGCTGATTAATAAAATATATAGTATATTAGAAGCTCTTAATTACTGGGGATAAAAATAAATCAAGGGAAGAGGGATAGGCAAAGTTATGGAAGAATTGCAATTTTAAATAAGATGACCAGGGCCAGGCATGGTGGCTCACACCTGTAATCCTAGCACTCTGGGAGGCTTGAGCTCAGGAGTTCGAGACCAGCCTGAGCAAGAGCAAGACCTCATCTCTACAAAAAATAGAAAAAATTAGCCAGGCATGGTGGCGCATGCCTGTAGTCCCAGCTACTTGGGAGGCTGAGGCAGGAGGATCGCTTGAGCCCAGGAGTTTGAGGTTGCTGTGAGCTAGCCTGACACCACAGCACTCCAGCCCAAGCAACAGAGCAAGACTCTGTCTCAAAAAAAAAAAAAAAAACCCAGGAAAAGACTTTCTGAAAAGGTGACATTTGAGTAAAAACCCAAAGAGGGTAATCCAGTAACAAGCCATCCAACTATCTGGGTGAGAGCATTTAAGAGAAAGAAAACACCAAGTCCAGAGGCTCTGAGTTTGGAGCATACCTGACATGTACAAGGAACAGCAAGGAGGCCAATGTAGCTAAAAGAGGGTAAGCAAGAAAAATAATATTAGATTATGTAGGGCCCTGTAGACCAAAGTGAAGACTTTAGATTTACTTTGAGTAAAATGGGAATCATTGGAGCAATTTGAGCAGAGGAGTGACCTGATCTCACATATTCTAACAGGGCAACACTGGCTACTATGTAGGCAACCCAAAAGAATGGCACATGTGTGTGTTCATTCACACAACAAATATTTATGAAATACCTACTACTCCAGATACATTTTTTTAGGTTCTGGCATACAATAGTAAATAAGACAAACAAAACTCCTTGAGCTCCTGGAGCTTATAATGCAATATAGGGAAACAGAATATAAACATGCAAATAAATAGATAATAAATATGATGGTGCTAAATGCTCTAAAGAAATACAAGACAGGATTAAGGAAATATAGCATACCATGAATGGGGAGTACTTTTTAACTAAGGTGACCAGGAAATTTCTCTCTAATATGAAGATATTAGACCAGAGATATGAATGAGGTGAAGAAATAAGCCACGCAGGTACCTGGGTAAAAAATGTTTTGTGCAAATTACACAGTAAGTCCAAAGACCCTAACATGGGAGCATAATTGGTATATTCAAAGAAGAGCAAAGAGGCCTGTATGGCTAGAACAGAGTGGCAGAGGACAGTGGTTTCAAATGAGGGCAAAGATATATTTAATATGAAAGTGCCAGATTATATGGGGGCTTACAGGCTGTTGCAGTGACTTTGGGTTTTATTTTGAGTGACATGGAATGTCATTGAAGAATTCTGAGAAGAGAAGTGACATAATTTGACATATTATCTCATCAGCTCTGGTTGCTATAACAAAATACCATAAACTGCATGGCTTATAAATAATAGATATTTATTTCTCATAGTTCTGGAGGCAGGGAAGTCTAAAATCAAGGTGCTGGCTGATTCAGTGTCTGGTGAGCGCTCATTTCCTAGATGGCCATGTTTTCACTGTAAATATTTTACACAGCAGAAAGAGCAAGGGGTGTCTGTCGAGTCTCTTTTATTAGGGCATTAATCCCCTTCATGAAGGTAGAGACTAATCACCTCCCAAAGGTCTCACTTCCTAATACCGTCACCTTGGGGGTTAAGATTTCAACATATGAATTTGGTGGGGATAAAAACATTCAGCCCATAGCACTATTAAAGACTTTCTTTAGCAGCTATATGGAGAACAGAATAATGGAGCTTGTGATGAGGTGCTATCTCTACCATGGCCCCATACCTCACCTGAGGATGTGTTTTGAAAGGCGTATATGCATCCAGAACTGCCCATTAGGACCTGGGTTCTCTCAGATCAGCCAAGTCTTGAGGTCAGGCAGGATCAAGATTAGTCCATGATTAGTTGGAGGCAGTACATCCACTAGTGGGACCAGAAGTCAACTGTAAACTACATGAGCAGGTGGTACTTACCCCAAAATCATCCACTACTGTTACACTAGTTCGTCTTTCTAATCCCAGCTATAGTCCGATGGGGAAAGTCCTTTATATTAAAATAATATCATACACAAAGGTAATAATTAGCTGATGGAGAAAGAAAAAGGCAAAACTTAGTTCATGGCTGGAAAAGCTTAGTATGTGGGTGGAAGCTGAAAATAAACTCTGGCTGCTCTAGAGCCCTGCTAAGGAGTGGCTTTGGAAAATAGCCATGAAGGAAAATTCCCCCAATGGCCAGAATTTCATGTGGTGCACCAGATTGTCCATTTTGTGACACAGAATCTACTACCAAGCTTTTGAAGTTGTTGGAAGAATTCAGTTCTTTATGGTTGTAGGACAGAGGTCCCCATTTCATTCCCCGCTGTTAGCTGGAAGCCTCTTTCAATTCATTAAGATTGCCTGCACTCCTTGCCATATTGCCTCCTCCATTTTAAAACAAGAAACAGCATGTCAGGTCCTTCTCATGCTTCAAATCTCTCTGACTTTTCCTTCTGCTGCATCTCTTCTAACTTCCTGTTTTTTTCTCTATTTAGAAAACACTTTCCTAATCTATATAGAACTCAGGGAAATCAGCAAGAAAAAAGTCAAACAATCCTATCAAAAAGTGGACAAAGGACATGAACAGAAACTTTTCAAAAGAAGATAGACTAATGGCCAAGAAACATGAAAAAATGCTCAAATCTCTAATCATCAGGGAAATGCAAATCAAAACCACAATGAGATATCATTTATCTCCAATGAGAATGGCCTTTACCAAAAAGTCCCAAAACAATAAATGCTGGCTTGGATGCAGAGAGATAGGAACACTCATACACTGCTAGTGGGACTGCAAATCAGTACAACCTCTGTGGAAAGCAATATGGAGAAACCTCAAAGAGACACAAGTATACCTACCATTTGATCCAGCAATCCCATTATTGGGCATCTACCCAAAAGAACAAAAGACATTCTATAAAAAAGACATATGCACTAGAATGTTTATAGCAGCACAATTCACAATTGCAAAGATGTGGAAACAACCCAAGTGCCCATCAATACATGAGTGGATTAATAAAATATGGTATATGTATACCATGGAGTTCTATTCAGCCGCAAAAACCAATGGTGATCTAGCACCTCTTGTATTATCCTGGATAGAGCTGGAACCCATTCTACTAAGTGAAGCATCACACTAATGGGAACACAAGCACCACACGTACTCACCATCAAATTGGTATTAACTGACCAACACTTAAGTGCACATATAGTAATATAACATTCATCAGGTGTCGGGCAGATGGAACGGTGTATCGTCTGGGGGATGGACACGCTTGAAGCTCTGACTCGGGTAGGGTAAAGGCAATATACGTAACCTAAACATTTGTATCCCTGTAATATGCTGAAATTTTAAAAAAAAATTAAAAATCAAAAAAAAAAAAAAAAGAAAATTGCTCATGTGATTAGTTTGGGCCCACCTAGATATCCAGGATAATCTCTCTATCTTAAGGTCCGCTGATTAGTAAAAGTAATCACATCTGCACAGTTCCACTTGCCATGTAATGTAACTTAGTCACAGGCACTAGGGATTAGGACATGGAAATTTTAAGGGATTTAAAATGGTTCCAAGGGAGAATATGCTCAACCCAAGGACATAGTAAAACCCTGAATGAACTTTAAGTTACAGCTGCCTTCCAGTAACTTTAGGCTCCTTGTACCAAAAGACTAGCAAGCAAGAAAATTAGTTACCATACTGGCACTGGCAGGGGTATTTGACCCTGATTATCTACAGGAGGCAGGGCTGCTGTTAAACAGTAGGAACAGGGAAAATTACATTTGGGATTCTGTTTATCCATTGTCTCTTTGTACTCTCTTGCCCAATTTTGTTGTAAATGGACAAGGGCAGAAGCCATGGGCTGAGAAAGGCATCGTGATTGCTGTGGTTTAAATGTGCCCCTTCCAAAATTCACGTTGAAACTTAATCCTCATTGTGGTGGTATTAGTAGGTGAGGCCTTTGGGGAGGTGATTAAGTCATGAGGGCTCTGCCCTTATGAATGAATTAATGCCTTAGAAAAGAGATGAAGGGAACTAGCTGAGGCTCCTTTTAGTTATTCTGCTCTTCTGCTATGTGGGGACACAGTGTTCATCCCCTTTTTTGTCCTTCCACCTTCCACCATGGGAGGAAGCAGCAAAAAGGCCCTTGCCAGACACAAAATGGCAGCACTTGACCTTGGATTTCCTAGCCTCTAGAACTGTAAAAGATAATTTTTTGTTCCTTATAAATTACCCAGTCTCCAGTATTTTTTTTCTTTCTTTTTTATATTTTTATTTTATTTTATTTTATTTATTAATTTTTGTATTTTTTTTTTTTTGAGACAGAGTCTCACTCTGTTGCCCAGGCTAGAGTTCCGTGGCGTCAGCCTAGCTCATAGCAACCTCAAACTCCTGGGCTCAAGCAATCCTCCTGCCTCAGCCTCCCAAGTAACTGGGACTATAGGCATGTGCCACCATGCCCGGCTAATTTTTTCTATATATATATTTTTAGTTGTCCAGCTAATTTCTTTCTATTTTTTAGTAGAGATGGGGTCTCGCTCTTGCTCAGGCTGGTCTCGAGCTCCTGAGTTCAAACGATCTGCCCACCTCGGCCTCCCTGAATGCTAGGATTACAGGCGTGAGCCACCGCGCCTGGCCTCCAGTATTTTTTTATAGCAGCACAAACAGACCAAGACGTGACGTGGAACTCGGAACCCTTGGGGATGAGAGTGTTTTAGACTTTTTGGGCTGTCATAACAAAATATCATAGTCTAGGTGGCTTAAACAATAAAACTGTATTTCCTCACAGTTCTAGAGGCTGGAAATCCCAGATCAAGATCTGACAGAATTCAGTTTCTGGTGAGGGCTCTCTTCCTGGCTTCCCAATAGCTGCTTTGTTCTCACATGTCTGTTCCTTGGTATATATACATGGAAAGAGAAAGAGATATTTCTCTCTCTCTCTCTCTCTCTCTTTCTCTCTCTCTCTTCCTCTTTTCATAAGGTCACCAATCATGTCAGATTAGGACCCCACCCTTATGACCTCATTTAACCTTAATTATCTCCTAAAGGCCCATCTCCAAATACAGTCACACTGGGAAGTCAGGGCATCAATGTATGAATTTTGGAGGGACACAATTCAGTTTATAGCACAGGGTATGAATCGTCTCACCAGGTAAGCCCCTCGATCAGCAGGGATACTAACTGATGGTTAGGGGAATCTAAAAAAGATGAAAGGAGAGGGATAAGCAGTATTAGTTGTGTCTTTAAGATAGCTACAGCAACAAGAGCTCACAACACTAACCTTCCCTTTTGAAGTTTTCCAAGTTAAAGAGACTATGGTGGGATTTTATCTGATACTACTTCTAACACCAAATGTATATGTGGCTTTTTTTTTTTTTTAATACCAAGAACCCATGCTCTGACACCAACTGGATGTTCAACAATTCAATTCAATTCTGGCACTAACTTCTGGAGTTAGCACAGACCCTACAGGTTAAGGGCTCAGTCCCACAAGATTACCCCTACTTCAGACACCAGTTACAAGTCCTAGGGACCACCTATACTTCTGACCAACTGGCCATAAATTAAGAAGTTTCCACAATCTCCTCCTCAGGTCTGATAATTTGGTAGAATAACTCACAGAACTAAAGAAAACATTTTATTTAGCTTTATGGGTTTATTATAAAGGATACAACTTGGGAAAAGCCAATTGGAAGAGATGCATAGTGCAAGGCATGGGGGGACGGGGTGTGGATCTTCTATTCCCTCTCTGGGTACACCACCCAACCAGCACTTCAATGTGTTCACCAACTCCAGCTCTCTGAATCTTTATTGTTCATGAGTTTTTATAGAACTCAGATTCCAGCCCCCATTCTCTCCCCAGATGTCATGGGGTAGGGATGAAAATTCCAACCCTCTAGCAGCAGTCCCCAACCCTTTTGGCACTAGGGACAGGTTTCATGGAAGACAATTTTTCCATGGACGGGGGCTGGGGGTGGGGTCGTGTTTCAGGATGATTCAAGCACATTACATTTATTGTGCACTTTATATTATTATTACATTTTGATATATAATGAAATAATTATACACCTCACCGTAATGCAGAATCTAATGTTGCCACTGATCTTACAGGAGGCGGAGCTCAGGCAATGATTCAAGCAATGGGGAGCGGCTGTAAATACAGATGAAGCTTCACTCACTCACCCACCGCTCACCTCCTGCTGTGCAGCCCAGTTCCTAACAGGCCATGGACCAGGTACTGGTCCCTGGCCCAGAGGTCGGGGACCACAGATCATGATTTTGGTCTTTCTAGTGACCAGAGGCCCCACCCTGAGTCACTTCATTAGCATAAATTCAGATGTGATTAAAAGGGGCTTGTTATGAATAACAAAAGATACTACTATCATCCAGGAAATACCAAAGGTTTTAGGAGCTCTGTGCCAAGAAGTGGGTACAAAGACCAAATATATTTTTTATTATACCACAGAGACCAACCAGAGTCCTGAAAGAGCTTTTCCCAGATGTGCAAACCTACCATATAAAACTAGTAAATTAAAGCGGCACACAGAATAAAATGTGGGGCATTCTGGTGAGCCACTAGTATCTCTTTTCACCCATTTTTCCAGCTGCCAGGAGTATTGCTACTGATGGCTCACAGCTGAACCCCTCTCTGAAAATTGCCATCACCAAGAAGAGTTATCTTGCCTAGGCAATGGCCCCCTTCCAGGGACAAGTTGCACACAATGACTGGTATTTGGCGGGTACAAAACCTTGACCCCTTTGCCTCTATTAAAGACACTCCAAAAGACGCCCTGGTTATAAAGCTCCCCATAGAATCAGCTAATATCTATGTTGCTTCTGCATTGCAGTTCGGCTTCTCCTTCTGACCAATCCTGTTTCTTTCACAGCTTTATTGAAGTCAATCTTGAGAGCACATCTTTGTCTCAGAGTCTGTTTATTGAGTAGCCAAACTTAAGAGATGATTGCAGGAAGCACCAATTAGAAAGTGGAGAAGTGAGAGAAGGAAAGAAAGCTAGTACAGGGTGCAGATTTAGCTGAAGGAGAATTCCAGGAAACTACAGACCATGTCTTAATGTCATCCTGCTCAAGAAGTGAGGAAGTTGGAATATTTATTCACTAATTCCTATCAGTTATGGGTTAAGGGCTGCACCCAAGGGTACTAACTTCCAGGGGCAGCCTGCCCAAAGTATAGGCAGAGCACACTCCTGTGGCCAGAGAAAGTCCTCATGTCACATGCCTTGCAATAATGAGACATAAATTCTAGAACTGAGCCCCAGAGCACTCCCAATGCTTAAGATATCTGAAAGATAAGAATGACCTAGCAAAGTATGCCAAGCAAAAACAACCAAAAAGTAGGGAGACAGAAGCCAAGGAGGAAGTGATCAAATTATGTCAAATACAGCTTATAGGAGAATAACATGAGGACTAATCATTGAGTGTGGGATTTAGGAGCATAGAGAAACTCATCAAGAGCAACTTTCATGGAGTAGCGGTGTAACAGCAGCAGTCATTCCATGTTGAAGCAAATAATCACTCTTTCTTTTACAATGCCTAATTGTGTGCTTGTTTAATAATTTCAGGAACTAACCTTGAGCAGTTAACTATGGAATCAATATTGTGGGACACCCCGCCTCCCTAGAGGAAGATGCTAAACAGTGAACCTTCAATTCTGTTGTGGTCTAGCTGACACTAGGCAGACTGTCAGATGGCCCATCAAGATAACCATCAGAACAAGACATGCTGACCTGCACATAGCCAGCCCTTTCCCCTTTGAAAACCCTTCAGGCAGCCTGAGGAACTTGAGATGGTCTTTGTGACATCAGCCTGCCATCTGCTCAGATTGCCAGCTCTTGAATAAACCTGCTTTTCCATCCACCAACTCTTGTCACTGGAGTTTGGCTTTCGAGTGGTGAGTAGCCAAACCTTAGTTTGGTTACAGTGGTGATTAAAAACCTGACTGGTGTGAGTTCAAAAGAGAACGGAAGGTGATGAAGCAGAGCCAGTGAGTATTGACAATTTTAATAAGTTGTTTTGCTAAAAAGGCAACAGAGGAAGGTAATGGTATCTCAAAGGGATATGACATCAAGGGAGAGTTGTGTCACGGCGGGAAATATTGTCTCACGTGGGTATATTGATGGGGAAGATCCAGCAATGTTGAAAAAAACAGATGCAACAAGGAAGAAAAAGGACACCTGACTAGCCCTTGAGCTGACAAGAGGGAATGAAAGTGAATGTGCAAGTGAAGGGGCTTGTCCTTACGTATGTTCAAATCACATCTTTTTCATGAAATACCAGATAATGAAATCCAGCAAATTAAGGCCACCTTTGCTTGACTTTATTCTTAATTCTTGGCGTTTTTTTCCTGGTTCTGAATGTCAGACCTGAGCTTGTCCTACTTTTTTTGGTCTTAGTCACCCCACGACTGGACTGATTTGCCCCTGTAGCCTCTAGTGGAGGACTAATCCTGTCCTTAATCCCGTTCTTAATCAAAAGGTAATGAATGCTCTCTAGCTCATCTTTCAGCTGTGAGTGACCTTTCTGCTAATCCAGAGTAAACCAGATGCCTCCCTTCTGAAAATAGGCTTCTTTTATTTTCTTGTGTTCCTGTCTTGAACTCAAGAAGAGTAGCAGAGTATGCCACCCCAAAATATACCACTGTGGCATAAAGGTTATTTTGAGGTGACAGCAATTGAGAAGAAGCAGATATAAGTAAAACTCTCTGCCCTCCCTCTATTTGCCTAAAAGCAGAACATATATTTATAAAGGTGTCCCCCCTCCCCTCTCTACCAGGAAGGACTAAAGTTAATCACCAGAGACAACTCCAGACCCTTATCAGCCTTTAGACACCACCAGAGAAATTTACATAACAAATGTTACCAACTAGCTCTTATCTTCCATTAATTTGTCCCATATATTTATCTTCCCCAAATTTGCTGCCCTAGAAACTCAAAGTCCTTTTCCCGTCACTTCTCTAAACATTTATTGTTATTTTGTTAATCTGTTATATAAGTCCACATTACAACCACACTTTGAGTTACTCATCTCTGAGTGCTCTGTTGCATTTTTTATATATATACATAATATATATATATAATATATGTATATATAATATATGTATATATAATATATAATATATGTTAGGGACATACTAATAAACTTCAGTTTGTTTTTCTCTTGTTAATCTGGCCTTTATCAGTCTAATTTACAGATCACCAGAAAATGAACCTAAAATGGGTAGAAGAAAATGATTTTTTTCCTCCTGTACAGCCTAATACTTAGATCTCTATAGGACTTGGGTCCACTTTTTCTAACCAGTAATGCCTATCCCTGGAATTTGCCTGCTGCCTATGAACTCTAGCTTGTTAGCTATGACCCTCTTACATTGTGGTAGACTTCCTGAAATGCTGCCCACCTCCTAGCTTTGATCTTTCAATATCATTTGCATCAATGTGCTTTGACCACCGGTTGGGATATTCCATTATTTCATATAGGAACCTCCCATTCTCATTCATTCTCTCTCTCTGTCTCTCTGTTCCTCTCTCTCTCTCTCTCTACCCCACCCTCCTTCCTGTTACTGGTTCCTTTTCTGGTCACACAATGCTATATTCTGTAGCTACAGGTCTGCCTGGTGGTCTAACAGAAAATGAAGCTGGCTCAGTCACCTGAGGCTCTAGGCGTTCCACGATCTGTCCTAAGCCACTATAGATACCTGAGCTATACTTGGCTTTGTCATGAAAAATGACACTGAAACAGTTGTGATGTACTAATAAAATATATTAATTGGCACATTTCAGTAGAATAACTAAGTCTCAAATGTCCACTCAAATCCTGTTGTCATTTTCATTGTTTTCTGCCATTTCAATTAAGCCTAGCCCAAATTATTTCTTTCCCATTAACCTGTTGACAATGTTTTGTATATATAGAATATCCAGTAATCTCCATCATCTTTCTCACATAGAAATAAATAGTGGCTGTGTAACCAGATTAGAAGTTACGTAAACATTGCCAGCAGTCATTATAAGCACAGTGTTGTTTCCTATGATTCTCTCCTCCCCTTGCTTTCTTATTGTGCTATATTTATATTTGCCATGTTTACTAGGAATCTATTTTTAAAAAGTGAACATTGTTTCTTGAGCTTGACCTTCACATTGAATGATTCTAGTCACTATCCTTTGTATTGTTTAAATCACAAAGTAGTTTCATTCCATTTGCTTATAAATCTTTTACATTATTTCAGTTTTGACTACTTTCAAAATAGAAATGTCTTTCTTTTTCTTTAAATTGAGATATTCCTTTCCTGTTCAGCAACACTGCTTTCATTTAACAGTTATACTGTGAATGAACTGAGACTATGAACAATTGAGCAAAGTTGCTGCTATGCTCAAGATATTTTAAAAGTTTATAGACAGCAATAAAGGTCTTCACAATGAAAAAAGTATGCAAATGTGATTAGCACTCTTAAAAAGAGAGCTGAAAGCCAGCATATCAACACACAAAGATCTTGCCTGTAGCAACTCATCTACGTTGTTAATTACCAAGTTCACTCTGGAAACTGAGCCATGATATCAATGAGATCAATGAATTTAGTGGGCTGTTAAATACTCAGCAAATTACTCTTTACCTTAAATGTAATCGTTGGGATTAATTTGAATAGTTTACCAAAGTGTACAGTTAAGTGTGCAGTCTACTCCCCTGGGAAACAGTATAAAATAAAATATAAATTTTATCTTTTTGGCTTACTTTTAAAGTACAGAGACAATTGAAAAATATCTTCTTGTTGATTAAAAGAGATAACAACAAACTAGATCTCAAAACATAACTTTTCAAAATCTTTCTGTCAGAAATGACCAAGGTTTAATGTACCACTCCAAAATAAGCCTCTTTGGCATATGGATTATTTTGAGCTGAAGGCAATTGAGAAATAGCAGATACAGGAAAAGCTCTCTGCCCTCCCCCATCTGCCTAAAAGCAGGGCATAAATTTCCCATGAGAAAGGTACTCTCCCTGAACCAGGAAGGAGAGAGCAACACTTATCAGCAGAGATAAGGAGTTAATGCCAAGATGAGTCTGTATAAACAAACCTTACTAAAATAACCTTTATCTTCCATTAGTTACTATGTATATTTCCTAGTCACTTTTTCACAATTTATCACCCCAATAAGACCAAACCCCCTTTCCTTTGTGTAGTCACTTGTCCACAATTTATCACCCTTTGTTAAAATGGTATATAAGCCCCTAAATCTAACCACTTCTTTGAGTTTTCACTTGTTTTCTATGAAGCCCTCATCCATTTAAAAGTATTAACATTAATAAAAATTGTATGCCTTTTCTCTTGCTAATCTGGCTTTTTTCAGCTTAATTTGCAGGCCCCTGTCCTTAAAGATAAGAGGGTAGAGGAAAAGTTTTTCCTCCTCTACAATCTACAATGGGAAGTTTCATACTTCTACAAGAAAGAAAAGAATCCCAGAATATCATAAACTCTGTGTGTAGTATTTGTAATTATATGTACATTCTCAATATAGCATCAGTTCATAAACTATTTGGTCAATAAATATTCTTTGAGTACCCATTTTATACTACATGCTGCATGAAACACTGGATAACAGACACAGTCCTTGGCCTTATGTAGTTTGCAGTAAGACAGATATGAAGCCAGTAGTTACAAGATGATAAGTATCAGAGTACTATGGTGACAAATAAAAAATAAGTCCAGGCTTAGGTAACGAGAGACTTTTTTCCAAAGGATTATTGCAAGAAGGGGTACAGGAACTATCACAATAGGTGGAAGAGGGCCATTACAATAGGGAATATGCTCTGACCTCTACCTCAAAGGTCAGGCAGAAAAGAGCTTGACTTTTATAGGGAGAAATGAATAAGGCTAGGAAGAAATGGTGTATGTGAGTGAGATGAGTGGGTGGAAGTGGCAGGATCTGACAGTAGATCATGGCAAAGACTATCTCCTTGACCAAACTTTAGTCAGGTTCCTCCGACCCTTCTTCTTGACTAGGCCTCAACCTTGTCCTATGAGACCTGTAGACTCTCGGTACAAATCCCCCCATACTAAGAAACTTGAACAAACACTAACATAGCTTGTAACAGCTCAAGGCCATATCCTTAGGATGATGACCACAGCCCCCTTTGATCTTTTGATCAGGTCAGTGTGGTTTATGCAGATAGAGGGAAAGCCCCTGCCAATGTTTTGTTGATCTTGAGGGGCTTGCAATTCAAAACATTCTTTATACCAAGGAGTTATATTTTGAGGTGAAATTTCCTGACCTCCTTCAAGGACCTGAATAGAACAAAAAGGCAGAGGAAAGGCAAATTCACTCTCTTCTGGAGCTTGGATATCCATCTTCTCCTGCCCACCAACACCAGAACTTCAGGTTCTTGGGCCTTTGGACCCTAGAACTTATACCAGTGGCCCCCCAGTTTCTCAGACCTTTTGGACTCAGACTGAATTACATCACCAGCTTCCCCAGTTCTCTAGCCTGCAATGGCATATTGTTGGACTTCTCAGCCTCCATATCATATGAGACAATTCACATAATAATTCCCCTCTTATCCACCCTCCCCCCTCTTTTTGGTTCTGTTTCTCTGGAGAACCCTGATTAATATAGAGGACTTTTGTCTTGCCATAGACAAACAATGGGGGCATTTGTGAGTCTTATCTAAGTCCTGAGGGGAAGGGTGGTTCCTTGCAATAAGCAGATTCCAGGAACACAAAAGGATTGGGAGATTTCTTAATTGTTGCTGTTTTCCAGGAGCTTGGAGCTCAGGTAAAATTCAACACTGTCATGGGAATACATTGCAGGGCACCTGTCTTTGTTCAGAGGTTAGGAAAAACCACCCAGTCTGGTGATATATAAGCTGCTTGCTGAATGATGGCTTGGAATAAGCAGGATAAATGGTACTTCAGTAGAAAATATTAGCCTGTGGTGATACAGATTAATGCCTGTGTGAGGAATTTCAAGCTCAGTTTTCTTGCAACAAAAAGAGTAAAAAAGTGGGAGAACCAACTAATGTGGTGACAATGGTGAATTTTACCTGAGCCCTGCACTCCTGGAAAAGAGGGAAGGTTGAGGAATCCCTCTGTTAGGTAGATAGTGAGAGATTCCCTGTCTGCTAGGGATGAAAGTGGGTGCTATTGCCTTGGTGCAATTGCCCCACCTGGGAAGAAGGACGACAGTGGACCCCAGGCCCCCATGTTGGACCTGCCCCACCCTAATTTTCTCCCTAGTGACTGCCATACCTGGGGGAGGAGGGAATACCCTATGAATCTGCTAATCATAACTCAATGTGCCCGCTGCTAAAGAATGCAGAGGACTTTCTAGGCCGTGGACCAAGCAGCATAGGTACCACAGAGTCTGGAAATTGACCTAGAACAACCCACATGCATAGTAATGCAACTCCCAACTGCCCAATCAAAGTGGTTCCATGGTGACGTCTGCGCCACTAGGGAGGTCCCAATACGAGCACTATAAAACAAGATGTAGACCATAACCAGTCCCTTTTTGCACCCTTCCTTTTGCTCTCCCTTTGCTGCCACAGTGGGTCTGGTTGTCATCTGTGGCGTATGTATCACATTCCATAAACCTATATCCTGCCCTTGCTCTATAATCTTATCTTTCTGTCCTCAATAAACCTCATTTTCATGCTTGCCTTACTTTGTTGTGTCTGGTCATTGTTCCGCCATGAGCACACTAAGAACTGACATTTTCAGACTAAAACTTGACAACTCCACCCTTTGTGTTTCAGGAAAGACTTACTACCAAGAACCACCC
Source organism: Eulemur rufifrons (assembly GCF_041146395.1). Classification (NCBI taxonomy): domain Eukaryota; kingdom Metazoa; phylum Chordata; class Mammalia; order Primates; family Lemuridae; genus Eulemur; species Eulemur rufifrons. The sequence continues at coordinate 70,086,861 of NC_091012.1, forward strand.
TTCTCTTTATGACTTAGGTAAGATTCGCTGATGCCCCCTTGTTCATCTATGACAATGGCAGACACAGACCCTCTGAATTCCCATTCTTTGCCTCATAAGTGATTAGCTGGCCTATTTTGTTCCTACTGATTAATGGGAACAAAGTGCTTGCTATCAGAACTTTGGTAAGATTCTCTCCTTTGCTTGGGTCCCTGACCTTTGGCCTACTCTCAGCCTGAGGCAGCACACAGCTCCTCCTGAGAATGAGCTGGCCTCAAAATAATGTAGGGTGTAAGAGAAAACTTCTACTTCACCCTCTGAAGGCTTGCTGAAAAATCAACTCACAAAAGGCAGACTAATTGGAGAAAAGGCATACAAAGTCATTAACATGCACAGGGGGAGAACCACCAACCTTTCAATGGGGTTCAGAAGTTTATATACCATCTTGAGGTTACAGAAAGAAGCTTGGATCTTGGCAAAACAGGTTATGGGAGGGGGAGAAGAAGAGGTCTGGGTAGCAAAGGTGGTCTTGTTATGTAGATGAAACCTCACAGTCGTAGCCCTCAGAGAGAATAGATGGTAAATGTTTCTTTCAGACTTTTATGCATGCCAAACTCTCAGTTAATCTTTTTTCTCTACAAATATGAATCTCCTCCACAAAGACAGCTTTTCAAGGCTACTTCTGCTCGCTGGCTTTCTGAACAGCCACCTCAAAATATGTCAAAGATGTATTTTTTAGAGTAAAATATTTTGATTTCCTTCAATTACATTCTCTGATCTACTGTCTAATCATGCCACCCCACCCTTTCATCACACTTCCCCACACCTGCTTCAGTCTAGTCCTGTTTACTCTGCATAAAAGAAAACTCTTTTTTGCCTAACTCTTGAGACTTGCAGATCTTTTGGTCACAGGTTCTCCCTGTTGCAATAGTCCCTTTCTCCCCTTGCAATAATCCTTCAGAATAAAGTCTCTCTTTACTAAGTCTGGATTTGTTTTTTTATTTGCCAGTGGCTAGAGAGGTATGCAAGGGATGGATCACAGAGAGCCTTGGATTCTTTCCCAAGGCAATGGCAAAGGACTGAAGGTTTTATAAAAGAGACTGACAAGATCAGATTTTTGTTATGAAAACTCACTCAGGCCTGAGGGAGGAGAAGGGACTTCTGCCTTGGCCTTTGTGATGTTGATAGGGCTCTTCACAGAAGAGAGAGAGAGAGAAGATTGGGAAGGGAGGAGGTGATGTTACATTTATTTTTAACATGCAGAATTTGAGGTGACAGGGAGACATTCAGCCAGAGCTATGTATGTGATTCTGAAGCTTGGGGGGAGAAGATGTATATTGGAGAATCAACAGCATATATGTGATAATCGAAGCCCTGAAGTGGATGTGCTCTTTAGTTTCAAATTGTCACACATCGGTTCTGTTCCCCTTTAGTCCCAGCCTTCCCTGTATCATCTCGCCCCAAATTTAACTTCCTCTACTTTTGTTTCTGTTCTTCCTTCTTTAAAATATATTATGGACACTAATGTATAAGCTATAAAAGCAAACTCTGCATCAAGGAAAAACTTGTTGTTACTCTTAGGACATATAACTTCATTTAACACATTTAAGTAGCTGCTAATTGCTCTCTTCATAATGAAATTGAGTAAGTATAAAATTCTGTCTGAACTTATTTACCATGTAATAGTATCTAATGTAGGAGTTGACAACATTTTTAGTCCTAAGTATAACAGGGTGGGTAGAGGAACTAAAAAAACTCCTAAGGGCTTTACTAGATACTACATCGGAAGTCATGGAGCATAGAAAGACCAGAAAGATAAGAAGGAGAGATGAAGAAAAAAGTAAGAATTTAGGAGAAAAGGTAAAAGAAAAATAAAGAAGAAACCATTAAAGCACCCCTCATGAGGAGTTTCAAAAGATAGGATGGTTGGGGATACCGATATTCACATCAGGGAACTCCCAGTGCCTTTAAAATATATGCAACTTTAAAACAATTTAGTAAATACTGGAAAGAGACATTGTTGTGGTAGATCAATTTGAGAATAGAGTCACTACAAGTTCTAGAGCTTCACCATCCTGTGGCCACAAAATAAGGTCAAGTTTACTTTTACGAACCAGATTATGGAAGCTCCAACCTGAGTTTTACTGAGATAGAGCCCTTCTCAAAAATTTCCCCAGTTATTCTAGAGGTTCCATGTTTGTCTACGAATGAATCTATCAGCTCTAATCCCTCCTCTTCTCTCATATCCACTGGTAACACCCTATGCCCATTAACCCACTTGATAAAGCACAACTGTACCTGCTGCATGTCACGAGCACTCCTATGTGCATGCCAGGGCTGCTAATTCCAGAGCCTCCCAACACTTGCCATGAGCCACGGCCAACTGCAGAGGCTCTGAGCACCTTCTTTTTGTCTCTGCCACAGTTTTCACCTGAAACTACTCCTTTTGTGTCCGAATCTTACATTGTCTCTTTTAAACAGATCTTTTTCTAGCTTTTTCTCCTCTAATCAGTGAATTATTCATTCAATCTACTATGTGCCCAGCACTGTGCTAGATACTTAGGGATACAACAGTTAAAAAGACAGACACAGTCCTTAGCTTTGTGGAGCTTATAGTCTAGTGAAGATAACCCAAATTATGCTAAGTGCCTTGTAGACTTTTTTTTTTTTCGTTCTTACTACCACTCTGCTGGATAAGGACTATTATTACCTTTATTTTACAGTTTTAGACACATTGCTTGCCCAGGTTCTCAGAGCTAGTTAGGGCTGATCCAAGATTTAAACTCTGGCCTGTCTGATTATAGGGCTTGTGAACAAAAGTTCTCTGAGAAGAAATTTGGAGGAAAGAGACTTTATTCCGGTGAACGGTTTGCAAATAGGGGAGATGCAGCCTTTGGGTGTAAAACAAAGGTGCATTCTAGAGAACATAAGGGGAGGCTGGGGTTTTACAGCAAAAGGTTCCCAATCAGGTCTGTTTATGCAAATGAAGGATTAAAACTTGCTGAGCCCTGATTGGTTGAGGCTGGTGAGCCCTGATTGGTTGGTTCAAGTGACCTCTGAAAGTCCCAAAGATAAAAAGGTACATATTTTCAGGGAACTCAGAGTCCATGTGTGACCCCTAGTCAGCAAATGGTCACTTGCCTGTATTTTAAATTTAGGCCCAGCTAGCCGCTTGGGATCCATCTTGAAGGACTGAGTCTTTCAGGTTCACATTTGTTCACAAGCTTATGCTTTTAACTTTTAATAGCCTTTCTCAAAACTAGTCCACAGGGCTGGACAGTTTATGGAAGTCAGACCTACCAACCTCAAAACCCACCTCACTCTTCCACTGACCCTTTGCACCAATTCAATGTCCCTCTCTGAGGCCTGCTCCCCAACCCCAGTAGGCGTTTAGGTATTAAAAATAAGTCACGGTAGAAGCAGTAGGCAGAGAGGAGGTATTCTGTGTACTAATAACATCTGTGAAAATCTCAGTAGGCCAAAAATGCTGTTAGACCAGTCAGAAAAGGAAACTTACTAAGGATAATGACATAACGAAATACCTTTGAGGCCGGTGCCCGCAAAGTTGCTATATCTTTTATCTAAACAATGATAATCAACTTGCCTTAAAGAGGACTCCTCTTGCCCACTGGAAATCTCTTTGGTTATAAATAAGTTCTAAAATGAAAGGGTAACAGCGCTAATGCAGCAGTATTAGGGACATTGTCTGAGTTTGGGATGGCCTTGGCAACAGGGACTCTCAGCAAGTCATCACACAAGTGCTTGCTGGCAGGTGAGCTGTCTCCACATTCAAAGGAACCACTGGGCTCCGCTTACTCTGTTGTGGCTTTTGAATTGTTTCTCTGATTGTGAGGACTAGTGTGTGCTGAGCCACCCTGCTTTTTCACCTGGGTTCCCCAGTGCTAAGCAGTACACTTCTGAAAGGTGGATGACAGGTAAAACACTCTAGCTTGTGTCTCTGTAACAGACACTGGAGCAATGACCTCTGTCCTACTGAGTGAAGAGTGAATCCTAAACCTGTTCTCTCCAAATCAGCGTTACAGCCACTGTTGCATTTTTAATTATAATTTACTTCCTAGCATATAGAGTTAAGATTTTTTAAAAAGTCTTAAAAGGTCTAACGCCCTTAGGTTATAATCTCCTCCATAAAATGCCAATCTGTTTGGAGCCAGAGTCTAGCTAGGGCTGCTTCTTTTGTTGTTATTCTCCAAATTTTGCCTAGCATAGACTGCGTATATGGTGTTGATATAAGATGCCTGCACAGCATAAAATCAGTGAGTTGAAGCAAGAAAAGCCTGCCAATCAAGTGACTGTTTAGACTCCACTTGACAATAGAGAATTGATACTTCACAGAATTGACTGAGTCACATACCTGCTCAATGGCCACATAGTCATTGTCTGCACTGTCCAAGACTGTAGCCATTGACCACAGATGACCATTTTAAATTTAAATTAAAGGTAAATAATATTAAAAATTCAGCTCCTCAATCACACCAGGTCAATTCAAGTGCCCAATAGCCACAGGTAGCTAGTGGCTATTGTATATTGGACAGTGCAGAGATAGAGCATTTGTGTCCTCACAGAAAGGTCTGTTGGACAGCACTAGTTTGGATAATGAATCTATTGTCGCTTTATTGGGATAATTCTATTCAGTACAAATTTACCAAGCACCTACTCTGGGCAAATAATCGTGCCTATTCTCAAAGAGCTACCACTCCCCTGAGACAGATGTGTGTACAACCACAAACTATAACACAGGGCAAAGGTGCTAAGTGTTCTAATTCTAAGACTAAAGAGGGAGTAATTCTGACTCAGAATTTGGGAAAGGCTTATTGCTGGTGGCATATAAATTGGTTTTTCAAGAAGGCTAACAAGAAAATAGTTGGAAATTGACCAGGGGCTGGATGGAGGAGAGGAGAGGAGTAGAACTCTCTCAGTGGAATGTGAGCGAAAGGTACTGAGGTGGAAAGTTTTAGACCTATGTGTGACACCGTGTTGTATTTATGGGTTTTTTTTTTAATTGTATATATTTAAGGTGTACAACATGATGTTTTGAAATACATATACATAGTAAAATGATTACTACAGTCGAGCAAATTAACCTATTCATCACCTCACGTAGTTACCTTTTTTGTGTATATGGTAAGAGCACATAAATTGCAGAGTACTCTCTTGGGAAATTTTCAGTCTACAATACAATACTATTAACTGTAGGCCTCCTGCTATACATTAGATCTCTAATGCAACTATGTAAATGCAACTTTGTAGCCTTTGGCCTACATCTCCCCCATTTCCTTCCCCTCCCTGCCCCTGGTAATCATGATTTATTCTGTTTCTATGTATTTGACTCTTTTTAGATTCCACATATAGGTGAGATCATGCAGTATTTTTCTTTCTGTGTCTGGCTTATTTCACTTAGCATAATGTATATTTGTATTTGTTGCTGGCATGTGCTTGTAGAGTTTACATTTCAAAGTCTAATTCTTTTAATTCCTTTATAAAATTTTTCAGTTCAGGTTATTTTAATATTCGTGATGAAAATACCTTTATGAATTTCCTTGTGATTTGAAGATTATTTGAAGATAAGTTTGCAATCCAAATATTGTTGCCAGGCTAGTATTTCTTTTTTTAATACATAAATCGGAGATTCAATTTAGTAATTTATAATACGATATATAACTATCAATTGTCCAGGTGCTTGTGCCCACTGAGCAGTACCCTCTCTCCCTGTAGGCAAATTTAAAAGGGAAGCCAAATCAGAAATACAAGATTGCTTTGGAGATACTGGAATCTAAGCAAGAGGAGATAGTTCGATGCTCCTAATAGCTGATGTCATCCAGCCATAACAGCCTGCCTCTATCTGAATTTACCTGAATGATTCTTTCTTAAATACAATGTATAACATGCCATTCCTATACTCAAGAGTCTGCAACAGTTTCTTCTTGCCTAAATTAGTAAATCCAAACTCTTCTACCTGACATTTAAGGCCCTCCTTAATCAAATGACATTTACTTAGTTGAATTTCCCATTAGGATACATAACATAAAACAATTTGATGCAGCCATTTTGATGTGATCATTTTAACACAGTCATTTTGATCCTAAGATCTTTTGATAACGTTGCTTAGGCAAGATTGTTTTAACACATTTAACACAATATCTCATTTGACAGATTCTAAAACACAAACCATTAAACTGTCAGCCTTTTTTTTTTAATGCCCAAATATGGCATATAACATCTGTCACCCCAACCTATTTCCACTTTCTTCCCGTATCCACCCAAGCACATTCTACTCTGTTTCCCCCATGCCTTACTCAGTAGGTACCCAGTAAGTATTTGTTAAATGAACTAACAAAGTTGGGCATGGTGGCTCATGCCTGTAATCCCAGCTACTCGGGAGACTGAGATGGGAAGATCATTTGAGCCCATGAGTTTGAGACCAGCCTGGGCAACATGGCAAGATTCCATTTCTATTTTTTTTTTTTTTTAAAAAAAGAACTAATGAGAGATTTCTAGCTAGTCACTACTTTGTTCTGTACATTTGCTATAGGTGTCCTATCATTTCATAGTGAAATCGCTTCCCCATTAACTGGGATCTTATTATAAGTAGCTTCTTTAGGTATTTTTCTCTACTGTCCTGTTTAGATGTCTTGCAGTTATTTTTAGTGCATATGTACGCAGTCCAGTATATAATCCATCAAACAGTCTGATTTCCAGCAGAATATATATGTACTTTTTTGTCAACTATTCTAGGAACCACTGGTGATATCTAAGTCTTTTTTTTTTTTCTATTACTATTAATGATTAAAACATGGCAATGCTTATATTGCTCCTGGCATGAATTAAGACTCATGACATTTAATAAAATGATATCACCACAGTGGTATTTCACTCGAAAGCAATGATATTTCTTTTACTCCTTCTGACAAGATTTTTATTGTAAATGGGAGCAAGTGGTCTTTCTTAAGATTATCAATGACTTGCTACTGAATCCAAAGCAATCTTTGCAGTGCATATCCTCCTTTGCCTTCATACAGTATTTGAAACTTTCTTGTATCTCTCTTCCCCCGTGTTTCATATCATCAAAATCTACTCATTTTCCTCCATCTTCTATGATCTCTGTTTCTTTGTCATCTTTGCTGCCTTCTATTTTTCAATGTGCTCTTTTCTCTCCTCTATGTCTCAAAAGCACCTTCAGCTAAAAACTAAACTCATGATCTCCATTCTACTTCCATAAACCTAATCTCTATATGATATTCTTTAACTCAGAAAATGTTATCACTGTTTATCTAGTTTTACAAGCCAGAACATTGGAAACCAGTTTTGATTCCTTTCTCTTCTTCGCCTTTTCATGCAATCCACCACCAAATCCTGCCAATTAAACTTCCTAAGTGTCCATTTATCTCTGTTTTTGCCATTACCGTCCTAGTTCAGTCCAACATCATCTCTCACCTTGATAGTCTCCTAACTGGTCTTAAACACAGTCTTGCTCTTTTCCAATTCATTCTTTATATTGTTGTCAAATGGTTATTTTCCAGATAAAATCTGATCCTGTTACTTCTCTATTTAAGACCCTTCTTAAACAAGTGGTTTCTCACTTAGTGATTTAGGATAAAAGGCCAAAATCCTTAAGCTAACTAGGAAAGCCCTCTATGATCTAGTCTTTGTTTCACTCTCCAGTTTCATCTCAGGCCCTTCTTTTCTTTGATTTCACTGTTTCTGAAATATGAGAATTTATGTCTCCCATCACTTGTGAAAAATTCTTAACCACTATTGCCTTGAATATTCCTCTTTCTATACCTATTATCCCTTCCTGGTAGAATTTCTATTAAACATACATTGGACATTCTCAAACTATCCTGAACCTCTCCTATTATTGATCTCTGCCTCTTTAGGCAGTGTTCTGGATTATTTCCTTAAGGTCTGTTGTTCATTATTTCTGTTAACTTTTGCTCATAGCAGTTTGTGTATTGGTGTGCTTTGTAATTTTGGATTATGAATTTGTGTTTGGTAGGGTTTTTACTGTGGCAATCTTGGGATAAGAGTGTATACTTCTGGAGACATTCGATAGTCATGTTTGCTTCTGACTGGTTCCTTAGATATGTCACCAGAATGAGATAATTTGTTATATCCATTTATTGGTTTTGGTGTTCCTAGAATATACAGGTATTGTAAAAGTCATGTGAGGGAAGATCTGTGGTAATGAATTTTCAGGGAAGAAAACATTTTCATAATCTACATCCCAGGACAATATAAACAGACTGCCTTTGCTGGTGGATATATTTATTTATTTATTTTAGTCTCTCCTTACCCTTTGGGTGTGGACTATAGAGGATCTTGGCTTTCTAAAGGGGTCTTAAGTTTTAAATTCCCACTTCTTACAGACCCGAGGCCTAGTTTCCCAAACCTGTGTGGAAATCAAACTCCAAGTCCCGTTTATGAAGAATAGCAAATGTGCTCAGATTGACTAAAATATAAATTTATGCATTCATTTATTCAACAAATATTTATTAAATGCCCACTATGGAAAACACTATTAGAGGCACTAGAGATAGAGCAGTAAATAAAACAAAGCTCCTGCTCTCATGGAACTTATGTTTACCACTTCTGCTTTGAAGTTCATGTTTGTTTGGGGCCTGTTAAGAAAAAAAATTAAAAACTAAAAATTAGGTTATACAATAGCTATATGACTATTCAGTGTAATACTGGAATATTGTATAAAGAGTCCTTCCAAGAATTATTTCATTCTTTAGGGGAAGGTACTTTGTTTGACATGTTTTTTTACTGTTGATTAAAGCCCAGAACTTATAAAGTTACATGTTAACTTATTCGTTTTCATCTAGTAGATGTGCAAATGATTCCTATCTGATAGAACATAACTCCAAAGACTATGGTTTTATTGCCTTACAGGACATTAACCAATTCTGTGTCTAACCTGACAAACTTATTTTAGTGTGCCTTTCCTAGTGGACTATAAAATCCCTATTCCTCTAACTTTCCTTTGACCGAGCTTTACCATCCTGCTTATTCTCTTATTGATGAATTAAATAAATCTTTGACACATTCTCACTTTACATTTATATGAGAATCATGTTTATAACATTTTATAAATCATAGGTTGATAGGCTCCCAACAAATTTCTTTACTGCACGTTCTGATATGCACATAAAAGGAGGTTTGTTGCATTTCATTTTGCATTACTAGATGTTTTATAATAAGAGGTTTTCTTTTTATCTGATCCCTCATATTTCTAGCAAAGGAACACACCTTCTCTCTGTGTTATAAGCACACTGGCCTGCTTTTAGTTTTGCTAAGTTCTATGTTCCTTCTGCCTTCTGGGATGTTGCAGAAACATTTTCTCTCCCTGGAATTCTCCCTTTGATGACCATTTCCTTTTACTTGCTTAACTTCTACTCATCCACCAAATCTCAAAAAGTTATTTCTTTAGTAATCGTTCCTTGACCACCTTTTGCCCTTAAAAATTATTTTTTTAGCATCATGTATATTTCCTTTACAAGCAATTACCAAATTTGTAATTCATTGATTAGGTAATTTGTTGTTTGACAATTATTTCCCACAAGATTATAATAAAGCTTCAGATTGATAAAAACAGAAATGGTGTCTCTTTTTTCATAATTTTGTTTTCAGTTTCTATGATAACCCTTAGAACATAGTACCTCTTAGGTAGAAATATGTTTAATGAGTTAATAAGTAGTCATTGTCTTCTTTCTTACCAGGCGACCCGATTATGCCCATGACTTTAACTAAGATTCATGTCGATAATTCTCAGATTTGTATATATAAGTTTTGCCTCACTCCTGAGATCCAGGCCCATATTTCCAGTTGTCTCTTAAAGACCAGTAGCTGAAGATAGTATAGATACTTTAAATTCAACTGGTTCAAAATTTAACTCACTGTCTCTTCCTACAGATCTGTATCTGCTTTTCTATTTCCTTTAGCCCCACCATCTACACAATCATCAACATTGGAACCTCAGAATCAACTTTCCTTCACTAACTATATACAATTAGTCACTAAATCTTGTCAATTCTATCTCTACGTGTCTTGATCACATTTTATCCCTTCTCCATTCCAGTGCTACTTCCTTAGTTTTGTTATACATTTTCTCTTACTTGTTTCAATAGTTTTCGTCTCTCTCCCTATCTATCACCTACACAGTAATCAATAATTTTTCCTAAAATAGAGGTTCAATAATGAAACTCCCAAGCTCAAAAACCTTCATGGGAAAACAAAAAACAAAACCATTTCCTTTAGAACAAAATTCGAACTTCTTAGCGCAATGCAAGAAACTCTTTAGAATCTTACTAGATCTATTTTTCTATTTTCATCTCATTGGGCAACCCTGCACTCTAGGAATAAGGCTATTTGCTTATTCTTGAACATATCCCATGTTTTCGTGCCTCCATGCTTTTGTTCATGTACCCTGTACCTACAATGTTTTGCCTGCCTGTATTCTTCTTTTTGGCAAAAATCACACATATCTTTCAAGGTCTACTTCAAGGTCAGAGCTGTAACTGGCTCCATGAACAAATGTGAGTGACCCCTATATATTTTTTAACAATCCTCTCCCTTTCATGTTTTGGATTCTCAGGCAAGTGGGGCTTGATGACCAGAACCCTGTAACTTTTAACTAACTACTTGACCTTTTTAAGTTGTTTCCCAGAAATGGCGGAATTTCTGTAAGACAAAGGAGTTGAAATTCTGAAGGCACCTAGGGAGACTCACCATCCTTCACTAACAGGCCCCAATGCAGGTACCCCCCTGTTAATTTCAACACAACTTGCCCCAATGCCCTGGCCCCTCTTTAAAAAGCCCATACTCTCCATAGTTTGGGAGATGGCTTTGAGACTGATTTCCCCATTCTCCCAGCTGACATCTTTCATATTAAAAATTCCTTTCTTCCTTGGCAATGCTTGTGGTCTCAGCAACTGGTTTTCTGTGCAGCAAGCAAGCAAACTTAGGCCAGACCCCTTCTGGGTTTGGTAACAGAGTTTTTCTGTGAAAACTTTCTTATTGCCTGACTTTCCAGCTCTCCTGATTACTCCTGGGCAAAATTAGTTCCTCTGTTATCTCTGTTTTTGTACAACACTTTTTCTATTGTATTTTGTACATACCCTAACAGAACATGTAATCTGGATTTTGGTAGGTGCATAGCCAGAAGCAGCTAGAGATTCAGACATGTTTGGACATGTTCTCATGAACTGATATAAAAGCCTCAACTGAACTCTATTTGCTGAAGAATCACCTGAAAAATAACTCCAGCTGTGTCTACTGCTGGGGTTCAAACATATCTGGGCATGTCAGGTAAGCCTAAGGATGGACCAAACAAAAGACTATTTGGAGGAAAGAACAAAGGAGCTTTACAAGAGAAATGATCCTTTAAAAAGACTTTGTGTAGAATTAGAGTTGATTTCTAGTTTTATTCCACTGTGGTCTGAGAAGATAGGTAAATGGCCAATAAACATATGAAAAAATGTTCAGTGTCACTAATCATCAGGGAAATGCAAATTAAAACCACAATGAGATATCACCTTACCCCAGTTAGAATGGCTTTTATTAAAAAATCCAAAAACAACAGGTACTGGCATAGATGCAGAAAGGAATACATACACTGCTGGTGGGACTGCAAATTAGTACCACCTCTATGGAAAACAGTATGGAGATTCTTCAAAGAACTAAAAGTAGAGCTACCATTTGATCCAGTACTCCTACTACAGGTATTTACTCAAAGGAAAAAAAGTCATTTTATCAAGAAGACACCTGAACCCAAATGTTTACTACAGCACAATTCACAATTGCAAAGATGTGGAATCAACCCAAGTGCCCATGAATTCATGAGTGGATTAACAAAATGTGGCATATGTATACTATGGAATACTAGTCAGCCATGAAAAAGAATGAATTAGGGTCTTTTGCAACAATTTGGGGGGAACCGGAGACCATTAGCCTAAGTGAAGTATCTAAGGAATAGAAAAACAAACACCACATGTACTTACTATTAAATTGGAGCTAACTAATGAGCACACGTGTGCATAGAGGAAAGTAAAACTCAATGGAAATCAAGCAGGGGGGAGGGGGAGGGGGGGTGGGAGAAAACCTACCTAACGGGTACAATGAACACTACCATGGGCACTCTTATAACCCTGACTTAAGCATAACAAAAGTGATCCATGTAACCAAAAATATTTGTACCCCCATAATATTTTGAAATAAACAAACAATACAAGGAAAAAAAAAACGATAGAAATAGAAGTGAGGCCTGGTGGTACATGCCTGTAGCCCCAGCCACTCAGGAAGCTGAGAAGGGAGGATTACTTGAGCACAGGAGTTCAAGGCTGTGGTGTACCATCACAGGGACTGTGACTAACTACTGCACTCCAGCCTGGGCAACATAGTGAGATCCTGTCTCTAAAAAAATAAAATATAAAAGAAATAGAAAGGCACAATTAACATAACTTATTAATATAGGAATAATTTCCAATGGGAAATAGGGTTTTTGAATATAGCACAGCCCCTGCTATTCAAATCTGTAGGGGGTTAGATAGAGGTCTAGTATCAGAAGATAAAAGTAGAAAGCCAATAAAATGTATGTACTAATAGTATCTTGATCTAATTTGCTCTCACAGGTTGGTAAATCCTGAAAAATGTCAATTTTTAATATCAATAATAGTTTTTAATAGTTATTTTTAGCCATTGTCCCTATTCTATAACAGTGATCATATGTAAAGATTTATTTTCTTCACTTGACTTCAGGGATACCACTTTTTATTCTCTATCAACATTTCTGGCTGTTCCTTCTTAATCCCCTTTGTTGGATCTTTCTCATCTCCCAGACCTCTGAATATTGTAGTTATCTATGACTTCTTTCTTCTCTTCTATTTACATTCATGTCTTGAGTGATTGATTTCATTCAGGCTGGTGGCTTTAAAATACCATCTCTACATAGATAACTCTTAAAATCAAATCTCCAGCCTTGACCCTTACCATGAACTCCAGACTCGATCAAATGTCCTGCTCAACATCTCCACTGGGATGTATAACAGGCAACCCAAACTAAACATGTCCGCAGCTGAACTCTTGATTCTTAACACCCTCTAACCAGCTTGGCTCACAGACTTTTCCAACTCAGTTAATGGCAACTCCATCCTTCTTGTTGCTTAGGACAAAATCCTCGTGTCAATCTGATTTTCCCTTATAACTCCCATGTTATGTATCAGCCAATCCTCTTGGTCTTGTATTCAAAATACAGACTATCCAGAATCTAGCCATTTCTCATCACCTCCACTGCTACTACCTTGGCCTAAAGTCATCGTCAAGCAATATCTAACTAGTTTCAGAGCTTCCACCCTAGCCCCCTCCCCCAGAGCTGTCAATTCTCCACACAACAGCTAGAGTCAACCTTTTAAAATGTAAATTAGATCACGTCACTCTTCTACTCCAAACACTTCAATGGTTTTGCAAGTCATTCAGAATAAAATCCAATTTCCTGGTATGGTGTACAAGGCACTCATGATCTGGCCCCTGGCTTACTTTCTGATCTCATACCCAATACTCTCCTTCAGTATCTCACTCAGTACCAGCCTCACTGGCCTCCTGCTGACTCTCAAATTAATCAAGGAGGCTCTTGCTTCAGAGACTCTGTATGAAATCTTTTGCCTGAATTGCTCTTCCTCCAGATACCCCCATTGCATTTGGGTATTGCTCAAATGTTACCTTCTGAAAAATAATTTCCCTGACCACCCTCCTTAAATGAGCCGCCTTCCCATCTCCCATCACCATCTATTCCCTTAACCTGCTTTATTTTTCCTCTTGTATTTTAAAATTTGTTATTGTCTGTATTTCCCACTATAATGTAAACTCCAGAGTAGCAGGGACTCTGTATTTTTGTTCACTGATATTTTCCCAGAATCCAAAATAGTGCCTGGTACCTAGTAAAGGCAAAAACAATGTCTGTTGAATGAATCAGTGAATGCATGATGTTAAACATGACTAATAGGATTAACAAATATGCTGAAACCTTAAAGAAAGTTAGAAGTGCTACAGAGGCCGGGCGCGGTGGCTCACGCCTGTAATCCTAGCACTCTGGGAGGCCGAGGTGGGCGGATCGTTTGAGCTCAGGAGTTCGAGACCAGCCTGAGCAAGAGCGAGACCCCACCTCTACTAAAAATAGAAAGAAATTATATGGACAGCTAAAAATATATATAGAAAAAATTAGCCGGGCATGGTGGCGCATGCCTGTAGTCCCAGCTACTCGGGAGGCTGAGACAGGAGGATCGCTTGAGCTCAGGAGTTTGAGGTTGCTGTGAGCTAGGCTGACGCCACGGCACTCACTCTAGCCTGGGCAACAGGGTGAGACTCTGTCTCAAAAAAAAAAAAAAAAAAAGAAGTGCTACAGAGATTTATGTAGAGCAATCATTAAATCCGGGTATATGTTGCCTTTTCTGTTTTAAAAATCAAAAATTAAAGAAAATAATGATTTCTCATGAAGTGGCATAATTTAAGAGCATTTGATGGCATATTGTTCTAGTATATGTAACAGTTGGTGGGCATCTAATGAGCATGTTCAGAACTCAATCACTGAGTTTAGAAGATGCTACTTTACCAATTTATATTATGTGTATTCTAAGTTATGTATCATTTAATTTATACTCATAATAAAGATTCCATGAGGCAAGGAGCTTATCTACTTTGTTTCCCCTGCCTCATGGAATTTTCAATTTCAACTCATGCTTCCTTCTTTCAACTGTTTATATCATGATAGATATAAAGTATATCAATCATTGTATCAGCCATCTAATAGGTGCTGAGTATATATTTGTTGAATAAATGACTGAATTAATAAAAGCATAAATATAATAATTCTGTATATTTGTCTCAGTATGATTTCAACTCAATAAAGAAGTTGCTGAAATTAAAGCTTATGTACTACAGAAACAAAAATGAGATCAGTGGTTATCTAGGGCTAGGGATGGGAGTGGGGAATGACAACAAATGGACATGAGAAAACTTTTGGGGATGATAAAAATGTTCTAAAACTGAATTGTGGTGAGGTTGCACAGTTCTATACACTTACTAAAAATTATTGGAGTGAACACTTGCAATAGGTATATTTTATGCCATGCAAATTATACCTTAATAAAACTAATTTTTAACAATTTTGTGTAACAGTTCAGGATATTGCAAGTACTTCAAAAACCAACATATAAAAAAGAAAATTTAGAAACAAATATATCCACTTTCTCTTAATATTCATTTGGAACAAATATGATATAAAGCAACAACATATCTTTCACAAAATAGTGCCTAGAAATGAAAACTTTCGAATATTATCATAATGGGTGAGAAGTAATTATAAAAACTAAACTACCTGATTTCTATAAGCAAAACACACAGAATTTTGAATATGATTTTATGAAAACATTTTTTTTCTGTTCTGATTCTATAATGTATAGTTACATTTCAATTTACATTTTAATATATTAATACATTTGTTTCTTGAATTCAAATATAACATATTCCATTTAATTTATTTATTAGCATATCATACTTTTTCTCATATAATTAAAATTGGATAGCATTTCAAATGGTAAAAATAAAGGTCTAAATTTTATGAATATCTAAGGTACATAATAGAATTTATTTAAAATAAACTTTATAATGCAATATTTAATAATATAGTTATCTAAAATAATTTTTTTGGCCGGGCGCGGTGGCTCACGCCTGTAATCCTAGCACTCTGGGAGGCCGAGGCGGGTGGATCGCTCAAGGTCAGGAGTTCGAGACCAGCCTGAGCAAGAGCGAGACCTCGTCTCTACTAAAAATAGAAGGAAATTATCTGGCCAACTAAAATATATATAGAAAAAAAAAAATTAGCCGGGCATAGTGGCGCATGCCTGTAGTCCCAGCTACTCGGGAGGCTGAGGCGGTAGGATCGCTTAAGCCCAGGAGTTTGAGGTTGCTGTGAGCTAGGCTGACGCCACGGCACTCACTCTAGCCCGGGCAACAAAGCGAGACTCTGTCTCAAAAAAAAAAAAAATAATTTTTTACTTAAAATTATGTCTACATAATATAACTGTATTGGTCAGGGTTTTCCAGAAAAATAGAACAAGTATGGCATATACGTATATATATATATATAGAGAGAGAGAGAGAGAGAGAGAGAGACATTTTTTATGGAACTGGCTACCACCATTGTGGGACTGGCAAGTCTGAAATCCGTAGGGCAAGTGAACAAGCTGGAGACTCAGGCAGGATTTAATTATACAGTCTTGAGGCAGAATTTCTTTTTCCCCAGGAAACCTCAGTTTTTGCTCTGAAGACCTTCAACGCATTGGATTAGGCACACCCACATTATTGAGGTCATCTCTTTTACTTAGTAAATTGATTGTAGATGTTAACTACGTCTACAAAATAACTGCACAGCAACACCTACATTAGTGTTTCATTAAAAAGCTGGGTACTATGGCCTTGCCAAGTTAGCATGTAAAACTAACCATCATAATAACTATGTGTACAAAAATCACAAAATGGTTTCCTTTATGCTCTTAAGAGGATTTTTAAAAATTATTAATTACTATGAAAAGGTTCAATTATATTAATAATATAGAAATGAATAAAAATGTTGGAAGCTACTGGTCAGGAGCCATGGCTTTTCAAATTGTGTTTTTATAGTCACAGAAATATTAAAAACAAAATCATGAACAGAAACTCTAACATCTAAAAAAGGTAAAAATATGGCTTCCATAGAGACGCGGAGCCTCTCAGAGCCCACCCGTTGAGCTTTCTGTCAATCTTGACAACAAACCACCAGGGAATCCTAGGATATTACAGTGCCTTTGTGAAAACTGTTGATGTACCCAAATGGTAGACTCAAATGCCTCCGGGGCAAGGCAAATAACAAAAACGAGGAAAGCCCATGAGGAACTGGCACTGGGCTGTGTTGCCAAAGAGCCATTTGGGGGTCTTAGGGACTGTGGTATATACTGCCGGGCCACCTAGCTACTCCTCAGCTCTTGTTAATTGTTACCCAGAAGGAATGCAGGCCCCATGTTGGCAGGTCTCCTAATTTTTCAATTGCTGAAAATCAGGATTTTTATGCAAGATTTCTTGATTAATTTGTCACCGATTTTAAGAGAAGTTTAACACTTTATAGAACAAATAAAACTGTTAGACTGTATTTAACTACCTGTTTGCAGTGTCCGGTTTTTAGCATTAATGCCAAATTTTGATTGGTCAACTGTAGATAGCATTTTTATGTCTAATATTTTCCATTGTCAATTCATTCTTAAAATACATAAAATTTAGAATTTTTAAAAATTATAAGACAAAGACCTAGAATAAATGCTTCTATTACTGGTCATATATTTGTATTTGGTAATTAAAAACCCTTTCCTAAATTAAAAGCTACTATCTATCTTGACCAAATTAAATTTTACCCTGTGCTTTTTCTAGCACACACACAAAATTACTTTAAGTAGCACTTAAGTAGTTAGGAGGAAAAAAGCTCCACGTTTCACAGTTCTAATTAGCAATTTGATTTAAGATTTTGAAATTTTTAGATAATTAAATAAGATATAATTTTTAAGAAATGAATTAGAGGCTGCTATTATTCCCTGTACTTCCCCCTAAACACACACACACACACACACACACACACACTCACTCACTGCAGAGGTTGTACTCCATTATATAATTCTAGTTTCCACTATTTTAAAAACTATCCTCTCTTTTAGGAATATACACTTTCAAGTTCAACTGGGAAATAAAATTATATTTTGGTAATTTATAGAGAATACAAAAACCTTACTTGTTTATAAAGAAGATATGAAAAATTATCATTGAAGATTTATAGAGAAAAGATTGTTCACACTGTAACAACTTTAACATTTTGTTCCTAGTAGGGCGGTGATTGTTAGTTTTCTTTCTTTATTTACTCTAACAAGGCATATTCAATTTTCTCTCCCACTCAAAAGCAAATACACAGCATTGTGATTACTTGAAACATACTAGAGTAATTAGATAGAAAAGGTGCACAGAATTTTTATAGAGTTCTCACTTGGTCATGTGAATGTGTTCAAGTTTGCTTTGCATTGGCCAAATTCCAATCACTACAGCAGCATCTGTTACTAACCAGGTTTATCTATTCTTTGAATTCAAATTGCATAACTGCACAATTATGTAGAATTTTTGGCAAATATTTTATATTTTTCCTACTGGACAGGAAACAGTACAAAACATGTCAAAATAACAATTTGGGAAAGAAAGATATAATTTGAAACAGAATGAAAAGCTTTTGATCTATATTCTTTGCATTTTTTGTATTAAGTTAAAAGGATGGAAATGATGAAATTTTGCACAGTTCTCAGCATGTCATAGCCAGCACGGCATGTCTGAAATGTGATCTTTGTTTCAGCTTGGCCACCCAGAGCAGTAGACATGAATAAGAGATGTCTTTATACAGTGTGTGCCATTTAATAGAGACACCTCCAGACAAGGGCTTTTGCAAACAAATCCATGAAAGGGTTTGTATTCCAATGGTTTTGCTTTGCTTTGCATGTGTGTTTGGGGTAACAAAATAGAGTAAGGTACATAGGTCTTGTCAAAGGCTTGAGAGAATTAAAGGAATTGGTTTGCTCAGACATAACACCCATAGCCTTTTATTTCCTAAACAAAAATATAACTAGCAAATTTTTTTTTTAAAAAAAGAAATGAAAACAATTTTAATTTGCAGTTGTGATGGCAACCTCCAAATCTGCTGCTTAGCCAGTAACTTAGATTTTTCACCCTCATTTAGAACTCTGTATTTCCTTCTGCAAATTATTATATGCAAATTTCATCAATATTCTTAGAAGCAGAGTTAACATACCTCAAAAAAATGCAGCTCATATTTTTGCAGTAATGGGAAAATAACCAGGACAGATATTTGTACTCTTATTCTTAGACTTCATTGTGCTATCTTTGCTAAAGTAATGGCACATTCTCAGGTCCTAACACATATTCAATTTTATGGGAACCATCCGCAAACAAAATCATTAACAAGATAAAATGTGGTTTGTCAGAATGAATTATGATTGCTGATGGACTGCAGCAAGAAACCTTCTATGACCAGTACAATACAAATACCGAAACAAAGCATGCCAGTTTTGCATGAAATTCAAGGTTGCCTCAATCAAGTCTTCAGTGTAATGCCTCGTTATCAGGCAAATCCACTGGGATGCTGTTAAAAGTACAGATTTCCAGGACTTACCCCAGACCTACGGAATTAGAATCTCCAAGACAGGGATCTGAATTTTTAAGTTTTTAAACAAGATGATTGGGAAACACTGTTATAGCACAAATGAGATTGTGCCAAGAAAAGACCGCCTGATATTACAAGGGAGGGACATGGGATTTATTGTCCCAGCCAGGACACTAGAGAGAAAGGGAGCACTATTAAAAGTTATGCCAGAACAACAGGTATAAATGGGATTGTTCTAGGTAAAATGGGATCATTTGTCAATCCAGTACCACTTCACAATTGAATATTACTTTTCTTTTTAAATAAACTTTATTGTTACAGCAGTTTTAGGTTCAAAGCAAAGTTGACCAGAAAGTACAGAGAGTTCCCATCAATCCCCGTCCCCACACATGAACAACCTCCTCCACCATCAATATCTTTCACCAGAGTGGCACATTTGTTACAATCGATGAACCTACATTGACACATATTGTCACCTAATGTCCATAGTTTACATTAGGGTTCACTCTTGGTGTTGTACACTCTATGGGTTTGGACAAATGTATAAAGACATAGACCCACATTATAGTATCATACACAGCAGTTTCACTGCCCTTAAAATCCTCCATGTTCCACCTTTTCATCCCTCCTTTCCCGTTGACAACCACTAATCTTTTTACTGTCTCTATAGTTTTGTCTTTTCCAGAATGTCATGTAATTGAAATCATTTAGCATGTAGCCTTTTCAGATTGACTCCCTTCACTTAGTAATATACCTTTAAGTTTCCTCCACACCTTTTCATGGCTTGGAGGAAACTTAACGATAACTCATTTCTTTTTAGCACTGAGTAATATTCTATTGTCTGGATATACCACAGTTTATTTATCCATTTACTGACTGAAGGACATCTTGGTTGCTTCCAAGTTTCAGCAATTATGAATAAAGCTGCTATAAATATCCATGTGCAGGTTTTTGTGTGGATGTAAGTCTTCAATTCATTTGAGTCAATAGCAAAGAATAAGACTGCTGGATTGTATGCTGGCAAGGGCGTATTTAGTTTGTAAGAAACTGCTGAACTGTCTTCCAAAGTGACTGTACCATTTTGCATTCCCACCAGCAATGAATGAGAGTTCCTGTTGCTCTACATTCTCAGCAGTATTTGGTGTTGTCGGTGTTCTGGATTTGGGTCATTCTAATAGGTGTGTAGTGGTATCTCATTTAATCTCCTAATGACACATGATGTTGAACATCTTTTCATATGCTTACTTGCCACCTGTATATCTCCTTCAGTGAGCTGTTTCCTCAGACCTTTTGCTCATTTTTTTTTTTTTTGAGACAGAGTCTCACTTTGTTGCCCAGGCTAGAGTGAGTGCCGTGGCGTCAGCCTAGCTCACAGCAACCTCGGACTCCTCAGCTTAAGCGATCCTACTGCCTCAGCCTCCCGAGTAGCTGGGACTACAAGCATGCACCACTATGCCAGGCTAATTTTTTCTATATAGATTTTTAGTTGGCCATATAATTTCTTTCTATTTTTAGTAGAGACGGGGTCTCGCTCTTGCTCAGGCTGGTCTCGAATTCCTGACCTCGAGTGATCCACCCGCCTTGGCCTCCCAGAGTGCTAGGATTACAGGCCGTGAGCCACCGCGCCCGGCCCTTTTGCTCATTTTTAAATCAGGTTGTTCATTTTCTTATTGTTGATTTTTAAGGATTCTATTAATATCTTTTGGATAACAGTCCTTTATCAGATGTGGTTTTTTGCACTTATTTTCCCCCAATCCGTGGCTTGTCTTCTCATTCTGTTGATGTTGTCTTTCATAGAGCAGAAGTTAAATTTAGTGGACAAAGGACATGAACAGAAACCTTTCAAAAGAAGACAGACTAATGGCCAACAAACATATGAAAAAATGCTCAACATCTCCAATCATCAGGGAAATGACAATCAAAACCACAATGGATATCGCTTATCTCCAGCGAGAATGGCCTTTATCAAAAAGTCTCAAAATAAGAAATGTTGGTGTGGTTGGGGAGAGACAGGAAGACTCATACACTGCTGGTGGGACTGCAAACTAGTATGACCATTGTGGAAAGTAATATGGAGATACCTCAAAGAGCTACAAGTAGAACTACCATTTGATCCAGCAATCCCATTACTGGGCATCTACCCAAAAGAACAAATGACATTCTATAAAAAAGACATCTGCACTCGAATGTTTATAGCAGCACGATTCACAATTGCAAAGATGTGGAAACAACCCAGTGCCCATCAATACATGAGTGGATTAATAAAATGTGGTATATGTATACCATAGAGTTCTACTCAGCCACAAAAAAACAATGGTGATCTAGCACCTCTTGTGTTGTCCTGGATAGAGCTAGAGCCTGTTCTACTAAGTGAAGTATCCCAAGAATGGAAAAACAAGCACCGCATGTACTCACCATCAAATTGGTATTAACTGATCAACACTTAAGTGCACATATAGTAATAACATTCATCGGGTGTCGGGCAGATGGGGGGGAGGAGGGGATGGGTATATACACATCTAATGGTTGCGGTGTGTGCCGTCTGGGGGATAGATGTGCTTGAAGCTCTGACTTGGGTGGGGCAAAGCCAATATATGTAACTTAAACATTAGTACCTCCATAATATGCTGAAATTAAAAAATTAAGAAATAAAAAATAAATTATAAAAAGAAGTGTTTTAGTTGCCAAACATTTGGGGATTTTTCAGCTATCTTTCTGTAACTGAATTCTAGTTTAATTCCATTATGTGGGGTTCCCCTATACCTGGGTCCTTCTGGAGTTTTTAAGTCTCTGATTTGTCCACACTGAGTCTCCAGCAATTCTTCAATTACAGTTCAGGTTTTCCTACTCAGGCACTGGTTACTGAGGAGCTTTCTGCTCATGGGATTCTCCTCTGGTAAATTGTGATTCTGTGTATCTGCTTGTCTGTCTCTCCAATTTAGGGGATAGGGGTTTGCCCTATGACTTCACCTGTCTGATGGATTTAAGAAGAGTTGTTGATTTATCAGTTTGTTCAGACTTTTACTTGTTAGAATGGAGTGGAGACTTCTAAGCTCCCTAAATGCCACACCAGAAACTGAAAGTCTGGATATTATGTTTTGTTTCCATTTCAAAGTACTTCTAAATGTTAATCTTTGGTTGGATCCATTCTGCTATGCTATGAATTAAGCTAAACATTGTAACTAGCATTTAGCATCTGAAGAAAGAAACTTCACTGGAAGGCATAGATTAGATTCTCTTCCTACACAGTGAAGGTTAGTTAGCTACTGAAACTGTAGAATAGGGTACATTCAACTCCAGCGACAGAGCTTTTTTGGAGAAACCTCTTTCAGTCTCCAGAGGTTTTGTAAATGATCCACAGGTGTAGCTGGTTTGAGGAAAACAGATGTGTTCTTGAAGAGTTGTGTGCAAATTGAATCTTTGTTAAGTGAATCTTATTTAGAATTCATTTTAGGAGAGCTAGCTATTTAAAGTAGCCCTTTGGTGAATTCTTTTGTGAAATGAATAATTGCTCCCTAATTTATCTTTTTTGAAAATGCAAATTTTTACATGTGGCACTTTCTTAAAGCTACGTACCAATTCTAGGCCTGTGTAGGAAGCAAAGCATACTTGTGGCTCTTGGTAACAATACAGCTCATTTTTCTATAATTAAAGAATATGCTACGTATAAATAACTGAATATATCCTATATGCAATGTTATGTTTGGAAACAGAAGTAGCCTAGATTTATGGGCTTGAAGAATAGCAGCAATTTTGAAGGAGTCTAAATAAACTGGGTGTTCAGTCAGCATTAATTAATATAATGGCAATAATACAGATTCAAATGAGACTGCACTGGTAATTCTGATTCTGTAGGTCTAGTACGGGGCCCAGGGATGTGTATTTTTAGCAAACATTCTGCACTACCTACTATAGTAGTAACTAACTACCTGTGGCTATTTAAATTTAAATTAATTAATGCTAAATTCAGTTCCTCTGTGGCACTAATCACATTTCAAGTGCTCAATAGCCACATGTGGCTGGCTAGTGGCTACCATACTGGATAGCACAGATTATAAAGAGCTCCATCACGTTGGAATATTCTATTCAATAGCACTGCAGTGATTCCAATAACAAGCAATATTGGGAAACATCCGTTTAATTACAAAAGGGCTCTTCTCAGAGAGAGGGCCCTGAGGCCCTCAGGTTTTAGGCCCCACCAGAGAAGTAACGTTCTGTGGCATTAGTTTATTTGTTCATATAGGTGCCATAGGGAGCCATTGTGCTGAAAATTAAAAAGGTCTTATCTCTTTCTCAATGTTAACCTTTATCATATGGATAACAATTTCATGCTTCTGCCTTATAGGTATGACTATTAAATGAAAAGAGGGGTTTTCATTGACCACAAATGAAAATCAGTTTTATTACTTTAGAGGCACACCTCAAAGGATACATAAGGAACGATGTAATTTCTGTAGAGGGTGCAAATAGAATTGATAAATTCCAAGTCAAGTAATAAATTTCAGCTGGTGATATTTTCCTAGGATAAATTTAGTAGAAGGCAGGAAATGTGTTATTGGATTCATATGCTGTATTAAAAGATATTATAGAACCTCAGAAAGTGCTCAGCATTTATAGCTCATAAGAACTTGGGTACACAGAACTGGTATCCCTCCCTTCTTTCTATTATAGATAAGTAAATGAAATATAAAAGCCTCCAATCTAACTGCTCTGTGCCTCAGTTTCTCTGTCTATAAAATAGAGCCAGTAATAGTTCCCACTTTATTGATGTGTTATGTGGATTAAATAAGATAATGAATGAAAAGCATTTGGAACAGTACTACCAACACATATCAAGGGCTTAATAAATTTCAGCAACTACTTTCGTTAATATTTTTAACAATAGCATCACAGAGTTAGTCACACACTTGAGAACAGAACTGGACTTGGTAACATTTTAGTCCTGTCTGTACTATGTTGTTTCAAATTATACTCTACCATGTTACATAACGTTAATAGACTCACTTAGAGTGCCTGGGATCTGGGCTATCTCTAGCACGGCAGGAGCTGATTAGAAAATCCATTTCTGTCCTGTGCTTTTTGTTCTCCAGTTCAGTCAACCTAAATCTTCAAATAACCTGGAGACCAGGGAATGGCTCAGGCCTTGGGGCTCTCAAGGAATTTGCAAGTATTCAAAACAGTAAAAAGTATTTCTATTTCTGTTCATCTATTTTAGAAAAAATATTTAAAATAAAAATGTTTTTTAAATATTTATTTGCAGTAAGCTTCTAGATACGAAATGATAAAACACATATTTTTTTCCTTTTTCTTAATACAGTCCACCAATGACCCCTGATGGGTAGAACTTTGGACTAAATGTCACTTTCCTGGTTTAAGTATTTACCAGACATTTCAGTGTTTCTGACAAGGATTACATTTTCAGTATGGTTATTCTTTGACTTGTTTCCTAAGCCTCCAGCTAGTAGTTGGTCTTGCACTTGTGCGTTATGGTCATCTTTCCTTGGTGAGGTCAGTGATTCTGACAGGATGTGTATTTTTCACTCTATAGTACATAAATTTACACAGCACCATATCTGACTGGAAAGAAGTATCTTGTGTTGTTATGGATTTGAGAGGTAAACCTTTGTGAAGAGTCAAGCTCTTTGAGCCCAGACTGGCTCAGTCACAAGGCTTCCAGTAAAACAGATCAAAGGCCAAAGGAAAATAATTGTGTTAGAGATTAAATTGTAATTTAGTCATTTTCAATCAAACCTTTACTACCAAAATACATTTAAAGATCAGGTAACTCAAAGCAGTGCATTCTGAATTGCCTCCCAAGAAACTATTTTGTGAGCCATAAAAAAGATTGCTTTGTTTCAAACATTTCTCATCTCCTATGGAGTCATAACCAAAGATTTCAGTTTTGCATGTTCCCTGGGAGCCACCTCCCACTCATCACTTAGCTGATCTTATGGTACCCTTTCCCACCCACCTCACTCCCTGCATGGGCTTTCCCTACTACTTTTCCTGCCTCCTTTCTGTTCCTTCACAAAGCCCACATTTTATTGCTTTCTGTGCCAAAGGCTTAATGCCTCCTTTGTCCCAGCCAATTACCGAAGAAGCAAGTCAACTGGGATGTGAAAGATAAGGGATACAAAGATTTTTTTCTAAGCCTTTCTCTAACCCCCTGACTAGTTCTACCAGTGATAGCCTCATTGGAAATCCTTGCTCTCTCTTCCTTCTTTATGAACAAGTTAGAATAGCACTATCTTGTAACAGGCTGAAACAACAGAAAGCATTTTAATGAGGTCCATTTATTTAGAGGGCAGTCATCAAAGAAAGATCCATTTGAATTCACTCCATCTCCTGTACTATTCCCAAACTGGGCTTGGGATGAGAATCACTCAGAAGCTTATTAATAATACAGAATCTTGGACCCTCAGAATCAGAATCTATAGAGTAGTGTCCTGGGTATCTGATTTTTTTCAAAGTGTCCTAGGTGGACTTGATGGTCCATGGACAGACATTTGGGAACTCACTGCCTGCCTCCTAATCCTCTCTCAAATACTGTGGTGGTAGCAGAGATAGTTTTGGGTTGATTAGCAATGCTTTTGTGTGCTGATAATCCCCTAGGTCAGCATAGATAATTGAGAGTTCATTTATTAACTTTTGGAAATTATCATAATAGAACACAAAAGGCCCCAAGCAAGAAAAGAAGATGGGATTCTTCTCTAGCAGGAGATTTGTTTATGCCTTATACATTTCAGCAATGAAAAAAACAAAATGTAAAAAAAAAAAAAAAACACTGTTCAGTGCAATAGCAGAAAGGTCATAGTAATCAGCCTATCTGTTGAAAACAGGTTGCTATTGTTCTTAGGCAAATTCAGATTGCCTTTACCCTAGAACCATTTATATAATTTTATCTTTTTCCTGCCTTCTATTTGTGTTCATTGTACTTTCCCTTTAAGCCATCAGGCAGCACACATTGGGGAAGTTTGCCTGTAGGTTACATCTGCATTAAAAACATTGCTCTTGTAATCCTAGCACTCTGGGAGGCCGAGGCTGGTGGATCGTTTGAGCTCAGGAGTTCGAGACCAGCCTGAGCAAGAGTGAGACTCCGTCTCTACTAAAAAAAAAAAAAAAAAAATAGAAAGAAATTAGGTGGACAACTAAAAATATATAGAAAAAAATTGGCCGGGCATGGTGGCGCATGCCTGTAGTCCCAGCTACTCAGGAGGCTGAGACAGAAGGATCGCTTGAGCCCAGGAGCTTGAGGTTGCTGTGAGCTAGGCTGACGCCATGGCACTCTAGCCCGGGCAACAGAGTGAGACTCTGTCTCAAAAAACATAAAAAATAAAAAAAAAAAAACATTGCTCTTATCCTGTACATTTGCCTACTGTTAAAAGATAATTTTCAAAAATAAAAAGATAAAATCATGACTCTTATACCAATATAAAATGACCATGTGTTAATTATTTCAAGTCATTATTTATAAGGGAATCTGGCAGCTTTTACAACAGGTCCAAACAACAGACACATTTATAGATCTGGAATATTGAAATGAGCTTGCAAATGGAGGCAAACTGGCCTTTTTTGAGGAGGGAGAGGGCCTCCCTCTTCTGGAAAGAATTCATTTCCATATCCATAGACAAGAATCATTTGCATTATTGCCATTAGTTCCTTAAAATTTACAGAGTTGTAAAATGGCTCAAAGGCAATGAAAGGTCAGAACCAGATAATCTGGAAGGGTGTGCTCTAACAATGCATAGTTTTCCACAGAAGCACAAATTTTTCCCTACACTACCGAAGAATACATAATAACTCCCTATCGCTATTAAATCCTAACTTGTGTGCTTGACTTTCAGAAGTCTCTCCTGAACCTTGTTTACTTTATGCTGTTCCCTTGATTTACCATGTCCTCTTTTCTGACTTCCAATTCTTCAAAACATACCATTTTTGATATCTTTAATTTGATTATAAAATCAGTAATTCTGCATATTCATTTTGGAAATGTTATAAAATATGGAAAAAATATATAGAAGAGAATGAAAATCATTAATAACCCTCCCACATCTAGAGCAGGAGATACACCAAAACAATTGTTAAATAAAATGTATAGGAGGCCCTTGAATTGGACTGAGCCCCTGAACTAGGCCCCAACAGATCAAACTGAAATAGAGCTCCTCATGCTAAAGTTCCATGTCACCAAACTGAAACTAAGTTGTTTATTTGACCTTCCAAGAAATCAGGAGAGGTACTAGTCAAATCCCCCAACAGGCCAGTTTTAGCCAGCATGATAAGGAAGTACCCTCTGCTTTACCACTGACAAGGAAAGTAACCTGAAGTAACCTGATGTTTACCAAAACACTTTTTGTATTATGTTGTTTCCTTGTTTCTGCTCAAGCTACCTTATTAAAACTGACTGCTCTGTCATACCCAGCATAATGCCTCTCTATTTTAGATGAGATGCTACCTGATTCATAAATTGCAAATAAAAGTCAATTAGCTCATTTAACTAAATTTATTAAAATTTTGTCTTTTGACACTATTAATGGTCAAAGAAGTTTGGAGGCATTTTCACCTATTGTTCCATGGCTTTCAACACCTAATTTGCCAATAGTTCTGTTCACCTACCTAATGAAGATTCTGCCCTTGTATTTGGCCTTGATTTCAGAAAATCAGCACCTGCCAATTCACTCTGCTCTTTTCTCACTTTGATTAATATTTCTATTCTACAAGGCAGACTCAGTCCTTGTGCTCCATCCTAACAAAGACGAATACCTCTTATTCTGTAGAAAGTTAGTGGCATTCCCAAATGCCTCTTCATGAAACTGCAGCTGAGCTTCTACATAAAGGCCATCAAAGGCATGCAGGAAATTAGGAACATTGAACCAGTTTTTCCCCATTTGCTTTGGTTTGGGAACGGTAGCTAAATGGAGGGTGAGATGTTCCAGGGGTTTTACACCAAACTGTTGCCAATGCTCAAAGTCCTGCACTATGTTCAGTGTGTCTGTCTTTCCCCAAGGTGCAAGCTGTTAGTCAATGCCACGTTCTTTAATCTTCAGAGCAAGAACTTCAAAGATGCCATGGGCCAGCAGCCTTCTTCCTACACCCACTTTTTCCAGATTTTCAATGAATAACCCAACAGTCAAAAAGCTGGAGAGATCCCCCCCACCAACCCTCAAATGTGGGAGCCAATGGCACATTGCCAGCACATGAACACATCCATGGAACACATGCTTGGCCCCTGTTCAATGTTTAATAAGTGACTCTCTAAAAACAAAAGTCATGATTTGTAGCATTGGCCAATTTCCTTGGTATAAATACTCCCAACAAGGTTGATTTTAAGCTGTACTATGATGTCACTGAACATGGAGTTAGGAAGAGATTGTGTTGAATAGATTATTGCAAGGCAGCAGGAGCCAGCTCTAGCACAACGCTGCCTCTAGTCCACCATCACCCACACAGAGGCCTGTGCATGGAGGACACGTGGCCTGAGCCAACTTCAGAAAGAGACATGCTAACAGCAGCTGGCTTGGGATGATCTCACCGAATAGCTCACAAGCCTTTTGTGGCTAGCAGGCTTTAAATCATCACAACCTCTCTCCTGCTTTCTGAGTTGGGCCTAGGTCATACTGTATAGGTTTTCTGGCTATTCTCGCCCAACTATATGATGATGCAAGCAGGCCTGAGACAATCTCCTTCCACATCACTCATAAAATATATCATACTTCTGCTTTATA
The DNA here is from genome assembly GCF_041146395.1 of Eulemur rufifrons. Taxonomy (NCBI): domain Eukaryota; kingdom Metazoa; phylum Chordata; class Mammalia; order Primates; family Lemuridae; genus Eulemur; species Eulemur rufifrons. The sequence continues at coordinate 70,115,820 of NC_091012.1, forward strand.
GTAAACACAGGTTGGGTGGGAAAAGTCTACCCCAAGGGTACCCTTGTGGTCTAAGGCACTCTGGAAATAAGAGGATGATCTATTCCACTAAGTATGAAAATCTATTATCAGGGTTCAAATTTTCCTTGCTGAAGGTCAGGTGGGCACAGAGCCATAGGCTTATCATGAAGGCCCAGGGAGTGGTCTTAATAAGCTGCTTTTATTTTGTATGGCTGTATAAAGGTATAATTTACATACCAAATAATTCACTCATTTTAAGTGTACGATTCAATGCAATGACTTTTAATAAATGTACTAAGTTGTGCAATCATTACCATGATCTAATTTTAGGACATTCCATCACCTCAAATAGAAACCCCATACCAGTAAACAGTCATTCCCCATTCCTGATACCACCCCACCACCACCACCCCATCTCTAGCTCTAAGAAACCTCTTTCAGTCTCTATAGATCAGCCTATTATGGACATTTCATATAAATGGATCATACAATATGTGGCCTTTTGCATCTGGCTTCTTTCACTTACCATAAAGTTTTTAAGGTTCATCCATGTTGTAGCATGTAACAGTACTTCTTTTTATTGCCAAATAATATTCCATTTTATGGCTATATTGCATTTTGTTTTTTCATTCAAATGTTGATGACCATTTGGGTTTGTTCCCCACATTTTGGCCACTATGAACACTGGTGTACAAGCTTTTGCGTGGACTTATTTATCATTATTATTTCTCAGGATAGATACCTAGGAATCCACATGTTGGGTCTTAGGCTGTTTTTATACTTATCTCAGCTGGGACTAAGAGTGCCTTCAGAATGATCTCAGAAAATGGTTTAAACACCAGATTGATGATGCTATCTCATCTATATCAGGCTCTTAGTCACCTCTCCCTTCACCTGCCTACATCCCCTCTACTAGCTCTCTCCTCTCCCACTGTGTTTTCCCTGGCCATCAAAGCAAAAGTTGTTACATCTCCAGAATCTCACACCTGGAACTCATTTTAGAGTCTGGTGTATTTTCACATGTTTGATATTTTTCCTGCCTTAACTCACATTATCCTACGTAAGCTAGGTCTGCCATTTCATGGAGTTGGTAGTGACGAGACTCTTTCCTAAGGTATCTTCCTATAGGGTCTCTTAGATTTAAGGAGTCCTAGAGGGAAGATGGAGGAGCTGGGATAGCCAGCAGCTGCTGAACATGCTTCCTCAAAGGCGAAGACAACTTCTGCTGTAACTTTTCTGGTCTCTGAGACAAGTGTCTGTCTTACTCTTTTCCTACTAGAAAAATAATGAATTTTACTGACTTTTTAAAGATTCTCTGTTGAAATAATAAATCTTTATAATACAGCATAAATAGTTTTGTATTATCCTTTTTATTGGCTTAACAATATAACATAAGCATTTTTCAATCATGAGTGATTCTTCAAAAACATCATTTCAATAGCCATATACTATCCTCATGTATTCCTCTACCATAATTTATTTAACTATTTCTCTATTTGAGAGGCGTTCAGGATTTCTCACTGTTATATGTTGCACTAAGATGGATTTTGCTACATTTTTAAAATTTCTTTGGCTGGATTCTTATGAGTGTATTTACTGGGTCAAGGCTGTGAATATTTTTGAAGCTTGTATTTCTGATTTAAATGCATATTTACCTCTACCTCTGCCATGAAGCCTTCTCTCACCACTCTAACCCAGTGATTCCCCTTTTTCTCTGAACCAGTATTGCTTATAGCTATCAACATATAGGAATTTCATTTAACTTTTCCCTAATTATGTTTTTTTTTTGCTTTTGTGTTAATGGTTAGACTGCAAACCTCACAAGAATGGGGATAATGCTCCATATTTTATTTGAATTCTTCACAGAATTTTATTTCAATTGCAGCAACAGAAATAGTATACTCAATTTTCCAGAAAACAAGCATTTTTAAAGGACAAGTAGCACTCTTCTAAGTACAGGAATTACAAATTTGTTGACATTACAGCTCATATGAGTCTGCTCCCTTAACCTTCTAAGTTTGATAACCCTGTTTCTTCAGTTACTGGATTTGCATATTCTAATAACCCTAGACAAGCTTAGATTTTATGTTATAACCACTTCTTCTCTAGCCTATGACCTTTTGTACTTGAATTAGTAGAATGGATCTACCTAATCCTTCCTGTAGCTAAAACATACACCCTTCCCAACATCCTGAGTTCTTTTCATTAACCCTAAGAAAGGATCAAGACAAACTTTTATACCCCCATAATATGCTGAAATAAAAAAAAAAGAAAGGCTCAAAACAGTATACAATAGCATAAGCCCCATGTTAACTGAAGTCCTTGATTTACTAAACAGTCAAATGTGAGATGATTTTTTTCAGTCAAGCATAGAAAGAGCAGAGACCTAGAAAGTAAGAAACATGAGAAGGGGGATCTCAAGACAGCTGCCTAGAAGCATCTGGTACTTGCCTCCTCCACAAAAAAGAATCAAAATAGCACATAGATAATCACACTTTGAATAGATCATCTGAGAGAGAACACTGGAATTCAACAAAGAAGTGACAGGAAACACCTAAGGCAAGGAAGGTAAGGGAAGCAAGACAGCCTGCTTGCTGGGATTGGCTGAGAGTTCAGAGAAGCTCCCCAGCGCAGGGAAAGGATAAGTGAGAGACCCCCAGCAGCGTACATTCCCATCCGGGACTCTTACAATCCTAGCCGTGGGAGAGCTCTTCAACCCTCACAGGCCCTGAGACTAACATAGGGAGCTGCCTAGAGACCACATGACAGCATTGCTCCAGACAAGGAGATCACACTAGGTCCCACACCACCCCCACCCAAAGTCATAAGCAGCTATAGCACAGTATCATTTTGAGAGCCCTGTTCTCACCAGACTGCATCCTGCCCTGGGGCCCCACAGCCCTTGTATTTCCACATTCCTGGAGCCCCGCTGACATCCCCTGACTGTGGTTGCCACAGCTGCTGACTGCTGTCACCAGGGCCAAAGTATGAGCCATTGGTAGCAACCTTGCTGCTCCCAGCAGTAGGGTCATCATGCATTGGCACATGCCCTGAGGACAAGCTCCCCTGCCCAGAGCTGCCGTCACTGTAAACTGCTGCCACCAGGTACCTAAGAGCACCCCATTGGCAAAAACCCTGCTCCCCCCAGCAGAGGGGTCAGCATGCATTTACAAGTATCCTGAAGACAAGCTTCCCCGCCCACAGCCACCACCTGGAGCCAAAGCACATGTACCCCAGCCACCTGCCTATGGCTGCTGCCACGAAAGCCACCCCACCCTCCCGAGCAGTCACTGCTGCCCCGACTTGAACACTCCACTGGGAGCCTGGGGACCATTCCACCCCTGCCCACCATAGCTAGCACCTGCGGGTACCACCAGGGGACTGAAAACAGGGCCACCTGGCCTGGCTTTCACTACCCCATTGCCTGAGCATGCCATCAAAGGGCCTAGGGATAGTCCTGCCAAGTCAACCACCATTGTACCCAAGCACTCCTTCTAGGGGCCAGAGGACAGGCCTACTTAGCCTGCAGCTACCACCACAGCTGGCCCCTATGCACATACACCACCTATGGGTCTGGGGACTGCCTACCCAGCCTATCATAGCCCCTGTCAACACACCACAGACCACATGGGAGCCAGAGGGCTGTAGTGACACTGTTCCTACTATCACCCATACCATGTATGCTCCCCAGGGGCCCGAGGACTCACCCACACACTAGGCCCACCATTGCCACTGCTGGCACCCAAGAAAGCCACTTGGAGTCCCAAGGATGAGCCAACTTGGGCCTACTCACACCAGTGCAAGTATATGCTGCCCTGGGGCCCAAGGGCAGACATGCCCAGCCTGCTACTGCCAACACTGGGGCCCAAGGGCTAGCCCACCTGGTATCCCCATCCACAGCAAAACTTCAACACATCCTCCACTAACAACCACACACTAAGCCACTTAGGAAATTACAGACATGACTGATGCCATTTACAGCCAAAGAAATTATATGGAGACTACACTACTGCTCATACCTAGAATCAAAGCCAAAGTGCCCTATCCAAACAACACCATAGATATATCTCCAGGAAAAAGTCCTCTCCTGTGAAAGAAAATTCAAAAAATTGAAAAAAGTGACTGTTACAACAGATGCACAGATATCAATGTCAGGACACAAGAAACATGAAAAACCAAGGAAATATGACACCACCAAAGAAACACAATAATTCTCCAACAATAGGTTCCAATGAAAAAGAAATTTATGACAAGCCAGCAAAAGAATTGAAAATAAAGATATTGAAGAAGCTTAGTGAGATACAAGAGAACACAAACAATACAAAGAAATCAGAAAAAAACATTCAGGATATGAATGTGAAACATACCAAAGAGATAAATATCATAAAAAGAACCAAATGGAAATCTTCAAACTATAGAATTCATTGAATGAAATAAAAAAATACATTTGAGAACTTCAATAGTAGACTAGACCAAGCAAAAGAAAGAACTTCAGAACTTGAATACAGGTCTTTTTAAATAACCCAGTCAGACAAAAATAAAGATGAAAGAATAGAAAGAATGAACAAAGGCTATGTGACATATGGAACACCATAAAGTAACCAAATATTGGAATTTTTGGTCTTCCATAAGGCAAAGAAAAACCCAAAGGGATAGAAACTCTATTCAATAAAATAATAGCTGAATACTTCCTAATTCTAACAAGAGATTTAGATATCCAGATACAGGAAGTTCAGAGATCTCCAAATAGATACAATTCACAAAGGTCTTACAATATAGTCAAACTGTTAAAATTCAAAGACAAAGAAAAATTCTAAAAACAGCAAGAGAAAAGCATCTAATCACTTATAAGGGAACACCTATCAGACCAGCAGCAGATTTCTCAGCAGAAACCTAACAGGCCAAGAGAGAATGGGATAATATATTCATATTACTGAAAGAAACAAACTGCCAACCAAGGATATTATTATATCCAGCAAAGTTACCCTTCATTGAGGATAAATAAAGTCTTTCCAAGACAAGCAAAAGCTGAGGGAATTTGTCACCACTAGACCAGTCCTACAAGAAACACTTAAGGGAGTTCTATACCTGGAAGTGAAAGGACGATATTTACCATCACAAAAATGCATAAAAGTATAAAACCGGCCGGGCGCGGTGGCTCACGCCTGTAATCCTAGCACTCTGGGAGGCCGAGGCGGGTGGATCGCTCGAGGTCAGGAGTTCGAGACCAGCCTGAGCAAGAGCGAGACCCCGTCTCTACTAAAAATTAGAAAGAAATTATATGGACAACTAAAATATATATATACAAAAAATTAGCCGGGCATAGTGGCACATGCCTGTAGTCCCAGCTACTTGGGAGGCTGAGGCAGTAGGATCGCTTAAGCCCAGGAGTTTGAGGTTGCTGTGAGCTAGGCTGACGCCACGGCACTCACTCTAGCCCAGGCAACAAAGCGAGACTCTGTCTCAAAAAAAAAAAAAAAAAAAAAAAAAAAAAAAAAGTATAAAACCTACTGATAGAGTAAATATGCAAATGAGAAAGGAGTCACTAAAAAAACCCACCAAACCACAATGATAAACAGTAAGAGACAAAGAAAGGAACAAAGAATACACAAAACAACCAGAAATCAATAAAATGACAGGAATAATACCTCACATATCAATAATAAGCTTGGGTATAAATGGATTAAACTTTCTACTTAAAAGATATAAAGTAGCTGAATGAATTAAAAAAAACATAGGATCCAAATCTATGCTGCCTAAAAGAAACTCACCTCACTTATAAAGACACATATAAACGGAAAAAAAGGGATAGAAAAATGATACTCCCTGCAAACAAAAAACAAAAGCAAGCATAATTAGTTATACTTATATCAGATAAAACAGACTTTAAGACAAAAATAGTAAAAAGAGACAAAGAATGTTATATAATAAGTGGACCAATTCAGCAAGAAGATATAATAATTCTAAGTATATATTCACCCACCACTGGAGCACACAGATATCTAAATCAATAGTATTAGATATTCTCATCAGCATGGAACATTCTCCAGGATAGACCATATGTTAGGTCACATAACAAGACTCAACAAATTTTAAAAAATCAAAATCATATCAAGTATCTTCTTAGACCACAATGGAATAAAACTAGAATTCAATGACAAGAGGAACTTAAGAAACTATACAAATATATGGAAACTAAACATGCTCCAGAATGACTATGAGGTCAAGGAAGAAATTAAGGAGGGAATCAAACAATTTCTCGAAACAAATCAAAATCAAAACACAACATACCAAAACCTATAGAATATAGCATAAGCAGTGCTAAGAGGGAAGTTTATAGCAATAAGGGCCTACATCAAAAAAGTAGAAAGATTTCAAATAAACAATCTAATGATGTACCTCAAGAACTATAAACACAAGAACAAATCAAAGCAAAATTAGTAGAAGAAAAGCAATAATAAAGATCAGTGTAAAACTAAACAAAATAGATACCATAAAAACAATACAAAGAATCAATGAAGCAAAAAGTTGATATTTTGAAAAGATAAAATTGATAAATCACTAGCTAGATTACCCAAAAATGTAAGTGAGAAGACCCAAATAAACAAAAGTAGAAAAATAAAAAGACTTTACAACTGATACCACAGAAATACAAAAGATCATCAGAGACTATAATGAACAACTGAATGCTAACAAACTGGAAGAACTAGAGGGAATAGATAAATTTCTGGACATATATAACCTACCAAGACTGAATCTGGAAGAAAGAGAAAACCTGACTAAATCAATAACAAGTAGCAAGATTGAATGAGTAACAAAAAATCTTCCAACAAAGAAAAGTCCAGGATTGGATGCTTCACTGCTGAATTCTACCAAACTTATGAAGAAGAGATAACACCAATTTTCCTCAAACTATTCCAAAAATCTAAAAATGAGGAAATTCTGCTAACACATTCTGTGAAGTCAGAATTACCCGGATACCAAAACCAGATGAGGACAGAACAAAAAAAGAAAACTACAGGCCAATATCCTTGATGAACATAAATGCAAAAATCCTCAACAAAATAGTGGTGAACTGAATCCAACAGCACATCAAAAAGATAATACATGACAATGAAATTAAATTTATCCCAGAGATGCCAGGATGGTTCAAAATACACAAATCAATAAACATGATATATCACATTAACCGAATGAAGAACAAAAACCATATAATCATTTCAATAGATGCAGAAACAGCATTTGACAAAATTCAACATTCCTTCATGATAGAAAAACTTTCAACAAACTAGGCATAGAAGAAATATACCTCTACATAATAAGAGCCATATAGGAAAAACCCACAGCTAACATTATACTAGATGGGGAAAAGCTGAAAGCCTTTCTTCTAAGAAGCTGAACTAGACAAACATGCCCACTCTTACCATTCCTATTCAACATAATACTGGAAGTCCTAGCTAGAGCAATCAGGCAAGCAAAAGAAATAAAAGGCATCCAAATTTGAAAAGAGAAAGTCCGATTTTCCCTCTTTGCTGATGACATGGTCTTATACCTAGAAAAACCTAAAGACTCCATCAAAAAACTCTTAGATCAGACAGATAAATTCAGTAAAATTGCAGGATACAAAATCAACATACAAAAATCAGTATCATTTCTATACACCAATAATAAACTAGCTGAGAAAGAATTCAAGAAGGCAACCCCATTTACCATAGCTACAAAAAATAAAATAAAACGCCTAGGACTAAATTTAACCAAGGAAGTGAAAGACCTTTACAAGGAAAACCACAAAACACTGATGAAAGGAATTGAAGAGGTCACAAACAAAGGGAAAGACATCCCATGCTCATGGATCAGAAGAATTAATATCATTAAAATGATCATATTCCCCCAAACAGTCTAAAGATTCAATATAATCCCTATCAAAGTATCAATGTCATTTATAGCAGAAATAGAAAGAAAAAAATCCTAAAATTCATATGACACCAAAAAAGAGCCCGAATAACCAAAGCAATCCTGAGTAAAAAGAACAAAGCTGGAGGCATCATGCTACCCAACTGCAAAATATATTACAAGGTTATAGCAATCAAAACAGCATGTTATTGATATAAATATACACACATAGACCAATGGAACAGAATAGAGAACCCAGAAATAAATCCATGTATTTATAGCCAACTGATTTTTTAAAAGGTCACCAAGAACATACATTGCAGAAAGGACACCTTCTTCAATAAATGGTGCTGGGAAAATTGGGTATCCATATGCAGAAGAATGAAAGTGGAGCCCTATTTCTTACCTTATACAAAAATCAACTCAAGATAGATTAAGGACTTAAAAGTAAAACTAAGAACTGTAAAAGTACTGGAAGAAAACACAGGAGAAACACGTCAGAACATTGGTCTAGGCAAAGATTTTATGGCTATGACCTCAAAAGCACAGGCACCAAAACCAAAAATAGACAAATTGGACTTAATTAAACTAAAAAGCTTTTGACCAGCAACGGAAACAATAAACAGAGTGCAAAGACAACCTACAGAGCCGGAGAAAATATTTGCATACTATTTATCCAAAAAGGCACTAATATCCAGAATATACAAGGAACTCAAACAACTCAACAGTAAAGAAATGAATAATTACATTAAAAATGGGCAAAGGACATGAACAGATATTTCTCAAAAAAGGACACACAAATGGCCAATAGGTATATAAAAAATGTTGAACACCATTCATCATCAGGTAAATGCAAATCAAAACCTACAATGAAGAAAAAAGGAAGGCAAAGTGTTTGACTAGAGACATCAGTTGCCAGATCATCTTAGAAAGAAGGAAAAGTTTTAGGTGAAAAAATATATAGCCCAGTTGTAATTCTGAGGAAAAAGTGCCAGAACCTACTGGAGATTCCAAGGGAAGAAGTTACAGAGCAGAACAAAGAGGAAGATTTGGGCAGAGATCAACTCCTGAGAAATTTAGAGCCCTGTGGAAAGAGTAGGTAGGGGTGTCTTTTCTTCCTCCCCTCACACTTCTGGCAGACTGCAGGCCCCCAATCTATTGGAGAGCTTCTCTACCTTCATGGCCACAAAAGCTGCTGCCACCAGTAAACTTGGAGCTTCTTGAGAACAGAGCACTGGGCTGTCATCCGCCTTGGAGTCGCTTCCCTTGACCGCAGGCCCAAGCCAAGGTGGCAGGCACCATACTGCTTTTCCACACACTGTGTGCCTTTGACTTCCCTAGAGAGCTTCAGCACTTCAGATTTCTTGTCACTGGTCCCCACACAAACATTTCCCAATACCTGTCCAGACGGTAGTGGCTACAGGGGGTTGGTGGGTCCCAGGGGACCTGTGGGATCCCAGAGCTTGGACATTCAGGGTGGGCTGTCTTCAGGGGAGAGGAAAGTGTAGCAAGCCAGAGGAGCCCCTAGGGACAAAGGGGATAAAAATGCCAGGTTTCCTCCATTCAGACCCTTCTACTCCACTTCCCCTCCCCTCCCCCCAGCTGCCAATGCAGCCATGGCAGTTCCCACGGAAGTCAGCATGGGTGCCCCAAGGGACAGTTAAGCCAGGGTTCTAAAAAAAAAAAAAAAAATGGTGTAAAGGACATTGAAAACAAAGAAGGAGGGGGCGAGGGATAAAAACTTGCCTATCCGGTACAGTTTACACTATTCTGGTTAAGTGCACACTAAAAGCATTAACTTCAGCATTATATAATTCATCCATGTAACAAGAAAACTTGCACTCCCTAATATTTTGAAATAAAAATTATTTTAAAAAACCCATAATGAGATATCATCTTACCCCAATTAAAATGGCTATTATTAAAAAGACAAGAACAGATGCTGGCATCTGTAAAAGGGAATTCTTATACACTGTTAGTGGGAAAGTAAATTAGTACAGCCACTATGGGAAACAGTATAGAGATGTCTCAAAAAAAAAAAATAAATAAAAATAGAACTACCATATGATTCAGCAATCCAACTACTGGGTATTTATCCAAAGGAAAAGGAATCAGTATACCAAAAAGATACCTGCACCCCCATGTTTATTTCAGCACTATTCACAATAGGAAAGATATGGAATCAACCTAAGTCTCCACCAACAGATGAATGGATAAAGAAAATGTGGTACATATATACAATGAAAGACTATCTGACCACAAAATAAAATGAGATCCTGTCATTTGCAGCAACATAGATGCAACTGGAGGTCATTATGTTAAGTGAAATAAGCTGCACATAGAAAGACAAATATCCTACGTTCTCACTCATATGTGAAAGCTAAAAAAGTAGATCTCATGGATGTAGAGAGTAGCTACCAGAGGCTGGGAAGGGTGTATTGGGAGGGCATGAAGAGCAGTTGGTTAATGGGTACAAACATACAGTTAGATACAAGGAATAAATTCTAATGTTTGATAGCATTAAGTAAGGTAACTGTATTTAACAACAATGTATATTTCAAAATAGCTAAAAGAAAGGACTTGAAATGTTCCCAGTATATAGAAATGATAAATATTCAAAGTGATGGATACCCTAAATACCCTGACTTGTTATTGCACAGTCTATGCATGTAGTACAATATCGCATGTACCTTATAAATATGTACAAATATTACATATCAATAAAAAAATTTTTTAAAAGAAAGAAAGCAAACAATGAGCTTTAGTCCCAAGTATGTGCTACATTTGTGAACATCAGAATGTCACTTAGCTTCCCTGGGCCCCGATTTCCTTACCTGTTGTGTTGTGGGTGGCAGAATAATGGTCACATAAAGGTGTCTACATCTTCATTTCCTGAGCCTGTGATTACATTAGGTTACATGGCAAAGGGGGATTTGTAGATGTGATTATGCTAAGGTTCTTGAGATAGGAAGATTATCCTGGTGGGTACAATACAATCACAAGCGTTCTTCAAAGTGGAACAGGGTGGCAGAGGAGAAGAGTCAGAGGGAGATGTGACTTTCATAATGGAGGAATGGGCTGTGAGCCAAGGAATGCAGACAATGTCTAGAAGGTGAAAAAGGAAAGGAAAACTTAATAGATTCTCCCCTAGATCCTCCAGAAAGAAAACACAATCCTGTTGACTCCTTTTTATTTTAGCCCAGTGAAACCCATTTCAGATGTCTGACCTATGGAACTTATAGTAAGATAATAACAGTGTTGTTTGAAGCCACTAAATTTCTGGTAACTTGTGACAGCAGCAATATAAAACTAATACACTTGTAAGGGGATAAGATGGATGATATAACTTGTGGCAGGCCTGTCAGATGTCAATGCTATAATTTCACGTCTCTAACAGTAGTACTTTGATATTTGCTAGAAGGAATGAGGCAGTTATTTTAGAAATACTGTATTTGCGCAATTCCCCAAACATAATGAAATAATATTTAATATCCAAGTGTATTAAAAAAATAAAGGGCTATAAAACTTCTTATCTTTATTGGGTAATTACTTGGTGTTATTATTTATGCTTCTCATTTCGCAGATGAGGAAATTGAGGCCCGGGGAAGTTAAGTGACTTCCCCAAGGTGACAAAGGTGAAGACAACATTCAAACCCGGGCAGTGAGACTCCAAAACCCAAACTCGGAAGCACCTGACTGTATAACTGTGTGATGATGGGGAAGCTTTCTGTGAGGAACAAAGCCTGGAAGATTTATTTGGGCCCCTGGCTTCTATCTACTGAGGACATTTTTAAGGCCTTCTAAAATCACAGTCCCATCTATCATCTTCTTACATATTTTGAACTAACTGAGAAATGTGCACAGGAGTCAGGTAGGGAGCAAAATAGTACCTGTAATGCTGGCAACTCTGCCTGCCTTCAACTTGCAGTCATGATTAGGCTAACACTAGCCCCCTGAATTGAACTGGCTTTTTCACCCAGCAGCAGAACCAAGAAGCCAGACATTTCTCCAAATTTCATCAATCAAACGAAGCACCCTTCACTCCACAATGAAAAGTAGGAGGAGGAGGAGGAATGTTCTTTCCTATCAGAGTTTATTTCTGGTACCCACCTAACTCGTTCTAGCAAAGTATTATAATTTTCCAAGTCCTCTCTTCTATTTAAACATCTGGATTTTTCTGAGCTTGGCAAATTTTTGGCCCCAAGTCTGTTTTAGAGATAGATGTTCTAATTATCTGTTCAGGAGTATAAACTTATCTATCACTGTAACATTACATTCCTTGTATCTCCTCTTCCCTTGGGAAATATAGATCAAAATGTCTGAGATGTTACCTTCTTTCCTGAACACTGAAGCAAATAATTCTTTCCAATACTCAGCAATTTCTATCACCACTATAATTTTATGGCCAATACTAACACTTGTTATTATGTATATTAAGATAAGGATAATCAAACTTATGCTTCAAGTCATAAACTGATTGGCACAAGAGTCAGGATTTTTTTTAATGTCCCATGCTCAGCATGCCTATATTTAAAGCTACAATTCTCTTTGGTTTTAATGTTTATAGAATTGTGCAAGTTACAAAGAGAGACATTATTAATGAACAAAATACACCTGCTGCAGGAAACATGTGGAACTTCTCCCAAATACACATCTCTAGATATTGAGTTAGCCAAGCTTATTCTCTGCTTCTAGACTCTGTAGAGGATTTTTCAGAATTTTGAAAGTCGTTAGTCTAAGGCGGTAACTGATTATTTACTTTAAACAAAGCACCAGGACCTAGCCATTCTCTGAAGGTGGAACCTACATTTGGCTCATCAGTTTTTTTACATCTCAGAAAACCTGCTACTGCCTATTACCAGGCCTTTATGAATCTCCTCCAAATTCTTTACCTGTAATACTTTCACAGTTGCTGGTTGTTAAAAGTTAAATAATACTGAAAAAAAGAAAGATTCTTTATAAAAGGCTGGTCTGTGTGCAGGAACAAATCTAACTTTCTTAATTATGTGTTTCAACTCTGAATGCCAGCCCTATTCTGTTTTCAATTCTATGCTAACCTTATAGCTAAGGCTAATTTTAAGCAATTTTTTCTTGATTAAATGAGCTTTATTGTGATCATAAGGATCATATAAACACTCTACCAGTTCTCTATATAAAACCTTAGAATATTATTGAACAGAGCGGTGTACTGGAAGTCAAGAAAATAGATTCTTGTTCCTATTAAGATTAGTGCCATGACTGATTTTAGCTGTAACAGAGAGAGAAACAATCTTCCAAGTAAGATACCCCAGATGGCTTGGCTCGCCTCCATTGAAAAGCATTGCAGTATGTAAGCGCAAAGTATTTATGATTGTACTGTAACTCTTTCCATTACCAGATTATCTGAACAATTATTCTGCATAAATTATCAGATGCCATATTTATCAAATATTGCATATCATACAGATGATGGAAAAGAATGCAAAATTTAACTATTTAGCAGGTATTCATACTGATAGTACATTGTTCATATTTAATTTTATTCCAATTTAATCCTTCTATGATAAACAAAATGAATAAATTATATTGATTTCTTTATTGTGCTGTGTTTCTGGATGGGCTTGTTGAATTTGTCTTTTCTTAGTTTGCAGCTTCACACACCTTGAATCTGTGAATATTTTGTGTGTGTGGTGGCCTCCCATTTATATCATGTTTTATTTTTAAAAAGAGAACAATTAGATATATTTCAAAAAAAGAAAAATACACTTCATATTGTAACCAGAGGCAAATAGGTATAGTTTGAATGTATATAAAACCTTTGAACTTGTTTATTTTGTATCATTTTTAATTCCTCCATCAGTTTCTGAATTCAGTGTTTTTCAAAGAGTACCTGAAACCTACAAGCTGCTAGTCGGGCAAAGTTGGACACTGAGATTTCTAATTTAGTTTCTTTGACAGGTGAAATCACATGTATCCAGAAATTGCTAGTACTTACTCAGCTGTAACTACAGATGAGACCAGGGAGATTTTCTTGCCAGCACTGGCATTCATTTGCTTTGAGGATTTTTCTCTCGCTTCTCTTTCTCTCAGCTTACAATAGATGGCCTAGTTGTTTTAGATGGATTACACCTGTTTCTGAGCAAATCAAATCCACTTAGAGCCTTCCCAACATACATGTGGAATTTGTGAGCTGCCAAAAAGTGTACTGTTTTCCAGAAAGTGTAAATCTCTAAGGCATAGTTGGACAGTCCCTGTCTTCTTAGTCTTGGCCATGCTCAGGGTTTCTCTCTGTTTGGTTTGTTTTGTCTGAGGCTTGATGAATTGATCTCTTCATTAGGCCTAACCACCTGGAGGCTGGGAAACACGGCTCCACTAGTCTCTGACTCTGTATCCTAGCTCTCAGCCAGTGAGCCCCAGAAGAGGTTTGTCCTTCCTCTCTCCATTCACTCCAGATGTGATAATTCTTCTTTTCATTCTCATTAAGTGCAGCGATTCCCCTGTCCACACCCATGTGCACCCCAGTTCTTTTCAATATGTATAAGAAACTAAAAAGTCAGAAAGGCAATTTGGTAGTCTGTAATCATCATTTGTTCCTCAGATTTTTTTCTCCCTTTAAAGCATTGCATATTTATTTTAATCCTAGTTTCCTTTTTTTAGTCACAGTTGCTACAATACCCTTTCTCATTAACTCTGTATGCTTCTATATGTTCCTTTCTCAAATTTTCTATCTGTAAAGACTATCTTTGTTTTTCTTAATGCTGGATGTATCCAAAGCTGCCCACTTATCCTGCATCTGACCTTTCTAATCACCACTTTCTAAATGCTTCTGCTCAGTATCTTTTTGTTTTTAAATAAACCTCATATTATCATCCTTCCCTATCACCACTGGAAACTCTGCCGCTAAAACACAACATATTTCAATGTATTTGTAGGTATTCAGCCATATGTTACTTAGCATCATGCACATCTTAGTGGGTGATATTGAATCAAAAAGTAATCATGTCCCAAGGCCATAAAAATCTTCCAGTGTCTTGCCTCTTGTACTTAATGCTGCCAGTCTATCCCTGGATAGTTAAAATCTCTCATTACTACTTCTACCCTGGCCTCTTTACAAGCCTTGTTTATGTGCTCAAGTCATTTCACAGTCCACTTGTTCCTTTTTGTCTGGTGGCCTACAACATACAGTATTCCAATAGCGAGTTTACTGAAACACATCCCAACACGTCCAACGTTAAGTCCTAACAGCTCTGAACTATTACTAGGCTCTTCTTGAGCCTCTATTATTATACTAATCAATCCTGCAGGTAGACAGTTCCTACTCTACATTGCTTCATACCCCTTGGAAACAGAGTTCCGGTGAGTACAATTAGAGTCATCAGCTTCCAAATCCTATTCCCCATTTATTTTAGTCAAGAACATATTAACCAGGCACCTCACCTGGTATCACCCAAAAGTTTAAAGTAGATGATGCGTGTATATGTAAATTCATTCTATAAGAAAAATGTTATAGCCCTCCCTAAAATTACTGAAACTAATTTGTTAAGATAAATACAGCAATGGCTATGGTAACCATGAAGCCATAGCTTAAAGGTGAACAGCATTTCCACTGATTTCACCCCAGCCATGCCTCCATCACTTCGGGTCTGTATTGAGGCAATCATTATGTAGCCAAGTTGCCACATACAGGTTCTCCCTGATGCAACCTGTAGGGAAAACTACTGGCCAAACAATCTTCCTAAGAAGACGTCATTTATGACAAGCCATTTTCCTATGAGGACTTTACCAAATGCTTCCCAATATGTTTATAGTCTGTTGCTTTTTAAAATTTGTCACAGTCTGACCCATGATATGTATCCAAATATTTCTCACTAGTATCCAGCCTCCACTCCAGCTTCCAGACTCTGCCATGGCCATTGCATTCATTTCTGTTCTATTCAATGAGCCCTTGCTCACAGTGAGCCTGTCTTCCTGCAGACAATTCTCTCTCCCCTTCCTTACACTTATAAAAATGTTTTTCACACTGCACAGTCTACTTCAGTTCTCACACCCTCCATGAACACTATTTTCCAACATGCAGGAAAGCTGAAAGTGAATACTCATTTTCACAACCAAGTAACATTATGCTCTATTTGTTTTATTGCATATCAACCCACCTGCGCATCATTCCATCTATCCATTAGTCTATCTTTCTTTTAATATATTTCAAAGTAAACTTCAGACATCAATTTATTTCACCTCCAAAACCTTAATATGAATCAAACTGGAGTTCAACATTTGTTTTCAATTCTCCTTATTAGGTAAAATTTACATGCAATGAAATATACAAATGGTAACTGTATCATTCAATGAGTTTGGACAAATGCATATGCCTATGTCACCCAAAGTTCTATCAAGATGTAGAACATTGCCATCACTTGAGAAAATTTCCCCATACCCCTTCCCAGTCAATCCCCAGACCCACAAAGACAAACATTTTTCTAAGGATTGCCACCATAAATTAGTTTTGCCTTTAATAGAATTTTATATAGAAGGGATGATACAGTTGATACCTTTTTGTGTAAGTCTTATTTCATTCAGTATAATGCATTTAAGATTAATCCATGTTTGTTGTATGTATAGTTTCTTTTTATTGCTGAGTAATATTGCATTGTATTCCTATACCACAGTTTATTTATACATTTCCTGTTGATGAATACCTTGAGCTGTTTCCAGGTTTTGGCTGGTATAAAAATAAAGCTACTTTTTTATACAAATGTTTTTGTAGACATATGTGTTTATTTTGCTTACATAAATACCTAAAATTGGAATTGCTGAGTAACAGGTGTGATATATTTTAGGGTGTTGTTTTGGTTTGGGTTTTTGTTTTGGTGATATGCTCTGATTTTTTTTTTATTTCACTTTTTGAGTATGTGATTTTTTTCTTATCATGGTAAAATATACAGAACATAAAATTTGCCATTTTAACCATTTTTAAGTGTACAATTCAGTGGCATTAAGTACATTTACAATGTTGCGTGACCATTACCACTATTCATTTCCAGAACTTTTTCATCATCCCCAAACAGAAGTTCTGTACTCATTAAATATTAATTCATCATCCCTCCCACGCCCAACTCCTAGTAACCTCTATTCTATTTTCTGTCTCTATAAATTTATCTACTCTAGGTACCTCATATAAGTAGAATCAGACAATATTTGGCCTTGATGTCTGGAATATTTCTTATTTCACTTAGCATAAGGTTTTCAAGGTACATTTATTATGTTTACTTTTATATTAATAAGAAACTATCAGACCTTTCTCCAAAGTGTTTGTACCATGTAACTGGCTCTATAAACAAATTTCAATGAACCCTATATGTTTTTTATAATCCTCTCACTGTCACGTTTTAGATTCTCAGGCCAGTAGGGCTTGACAAAAGAGTAAAGATTTGAAGTCCCCTGAGCAAGCTTCCTGATGCCAAGACTCACCATCCCCCACGTCCTGCCGAATGAACATGGCCTCTTGTTAGTTACACTATGACCTGCTCCAATGCACATGGCCCCTCCTTGAAAAGCCCATGATCTCCATTGGTCGGAGAGAGACTGAGGCTGCTTCTCCCATTCTCCTGACAAGACATCTTTCACATTAAAATTTCCTTTCTTCCTTGCCAATCCTCATTGTCTCAATAATTGGCTCTTTGTGCAGTTAAGTATCTGGACCTAGGCCGAAAATTCCTTGAGGTTTTGAAAACACCATTTTATGCTTCCACCAACAATGGATGAGAGTTTCAGTTACTTTACATCCTTGCCAGCATTTGACATTGTCAGTCATCTTTATTTTTAACCATTCTGTCTACTTGAACTCAGTTTGACTATATGTTTTTCAGAACTCCTCTTGCTTTGATAGTCTGCATCATCCAACTTAGAATTTGATGGTTCTGTATATATTTTGTGCATATGAATACCTATCTTCAGATGAACTTCAAACTCCTTGAGAACAGGGACTGTGTCTTACCTCTTTTATTTACTTTGCGGTGGGTACCTAGCATTGGATTAGGCTCATAGTAATCATCTAATGTTTTTTAATTCACTGTTTGAAAACACACTGAATGCAAACTAAGGCAGAGGGGGAGTTAGCCTAATATATTAATATTAGTTACTGTTTTGTTGCCAAATTTTCTTATTGCAAATTGAGTCTCAGAATTTCAATTTGTCTTTGTTTCATTCTTGACCTTTCTCTAACTATGGATTCAAAAAATATATTAGAAAATAAAACATCAATAATATCTAAAATGGTAAGCTGGGAAGCATCTACGGTTGCTTAGGGACTGTTGATTCAGCCATAGATTTCATTGCCTGTACTGGTTAAACTCCTCCACGAACATAGATTCAGAAAGAGTAACCAATGAAAAAAGAGAGAGAGAGAAAGAGAGCATGAAAGAAACAGAAACAAGGCCAGCATGCTTACTGTTTCTTTCCAAGAACCCAATTTTTTTTGTTTGTTTGATGAATTGGACTTTTTAAATTTAAATGACAGAACTATTACAAATTAGAGTATAGCTCATTAACACATATTATATTTTTCTGTGGATAAGTAGCTTATTATTATATATTAGGAAATTAAGGTTTTAAACAAATATCCCTATCGTTTAGACCATGTATCACCTACTGTTATGGACTGAATTGTGTGCCCCTTACACCAAGTTTATATGTTGAGGTCCTAATCCCCAATGTGATGGTATTTAGAGATGGGGCTTTAGAGAGAAAATTAGGTCTAGATGAGGTTATGAGTGTGGGACCATCATAATGGGATTAGTGCCTTTATAAGAAGGGACACCAGAGAGCTCTAGTACTTCCTCCAGAGTACACTTGCACACACATGCGCATGCTCTCTTTCTCTCTCTCTCTCACCCCAACCCCACCTCCACTCCACTTTCTGTTATGTGAGAACACAATGAGAAGGCAACTCATCTGTAGGCCAAGGAGAGAGCCCTCACCAGAAACTGACCACGCAGGCACCTTGATCTTGGACTTCTAGCCTCCAGAACTGTAAGAAAATAAATCTCGGTTGTTTAAGCCACTCAGTCTCTGGTATTTTCTTGTGGTAGCTGGAGCTGATTGAGACACCTACCATTCTTTCTACCAAAGTTCCACCCTCCACAAAAAGGGACTTTTCTCAGAAAAAAATTAAGTTAAAGATTTTATAACTTAGTTAAAATCTAAAACTAAGTTAAATATCTTTATAAAGTCAAAAGTCCTGAGTGGCACATAATAAACTCGGAATAAATATGTTTTGAACTGAATGAGCTCAGTGCACACCTGGAACATTAGCCTGGAGCAAGGCTAGCTCAACATCTCAACAGGGCCAATCTGCTCATAGGTCTGACCATTTGAGAGGACCCATGGTACTCCCTTCTTCAAAACAGCTCTCTCTCCTAACAGTTAGCTACCCTTAGGTATCAATTCCTTCCTAAGGAAAACATTATCCCAAGTTTAAATGCAAATATAATTTTGAAGGCACAGTAAAGCACCGTCAATGGTAAACACCTGAACAAGGATTAGTAAATGGGATCACCTGGCAGGATCTGAAGGCTGGAAACCTAAAACAAGTAGACAAGTCTATTTGTCTGGGTGAGTAGGGGTGGGGTAGGGAGTAAAGTAAATGGAAGAAGCCATGTAGAGTAGTGGTGGACAAGTGGCTAACATTAAAACATTGAGAGAGTTCACATGCAAATCTAGATTTCTAGTTTCTCTTGAAAAATCAGATCTAAAAGCACTGAACCAGCATTTCTACATGGGGGCTGCTGCTTTTAAAAGGACATTTGTGGCTGGGCACAATGGCTCACACATGTAATCCTAGCACTCTGGGAGGCCAAGGTGGGAGGATCACTTGAGGTCAGGAGTTCGAGACTAGTGGGAGCAAAAGCATGCCCCTGTAGTCCCAGCTACTCGGGAGGCTGAGGCAGGAGGATCACTTGAGCCCAGGAGTTTGAGGTTGCTGTGAGCTAGGCTGACGCCACAGCACTCTACCCAGGATGACAGAGCAAGACTGGGTCTAAAAAGAATTTTAAAAAGACATTTGACATTTGCTCTCTCTTTTGCCATAGTTCCAACCACTCCCCATGTCTCTGACACCAGGTGTAACTTCATTATGGTTTCGGTCAAGCCCCTGGAGGCTTTTCAGTTTGCCACCCTGGGCCTAAGGCCTAGGAGGGTAGAGCTAAGTGTGACACTGATTGAGGAGAGAGGGCCTCTGGGCAGTGAAGGGTGAGAGAATTTTGAACACAGAATGAAGTGATGACAGGGAGTAAGACTGCTTAAGAAGATGACATGGCTTGCCCACATAAAGAAAATGCAGAACTTTTTAATCCAAGCCTTCACTTTCTGAAATACCTCCTACCTATTTTCCATATTCCTCTAAAAAATTAATTAGCTGACCATATGATGCAATTTGTCATAAGCTACTTCCAATTGAGCACTGCATTTCCAATTTATTCTAACAATTTGAAAATAATCTGTAGTTACCATTCTGAATATTTGTATTGTTCAGGATGATGAAGGTTAATTGAAATTTTTTTGTTGTTAACTGACCACATTTATAGTATCATTTTGAATAATTCATTTTCTCAGAAATTCCCACTCTCAAATGGATTTCTTATTTCTAAATTATATTAACTCGAGAAAGACAAAGTAATGTAAGTAAGGTTACAAATACACATTAGTGTTATCAAAATGTGATGATACTGTTGGGGCAAAAGGAAAATTTCCCCTTCATCCTTAGAAGGTTCACTGAAAAATCAACTCAAAATAAAGCAGATAAAAGCTTATTTATTTTAATGTGTATACACAGGAGCATTCAGAATGAAAACTCAAAGAAACAGGGGAAATTACCCATTTTTATGCTTAGGATCAACAAAACACGGACAGCTGTGTAGAAATACAATTAGACAAAAAGGATATGATCTAATGCTAGTAGACTGAGTGGGGAAACCCAGTAAGGTCTGTCTAGATTCTTCTTGGCCTCGCCGAGCATGCATTCCTTCCTTCTAGGTATGGGGCAGGGCCCTCTCTGGAATGAGGGTCTTATGGTCTACAGTCAAGCACAGTAAGTCAGATAGTTACTTTATGGCCAGTTTTTAAATAGAGTAGTTGTAGGTTTTATGGCTGGCTTTCAGGAAAAGAGATTGTGACTTTTATGACCTGCCTTGGAGAGGAAAGATTCTAATTTTGCTTCTGAGGCCTTCATTTTAGGGTGCTATTTTCTGAGCCCCATCAATACATACACCTGAATTTGTTTTAAGGAGTGTCTCACCGGAAAGAAGTGATTGACAATTTTTGAGCCTGACAATCTCCTTGTGATAAATAAACAGTATTATTATTAGCTGACATAAGCAAAGCACTTAGCATAGTATGTGAACTAAACAAATACTCAGTAAATATTGCCTTTCTTTTCAGACCCACCAACTTCCTTCCTATAGCTTTCTTACAATTATTTTAGGTAGGGAAATTGAATTTGAATGAGCCTAACCACATCTATGTAGATAGAACCCTTTACCAGCCCATATAAAACTGTGCTGAGAAGCTAAGAATATTAGGAGGAGGATCAAATAGAAGAGCAATTAGTATTTCAAATTAAACACCAGTTTAATGCCAGAAAGAAGTATAGGAAATGGGAAATCAAAACATTCTCTGCATCTTGATTCTGTGTGGGGGGTGTTCAGTCAAGACTTTTGTTCACTGACAGACACACTGTGGGAGACACTGTGGTCAACCACAAAAGGGCAGGAAGTTTTGTATTTTTCACTCATTGCTGTGTCCCGCACCAAAGTGCCCATCAGACAATAGACACTCGATATAGCAGAATGAGTAAATGTAATGAGCTAGAAGGCATAGCCCCTGCTCTGGAAGAGTATGAAATTGAAACAAAGAAGTAACAAAACATAACATGGGACACAACTAACTTACAAAATTGCAGGAGTCTGAATGAATGTACCCCACTTCCCTCCCTAGTTTCTCTTGTCCTCCCCTGACCCTTTCCCACTAAAATGAATGTAAAGAGGCAGAATTAAGCAAACAATAAGGAACGCACAATTTTTGTTGATGTTTATGGCGCTTCTCATTTCAACTCACACCCATTTGCTAAACTAGTACTGACCCCAAATTACAAGGCCTTAGGTTGCAAAGACTTTTTTGAATCTAGATTTCCTAATGCTTCTTCCTTACTTTCTCCTCAATCAGATACTTTAATCTAGATTTTTGATCTTAAAAGATGAGAAGTGTGTGTGTATTTGGAGGTGGAGATAGAATTGGACATGATGCTTAATTAGATTCATAATATTCCAAAGTATGTTGTTTGTGAAAACCATGTATATATGTTGCATCCTTTGAACCGCAGAAAGAAGATTATATTTTTATAGTGCAGGCCTCAGGATACAGGCTTCCACTGCCTACAGCTGCTAGCAGCTTGGAGCTCCCCACTGAGACCCTCCCATTGGCACACTAAGGCAGCCCGTGAAAATCACTGCCACGGCCAGATCCTGCCTGTGGATTGGGAGGGGGAACATGGAGATGGGAAGAACCATATTTTCACTTATCCTCATTTATTTTTCAAAATGGTGGAATACCAGAGAAAAGACAATGAGCAAAGAGAGTAAATACGTGAACCAATGCAGTAGTCCTCGACATATATCCAGGTGCTAAAGAGAGGCTTAGTGTAGTGTAACAGGGAATGGACTGGAAAGAAAATAAAAGGCAGCAAGAATGTTTTCTGTCTCTTTGAAGCTTCCCCTACTCTTTTTGAGACCTGAAGCCGGCATCACCGCCTCAGGCCAGTGGTAGGGAGGAGCAGGGAGAGGGCCTTTTGTTCTTATCCCAGGTGGCTCCACCAGCCCGCGAGGTGGGCAGCTGGCTGAAGTCATATGCTTTGTCTTTGGCAGAGGTGGGAGATTAGAATAGTTAACCACACTAACTACCTGAAGCTGAGAACTCATCCTTTAAATACTCTAGATTTCTGCTTAAGTTCAGGAAATTTGGGTTTTGAGATGAGAAGGTCTACCATTTTTCCTCCTTTGCTGGCAAAGAAAAATCTCTTTCATCATCCCCCAAAACACTTGTCCTGGTTATTCTGAGTCAGCCTGGTGGACGAGTGCCGAGTTTTCAATAACAATAGGAGCTCCATGAGAGCAGAAACCTTTTCTGTCCTGTTCCTGCTCTAACTCCAGCACTTAAAACAGTGCGGGTGACACCTCTGGTGCTTGCCAAATATTTGTTGACTGAATGAATTCTGTGTACAGGAGCGATTACATTGAAGCAGACAGTGTATGAAGGCAGGATAGAGTTATTTAAGATCAGGTTTTGTACAGGGGGGACGACAAGTGGATTAGCTTGTAGGAAACAGAGTAATTGTGGCTGAGAGCTATGAGGTGAGATATCTGGAAGTAATGAGTTATATGTAGGAAAATTACAAAATTTATTATACAAACATTGATATCTTTAACAAAGAAAAACGGTACTTAATGACATGTATAAATCAGGATCATCCTAGGTAAACTGGGATATATGGTCATTCTCTTTATATGACAGTAACTAAACTGAGTATGGGGATGGTGTGATGAAAATAAAGTTTGAAAAAGCTTATTTTAGTTTCAATAATAGATATAGACTTTAATTCTGAAAGAGAGAGTGAGAAAGAGACTAGAAGGCCTGCTAGAATTGTAATCATTATAATGTAGGGATGAAGTGACATATGATAGCTTTGAGAGCAGAGAGGAAGGAGTAGATCTGAAGGACTTTGGGAAGAAGCAAGCAGAATCAATTAACCAAAGAATATAAATGTTCGGGCATAATGTTGCCTGCAGTGTTATTTCAAAAATATGTATTAATAAAATGCAAGATCTGATAAAAAGAGCACACAACTAAAGTCCCCACACCTTCTAGTTCTTTAATATTGGAACACTTAACCTCTCTGACCTAATGTAATGTTCTCAGACTTATTCAAAGTGCCTTAAAACACAAACTTAAGCTATAACTATAGAATCAGAATTTTTAAAAGTCGTTCAGGAATAAACAGTGACTCATTATGCTTAGAGTTTGTTTACAAGGGATATTTCTTCCAAATGTATCTTACATCTATGCTACATCAAAAAGCATCTATAATGAAAATCAAAGCAAAAATGATTACCCTTAGAAGACTTTGAGTTCTTCCTGGTAACTTTTGACTTTCAGAAAGACAGATAATTATGGAACAAAGTCTTTGAGCTGGAGAAATCCCAGTTCTGCCAGATAACTTTATCGCCCCTTTACTTCAACTCTGATAACTCCTCCCCTCTTGCCCCATTGATAAGGAAAACTCCCATCTATCACTTGGCACATCAGCCATCTGAGACCCCCACCCCTCACAGAAGACCCGCATCAGCATAATACTAACCTAACACCTGGCCCATCAACTAACCTATTACCTGCACATCAGCATAACACTAAACCTATTACCTGGCGCATCAGCATAACACTAACCTATTACCTGGTGCAGCAACTAACCTAACCTATTACCTGGCTGGCATTAGTCACCTGAGACCTCACCCCTCGGACCGTCCCAACTTAATAAAAGTGGGAAAAATCGGGTAAACGGGGCTCAGAATTTGGTGGTGAGAGCCCTCTGAGCCCGCTAGCGAATAAACCTGGATTCTCCGACTCTCCGTGTGCCGCTCGGTTTGTCCTCGGGACCACCCGCTGTAACCCTTGCTGTATCACCATAGCCTTGCAACCTTTGGCTACCACTCATCTGTATCAACGCTGCATTGTTCTGAAGGGTCAACTCTAATTTTTTACCGTCTTTCTCATTCAGAGCTCTGCTTTCAACCCCAATCCTGTCGACGGGTCAAAACTCTATTCTCTTCCTTCTCTACGCAAATAGACCTTTTGTCAAACTTTGGGAAAGGAGAAATTATTTTCCAATCTCTCCCTCTCACTTTTGTGCTTACACACTCAAGGAAGAATTTGCTATATTATTCCCCTTAGTGAATCTTTTCTTTACAATAATTGCAGCTAAACATCTCCATGGGTATAGGAATCCATAGTGGAAATTCTTGGTAGCACCTAAATGTCATGAGACCCGTATTTCCCATTGTAGAAATTGAACCACTTCTGAGTTGTTGAAATTATTGCTAAATATATTTACAGTCTTTTTTACAATAAAAAGCTTTATTACTCATATTATGGGCCGAAGAAAATGCTTTAAATCTTGAGTTCTGAAGTAATATCTCCTGTCCTAAAAGCAATGAAGCTTTTCAAGAGAGAAGGAGAAAGAAAGTGCATTCTGAAAAGGTAGTTTATGGTTTTGGAATTTTGTTGCAATTTTGGCTCATATATTTTTACTAAGCGTAACCTTTATATGTAAATTAAATGATTATATAAGAGAGAGTACTGTTTTTATAAAGTAAGAAATGATTTTATATCCTAAAAGACAGCATCATATAAAGCAGTAAGGCAGCTCTGCGTGTGTTTGATGGCTGTGAAATGACCTGTTTGATTTTCGATTACAGACCAGCAGACTGCGCTGCCCTGGCTCACCAGACCCAAACTGTGGGGTGGCCAACTTCTCATTAGGGAGTCCTGTGGTACAGAGTGCATTCATAGCCTGTAATAAATAAAGTACATTTAAAAACTCGTGTACAGAAACAGTCCTCCTTTGTGAAAGCAGTACTATAGAAAACTGTTTGTCTTTTGAAACACTATTGGAGAGGGGTAAAAAAAAAAAAATTTTCTGGCTAAATCCTGACAAATGAGTTTATCATTTGGCCATATGGGATAGTGCATGCACACATGTCCAGATAGTCAAATTCATTCAAATTGGTCCAGATAGACTAATTCATCAGTTCTTTGGAGGGAAAGCCCAAGCTGAGTTAAATAAAATGTTAAAATAAAAGCAGTTTAATTATCTCAGGGGAGAAGTAGAGAGAACTTGGCCTCGAGTCTTAACAGAATTCCATAATGGCTTTAGTGAGTAGATAATCGTTTGTGATTAGCGTGTTCATTGTACACAAAAGCTTCAGCAAAAGTGGGGATCCTTTTAATCTTCGCACTTAGTCTTGTTTATTTAGTTGTTGAACAGATTCTGTATGTGTGTGTATGTCTCCGTAGTACAGATACACATTTAGATAGGGCAAGTTGTGATTAGTGCAGCTTCCAAATGAATGGAGTTTGGGCTAATGAGGTCATACTTTCTGTGCCTGCACAACAGACAAAGGTAGTAAGGAACAAAGTATGCCAAATGTACCTCAGATTTTAAGCCATTCTATCTGTTTTTCTCACCGCCAGTGCCATAAATTCTATCTCTCATGTGAAGGTCAGCCTATTTCTGTTTCTGGTATTGTCCTTTGTGATAAAAATTTTGTGATCAGAATTTACCTGAGAATTTGCAGATATGTAAAGCAAGATATGCCTGGTTATAATTTTCTCTCTTTGGATGACTATCTTATATAATGACTTCTTTACTGAACACTAATAACTCAGAAGAGGTGGTACAAATTATATTTACAGTATATTCCTAGTTACCTTAAAGCCTGTAAGTGAAATGATTCAGAAAAGACCAATGAGTAAGAAAGCACTCATAGATGAAGTATGTTTGAAAGGAAAAGAAAAATTTAGAGAAACCAGTAAGAGAGCAAAATAAAAATGGAATGGAGGGATTCTGGGAAGATGATGCAATAAGAAACACCAGGTATCTGTCTTTCCACCTAGGCAATAATTGCACTGGCGGAACCTGTGTGATGTAACCATTTGGAACTCTAGAGTCTATTGAAGGCTTACAAATTCCAGAAGAGGGCTTGGACCAGGGATGGGGAACCTTTTCATGTTGGAAAGCCACATTAATTTAGCTGTAATTAAATAATGCTGCATTAAAGAAACTTCAATTAGATATGCTTAAAAAAAGTTACATTATTTTGTAAAAATCTAACTACTATGTACTTAATAATTTCAAAAAATGAAAACTATTTGTTAATTTTAAAGTTAACTAATCTTTTAATGACTTTGTTGTGTCTACTTTTTGTTAGAAAGCATTTGAATATTTGGTTGCAGCATGGAGGTCCATGGTTTCAGTTGATCCTCTAGATGGGTATCAGTCATTTGTGACTTCAAGGGCATCTTGATTTGGGTTGGGTAGGAGAATGTAGATTCACAGCAATAAGTGGTTGAAAAGTAAGAAGGCATTTTTTGGACATGTTGCCAAAGGCGTGGGTATTCTACTGCATTTTTCCACATTTCAATTGGACCTTTCTTAGCATCAAACAATGACTTTAAAATGTCAGCTACTGAGAGCTCAATCAATTCCATCTATAGTTCTTTAGGTGTCTTGGTGATATCAACTAGATGAGGTTGAAATGCTAATTTGAGTGTGATATCATGATTCTCAAAGTCAGTGAACCTTTCATTTTATTCTCGAACTAATAGGTCTATAACAGGTGTGTATTCTTCAAATGACTCACATATATCCTGCTCATTAATGACCTTTGCTAACTGGGGAAAATGTTCAAAAAAAATTTCCTTTTGAAGAAGAAGTGTTTTGAAAAAAGACAGCTTTTTTCAAAACGCTTAGATTTTTTTTGCCACATATCATATATAGACTTTGGTTTTACCTTGCAAAGAAATATTCAACTCGTTTTTATTTGACATATCACACAGAAATGCTGCATTCCTATAGAAATATTCTTTCACTAACTCCCATTGCTGATTGTGTTCTTCATAAAATTTAACTATCTGTTCTTGCAGAGATGAAATTTTGGCTAACACCTGTCCCTGCAATAGCCAATGCACTTTAGAATGATATGGCAAATCCACACTGAACCCCTCATTGTTCAACTTCAGCATGTTACAAAACTGACCATACTGTGTTGCATTTGCATGAATATCACGAATATAGTTAATAATACTTGTAACTTGTTGCAAAATGTTACTTAAAATAGTAGCTTTAGCACAGAGATTTTGCTGATGCAAGATACGATGAAAAGAAATGAGAGCATTTGGATCTGTTGATACATTTTTTATCTGTAAAATAAAGCCTTCATGTTTTCCTGTCATGGAAGGTACACTGTCTATAACATACACTCACTAAATTTACCAAATTCACTCCAACTTTAAGACATTTATCTTGAAATTTGTTGAAGATATCTATTCCCCGTGTTCTGTTCATAAGAGTGCCCAAAGTGAGTAACTCTTTGTAGGAAAGAAAATCTTCTCTTATGCTCTTATGACCTGAATGAAGTATAAAACCTGAGCTGAATCAATAATATCAGTTGATTCATCCAAGGCAATTGAATAATATATGTTTTCCTTTTGAAGTATTGCATGAAGTTGTTCCATTAAGTTGAAGGCTATTAGGTAGGTGCAAAAGTAATTGTGGTTTCAGACCATGAATCATTATAAGTAGGCTCAAACACACCTTTTTTTTAATTTTTAATTTTTTTTATTTCAGCATATTACGGAGGTACAAATGATTAGGTTACATATATTGTCTTTGCCCCACCCAAGTCAGAACTTCAAGTGTGTCCATCCCCCAGACCTTGTGAACTGCACCCATTAGGTGTGAATATACCCATCTCCCCCTCTCCCCTCCCACCTACCCAACACCCAATGAATGTTACTGCTATATGTGCACTTAAGTGTTGGTCAGTTAAGTCAGTTAATACCAAGTTGATGGTGAGTACATATGGTGCTTGTTTTTCCATTCTTGTGATACTTCACTTAGTAGAAAGGGTTCCAGCTCTACATGCCCATGCTACCCTGAGCATGTCTGACCTCAAACACATCTTTATTAATTAAAATAGGAACCATTACAATCAACACATTTTTTGCCAACAACAAATAAGTTTGTTTATTCCTGTAGCATAAAGATCCATGCTTCATGATTCAACAAACTCTTAGAAAGCATTTCTTCATCCTGCTGGTTGTGGAAGCGGCTTCCCTGCAAAAAGTTGTCAAGATGCTTGAAGAAGTGGTAGTCAGTTGGTGAGAGGTCAGGTGAATATGGCAGATGAAGCAAAACTTCGCACCCCAATTCATTCAACTTTTGAAGCATTGGTCGTTCAACATGTGGTCAGGCATTGTCATGGAGAAGAATTGGGCCCTTTCTGTTGACCAATGCTGGCTTTGGGCATTGCAGTTTTTGGTGCATCTCATCAATTTGCTGAACATACTTCTCAGATGTAATGGTTTAGCTCAGATTCCGAAAGCTGTAGTGGATCAGACCCACAGCAGACCAACAAACAGTGACCATGACCATTTTTTGGTGCAAGTTTGGCTTTGGGAAGTGCTTTAGAGCTTCTTCTCCATCCAGCCACTGAGCTGGTAGTTGCGGGTTGTCGTATAAAATCCACTTGTCGTTACATGTCACAATCCGATTGAGAAATGGTTCACTATTGTTGCATACAAGAAGAGAACATGACACTTCAAAACTACAATTTTTTTTTTTTTTATTTTCGGTCAGCTCATGAGGCACCCACTTATCGAGCTTTTTCACCTTTCCAATTTGCATCAAATGCCGAATGACCATAGAATGGTCCATGTTGAGCTCTTTGGCAACTTCTTCTGTAGTAATAAGAGGATCAGCTTCGATGATTACTCTCAATTGTTGTTCTCAACTCCCTATGGCTGGCCACTGCGCTCCTCATCTTCAAGGCTCTTGTCTCCTTTGCAAAACTTCTTGAACCACCACTGCGCTGTATGTTCATTAGCAGTTCCTGGCCCAAATGTGATGTTGATGTTGCAAGTTGTCTCTGCTGCTTTACGACCCATTTTGCACTTGAATAAGTAAATCGCTCAAATTTGCTTTTTGTCTAACATCATTTCCACAGTCTAAAATGAATATAAAATAAACAGCAAGTAATAAGTCATTAGCAAAAAAAATAAAGTGAGAAATGCACATTAATATGATTTATAACATAACCACATTTATTTAAGAATGTATTCCAATATCAAATGGCAAATTTCAACAATGCTAAAACCACAATTACTTTTGCACCAACCCTAAAAATTCATGCTGCCAATCAGTTATGGCTCTCCTTGAAAGAGGTAGTTGTTTGTGCTTTGAAATGTTATTGGGGTCTAAGCATCCTACAACTTCAACAATGCATTCTTTCACAGTTTCTACATCACTGAATGGCTTCCCTTTTCCCCCCCAAGTATATAAGCAACTTGATAAGTTGCTTCAGTGCATTAATTCCAGGTCTTATTGCTGCTTGAAAGACTTGTCTTTGCTTTTGTTTTTCATCTTTTCATTTCTACAATACAACCTTTTGTGTCTCTCCCTCTAATTTAAAATATTTGTGGTCCTTATGAGTGTTATAATGCTGGTGAGCATTGCATTTCTTTAATGTTGATACTGCAGTATCATAAAGCAAGCAAATCATCTTATCTTTAGCAGAAAAAAGATAATACTGGAATTCCTAATCCTCATTAAAAAATCTGTTTTTTTCCTTCAGTGTTCTCTTGGTCTCCTTAGACATGATGGGCTGTTAAGCAGACAGAATTTTAAAATACTGTTGAGCTGTGCAACTATTCACAAATTCCGCATCAAACAGAAACACAGTGAAAAGCTGTGAAAAGCTGATAACAGACTGGCATACTCGACCCCCATAAACTCTTGCCAACTAGCCTCTTGCCATAGGGGTACCAATCAGGAGAGGGAAGTTAAAACTAAATCATGATGGTAGCAGCCGTCAATTTAGCCCTTATGGCTTACTAATGTTCTAATTATGCTGGTCAATCTGGGATGATTATTTCATTGAAACTTATTTTATTCTTTGGCATTTTAAATATGTTCATTTTAAAAATAAAATAATAATATATAAGATGAACAAAAATGTATTAATTAAAATAAAAGGATTTGTTCTATAAAATTTGGATTCAATCAAAAGCTGCACTTAAGGACCTAGAAGGCCACATGTGACCTTAAGGTCACAGGTTCCCTACCCCTGACTTGGACAGTAAATTGAGGTTAATTTCAGCTCTTAACTCAGCAACAGCTACACATCCCTCAAACTCCAGGCAGCCAAAGCACATGTTCCTGGAGCAGCTTGCACACAGCCGGTGGGAGCCAGGGTGGGCAAAAGGACCCTGTATTGCAAATACTGGGAATCTGTGTTCTGGTCACTGATTGCTGCTTCTAAAACATGCACAGGGGCAGACAGCCACTGTTGAATGACCAGGCTTATTTTACCAAGCCTCTCCCCTCCAGTTGAAGTAACTTCCAAAGGATTTAAAGGGCCAGTATCCTTCTTCTTTTTTCATTTTTATCTTTTCCCTACCTAGGAACCAGACATTAAAAACTAGGCCATTTAAAAGCAATTGCACATATAGGGGAGATTGGAAAGTGAATGCACGTGCTCAGGGAAAGAAAGTTTACACCTCAGGCTGATCTTCAGTATGAAAATAACCTACAAAAAAAAATTTTTTAGAGCAAAACAAAAACAAAACACTGGGGAGAAGGAGAATCTGATTTCCAGAGATATCACATCATTAGACTCAAATATGTAATTTTCAACAAAAACTCATAAGGCATACAAAGAAACAGGAAAGTATGGCCTATTCAAAGGAAAAAAATAAATACACAGAGCCTAAAGGACCCCTGAAATACTATTAAGTGGAACAACATATGCATCGTAATGGAGAAGGAGAAAAGAAAGAGAAAGGAGAAGAGGGAATGTTTGAAGAAAAAATTGCTGAAAACTTCCAAATTTGTTGAAAAAGATGAATATAATCATCCAAGAAGCTCAATGAATTCCATATAAGATAAACTCAAAGAGACCTACATTGAGACACATTATAGTCAAACTTTCAAATGCTAAAAACAAGCAGAGAATCTTGAAAGCAGCAAAATAGAAATGACTCATCACGTACAAGTGATCCTCAATAAGATTATAAATGGATTTCTCATCAGAAACTTTGGAGGCCAGAAGGCAGTGGGCTGATATATTCAAAGTGTTTAAAAAAGAAACTATCAACTAAGAATCCTATATCCAACATAACTGTCATTCAAAAGTGAAGGCAAAATTAAGACATTCCCAGATAAACAATAGCTAAGGGAGTTCGTTACCAAAAAATCTGCCCTACAAGAAATACTAAAGGGAATCCTACAGGTTGAAATGAAAGGATACTAGATAGTAATTCAAAACTATATGAAAAAATAAAGATTTTTTTTCATGAGACATAGTTTCACTCTGTTGCCCTGAGTAGAGTGCCATGGTGTCAGCCTAGCTCACAGCAACCTCAAATTCCTGGGCTCAAGCAATCCTCCTGCCTCAGCCTCCTGAGTCACCGGGACTACAGGCATGTGCCACCGTGCCCGGCTAAGTTTTCTATTTTTAGTAGAGACGGGTTCTCAGTCTTGCTCAGGTTGGTCTTGAACTCCTGACCTCAAGTGATCCTCCCACCTTGGCCTCCCAGAGTGCTAGGATTACAGGTGTGAATCACCTTGCCTGGCCATAAAGATCTTAATAAAGGTAAATACATGGGCAATTATAAAAGCTAGTATTATTGTAAAATCAGTGTGTAACTCCACTTTTTGCTTTCTACATGATTTAAGAAACTAATACATTAAAGAAAAAAAAATTATTAGGCCAGGCATGGTGGCTCACATTTGTAATCCCAGCACTTTGGGTGGCCAAGGCAGGAGGATCACTTGAGCACAAGAGTTTGAAACCAGCTTGGGCAACATAGGGAGACTCTGTCTCTTTAAAATAGAAAAAAATAGCCAGATGTGGTTGCATGCACCTGTAGCCCTAGCTACTTAAGAGTCTGAGATGGGAGGATCATTCTAGCCCAGGAGTTCGAGTTTGCAGTAAGCTATAATTGTGCCATTGCAATCCAGCCTGGCAACAGAGCAAGAAAAACAATTATTAGTCTAAAAACTAGTATTATTGTAAGTTTGGTTTGTAACTCCACATTTTGTTTTCTACATAATTAAAGATATTGATGATTATTTAAAAAAACAATTGTGTCCTGTGGCATCAATAACTTTCAGGAGCTGTATAGGAGGAGAGTTTTTCTATGTTATTGAAGTAATGCTGGTAAAAATTCAAATTAGAGTGTTATAGCTTTAAGATGTTAAATGTAATCCCCATGATAAGCACAAAGAAAATAGCTACAGAATATACACAAAAGAAAATGAAAAGGGAATTAAAATGCTTCACTACAAAAAAATCAACTAAACACACAAAAAAGACAATAATGCAACAAACAAGGGACAAAGAAGCTATAAGGCATAGAGAAAACAAATTGGAAAATTGCAGAAGTAAGTTCCTTCTTATCAGTAGTTACTTTAAATGTAAATGGATCAACACTCCAATCAAAAGACAGAGATTGACATATGGATAGAAAAAAAAAAATACCATGGTTCAACTATATGCTGTATATAAGAGATTCACTTGAGAGTCAAAGAAACAAATAGGCTGAGAGTGAAAGAATTAAAAAGATGCAAATATAACTAATAAAAAGCAAGAGTGGCTATATTAACATTAGACAAAATAGACTTTAAATCAAAAAAGATTACAAGAGACAAAAAGGACATTATACATTAACAAAAGGTTCAATACAGCAAGAAGATTTAACAATTTAAAAATATTTATATACCTAACAACAGGCGATAATATATAAAGCAAAACTTGACAGAAGTAAAGGGAGAACTAGACAGTCCCACAATAATAGTTTGAGACTTCAATACCCCATGCTCAATAATGTAATTAACAATCAGAAAGAAGATAAGTAAGAAAATAAAGGAAATGCTATGGTTTGAATGTGTTCCCTAAAGTTCATGTGTTGGAAACTTAATCCCCAATGCAGCAATATTGACAGGTGGGACCTTTAAGAGGTGATTAGGTCATGAGGGCTCTGCCCTCATTAATGGATTAATGTCATTACTGTGAGAGTAGCTTTGTTGTAAAAGCAAGTTTGGCTGTCTCTTGGTCTGTCTTTTGCCATGGAATGCCTTCCATCATGCTATGATGAAGTAAAAAGGCTCTCACCAGATGCAGCCCCTCAATCTTGGACTTCCCACCCTCCAGAACCATGAACCAACAAATTTATATTCTTTATGCATTACCCAGTCTCAAATATTCTGTTATAGCAGGACGAAACAGACTAAGACAGTACTTGAACATAATAAACAAACTATGAATAGATACAACAAAGATATACAGAACACTATACCCAATAACAACAGAATACATGTTCTTCTCAAGTGCACGTGGGACATTCTTCAGTATAAACCATATGTTAGACCACAAATTAAGTCATAATAGATTTAACAAAATAGATACCATACAAAATATCTTCTCTGACCATAAGAGGATGATGTTAGAAATCAATGACAAAAGAAAAACTGGAAAATTCATGAATTTGTAGAAATTAAGAAACACACTCAAATAACCAGTGGATCATAGATCATAGCAGAAACTAGAAAATACCTACAGACAAATAAAAATAAAAACACAAAATGCCAAAACTTATGGAATGCAGCCAAAAAGAAATGTTAAGGGGGGATTTCATAGCTATAAATACTTACATAAAAAAAGAAAGATATCAAATCAACTTACCTTTACAACTTAAGGAACTATAAAAGGAACATATTAAACTAAAAGCTAATGGAAGGAAGGAAATAATAAAGATTAGAGCAGAGATAAAAGAAAGAATTTAAAAAACAATAGAGAAAATCAATGAAATCTGAAGTTGGTTCTTTGAAATCATCAACAAAATCAACAAACACTTAGATAGATTAACTAAGAAAAGAGAGAAGACCCAAATTATTAAATCAGAAATAAAACTAGGGACGTTACTACCAATTCTACAGAAATGAAAAGCATAATGAGTACTATGAACAATTGTATACTAACAAATTGGATAACCTAGATGAAGTGGAAAAATTCCTAAAATCACAAAACCTACCACACAGAATCACAAAGAATTAAAAAATCTGAATAGCTCCGTAACTAGTAAAGATATTAAAAGAGAAATCAAAAATCTCCAAGCAAAAAAAAAAAAAAAAAAAAAAAGCCACCGGACCTGATGTTTTCACTAATGACTTATACCAAACATCTAAAGAAGAACCAACACCAATCCTTTTCAAACTTTTACAAAAGATTGAAGAGGAGAAAGCACTTTCTAACTCATGAGGACAGTATTTCCCTGATACCAAAGCCAGACAGACACTGCAAGAAAAGAAAACTGCAGACCAATATCCCTTCTGAACCTTGATGCAAAAATCCTCAACAAAATACTAGCTAACAAAATCTAGCAGCATATTAAAAGGATTATACGTTTTGACCAGGTGGGATTTTTCATTTTTGGAATGCAAGTATACTTCAATATATAGAAATTAATGGATGTAATAAATCACATTAACAGAATAAAGAGGGGGAAGAAAACCACATGATCATCTCAGTTGATGCAGACAAAGCATTTTACAGAATTCAATACCCGTTCATGATAAAAATAATCAAACTAGGAACAGAAGGAAACTACCTCAAATAATAAAAGCCATATATATATATATATATATATATATATGTATAAAACCCCAGCAAACATCATAGTCAATGTTGAAAGACTAAAAATTATTTCTCTAAGATCAGAAACAAGGCAAGGATCCCTGCTTTCAGCATTTGTATTCAAAATAGTACTGGAAGTCCTAGCCACCAATTGGACAAGAAAAAGAAAGAAAAGACATCCAAATTAGAAAGGATGAAGTGAAATTATCTCTATTCACAGCTGATATGATCTTATATGTAGAAAACCCCAAAGATTTCACAAAAATCTATTAAAAGTAATAAACAAATTCAGCAAAGTACTGGGATACAAAGTAAGAGCAAAAGAATCAGTTGCATTTCTATACACTAATAATGAACAATCTGAAAAGGAAATTAAGGAAACAATTTTATTTGAAATAACATCAAAAAGATACAATACTAAGGAATTAACTTAGCCAAGGAGGTGAAAGACTTATCCAATGAAATCTACAATACATTGTTGAAAGAAATTAAAGAAGACATAGATAAATAAAAAGATATTCCATATTCATGGATTGGAAACTCAGTGTTGTTGAAATGTCACTACTACCCAAAGCAATCTGAAGACTCAATACAATCCCCATCAAAACCCCAATATTTTTTGCTGAAATAGGAAAAATTCATCCTAAAATTCATATGGAATTTCAAGGGACCCTGAATAGCCAAAACAATCTTGAAAAAGAATAACAAAGTTGGAGGACTAACATTTCCTAATTTAAACCTTACTACAAAGTTATGATATCAAAACAGCATGGTACTGGCATAAAAACAGACACATAGATCAATGGAAGAACAAAAAGCCCCAAAATAAACCCTCACATATATGGCAAATGATTTTTGACAAAGCTGTCAAGACTATTCAATGGGGAAAGGATAGTCTTTTCAACAAATGGTGCTGAGAAAACTGGATATCTATACACATGCAAAACAATGACGTTGGACTCTTACTTAACACTATATACAAAAATTTACTTATAATAGACTAAAGACCTAAATTTGAGAGCTATAACTATAACACTCTTGGAAGAAAACATAAGGCAAAAGCTTCACAACATTGGATTTGGCAATGATTTCTAATGATTTCTTGTATATGACACCAAAGACATAAGCAGTAAAAGAAAGAATGGATAAGTTTAACTTTATCAGAATTAAAAACTTTAATGTATCACAGGACAGCATCATCAGGTGAAAAGGCAATCCACATAATGGAGGAAAATATTTGGAAATCATATACCTGATAAGAGTTAACATGCAGAATGTATAAAGAACTCCTACAACTCAACAACAAAAAGACCCAATTAAAAAATGGGTAAATAATTTGAATAGACATTTCTGCAAAGGTACACAAATGGCCAATAAGCCTATGAAAATATTCTCTACATCAATAATCATTTGAGAAATGTAAATCAAAACAACAATGAGATACAACCCTACGCTGATTAGGACAACCACTATCAAAAAACAAAGATAACAAGTGTTGGAGAGGGTGTAGAGAAATTGGAACCATTGTTCACTGTTGGTGGAAATAAAATTATATAACTGTTGTAGAAAACAGTATTGCAGTTTTTCAAAAGATTAAGAATAGACTTACCCTATGATCCAGCAATTCTACTTTTGGATATATACCACAAAGAATCAAAAGCAGAGTCTTGAAAGAATATTAGTACACACAAGTTCATAGCAGCATCATTTAGAGTAGCTAAAATGTGGCAGCAACTCAAGTGTTCATTGACAAATGAATAAGCAAATGTAGTATATACATATAATGAAATATTATTCAGCCTTAAAAAGTAAGGAAAGTCTGAAATATGTTTCAACATGAATGAACCTGAAAGACATTATGCTGAGTGAAATCAGCCAGTCACAAAGAGAAAAATAATGCATGATTCCACTTATATGAGGTACTGTGAGTAATCAAAATCATAGAGACAGAAAGTAGAATGGTGGTTGCTAAGGGCTGAGGGGGACAGGGAATTATTGTTTAATGGATGTTAAGTCTCAATTGTGCAAGATGATAAGAGTTTTTAAAGATGGATGATAGTGATGGTTGCACAACAATGTGAATGTACTCAATACTACGGAACTACACACTTAAAAATTATTAAGATTGTAAATTTTATGTGTATTTTACCACAATAAAAAAATAGGGGGAAAAAGTTAATGGATTGTTCCTGCATTATCACAGAGTTGTAGAACCGAAAAAACTTCATAAGAGAGTAGAATGTTGCAGCTGAATGGAGAGTTAAAGATCATCAAGTGAAATCCAACCACCTCCTTTTACAGAGGGAAACACTAAAGAGAGAAGCTGAGTGTCTCTTAGAAGTTTACATAGTTTATCAATGGTGGAGCTAAGCCTTCTACTTTATATCGGTGCTTTCTGGTATTGGTATGTTGTTGTTCTTTTTGTTTTAACCTTAGATACAGCAATTTCAATTAATCTTACCCCTCAGATTATAATGTTATTATAATTGGTCCTTATTTTCTTCCTCTCATTAGTTATTTTATTCCTCTCCATTCCCAATCCCCACACCCACACCATACCTCCCATCAATAACTATTTTGTTGTATTTACTATGCACGTGTTCCTGCAAAAATGTGGATTTTTTGGTTCATTTATTTTAAGTTATTTGATGATAATATGTTATATGTCACTGTTTCATACTGTTTTCACTAAGCGTTGTTTTAAGATCCATCCACATTGTTATATGTACATTCATCCACCGTTTCTGACTGCTCCATGGTTCTGCATGTTTTGTACCCACCACAAGTAACCTCTCTACTTTCCCAGTGGTTCATGCCCAGAATGCCCCTCATCTCCCTTCCTTCACAAATAAAGCTGCAGTGAGCAGTCTTGTGCACGGTTCTCACAGACCTGAGTGAGAATTTACAAATTACACTTATTTATATTCAATTGAATATATTTAACGTGAATAAATATTGTCAGATTGGCTGTATCAGTCTAGAATTCTATTAGCAGCAGAATTTTTTTTTATCCTCACATCCACAAGAGTTGACATTACCCAGCTTTTAAATTTTTTCCACTTAATAGATGTAAAGTGATTTCATGTACATTTCTCAGATAATTAATGATTTTGAGCATCTTTTCATATGCTTATTAGGGTTTTGATATTTACCCACGTACATTTTCTGTGCTCAACCTTTGTCCATTTTTCTATTGAGGTTGATATTTTTTTTCTTTTTGATTTATAAAAGCTCTCTGTATAATTTAGATACAAATCCCCATATTGATTTTAGACACTGATAATATCTTCTCTCATTCCGTTATCTGCCCATGAACTTTTAAATTGTATCTTCATTAAATAGATATCCTTAATTATATGTAATCAAGTTAATCTATTTTTAGGTATGATTTGTATTTTTGAAGTTTTAAGATGTTCTGGCCTACCCATAGGTCAAAAAAACATTCTCCTACATTTCCGCTTTCTTTTTTCTCTATTTTTAAGAGACAAGTCTGGAATGCAATGATGCGATCCTAGCTTGCTGTAACCTCCAACTCCTCTGCTCCAGGTGATCCTAGCACCTCAGCCTTTTGAGTAGCTGGGACTATAGGCGCACACCACAACAACCAGATAATTTAAAAAAAAAAAAATTTGTAGAGACGGGTTCTGACTATGTTGCCCAGCCTGGTCTCAAATTCCTGGCCTCAAACAATCTTCCTGCCTCCAGCCTCCAAAGTGCTGGGATTACAGGCATGATTCACCTTGCCTGGTCCATTTTCTTCTAATGAATTTATATTTTAACTTTGTATATTTGGGTTTAATATGCCTAGAGTCAACCTTTGTATATAATGTTAGGTAAGGTTCTAGATTTGTTTATTTTGTTTTGCTTTTAAGATTTTTAAAGTTTTCATTCTGAAAAAAATTATAGATTTACAGGTAGTTGCAAAAATAGTAAAGAGAGATACCATTTGCTTTCACTCAGTTTCCTTCAGTGTGACATCTTACATAAGCATAGTACGATAACCAAACCAGGAAGTTGACATCAGTACAACCCACAGCCTTTACTCAGACCAGTTTTACATGCACTCATTTGTGTGTGTGTGTGTGTGTTTGTATAGTTCTATGCAATTTCATTACATGCGTAGATTGATATAACCACCACCAACACAAAATATAGAGTTGTCCCATTGCCACACACACAAAAATCCCTCATTCTATCCCTTTATAGTTATATACCTACCCTGTCCTTCATTCCCCTCTTGCTCTGACCCCTGGCAACCATTACTCCTGTGTTCTTCATCTCTATAATTTTGTCATTTTGATTATCATTGATTGGCTTTTTTCACACAGTATTAAGACCCTTGAGAGCCATCCAAGTTGTATGCATTAATAGCCTGTTCTTATTTATTGCTATTATTCCACAGGACAGATATATACTAGTTCATTTAACTAAGTACTTGTTGAAAGTCATTTGTTTTTTTCTCCATTTTCTGACTATTATAAATAAAAGCTTCTATGAACATTTTTGTACACGTTTGTGTGACCATAAGTTTTCAATTTCCTCGGGTATATACCTAGAAGTGCAACTGCTGGGTCATATGGTAACTCTATGTTTAACTTTTTTTTTTTAATTTTTTTTTTATCTTATTTGTAGCTGTCCAAATCATTTCTTTCTATTTTTAGTAGAGACGGGGTCTCGCTCTTGCTCAGGCTGGTCTCGAACTCCTGACCGTCAGCGATCCGCCCACCTCGGCCTCCCAGAGTGCTAGGATTACAGGCATGAGCCACCACGCCCAGCCTATGTTTAACTTTTTGAGGAACTGCCAGACTGTTTTCCAAAGCAGATGCACCATTTTATTATTAAACCAGCAATGTATTATATAAAAGATCTAGTTTCTCTACATAATTGTCACCATTTGGCATTATCGATATTTTAAATTTAGCTATTTTTATAGGTATGCAGTGATATTTTATCATGCTCTTAATTTGATCTTCCTGATGGATAGTGTCATGGGTGAAATGTTTGTGTCTCCACAAAGCTGAGATGTTGAAATCCTAAACTCCAATGTGATGGTATTAGGAAGTGGGGCCTTGGTCGGGGGAGGGTGATTAGATCATGAGGGTGGGACCCTCATTAATGGGATTATTGCCTTTATAAGAAGAGACATGAGAGAGATGATTCCCCTCTCTGCCATGTGAGGATACAACAAGACGTCATCTGCAAAACAAGAAGGTCTTCACTAGACATCAGATCTGTCAGCACCTTGATCTTGGACTACCCAGTCTCCAGAACTATGAGAAATAAATGTTTGTTGTTTAATCCACCCAGTGTATGAGATTCTGTCATGGCAACCAAACCTGACTAAGACAGTTGGTGATGTTGAACATCTTTTTATGTGCTTGTTTACCATCTGTATATTCTCTTCAGTGAACTGTTTCTTCATGTCTTTTGTTCATTTTTTAATTGGATTGTTTGTTTTATTTTTCTTTTGAGTTTTGAAAGTTATTTATATAACATAAATAATAGTCCTCACTTGGATATAGTTGCTTGCAAATATTTCCTCCTAGCTTATAACTGTCTTTCATCCCCTTTAACAGGGTTTTCTAGTGAAAACTTAAAAATTTTTGATGAAGTCCAATTTATTGGTATTTTTAACGAATCACGCTTTTCGTGTCTACTAAAGGTTTATTTTCTTCTTGTGACAACTTTGGCATTTTATGTTTTTTGAAAAATCCATTACACCCAGGTTTTCACATTTGAGCACATATATTCATAATACTTAAAACAATTTTATCTATAGTTAATTTGGATTTCTGTTTAGGCACTTTATTTTCATCTTTTCTCTTTTTTCTTGATCATCTTGCCAAAGCTCTAATGCATCATTTAGAAGAATTAGCTTTTAATTATGCTAATTGCCACTATTGTTTGTTTCTGTTGTTATGCCTCTATTTAATTTATTTTTGTCATCATCTTCATTATATCCTTTCTTCTCCTTTGTTTTGTATTTATTTCATTGCTCTTTTCCCTACCGCTTCAGTTGAATACTTGGTTCGTTTGTATTTTATTTTGTAATATAATTTTAGTATATATAAGAAATATGCATGACACACATCTAAGTCATAAAATCTTTCTACTTTAAGCATGCTTCACCTAAACTTTATACACAGATAGGCATTTTAACAATTGTTTAGCCCTAGAGAAAAATGTTCCTCAGCTTCCCTTAGGAACTGTGGTTAATATAGCTGTATGGGTGATAATCATGGCTACAATCAGACACTAGAAGAGACACACATATTATGAAAAAATGCAAGTATGTATTGAAGATTTGATGAAACTATTGCTGGTCAGTACATCACACTAAAAAGTCTGCTTTTGTTGCTGCTTCTTATCATTTCTCTAAAATGTCACTTTCGAGAATTATTGCTGATTTACTTTATTTCCTCTTCAGTATTTGTTATTACTACAATCTGGTGATAGTTTAAACAATGCTAGCAAATATTCTCAGAAGAAATTTGCTCTTAGAAAAGAAACCCATAGTTTTTCATAAAGATTTTAGTCAAATTTATTTCACTAATTTTAATCACTATCTTAATATTGTTTATTACTTAATGCATACAACATTAATAATTGTGAGAAAGCTATTCTCCTTTAAAGTTTTTTTAGTCTTCCTTTTTAGCCACTTTGCTTTCATATTTCATTTAAAAAGAAAACATTTTCTGTTAATATATATGCAAAGTATGTTCTAACGTAATCAGATGATTCTTATAAATATTCAGCATGCCCCCCAGTCCTCTGTACCACACCCTACACGCTATAACTCCTTTTTTTCTTATCTGCTAGAAACTGTAATTGTGGTAGCATATGCATTATTCTTTATTATCCAATTCAATCAATAAATCCTTATTGAGCTTCTAGTCTATATAATTCACTTTGGTTACAAGGGTGAATATTATATTGAAATGCTTATACGATTGCCCCATGGATGTTTTCATTGACAAATGTATAATATCAGTGGTCCTCTCTTTATTTTTAATGCTTATCTTCTGATTATAAAAATACAAATGTAAAATATAGTTTAAAATAAAAATTTTTAATAGAGTATGAGCAAAGCCATATTCTTTGGATTGTCTTCTGCATATTGTCAATGGAAAAGAACCCAAACACTGAAAAATAATTTAAAGAGGTTTATTCTGAGGCAAATATGTGTGACCATAGCTCAGAGAGCCAAGCCCCAGAAGCTTTGAGCAAGTGTTCTCACCTTGGTTAGGTTACAGTTTGGTTTTATACATTTTAGGGCAAAAGGAATTACATACATAGTCACAAATCAATACATGGAAGGCATACATTAGTTTGGCCCAAAAAGGTAGGACATCTTGAAGCAGAGTCTCACAGGTTATAGGTGGTTTTTAAGATTCTTTGATTTATAATTGGTTAAAGAAATGTACCCCCTTAATATTTTGAATAAAAAATTAAAAAAAAAAGAAATCAAATTTTGTCTAAAGGCTAGGAACACATAGAGATATGTTATTTTACTTTAAGTAGTTATAGCAAATTCAACTAAAAGTTACTCTAAATCCTTTTGAAACTTTAAAAACAGTATTTTCAATCTATGCCACTCACTGGAAAATTGATTTTTATGCATTTACTATCTACTAATTTAGTATATTTTACAAAATCACTGAATTTTAAACTACTGCAATAATTCCCTTACTTTTCTCCTTACTTCTTGTTTTCCTGACCTCCTAACCATTCTGCATTCCTAAAACAGCACGTTGTACACTTTATTCCAACGCTCAAAAACTTTCAGTGGCTCCATATTGTCCATGGAATGCAAATGACTATTGTTTGCTGTACACTACACTAATTCTCCTGAGAGCCTATACATTTGCTGTACTACATAGTACATTATCTTTTGTTAGTAAAAATTGTATATATTTACTTAGCCTGCAAATTCCTTAAAGAAATAAATGTCTCTTTTTCTCTTAAATCTACTCCCCAGAATACCTTAATCATGGTTATGCCCCAGTAGACACTTGATAAATGTTTATTAAATGATTGATCCAGCCTATTTGAACCTTAACTATGTTTCTGGTTTCTTCACTTTATGACTCAAGATTCTTTCATTATTTATTTGCACTTAGTGGAGCAAAAGTGATGAGGGAAGAGAAGAAACAATCATGCTTATTGGCCTCTGAAGGTCTAGAATCTCTATATACCCTGACTTGTCCAAACTCTAAATCCCCAAACTGTTCCAGCTTTCAAAGATGGA
Organism: Eulemur rufifrons; assembly: GCF_041146395.1. Taxonomy (NCBI): domain Eukaryota; kingdom Metazoa; phylum Chordata; class Mammalia; order Primates; family Lemuridae; genus Eulemur; species Eulemur rufifrons. Next base: position 70,159,455 of record NC_091012.1, read on the forward strand.
ACCTTCCTTCCAAGTTCCTCCAGACAACCATTGTCTCCATTCTCTCAGGATAATACTGTAACTGCCTCCACCCTGTGCTTTTTGATAGTCATGGTTTGCCTTGAAACTGTCAAAATGAAGCTTTAAAGCATTAATTAATCTCAGTTCTCACATTCTATATATTGTTATCAAGTCCATGTCCAACTCTTAAATACACTGATAGACACATAGCATATTTTCCATCATTCAGCTTTTATCTTTGTAAATTAGAAAAAAAAAAGATATGTATGTATTTGTATTTACGTATTCATGTACATATATTTTATCTGTTTATCTATGTATCTATGTAATCTATCTTTTTATGAATGATTCACATACTCTTAGCATTTGGGAGAAAACTTAAAAGTCAACCATTCCCAATCAGTCGCCATTACTTGAATCCTGTCTTAGTCAATTCAGGCTGATATAACAGACTACCATAGACTGTGAGTTATAAACTTCTTTTTCTCATAGTTCTGGAGGCTAGGTACTAGAGCGAGACACTAGCAGATTCAGTTTCTGGTGAAGGCCCTCTTCCTAGAGCAGAAGGCCACCTTCTTGCTCTATTCTCATATGATAGAGAGAGAGATTATCTCTCTCATGTCTCTTCTTACAAAGGCACTAATTCCATTCATGAGGGCTTTCCCTTCATGACCTAATTACCTCCCAAAGGTCCCACTTCCAAATACCATCACATTGGAGATTAGTGCTTCAACGTGAATTTTAGGGGGACACAAACATTCAATCTATAGTGAATCCTAATGGTCTTTCTTAGTATTCTCTCCAGATTTTCTCCCACTTCATTTGGGGTGATCAGAACTACATACAATGATTGAGGTATAGTCATGTTATCATTTTATTCAACAAATGCTGCAGCACTTTTAGTCAGTGCTTTCAGGAAAGAGTTGATAATATTCCTAATCCTCTTTTCTAGAGCATGACCACTTAGTGATGATAGCTCAACTTATGTAACCCTAATGAAGATATGACTCATGTGGTTTAGTCCTGAGTGGTGTCATAGTCAAAAAGCACACTTCAAAAGTAAAAATTAATTCATAAACTCAAGCAATGCTTCACATATCCTCTTTCTACCTTCCTAAATTTATCATATCACACTTTTTTGGAGACCAAACATTCCTTCCACCTCAACTCCCCAGGCTGCAAAACCTCTACTCTTTCTATCTGTTCTCCGTTCTCTTTATTTTATAGATTCAGTTAACTTCTCTCCCTTAGTTCTATTCTTCTTACGCAGCTTCTCTTATCCTGTGCCCCTGTCCTTCTCTGCCTAATCTTTGATTCTATGTCATGGAAATCTACAAACTCGTCTGGCATACACATGCTTTTTGAATATAGTTGGGGGTGGACAGGAGAAATTGGGTATACAATCTAAGGTTCTCTTTTGTGACAAAAGTCTATAAAGCCTCTATTGTTGATAATTTTACTCCATGATGATTCCATGATGTATAGTTAGGATTCTGTTTTCATAAATATATTATCTCAGTTATTTACTTTGTAGCTCATGCCACTTTCAATACTTTCTGTCATACAATCTCTTTCAAATTGTCCATTTAGAGGGTTTTGTTTTGTTTTGTTTTTATGACCTAGAGAAGCATAACGTCAGCAGTAAGCTTAAATCTCTACTGTGTATTATCTTTTCTAAAGATATTACTCCCATTTCCACCTGTATATTCATTTTTTATTTACATGTCTTTTCCACCATTTTTCTTTCTTTCTGTAATAAGTTCTAGAAGCCAATATTGCTATTAACAGTGCAATTAATGTCAAGGAACACTTTCTAATGGTAATCAATGCCAATATTTATGAAATGTAGGCATTTCATATATGCCAATTGTCTAATGATCAGTAGCAAAAACAGAGCTAATCAGGGATAAGGCAATCAGGGATGCTTTTCCTGAGCCAATTCCATCTCTTCTTCCTTATTTCCTTTCTTATTCCCTCCCTCCCATTTTATCACCTTACCCCATTTGTCAATTTTCTTCTTAAATATCTTAAGTCTGAATTCTTGCTTCCACCATTCAAATGGAATGTATTTCCCAAAAGGTCACCAAGATCCTCAAATATTTACTGAGTGCATAGTACATGTTAGGCATACTACAAATTAAGGACTGTTTATAGAGTGGTGGACAGAACAAACATAATTTCTGTTCATGTACATATAGAAACTAGAGAGACATATAGAAACTAACCACAGAATCACACAAATAAGAATTAAATATTTGACAAATGATATGAAGGAAAATAATGTGACCCTGTGAAGAGAACAGTGCCACCTAATTTTGATTGGAGAATGAGGAATATCTATCTGAAAAACCCATGTTCAGACCAAGGCCTAAAAGACATTAAGAGTTAGATAGATGAATAGAACAAAAAAGTAGATTCCAGAAAGTGATTAAAACATGTACAAAAACCCTGAGAAAGAAAAGAATTGGTGCATTAGGAAAAACAGAGAGACCTTCTGTACAGCCACAGCATAGAGAGAAAGGAGAAAAGTGGTGAGAGAAAAAAGTTGGAAGGGTAAGCCCAGGAAATAGTACACAGCATTGTTTTAGGCCATGTTAATGATTTTATACCTTAATTTTAAGTGTAATAGGAAGCTGTCCTATGTTTTTAAAAAAAAGGAGAGATAAAATATCACTTAAAATTTTATAATGTGGAGAAAGATGGATTAGAACGGTATAATTGGTAAAATACTACATGATTTCAGGAAAGAAGTGATGGCAGTTGGGGGGGATAAACATGAAGAAGTGATGGCAGATGCGATAGAGTAAAATTTGAGGTGTATTTCAATGTGGAATTGACAAGATTTGGTCATAGATTAATGGATTGGATATGAAAGGTGAAGGAGAAGAAAGAATTCTCACTTTTCAAACTTGAGCAATTGGGGAATGAGGTGCTTTTACTGAAATGAGGCAGTCAGAAGGAAGAGCATTATTTTTTCTTCAGGGTATAGTGTTAAGTGTCCATTTTTTGATCTGTTAAGTGTGAGATGCCTCTGAGACATCCAAATGATAATGTCAAGTGAGTTAGAAGGGTGGCCTGGTGTGAAGACACCCATTTGGGATTCTATACATATAGATGATATTTAAAGCCATAGGAATAGATGGAGAACAAATGAGAGTGAACCAGAGTGACTCACTAATCATATATTCCAAGGGTTTTTGTTTTCCTTAAGCCTTATTCTCCTTTACCTTTCTGATGCATTTACGATTACTAATCATGCCCCTCTCCTTGAAATTTTGTCCTTCTGTCGATGCTGTAACATTATGCTTTCCTGTCAATCTCAGTTGATTCCTCTTCCTATCTTTTACATGGAGATAGCCCCAAAGGCTTCTCTTAGCCTTCTCCTCTCCAAACTCCCCCCTCCACTGAATATACATTCCTTCTTTCAAGGGAATCACTGTGTACTATTTCCGGTCATACTAGCTACTATAACATAAAGACTGCAAAATGCAATGGCTCAAACAAGATGCAAGTTTCGGTCTTTCTTGTGTAACAGTCCAAGTTCAAGATCAATGAGAGGTGCTCCCGCACAGCACAGTTTAGGAGTCCAGTTTCCTTTCATTTTATTCTTCTCTGTCTCCTAGAATATTTTCTCTATCTGCATGTTCAAAATGTGGTTGTAGTCATGTCTGTTGTTCTATTTCACTGGATGTTAAAAAAAAAAAAAATACTGTGAAGGAAGCAGGTCTACTATCTTAAAGGCTCTGGCCTGGATACCATGCAAGTCACTATCTCTATAGTTTTATTTCTGGTGAAAATGTAGTCACATGGCCACACCTAGCTGCAAGAATGCATGGGGAATATATTGGAGCTGGCCAGTTATATTAGTTTACTACTGCTTTAACAAATTACCACAAACTTGGTGTCTTAATACAAATTTATTATCTTACAGTTCTAGAGGTCAGAAGTCTGAAATGGATCTCACTGGGCTAGCATCAAACTTCTGGTAGGGCTACATTCCTTTTGCAGTCACGAGGGGAGAATCCATTTCCTTGCTTCTAGAGGCTGCCTACATTCCTTGACTTGTGGACTCTATCTCTCTGCTCAAAGCTGGCAGCACAGCATTATCAACTCTCTCTGACTGACCTCTTCTACCTCCTTCTTCCACTTTAAAGGACCCTGTAATTACATTGGGCTCACAATCCAGGATAATCTCCCTGTTTTAAGGTCAACTGATTAAGAACCTTAATTCCATTTGCAGCCTTAATCCGTACTTGCCATGTAATCTCCATATTCACAAATCCCAGAGATTATGATGTGGACAACTTTGGGGGCCATGATTCTGCTTACCCATATCAGCCATGCATATGTCAGGTTATAGTTCTATTACTATGAAAGAAAAGGTAGATGGAGGATAGTAGTCATCACCACATTAACTTTTATGGCTTTTCTGCTCAGGTAAAGGCTATTTTGATATCTAGGTCAAAATAGTGGTGGTCCAATTGTCCTGCTTCAATCAATTCTGTGTCAAGAACTCCCCAAAGTACCTGTCAAATATTGCGCTACTTGTGATTCATTCCCCATGTGTAAATCAGAACTCATCACATTTTACCCCTAGAAGTGGTAGCATCACTTATAGGCATAACTAAAAACTTTGAGGTCCTCTTTAACTTTTCCTTCTTCTTTGGCCCCTATATCTGAACTGTCATAAAAGACATAAAAGGTATTTTGATATTTCCTTTTCTTTGCTATCTTTTTGATTTGCCCATCCTTGTTCATTTGCACTTATGTTTCCTTTGTCCAGTTGCTCATTTCTTCACTTACCACTTACTAAAATACCCATCTTGACTTTGACTCCAATCTTTTCTGCACTCTAATCTGTTGGAATTTTGAAACTGTTTCTCTTATTGTTTTCCCTATTGGTTGTTTTGTAATTTTTTAGTTGGTTTAATTCTGTCACCTTCTGGCCTAAAACCATGTCTGTTTTCTATCTCATTATGTTTCAGACCCTTTTCTGGGCTTACCAAAGCTTCAATAGTCTTACTCAACTCTACTCCTGTAGACATGATAACTTCTGGTATCAGTTTTATCTTTTCTTTACTACATACAGGCACATCTCTGTGCCTTTCCTTATGCTAAATTCCTCCTTGGTTGGGATGCCCTCTCTTCCTTACCATTCCATATCCGAAACATCCCTCAAGACTCTGCTTAACCTCTAGCTTGTCCATAGTCAAGTCTTTTGCTACCACTGCAGTTTAATGGATTTCTCATTGCTTCACAATTGGCTGTTGTCCTTCAGATTAATATTGTATATATAGCATTTAGTTGATCTGTAATTGATTCATAAATGAGAATTTTTATGCTCCAAATATGTGATAAAATTCTTCAGAGTAGGGGTCATGTCCTGCATTTTTTTTTTTTTTTGCTTACTTTACAGTGCCTAGCATAGTGCTGGAAATATAGACCCTCAATCAATATTTCACCTCAGTCATGGTCTTTCCTTCTCTCTCCCTTCTTGCTTATGATGGCCTTAAGTTGTTCTTGAGGGGTAAACACTTGAGAGCAGGACATTGGGCAGGTGATTAAATACAAAGGAGTGAGGTGGAGCCCCCAGACAAAAAGCAACGCAGGCCCACCATTGTATTACGCATTTCACATGTGGTGATTAAATTTTCACTGACATTAACATATGACAACCTGTTGAAATGATTTGTAAGTCTTTTAGGGTTTTATAAACAGCTTTCTCTCTCAATTCTACATGATGAAATGGCAAAGAATTATTTATTATGTCTCTCCACCACTGGCATATGGAATTTTTAAAAGATTTATTTTAACTTTGGGGTTCTCTTGAGATTAAAGAACTGGCAAGAAAAAGAATGAAATCTTCTTTGTCTCCTCAGGCCCACAGTATTATAAGCACTATCATGCTATTTTGTCAAGGATCTTCCTCTTATCCATGCAAAGGAAGTGCTTTCTTTTTATTGTAATGTAGTTGTAAAACTCAAACAACCATCATAATTTCATTAAATCATGCTGAACTTCATAGAATTGCTGAAAAGGATCCATAATATGCAATATTTGTTCTGCAAACTGACTGAATATTTATAATATTTAGTCTATACCATGCTATTTATTCTAAAAAATGACATATTTGTTTTTGTTTTCTTAGTAGAGCATAAGGCAAATTATATTAATTAGGCTATTTACATGATTTCCTAACTTAGAGCAGTGAAACTTGCCTTCAGCTAGCAAATAATTGGAATTACAATTGCTAGAGATATCACAAGTTTGTTAATTATATCAGGCTTCATCAAGCTCTGATAGGTCGCTAAATGATCTTTTTCCCCTCCTTCTCCCTTATTTCCTTTTCTCCTCTACCTTAACCCTTGTCTTCTTCATTCCTTATATAGAATGAGGTTGCCATAAAGTAGATATACAATACCTGATGGTATGAGCTACAATTTCCGTTTCAAATTTGGGAGTCTATAATCTTCTAGAGATGGACATATTATAACTTGTCATTGTTTCCTTTTGAAAAAAATTAGGCCTAAAAGTTGAGACAAGCCCAGGTCTTACCCTCTCTGCTTCTCAGAAATAATGGATACCTTAAAACGAGACATTACAGCCAGAAACCAAACAATGAAATCTGACAAATTTAGTACTAGTGTAATAGCTCTGTAAAACTATTTTAGATTTTATTATTAAGATGTGTTCAGATGTTTCCCTATGCCTTTTTTATAATTTGGAGGTATAAGCCAGTTGGAGATGGGGTGAGGGGGGCAATAGAAAAAGCATGATTCAAAACAAATCGCTAATGAGTGAAAGAAAACATAACTACAGCATTATCCGATCCTGTCACTGTTGCTTAAAAACTTCCAGTGCCTTCCCAGTGTTCTTAGAAGAACACTTACTCTGCAGACTGTGTTCCATGGACACTAGTTCCCTAGCACCACGGCCCCCAACCCCCAGGCCCAAGACCCAGTAACTGTCTGTGGCCTGTTAGTAACTGGGCCACACAGCAGGAGGTGAGTGGAGGGCAAGCAAGGGAAGCTTCATCTGTATTTACAGCCGCTCCCCATGGCTCATATCACTGCCTGGGCTCCACCGCCTGTCAGGTGGCATTACAGTCTGCATTATGGTGAGTTGTATAATTATTTCATTATCTATTATAATGTAATAATAATAGAAATAAAGTACAGAAAAAATGTAACGTGCTTGAATCATCTTGAATTCATCCCCCCCCACACCAGCCCATGGAAAAATTGTCTTCCATGAAACTGGTCCTTGGTGCCAGAAGGGTTGGGCACCACTGCCTTAGCACATCACTGCTGAGACATAATCCTCAAAATAAGTGGAAGATATTCCACCATTAAATAACTCCAAGAAATGGTGTATGTTATACCTCACTCTGGGAGAGCCCTACTGCATGTCATTTACTTGCCATGCATGGTGGCTATAATCCTAGCACTCTGGAAGGCCGAGGCAGGAGGATTGCTAGAGGCCAGAAGTTCGAGACAAGCCTAAGCAAGAGTGAGACCCCCATCTTTACAAAAAATAGAAAAATTAGCCCGGTGCGGTGGTGTGCACCTCTACTCCCAGCTATTTGGGAGGCTGAGGCAGGAGGATCGCTTGAGCCAGGGAGTTTGAGGTTGCTGTGAGCTAGGCTGACACCAGAGCACTCTAGCCCCGGCAACAGAGCAAGACCCTATCTCAAAAAAAAAAAAAAAAAAAAAAAAGGAGTAAAGGTTATGAGAAATACTACAGAGGACAACTATTTAACATTGATTAACTCAGTATTTCCAAAACATGTCTGGGCATAGATTTTTCTTTCTCATTTTACACAACACGTATTGACATTTTGTGGAGGAAATGGTCAGTAAATTAGGTCAAAGGCCAAACTGTTCAATGTGCCCAGTGAGGCTGGTCAGAGTCTATCCCTCCCTATCTCTGCACTCTTACCTCTTTCTGCCTTCCCTCCTGCTCATACTCTTTTCATTTCTGTAAGAGAAGCCATCCTCTCTCACCCCCAGGCCTTTCTTCACTGAATAAACTCCTTCTCATGCTTCTGGTCTCCAAGGAAATGTCGTTTCTTTGGAAATCCGTGCCTGCCCATACATCTTTAAGACTCGGTTAGGGGTTCCTTTTAGGAGCACCTTTCTCTTTCTGTTCTCCCAGGCACACTCCATTTGCTTGTATCCTTGTTTGTCAGTAAGCCATGTTCACTGTTATATCCTGAGGCAGTGGTGTGCGGGAGCTGGCTTGTACTGGCTCACAAAAGCCCATTGTTACATTTTCAGGAATTTTGTGAGCCGACTGACGTCCCTTTGGTAGTTTGAAATCAGCCATGGTGGGAATATTTCCAGCATCGAAACTGGCAAACACCACAAAGCAGGCTTGCTTTGAGCTGGCTGTTAAATATTCACCAACACACCACTGACTCAGTGCCTAGCATACTACCTGGTACCTGGTGCATAGTGCGCATTTAATTAGTCATATTTTGAATGAATGAATAAACCAGTTCTATTTCTAAAAATATTTTATGTTGCCTTAATTTTTCTACGTCTTGGGCTCTGGGAACAACCCTCTTCACATTGCAAAAGTCTTTCTCCTGTCTTTTTTTTTTTTTTTTTAGCTATTTTGCCTGAAGGAAGGGACTGTGTCATTTATTTCTACATAGCCTACAGTGCCTTGCAGAGAGTAAGCACATCATAATTTTTAAATGACAGCTATATCCATGAATTGAGCTACTGCTGTCTCACCTCCTTTAGTCAGTCAATCATACCTCCTCTCTTACTCCTGTGGTAGTAGCCGTCATTGAACCCAGTGTTTTTACTAAAATGTACTGGGTATAGAGTCACCATGAGGCAGAGATAAAAATTGGTTGTTATTATCAAAGGCCCAATTCTGCTCATCAGATATTCCAGGTGAGAAGGGGAAGGGATATAAACAAATGTTGCTCTCTCAAAGCTTAGAGACTTGCCTAATTAACTTGAATAATTAGATTATCGTCTTGGGTCAGGTTCACCGGGGGCCAACCTAAGACAAGGATTTGTGTACAAGTGATTTATTAAGGAAGTGCTCCCAGGAGAAACTAGTAAGAGAGTGAGGAAAGCAGGACAGGGATAGGAAGCCAAGCAAGGCTGTAATCTTGGGCACCAGTCGTGGGGAGCATAGGTTTCAAGTGGATTGCACAGAGGAATGCTAGACTGTTACATCTCAGAATCGTCCCAACCTGAGGCAAGGATACCAGGCTTTCATACTCCTGGGCCTGAAGACCATAGCGGTTGCAAACAAAAATCCCCGTGGGGAGGGGCACACAGATATGGTAGGAGAAATCTGAGGAGATCTGGAAGGAGCACTGTTAAATCTAAAATGGGATTATAAACAAATTCAGAGTTAAGCTCTTTGCTTTTTAGATATGTTTTAAATATCTTTAGTCATGGTTCTGTTGTTAATCACCTCTTTAACCTTGGGGGGATAAATTAAACTCTGGGTTTCAGTTTCTTCATTGATAAAATAGAGATAAGGAGGGATATGCCAGCTTTATAGGACACGTTAAGCAGCTTGGACTTCAGCCTAAGCCACCATTTCCTCCAATAAGTCCACAAAATGCCCATAGGTGTTATGCAGAAAGAAAAAGAAAAACCTATGCTCAAACATGCTTTGGAAAACTAGGTTAATCAATGTTAAATAGCTATCCTCACTATAGGATTTCTCAGAGCTTTTAATGTATTGATATGTTGGACTACATGTCTCTAATGTACCTTTTAGATCTGACATTCTATAGTTTGTTAATAACTGTGACAACTCCATGCTTTTACCTTACTTGCAAACTAAAATGTTAGCCTAGCAGAAGACAGAAGACTCCTGGGTCAGAGGCAAAGGACAGTTTGTTATCTATGGCATTAGCAGTACCAATAGTATCGGCATTTGTGTAAGCTCCCTGAACCCCAATTCCCAAGGGCAATGTGAAGAAGGTCAGGTGACATCTGCATAGGCAGTTGGTTGCATTATAGGAAAGGAATTCTGAACTTAAGGAATCCAAATGGATTATAATGGGCAGTAAGCATGCCTGATCTTTTTCCTGGAGGGAGACATTATTTTTAGTATACTTACAGAAGCAAACCTGCCTTTTATTCCAGCAGGAGACACTCTATCCAGCAAAGCTGTTGACTATACATATACTTTTAAAAAGATAGTCCAAAACAAAGATAATCAGTGCCTGTGCTCACTCAATGTGTAGAAATGAGTGATCCCTGTGGAGAACTGTCTCCTTAATTGGTTCTTTTAAGATAATGGCTGAGACATTTGGACAAGAAATAGGCAAACATTTTTTTTTCTGAAACTTGAGTAAATGAAATCCTTTCTGTCAGATCATCTCTTGGAAAACAGTGAGAGCTGGTGAACTCGATAGGTAGGTTCTCAGGCTCAGGATATATACCCCATAAACTTGTCTTCCTTTTTCCTTTCCCAGTTTCTTGAAACATTCCTCCTTTTCCTCCTTCTTGACAATACTAGCTGCCTAGTAGTTGCTAGGATTAGGCACACTATTTCCAATCTGTACTGTGACCACACTATTTGCTTTAAGAAATATAGTAAAATTTGAGAATAACAGTAGATATTATTCACCAACTTCCTAGCAAATCCATCCAAGTTATTTCTTCATCTATGGAAAGTTTCTCACCTTGGACCACCTTCAGAGAGAATATAATCAAGCCAGGCAGATAAGTATACCCTCACAGGCCCAGGGCAAATCATAATTTTAATAAAAATTGGAAATATGACCCATAGTATTGGGACTATGCCTCTCTAGGCTGTTCGAATGCATCATTTTCAAGGCTTGGGTATGGAGCAGGCTACAGACATCTTAGAGTGCTAGGAACATGCATTAGGTTTTTCTTAATCTATTTTTCTTACCTGACAAGGTAAGCACCTCAGATATTTTTCTGAAAGTAGAAAATGTAGACATTATAAATACATGAAATAACATATTTGCAAAATTGATTTCTACTCCAAGTAATAATAGAACCATGCCCAACCAGAATACTAAAAAATGGTCAATTGATTAGTGTGAGAATCTATACCAAATATCAATTTTCTCTGAATTTTAAGTAGCATGGCTAATTTCCATATCTTAGGAGAAGTTAATGTTCATGAAATTTTCAGATTGTCTTAGTATTTCCCCAGCCTGAATCTTCTAGTTAAGTTATCCTGGCACTTTTCACATGGATATAGCACAGATTCTTCAGCCCATTTCACCGAAGTCAAACAGAAATATATTAGCTAAAATTTTTAGGTAATTAAGTCACATGGCTGAAATCCTGTCACCATTTTCAAAGCAGAAGAGATATAAACGTGTGTTTTGTCATCCATGAGCATAAGGAGTGCGAATGATTATTGTGTGCAAGCTGTGGAATCAGTCTCATTTCTCTTTCCTCACATCTCAGTGATATACACACATACCTGCATAATTAACCTCAGCCCATGGGACAAAATCAAAATAGCATTCACAAATTCCACAAATAATAGGTGAAGAAAAATCTCGAGCAATCAGCTGGATCCCATACTTCTCTTAGGAACGGACTGATCACTAAAATTTGTGAATCGCATACTTCAAATTACAGCATTTGGCCCCACCTGTGTGTTATGTGCTGTAATTATCAAAATAATATTTCCATACAGTTGATTTTCTATCCTTCTGAGCGAGTCTCCCTAGGAATCAGTTTTATTAATGAGTCCAAATTACAAGCAGCCCTGCTTGCTTGTCCTTGCTATAATGAATTTAAACAAATAGCCAAAAATAGTCCCTGATAATTATGTTTTATAGGTATGTATTCTGTGTCATTTTTCAAGTTGCTAGCAAAGTGTTATGTACCCAGTAGGTGCTCAATAAATATTAATTGATGTTGCTGTAACAGTTTCCTTCTGGAAGTAGTCAATTTCTCATATTTGTGTATCCTTTGTTTTGTTCTATGTCTCCCTGATTACAAGGACCTGATCAAAGACTTTCTCACCTCCTCATGCTTAGAAAAGCACATATTTTAAAAATTGCTAAATCTCTTTTTCATAACAAAAGCAACTGCTGTCAAAATGATTTCCTCGCCACATTTAGCATTTCCTTCTTAAAAAAAAAGAACCCACAGAGCATCACACAATATCCTGGACAGTATTTATGAGGGGGAAAAAATGCTTTTTATAATAAAATCAACCACAAAACAGGAGTCCTACCTTAAGCAAGGCCATGGCTAACGGTTATTGGAATAGGTGGCTGCTCATTTGAGGCACAGAATATTATTCCAAACAGTCATGCTTGAAATTTCCAACTTCAGAAGGGCTTTAAAGTCTATTTAAATTGGGTTAAGGGAGTGTGCTACCAAAGAGGGAAAGCACATTAATTTACACATGACCTAGGATTGGTTTTTCTGATTAACCTGTTTCTACTCACTAGCAGGAAAAAAAAAATGGCTCATAGGAGATGAGGCACAGGCTTGCTTCTGATGAAGCCAGGACAAGGGACACATGGGATCATTGAGTCACCGTGAGAGGAAATCTCGGACAACCGGGGCAATATAAGGGCAATAGGTAGGAACAGTGCTTATGAAAAGGGCCTAAAAAGGAGAGATGACAAAGACAAACCCTATTAACTCCACAATTTCTGCTTAGATAAACCTTATTCCTAAGTTTAAATAAAAAAGCAATTTGCTTTCTAGCAGTGGTTCTCAACCCTATCTGTACATTAGAACCACCTAGGGAGATTTTTAAAAATACAGATGCCTGGGGCCCACCCCCAGAGATCTCGATTTAATTGGTCTGGGATAGGACCAGAACATTGGTATTTTTTCACATCTCCCAGGGGTGATTCTAATGTGTTGCAGTTGGAAAACCACTGGCCTACAGTAAATTGAGGGGTTTAGGCTTGCTTCACACGTGTGAATGATTTCCAGTGACTGTTTTCCTTAAAGCAGTGGTTTGTTTTCAAACTTTAGTGTGCATTGGTATCACCTGACATCATTTGCATATGTAAGTAGCACCTTCAGACAATTCTGATTCCAGTCAAACACTTTAATAAAAGGAGCCTGAGATTGATGAGAAGGATCAAAGTCTGATCTATAAGTAAAAGAGAAGTTTGGGAATGTACAATATAGACTATGTTTGCTACTTCAAGCGAGGTCCTCAGGCCAGTAGAATGGGCATTACCTAGAAGCTTGTTTGAAATGCAGAGTCGGGTACCTACCACAGACTTACTGAATCAGAAGCTGTGCTGGAACAAGATTCCCCAAGTGATTCAAATGCACATTAAAGCTTGAGAAGGACCGGGCTATGGATCCTTAAACCTCTCTATGACTTGACCACTCCTTAATTACTTGTTCAAACCATTAGAGGAGTGGTTGTCAAACTTTGTTTTGTTACGTGGTAGGCAATAAATACTTAAAAGGTTGATCAAATCAATGCACTGTCCACCTTTAAGTATCAAATACTGAAGAGAACATGTCCCAAGTGATTCTTTTTACCCTCCTTAAATTTTGGACATGGACCCTTTATAAACTTACAGGAGAAGGGGTGCTTTCCAAAGGTTAACTAGAGGAGGAGAAGTTTTGTCTCTTAATTCTGGCCACACACCCCCTTCCAGGTAAATTGCATTAGCTCTAAGCAAGGTAATTATCCACTGAAATGCGCATTTCCGAAGGGTCAATGTACCCTGAGCAAATGTTTGCACTTTGCTTGATCTTTTCTCTGCTTGTCTCTGGGCATGTGTATACGTGTCCATTCTAACACTCACGCATGTGCTTATGTACACACATTCATAACATACACAGTGCTACTCTGGAAATACAATCAATACAGTTGGCCCCATGTTATTATTATTTTTGCTAATCTCATCATACCTATAATGGGATTGAATGATGATGATGTAAGATTCAGTCAGATATATATATTTGGTTGACATATTTGTGATGCCGTTGATTCAGATGGCCGGATAGCTACATCTGTTCAGAAGTCAAAGGGTACTGAGGACTTTCTTTTTATTGCTACTTGCTAGAAAATGGCATTAAATTTTACCTTGCTTATTTAACTATACCAAACCTTCCAGCTATGAACTGAATATCCTTGAGCATAAGAAATGCTGGCATTGCATTTTTAATAAGCACCCCAGGTGATTCTGATAAAAGGTGTTCTCTTGATCACAGTTTGAGAAAACCTGGTCCAGAGCAGCAACTAGGATGGAGAAGGAAGAGTAAATATTTACTGAACCTTCACTATGGACCAGGCACTGTGCTACCAGGTGCTTTTATGTATGTCGTCTCCCATAATCTATAGCACAGCACTCTGTTTTCACATATGAGGAGAATAAGGCTCAGGGAAGAAAATAATGTGCTCTGAGTCACACGGCTTCAACATGATGGATATAAGAATTGAAGCCAGAATTAGTTGAGACCACATACTCTGGAATCAGACTGCCTGGGATGGAGGCCTAGTTTAGGAACTTCTTGTGTGAAGTTGGAAAATTGCTAAATCACTCCATATCTCAGTTTCCTTATCCGTAAAATAGAGATAATATTAATAGTAATATATATTTCACAAGGTTGGTAAAGAATTAATTGCCATAGTACATGGAAAGTGCTCAGAAAAGCAGCTGACAGAGCAGGCGCTCAGTAAATGCTGCTGCTATTATTATTGTTATTATCATCCTCATTACCATTATTATCATCAGTATCATCATCATCATTATATGACTCCAAAGAACTTGCTGTTTTCCATATTATGTTACCTCCCTACAGTTGTGATTGTAATATATTCAGCACAACACAATATTACTCCCTGGAGAGAAGAGAATAAATATTATATAATGATATATTCAACACCTCAAATCAGTTACTCCATCCTCTCCCCTCAGCCATCTCTCTCTTAATTTGCTCCTTTCCCTCAGCCCTCACAACTCACAGGGCTCTGTGGACTTCATGGTGGGCATCATTGAAAACCGTCATCTAGTATGGTGATATGCAAGAAGCTATAACAGAAAAAAACCACAGGGGCCTCAGCAAGGTACCTGCATACTATGAAGCAGATACACATTTGTTTCAAAGAACAAACTACCTGTTGATTAAACAATTTAGTGCAACAAGAGGAGCCTCAGTAAATGGTGGCATCAACTACATCCTGTGGTTTAGATGGGTTATTCTAAGATTTCAGTGTATTAGAAAAGTCTTCAGGCCATAAATACTATCCTGGAGTCACAAAAATTCACCTTGACTTTAATCTCATCGGCTTCAGTCCCATACTTCTAATGCTTCCCCAGTCTGGAAGGCAAATACTGCATGTAGGTTAGGAATATGGAGTTTAGAGAAAGATAGACCCAAGGATTGGCACTGCCACTTATGAGCAATATATATTTGGGAAAATTATTTCACTTCTCTGAGCCTCAGCTTCTGCAGAGGTAAAACAAAGATAAGAAGAATCCTAATCTTAAAGAGTTGTTATGAACATTAGATAAAATATTGTCAGTAATGTACCTGGTATAGTGTCTGGCACCAAGTGCTAAAAAAATTTTGCTAATATAGGAGCAGTTATTCTGCCACCCTGTTTGTTTTCTTCTATTGTTCTTTGTAAGCCTTGAAAGCCTCCTCACAGCAACTGGGCACTAGCTGTGACACCTTACAACGCTGCACTGATTATTTATTCAGTACCCAAAAGCTCGAAGTGGGTTTTCACAGATCCTAGAAGAGCTCAACTAGGTAGGGCCCATGGATAGTGGGTATTGAGATAGAAACCCAAAGTAACTTTTTAATAATAAATGTTGCCCTACATATATTAAAATGTAAAATAGGATTATAGTGCACTTCTTAAGATTTAATAAAAAAATTTTAACACCTTTTAAATATTATATCACTGGATACTCTTTCCATTAGGAAATCAAAGCCAAAAATGATATACTTGTTCAACCAGTCACATACTTGATTCTCATTAAATACAGAATGCACTATGCTAAGCATGAATCTTTCTGGAATGAGACTTTTTGGAAGTCGTGACCTTTCCTTCTGTTATCATTGGAAGAAAAAAAATCAATGTATTTTCTACCTTAATTCATGCATGCTGGGGAGAAATCAGCCACTCGGATATTCCGGTGTAATTATTTCATTATAAGAAGTAAAACCTAAATATAGGGTCTTGCTAGTTTAAATAATTAAAGCTTTAAAAACCACGATTGAGAAGCCCTAGTGAGCCAAATTCATATGTGATTACCGCAAATTTAATGTTTCTGCTCCTTTAAGGGTTTTATTAAAAACAAATTCCCAAGTTACAACACTTAGCACAGGACATCTTGTTGAGCCCCTCAGCACAGAGAGTTCTCAAGCTCTGTGTTCTACTTTCTGCACTCTTTGGGGAAGACTAAAGGAGAACCCATCTGGAGCAAAGAAAAAATCACAGGCAAAACCTTGAAAAATGCATTCCAATGAATTTGGAAACTTTTTCCTAAAAAGAATAGACCTTTTCCTAGTAAAAAATACATAACCTACTCAAAATATAACTTACCAAACTGACTCAGAAAGAAATAGAAAATTTGAATGGCCTATAAGTGTGAAACACAAATTGAATCAATATTTAAAAAATCTACATCCATACACATAAACACTCATCAGACTTAAAATGTTGTACAAGCTTTGTTTTTTTTTTTTTTTTTTACTAGGAATGTTCAAGGAACAGATAGTCTCCATCTTAAACAAAATATTCCAGAGTATGAAGACTGTTTAATCTCAGTGGCATGTACATGGGTATTTGTTAAATTATTATCTTGGTTTTCTGCATGTTTATAAAATTTCCTAACCTAAAGTTTAAACAAAGAAAAAAAGTTGATAAAGAAAGAAATGACAAGGGTCTTCTCAGGGAAGAGATTAGTTATGCAAGGCCAGAGGAGGAAGCAAGAAAGAGTGGGAAAAGACGAAGAAGATGGAAGAATGAGTAAGCATGGGTTGAGTTTGGAGGTAGAAAATGGAGCCAGAGACAGGGGAGAGATTTTTTGAGTAATTGGCGTGGAGATATGTAGAAAAAATCATTTAGGATATTGTTGCATGGCCTAATAAAAAGTCTACATATGCTTAAATGCGCTTTGAGTCATATTCTTCTTTTGGATGGTATGTCATGTTAACATTGTCGTAAACACCAGGCACAAGGCCAAGCTTTATTTAGGTTTCACATGTATATTTACATTTCCAAATATTATATTACCACCCAGTGAAAAGAACCATCAGCATACAAGAGGTCAGATCAAATTGAAAACATAAGAAAACTCAGAATATCCCGTTTTGCATTTAGGCCACAATCAAAATCATAGAAGCCTACGTGCTATGTAAATTCTCAAAAGAAGACAGAAATTTCCAAAGGAATGCAAATCACCAAGCCTGTGACTCCTCATTCTCAAGACCTGAATGAAGAAACATGATGAGGCAACTTCTTCAAATGTTACAATTTAGCCTTCCCTTCTACAAGCAGCTAGAGCTCTAGCTCTCCCAATAGTATAAACTTCTAGACAAGAGAAGAAAGAATGTGCCAAGAGGGAATATTTTTGTTGGCTCTCCATAAGGGCAGGAATTCTATAAGTGTTTACTGTCATAAACTCCTAATGAACAAAATAAAATCAATGCAGATCAACTTCTCAGCATGGTCACTACTCTTCCAAAGTATGGTAGCCAAAAACATGCCTGAAAGATGATTGCCTATGTTCAAGACGGTACACAATATTGATCATGTTACACCTTGACATCACATGAAACCTGCCTCCAGAAAATATGCTCTTAGAAACCTGTGTCCACTTTTTTACTAAATAAAATAAACCTATTGTAGAGTATTAGACCTTGATTAGAGAGTAGGAGTAAGAGGTGAACCATTCCAGAAAATAATAACTTCAGAATTTTAAAAAAGCAAGGGATAGTTATCACTTAGTGACTTCCAAAACCTAAAAAGATTAGCTTAGCTCTTTTCAAATAGCAAGTAAAAACGGCATGCATGCAAAGCATATCTAAAGTGCTGTAACTACAACAAAATGAAATTCTCTGGGCAGCTGTTACATAACTTACCTAGACGTGCCTCGAACTGGTGCAGTGGAAATTGCATAAACAAAAAAAGACTGCATGAGCATCAGCTATTGTGTTATGGCTTTACCCCACTAATTTATTCTCCCTGGCCCTGACCTGGATGTTAGCAGCCAATAATAGCTCTTAAAAAAAAAAAAAAAAACCTTACCTTTTGACGTATTTCTTATCTTTCAGTTTTCACTCTGATACTTTCACGAGCAGCTGCATTGGTCATGAACTACTTGCATCTTATCATACCTACAATGATTTTCAAATGGAAAAAAAACTGCTCATGGGAACTCTAATCCTTCCATTATAGAAATAATTAAGCTCTTTTATTTACAAGAGGAAAATCTTTGGGGAATGTAGGCAAAATATCCAATGCCAAAACGAAAAAGAGACAAGATGTAAACAGACCCTAGGCATTAAAATTGCAGTTAGTGTTGCATCTTGAAAGGTGCAAGGAACTTTGAAAAATCAAACATGCATGCAGGATTTCTCCTCCATCTTTTGTTGCAATTGTTCGGCATGACTGGTAATTTCAAAACTCCTAGATCACATAGATGTGCAACCACAGGAGTATATACATCATTTTAAGCTGTAAATACATATAAGGGAATGTGAATTCCAAACCTGTTTTATAGCTCTTCATCACCCCTCCCACCCAATACTTAAAAAACAAGAGAATGCCTGCCAGAGTTCCTTTTCTACTGCAGGGCTATCTGTTTCACCATCAAACACAATGACTAAGTGGGTCATTTTCTGAGATGTCTGCCTAATTAGAATCCTTGCTAGGAGTGAAATCTGCTTGTCCTATTGTAACAACGTGCAGTGTCAGCAGGGCCAGATTAGCATTTATAAAAAAAATTATGTGTTTTGTATTCAGAAAACAATTTTGTTTTTCGAAATAATACATAGATGTGTGTTGAAATGAAAATAACTTCTCCATGTAATTTCTGATTGCAAAATGCCAGATAAGTTTGCTAGTAGCTACATGTCTCTCTTTGTTGCCCCTGGTGTGCTGGTGCCTTAGGCATGCACTCAGCTTATCTATTGGGTAAACCAGCACTGTAAGTTTTCATACTAACTGTATAGTTGTTATTTATTCTTTCATTTGTTTTATTTGCCTCCCACTTCAATAATGATTGTTTTGCAATTATATCTTAGGGCATCCCTAAATTCTCCAACTTGACCAATATAGCTACTATGTTGATTCCAAAATTGACAATCTGGCAACAAAAGCTCAGAGTAGAAATTTTCATACATACTTTTGGATTCTTTCTTAAGAAAGATGCCTCTCAGAAAACAAACATGGGTACCAGAGGAAAGGAGCAATCTATCTATTTATAAATTTATTCATTCATGTATTCATTCAACAAATTAAGTACCTATCACAGGCTATATATTCTTAGGCAATGAAAAAAATAGAGATGAATGAGACATAGTTTTATTATAAAAGAGTTTTCAATCCACCTTAAAAAGATTGGTTATCTTGTGGGCCATAGCCCTCATCTAACTACATGGAAAGGAAATTTCATTTGGAAGGAAGAGATAGCAGAAGGACTTTTTCACAGCCTTATCAAATGTGACAATTGAGTGCTCCTACCCAATAAATATAATCACATTGTAAGCTTTACATGTCAGGGAATACTTTTGCCTTCTTTTGAATTTGCTAACAATGCCTAGAAATATAGGACCTGTGCACATATTAGGTAGTGATATTTATGTGGTAACTATTAATTGTCACAAAGCAATTGTGTTTGCATTAATGCACTTGTTCTTTATGTACACTTTTAAAACATTTATCATCATTTTATCAAGTGGAACTGCTTTCTTTAATTTTTACTTGTGATATAATCAGTAAAATTAAGGTAAGATTAATATCAGATTAAATAAAGTAAAATAAAACTAATGTAAGATGAATATAGGAATACAATCATACATTTGTTTTGTTTTCAAATTTAAAGTTCACATTTTTTAGGAGCCAAAGATCCAAATAAGCTGTTTTGTACTTGGAATCAGTCTTCAAAAAGGAGGAGACATGAATAGCATGATAAAAACAAAGGCTTTCGATTGTGAGTTAGCTAAGAATAGAGAATATGCCCTACTGATCATCTGCTCCCCAGCTTCTTGCATAGAGTCCACCTGGTATGTGCTCAATAAATTTTTGGAAAAGGAAAGGGAGATTTCTGAAGATCAACTAACAAGTAAGCGGCCTGGGGATGTTGTAAACACAAGTGAAGGGGCAAAGAGGCATTTGGGGTGCTGGATAGCATAATGCAAAACTAGGAAGTGTGAAAAACCTAAGTGCATTTAGCTGTACGGTGGGGAGTTCTATAGATCTGGAGAATCTGTTGTGCAGAGGGAATAGCTAGCTATAAGACTCAGCAGATGGGCCGGGCACAGGGGCTCACACCTGTAATCCTAGCACTCTGGGAGGCTGAGGAGGGAGGATTGCTCAGGCAACAGAGTGACACTCTGTCTCAAAAAAAAAAAAAAAAAAAAGAAAGAAAGAAAGAAAAAAAATTAAAGAAAAAAAAGACTCAGTAGATGGATAGAAAATAGGCAAAAAGAGTTTGTATTTTATTCTGAATTCATTGGGGAGCCACTATCAAGTCTTAAGCAAGGAGAGTAGTGTGGTAAGGTTTATATTTTAGAAGGATCAATTGGTGGCAATGAGGAAGATGATTTGGAACCGGGGCCAACTGAGTCAGGTAGACCACTTCAGGAAGCTATGGCAATAATTCTGTAAACCCTCACTTGCAATTATTTCCTAAACCGGTTGTCATTCTCTCCAATCCCATTCATCATTTCTCTTGTGTTGCAAAGCTTGTTTCTCTTCTCCCCGTTAGTCCTCTTTCCAGTATGCTATTTACGCTTATCCTTACCTGACAACATTAATTTATCTGCTTATGTTTCTTAGGTCTCTTCAAAATCCCCAACTTTATACCAAAGAAGAAATATGGAGGAAATGCACATGTACAGGAGAGAAAAGAGGGTTGAAACCTAGGTCTGTCTGCACTCTCACTATGCCCTATTGCCTCTAACCAGGCATAGTGTTGGTTAATGATAATTTTTAAAAGTCCAAAGTTTAGGAAATATTCACATTGTTTAATCTATTTAAAAATTGCACATTTAGGCCAGGCGCGGTGGCTCATGCCTGTAATCCTAGCACTCTGGGATGCCGAGGCGGGTGGATCCCTCTAGGTCAGGAGTTCGAGACCAGCCTGAGCAAGAGCGAGACCCCGTCTCTACTAAAAAATAGAATGAAATTATCTGGACAACTAAAAATATATAGAAAAAAAATTAGCCGGGCATGGTGGCGCATGCCTGTAGTCCCAGCTACTCGGGAGGCCGAGGCAGAAGGATCGCTAGAGCCCAGGAGTTTGAGGTTGCTGTGAGCTAGGCTGACGCCACGGCACGCACGCTAGCCCAGGCAACAGAGCGAGACTCTGTCTCAAAAAAAAAAAATTGCATATTTATATTATTTTTCTTTAACACATAAGTGTGATACTTTACTCTTGGTCTTCCTGGAGGTTAAAATTTAATGGGAGGGGTTAAGGAAAGAATGCTATAATTAGTCTCCTATTTAATTTAGTGCTTTTGACCAAGAAGCAATTTGCCTCAGACAGTAAGTCCTAACTACCCACAAGACCCACAGCCCTTCTTGTCAGAAATGTGGCCACAAGCTGTTCTTTCTGCATAAAAATGCCAGCACTCATGCCCAAGGATTCTAGCTATATACTGACTTGATTGACAGAAAAGGCCAGTTCCCTCTGAGGTGGCTTTGCATGAAACTCTGCCCAAGAGGAATGCTCCATATTAGATGATTGCAGACTAAGTTGGAGAAAAAAACAGGAACATTCCGAAGAGATCGGTGCCCGGAATATATCATTTTTAAATGATGACAAACTATTTTGCCAATTTTGTATGAGACCTATGGTATGTCCCAGGCAAGAAAGTTTCTGAGACCCAGAGTGATTGAAAAGATGATCATCTGTTGTCTCTCATTTCCCTTTCCCTGTATATAGCTAGAAAAAGCCCATCACTGAAGGTAATCTGTGTCTATTCCTTGCTATCTTAATCTTTCTGTATAATTCACATTCTGCTCTGAAGATCCCATAGGTATTATCTCCATTTCACAGACAGGTGAAAGGTGATTGAGAAACATTTATGGCCAGTTGCAACTAGGGCTGGATTGGGAATCAGAGGTTTATTTTTACTTTGAACAGACCACTTACTTTCTCTTACTCTCAGTTTCTTCCTCTTTGAAATGAGAATATTAATGGCTCCTTACTCATAAGGTTGTTGGAAGGAATAAATGAGAAAATATATGTCAAGTACTGGGAACATTGCTCACTGACACATGATAAGTGCTTGATAAATGCCAGCTATTCTTTTGGAAGTTGCAAGTGATAGAAGGGGTGCCCCAGTGAAAGGAAGAAAGCCCCCTGAACTTGCCATGTGGGTTCTTGGCTTCGTGCTGGAAAGAATTCAAGAGTGAGCCAACTAACAACAGAAAGTGTATTGAGAGACAGACAACAGATGGTACTCCACAGACAGAGTAGGGGTCCTTTCCTAAGCAGGAGGGGAACCCCTTATGCGGCAATAGTTAACATTTTTAAATGTTGAAAAACCCCATATGTTACTAACATTGTCTTGAGGTCAGGCCATGAAGGTTAATCATAAACTGCTATTAAAGAAAGGTAAGCACCGTTTGTAAGGCATCCGGCTTAATTCATCCATCCTCGGGTGGTCCCAGCCAGTGACTTGCTGGTGACTTCCTTGTTCAGAGAGGATAGGGTCTGGTATCTGCGAAAAGAGCTACACTCAGGCTCTCTCGACCTTCCTTAATTATACTTTATATATTATAAGTACCTGAATTATCCACCCTCAAACATCTAGTAGGAGACGGAACCAGAATGAGCCCTATAATTTCTAGTCCAGCACCTTTACCCCCACAATACCATAGTGTTAATATCAGGGTAAGCCTTTGTCATGAGAGTACTGAGAAGCACTCACAGTATTTATGATAATATTTAAAATTAAAATAAAGACCAATTCAACCACCTAAATCTCCACAATAATAAAATAAATCTGAGACAGGCTATAAAATAATGATATGACTACATTAAAAAAGGGTTAACTAAATCAGTGGTTGATAGAAAATATTAAGTTATTTAAGAGAAGGTTGAGATGTTCAATGTATATAGCTTATTTCTGAGCATAAAGTCTTAGAATATAAACTAATAATTTTTGATCTCTCTCTCTCTCTCTGTAATATCATAAAAAAAAAAATACCTGGGTAGGTACCAGGCTGACATTTCTAAAAAAAAAAAAAAAAACTTTATTAGTATAGTGTACAGTACAATCATTAATTAGTATCCTTATGTTTCTGCATAAATACCATTCAATAGACTTGGTTAAAATTTAAGATATGAATAAATAAAATGTGCCATTTCCATACAATGGAATATTGTTTGGTCATGAAAAGGAATGAAGTATTGATACATCTATGAATATTGAAAGCATCACGCTAAGTGAAATAAGCCACAAAACCCCATGTATTCTATAATTCCATTTATATGAAAAGTCATAATAGGATAATTTATAGAGATAAAAAGCAGAATAGTGGCTGCCTGGAGCTGGGGGTAAGGGTTAAGAGTGATGATTATGGGTACAAGGTTTCTTTCTGGGTTGATGAAAAGTTTCTAATCTGAAATTGTAGTGATGGTCACTGTGAATATACTAAAACCATTGAATTGTATCCTTTAAAGGGGTGAATTGTACGGTATGTGAATGATATCTCAGTAAGAATTCTTTTAAAATGGTAGATAACATTCATATTCATCAGCTATTAACAATTCTGCATAGCAAACCACCTACAAACTCCATAATTTATTTAATATAACAATTAGCATTTATTTCTTGCTACTGGGTGGGCAGTTTGGCTGGAGTGACTGTGTTTTAGGCTTTGGGTCAAGTTTAGGTCTGTGGTAAACCTATTAGGCTGCATGGTCAGCAGCTATCCGGAGTATTTTTTCTCCCCTGCAGAAGTTAGAAGGTCCCAGGAGGCTAAATAGAACCATATGATATTTCTTAAGGCTAGTCCCAGAACCAGCACACTGTCACTTCCTGTCACATTCCATTAGCCAAAGCAAATTACTAGTCAAGTCTGGCATTAATGGGATGAGGAAATATTCTTCTTTCAGAAAGGTAGAGAAAGGGAATGAATATTTGTTGAAAATTAATTGAATCCACCACATCATTTAACAATATTTTTGTAATGAAACCCAATGTAATTACTACATTAGGCGTGTGTGTGTGTGTGTGTGAGTATGTGTGTGTGTGTGTGTGTGTGTGTGTGTAGAGTGCCTGCCTGTCAAGCTTCCTAAAGGAAAAATAAAATAAAGAAATGAAACTTCATTAGAAATAATAAGGACAACAATGTCACTCTCCTTTGCATTAGCAGTAAAGAAGCTACATTGTCAAAAAGCCATCCAGAAAATGTTCTCTCATCATTGCAATATTGTGCAGTTGAACTAAGGTTCATCATCAACTAAAACAGCAAAGTGGTGCCAACACGCCTTGCAGTGTTGCAGGTGGTCCTGGGTGTTGGAACTTTTTAGAGTTCTCCACAGTGGTGGGGCCCTAAGGCCTAGCAGAGGGGCAGGTGGCATGTGGGGGCTGGCCCAGTGAGAAGCCAAACAGGATATTGTTCTGATTTACAAAACTAGCTCTGTGGCAACAGAAGCGTGTTTGCCTCACGATTTCAAAGCCATTCAGTGACCGAGGAAGAAGCCAGAGCTTTGAGCCAATGTCTATCTTCCCAAACAAAATTGTTAATCAAAATCCAATCCTTATTTCTACTTCACAACTAATATTTGTCTAATTCAGAGATCCTCATATTTCACTTAAAAATGCCTATGTTTGTGCTTAAAACAATCTGGTGCTCAAAATCTCAGAGGTTTAAATTTTCCAGATTAATCTGAATGTGACACATCCACGAATGATATTGAGAAAGCTGCAACTGCAGGATTCCACACCTCCCTGAGTGGGTGCTGATTCAGCTAATGGTAATTTTACATTGAGGGCAAAAGTTGCCTGCATTCAACAGCACAGACTTTACACAGATGGCACTAAAGCTAGCTAGTCTGAAAGCTATAAAGAAAAAAAAAGCCCTCTCTTCAGCTTTGTGACACTGGACAGGATATAGATTTTTGAACACTTTGCTGTCCAAATGCTAAGTGGTGATAGGTTGTCCAATCCTACAGCTGGGTGGCTTACAAAATAAGGATCTGTCCTTTATGCTCTAACACTGTGGTAGAAATCCATCTCTCTTTGCCTCTGCTGAGTCCCAAGAGGACAGTTGTCTATATATAATTACACACAATTGGGCACAGTCAGTGGCTTCATTCAGAAGAGACCCAGCTCTGATCTTTGCTGGCTCTTCAATGATTCCTGAACCATGAAGGAGGTGGTCCTGCCAGGTCAGGGTTTATTATGGACACAGAGAGTTTGAAGGGACTGACATTGGAGCTGACAGCTAGGCAGTTGACTTGTGGAGGAAGGACTTCATCCATGGAAGCCTGCATGTCTGGAATGCCGAGAACCTACCTGAATAGCTTCTTATACTACTCAAAGGGAAAGAGAACATAAAAAAAAGATTTCCTTGACTTTGCCAGCGACTTTCCTTTCCTTTAATATTCAGTGTAAGCCATTCAAAAATTCTATTCTGTTCTTTACAAGGATACACTGAGGAAAAGATTGTGAATGCTAATAAAATCAAGGGTAAGCTACTTGAGCTTTTACAAAGCAGCATTACCTTACCAGGCTGAATGTTTATACAACCCACGGTAGACCTAGGCAATTTAGCCTGCTAATGTATTGTACTGCCAGATTATGTTCAGCCATAAAGATAACTTCTGTGGAACCCCTTACCCCTTGTAAGAAACATTATATGCCAAGACACCACGATAACATAACAGGAAACTGTGGAGTTTTTGAGAAAATTTAAAAGAAATATAGTCTGTGTATTGTGATAAAGGATGAGCATATAAACTGTAGAAAAATTCATGTATTCATGTTATCACCTTTCTATATCCTCCACAACAAGTTGAAAAATGATGTGCATGAAGGTAAATTAAAATTCTAAAATATGTTGCTAAGAGGGAGGTGCTTAAAAAGATTTTTTTTTTTAACCAGAAATTGAAAGCATAAAAAATGTCTGCTTTGTAAAAGACAAAGAATGAGAAGACAAGTCACAGATTGGGAGAAAATATTTGCAAAAGACATATCTGATAAAAGCTTGTTATCCAAAATATATAAAGAAATCTTCAAACTCAGCAATAAGAAAATGAACAACCCAATGAAAAAAGGGGCAAAATAACTGAACAAATATCTCCTCAAAGAAAATATACAGATGCCAATCAGCATATGAAAATATGTTGACATCATATGTCACTAAGGAATTACAAATTAAAACAACCACTACATACCTATTGACAAACTGACAACTGACAACACCAAAAGCTAGCAAGAATGTAGACCAACAGGAACTCTCATTCATTGCTGGCGGGAATGCAAAATGGTACAGTTATTTTGTAAGATAGTTTAACAGTTTGTTACAGAAGTAAACATGCTCTTACCATACAATCCAGCAATCTCACTCCTTGGTATTTACCCAAATGAACTAAAAACTTATGTCCATACAAAAATCTGCATGTGGATGTTTATAGTGGCTTTATTCATAATTTCTAAAACTTGGAAGCAACCACAACATCCTTCAGTAGACAAATGGATAAACTGTGGAACATCCAGACAATGGAATATTACTCAGTGCTAAAAAGAAATGAGGTATCAAGCCATAAAAAGACATAGAGGAAACTCAAATGCATATTCCTAAGTGAAAGGAGTCACTCTGAAAAGCCTACATTCTATACGCTTTCAACTATATGACATTCGGGAAAAGGTAAAACTAGAGAGGTAATAAGATTAGTACTTGTCAGGGATTGCGGGGGAAATGGAAGTGGAGCACAGAATATTTTTAGAGCAGTGATCTATTCTGTACGATACTACAATGGTGTATACATGTCATTATACATTTGTCCAAATCCAAATGTACCCCACCAAGACTGAACTCTAATGTAAACACTGCATTTTGAGTGATAATGATATGTCAATAAATGTAGGTTCACTGACGTAATAAATGTACCACTGTGGTGGGGGATGTCGACAGTGGGGGAGGCTGTGCATGCATGAGGATAGAGGGTACAGGGGAACCTTCTGTATTTTTAACTCAGTTTTGCAGTGAACCTAAAATTGCTCTAAAAAATAAAATTTATTAATTAAAAAATAACACACACACGTGCAAGCGCACATACATGTGTGAAAATGCACACACACACATAACAATTAATCCAATCCCTGTTTACTCACTGCCTAGCTTACAAAATTAACATTGAATATTAAAGCTCTCTGCCATGCCTTCATTCTTTTCCGTAACTACTACACTGATTTTTCTTTATTATTCCAATGCATTTCTTTACCACATTTGTATCCATAATTAATATGTTGTTTTAATTTTGTATGATTTTTAACTTAAAATAAATGGAATCATGCTTTAGGTAATCCTCTTCTTTGGCTTTTGTTTTGACTTGACTTTATAATAATATGGTGCTTCCATGTTGTTGCCTGTAGCTGTAGTTCATTCTTTTTAAAGCTGTATACTATTCCATGCTATAATATGCCATACTGTATTTTTTCCATCTATTCTCTGGTTATGGACATACAGTTGTTTCGTATTTATTTATTTTTCTTATTTTACTACTGCAAACATTGCTTTAACTGTCTTCTTGTGAATGAGTGTAAGAAATTTCTCTAGAGAGTATTCACAGAGGTGGAATTGCCTAGTCCTAGGGTATATATATATATATATATCTTTATAAAACAGTGCCAAATTGCTTCTCAAAATTATTCTACCACTTTTCACTCCTATCAATAGTATATAAAAGCTCTGATTGCTCCACATCCTTGCCAATATTCCATATCAGCTCTTTCACTTTTTTAAATAAATCTGAAAGGTTTAAAGTGGTATCACATTTAGTTTGTATTTCCCAATTAGGTTGCTCTTGCATTTTTCATGTGTATTGCTGTTTTGAGTTCCCCTTCTAGGAAATGATTGTTTAATTTGTTTGCTCTTTTATTAGTTTGTTTATCCTTTTCTTATTGCTGTATCTTTTTCCAATATGTGATTTTTGTTTCACTTTAGTTATGGTGTCTTAATTTTTATATAGTCTAATTTATCAATTTGTCTTTTTCAGTTGCATTGTTGGTGTCTCATTTAAGAAATCCTTTCATATACAATAATCATAAAGATATTCTAAGTTGTCCTATAGAAGTTTTCAAGTTTTGCTTGTCATAATTGCCTTTAATCAATCTGAAATTGATTTTGAGTATAATATAGTTTCTGTTTTTCTGAACAGATAATCAACTGTCTAAGCATAATTTGCTAGATATTCTATGCTTTTCCCATTGTGCTCAAATACCAGACCTATCAAGAATCATTGCAGTATACATTATGGTCCATTCCTGGAAGATTTGAACTGTTTCATAGGACTATTTTTCTATCCCTAAACAAATCCTACATTATCTTATTGATTGTTACTTTATTATGATCTTCATATCTGTTAATGCAAGACCTCCCCAACTCCTTGTTCTTTGTCATTAGAGTTTTGGATATGCCTGCCATTTGTTCTTCTACATGAATCTTAGAATCAAATCCTCAAGTTATTCACACACACACACACACACACACACACAAACACACAACTCTTTTCAAGTTTGATTAGAAATGCATGAAACCTAAAGTTAGATTTAGGAAGACTTGGCATATGTATGATATCAAGCCTTTACAACCTTATCAATTTATTTAAGCTTTTAATGCCTTCCAGTTTCTAACTTAATTGAATTATGAAGAAATAATATGATCTACATGATAGTTGTTCCGTAAAATTTAGGACTTGCTTTATGGCTTAGTATATGGTCAATTTTGATAACTTTGTGTGTACAGTTGAAAATAAAATGTATTTTATTTTTCAATTGCTGAGTCCATTAGATCAAAATTTTTAATTACACTGTTCAAATATCTACATACTTAATGATTTTTTTTTTAGCCAGCTTAGATATACTGGCTTTCATTTGTTAGTATTTGCCTAATGTATCTTTTTGAGTTTATTAATTTTGGCCTTCCTGTGCCATTATGTTTCTCATATGTCTTGTTCAGCAACATATGGCTACATTTTATTTTTTATGTGGTCTGAAAAATAGTGTGTTTTAACTGGATCTTTTGATTCATTTAAATGTATAGTGGACACAGGTATAATTAGGATTTATAACTACCACCTTAGGGACTGGTTTCTATTTATCCTACTTCTTCTATTGGTGTTTTTATCCCCTTTCTTTATTACCTTACTTTGGATTGATTAGGATTTTGGGGGTCTTATTTCATATTTCCCAAAAATGTTAACATGCATACTTAACAAAGACTGAAGTCTAGTCAACTTTCTTTATACTCCTTCAAACAATGCCATGACTTTAAAACACTTAACTCCTCTCATCCTCTGAAAAACGACATGCTTTATTTCCAGATTTTAGATCTGCTTTAGCTTAGTTAACCCCACAAGTTGGACATTTTTATTAAGATTTATACAGTCAACATTTGCTTAGATATATGCACAAATTTACCTATTTATTGAGCCACCATTGCTATTGACAGCTGAGTACCTCCTTCTGGGATAATTTCTTTTTGGTCTGAAGTGTACACTTTAGAGTCTCCTTTGGTGGGAGAATCTGAGGCTGGTAATGTGCCTTACTTTTTGCTTTTCTGAAAATGTCTCTATTGATGGTCTCTTTTCTTCATCATGCTCTCAATTTCATATCACTTTCCCAAAGATAATAGTTCTAAGTATTTTATATCTTATATTTAGTAATTCCAATAACTAGAGTCTGGGTCAGGTTTTATTCTGCTGCCTGTTGTTTTGCTGGCTTGAACAAATGGTGCCTATTCTGGTTTGTGAGAGGTCCCCAAAAACATTCACGTGTTATCCACACTGAGGTTCTGAACAGATTGATAAATAAAATAAATGAGTGACCACAGAAGACAAAACATCATCTTTATTACTGATAGGCATGAATTTAGGTTTGTTAATCAAGAGAATTTGTTAATCTTGGCTCTCAGAATTAACAGAAATTAATCACTAAGTCTCAGAACATACTAAACCAAAAGTAGCTTCCTCGTGTGTCAGGATGACCTGCCCTTGGAGAAGCAGAGTAAAACATCTCCTTCCTGTGAGCAAGTCACTCCCACAAGGAAGAAGGATGTTACTGAGCTAAGCATTCCTAGGTATTTTCTTCAAATATTCCAATCAGGTAAGTTACTCCATCAACCTTCCTCCCCAGTTCAGAATAAGTATATGGTCAGAAAGATTCCAGGAGTGTAACACGAGCAAAGATCTCTTTCTTTAGCAGAAAACTTCAGGAGTAGGGGAGACATTTTGCCCTAAAAGTGCTTCGTGTTTGTACTAGTTTGCTAGGGCTGCTGCAACAAAATATCACAGACTGGGGAACTTATAAAACAAAATTTATTCTCTCAGTTCTGAAGGCTAGAAACCTGAGATCAAGATGTCAAAGTTGGTTCTTTCTGAGGGCTATGAGGGAGAATCTGTTCCATGCCTGTCTCCTAGCTCTTGGTGGTTTGCTGGTGATCTTTGGCTTTGCTTGTAGATGCTGTTCTCCTTGTGTCTTTACATTGTCTTCCCTTAGTAAGTGTCTCTTTATCAGCACATAGAGTTCTTTTTATAAGGACACCAGCTATATTGGATTAAGGGCTCACCTACTCCAGTATGACCTCATCTTAACTAATTACAGCTGCAATGACTCTATTTCTAAACAAGGTCACATTCTGACATACCATGGGATAGGACATCGACATATGAATTTTGGCAACCCAAACAATAACCTTTTGTGTTGTTTGGTTTTTGACTATAAGTACTTGCTCCTTGGAACTTCATCTGTGGAAAACCTTTGAGGCCTGAGTTGAAGATGCATTCCTCCAAAGAAAATTTGAGTTTGACTTTGCTAAGTGCCTGGGGTATATCAAACCTGCAACGTTTAAGAAATGAATTCTCACCAGGAGGTTTTTTAGACCACATGGACAGTGTGAATTCAAACCCCAAAATTTCCCAAGGTCCACCTTTTGTTTAAAAATGCTAAACAAGGACCTTTTCTTCTACTCAACACTGTCTATGCTGAGATTAAGGTGGACAAGATTTTCTGCCCTTTTCTGTGAGATGGAATTTTTTTTTCTTGCACATCTTTATAATGAAGGTCTTGAACCCTTACAATATCATCTAAGATTTTTGCCAGGGTATCCCACAAATTTCCCCTCTTTGAATGGGTATTGGGCTTTGTCTCCAGGCCTCTGGACCAAATGATCTTAACCATTAAAGCTCAAGGTCATTAGGGCTTAAAGATGTTTCCGAAGTGAAAGATACCTTTTGTATTTACTTACCTTTCTAGATTTTGGATTTCCTTCAGTCTTGGCCTTTAAGGGTATTTCTTCCTTTCTTGCCAGCAAAGCTATGCAAATAGAAATAATTATTAATAAATATATTTTAGCCAACATTTTCAGTTGTTTTGCCACAACAGAATTATTCAAGAGGTGCTAGTTTACCATCGTTTTTTGTGGCTGACTAATTAATCTCTTATGTGCACATATGGTAGTAACATTCACTGGGTGTCGGGCAAGTGGGAGGGAGGAGGAGGGGATGGGTATAATCACACCTAATGCATGCGGTGTGCGCTGTCAGGGGGGATGAGCACACTTGTAGCTCTGACACAGGCAGGGCAAAGGCAATATATGTAACCTAAACATTTGCATCACCGTAATATTCTGCAATTAAAAAAATAAATAAAAATAAAATAATCATTCAAGCTTTCTAGGCTGCTCTACTGCACAAAAAAGATATCTAGGCAGGGTCTTTCTAGAAAGAATTGTATCCAAGATCAATAACTAATAATTATGGCATGTTTACTATATCCATGCTAATATTATACTAAGTGCCTCACATGAACTGCTAATATCAAGCCTTTTGGCAGTTTCTAGGACTGTGTTTCTTATGTTTTTAAGTTAAGTGGTCTTATCTTCAATAATTAAATTTATCTCACTTCTGGAACCAATACCACATCTGTAGTCCTGAACACATATTGTTTGTTTCCAGTCTATGTGTTCAGGAATTGAGAAGCAGTGAGTTTTCACCCATTCTTCCTTCTTTTACACTATTTAGATGGAATCCCAACCATTATTAGAATATTGAGTTCATACTACTACTAGTAATAATAATTATTGCATGTCTACTATTGTTTGACACTTCTGACTCAAAACAATCCTGCAAGTTATTTTTATAGTCTCCATTTATGAAAAACAAAGAAACTAGGGGAATCACACCATTAATTAGCATAATGGCAAGTCATGAAATCACCTGTAAAAACAAAATTCCCTAAGCTTCACCTACCCAGATTATTCCACATGCTCAGCAAACCCGCCCTGCACCTTGAGACCTACAGGCCTTTTCTGATACTCTCCCTTTTCCCTGAAAGCCCTTCCTCCCTTAAAGGGCCAGTGAATGTCTACACATCCTTAGAGGCACAACTCAAATATCTCCTCCTCAATGAAGACATCCATGAACCCCTCCTGGCCTTCATACCTATTTGGTTCCTATCTATTTTGGGTATTACTAGTCACATTGTTTTCTAATGAATCATGTGTCTATCTCCCCACATGTAATTGTGATCCAGGGAGAGAATAGTATCATTTTCCACACTGAATCTCTAACAACTACCATGATAGCTGGCACATTTAGCATGAATGGATCAATGACTAGATTTAATGGAACTAGTTAGAATTCATTTGGGAAGACTCCATGTTAATAATAATTTACATTGTCTTAAACTCTCATCTAAAAACATTCTTCCTTCTACCAAAATCTCTCTTCATTTTCATTGAGGCAGCCTTCAGAAAATGGTATTAGATATAATCAAAATACTATGATATGACTTCAAACTTGTGTAGAAATTATAGCTTTCAAAGCACTTCCCATTACATTTTGTTTTCTTATTTGCCCTCTGAGCTGGCCTGGAGAGGTGGTTTAGTCCTTTCTTACAAATGAAAAGAATAAAAGCCAGATCACATGCTCTGGGAGTATTAGAAACAGGAGTTGGTCTCTTGTCTTCCAGCATCTAGTCCAGAGCTTTCCACTCTTCTAATCTGTCCCTCTTGTGGTTAAAACTGTGTCTTTGCAAGAAGGAAGTATCAGCAATTTGAATCATATTACATTTCAATAAATGATCATTGGGTGATGTGCTTCTCCAATTTTAGTTTAATCACTAGGAAAGTGATTTATCAGGCTCCATCCTCAAAGATTCTGATTTACTAGATCTAGGGTTGAGCCTAAGAATTATGAAATACCCCAGGTGATTCTGGTGCAGTATTTTGTAGGCCACAATTTGTGAAACACCAGAGAAAGAAAGACTAGACTAAAATTTGTTGTTTTATGATACCTTCACAGCAAAATGTGGTCTCATGAGTGCAATCTGTATCTGTTCAAAGAAAGGGTAAGTAGTAGTGCATAGGGGAATAGTGGCAATGAGAAAATAACAATAACAAGCCAACAGGCTGAGGGACAGAGAAGGAAAAGCCAAGGTGCACAAGATGCCTGAATTGCCTGCTAGTCTTTTCATAAGGTAGAGAAAGAAAATCGGAGAACATATTCTGTGGAGTTGGTATTATTTGTTGCAAGTTTCCAAGGCATTTTATATTGGAAAAAGAACTATGTTGATGTAATCCCATATCTAGCGTTGCCATTTGTTCTTTTTCTTCCACAGAAGGTGTTACTTTCTATTTTTTCCCCTCTCTGCTCTCTAAACTAGGTAACCATTTGGTTGTTTTTAATTGTCACATTTGTTCTCATACCAACATGTTAAATGTAACTTGAGCGAAAGCCAAACCTGCAAATCCCTTTGCCTCTTTCTGAAAATCCACACAAAACTGAAGTTAGAAACTTTATGTTTCTTTTTTAGCTTGGTTCCTCATTACATTTCTAAAGTTATCAGTTTATGACTGCCCAGGAGTAGGAGAGAATCCAGATTCATTTTCAGCCACTCATCATATTCTGAATATTCTGGGATAAACAATGGAGATGGAGACTGAAAATGTAGTATTTTAAACATCAAAATTTACCTGTGAAGTAATGTTTGTCCTGTATATCCTATTTTATTATTGGCTTCAACATAAAATTGGCAATGTCTCCTCCAAAAATGATTTCACTTCGGAGCCCCGAAAAATCATGGAAAAGAATGCAACAAACCTTTTAAAATCAAATTTAGAGAAGTACAAAGATTTGATAAGTTAATAGCAGTAAAAATAAGCCACAAATACGAATGCAAAGCAGCATGATAATTATTTTATTACAAAAGGGGTTTAGAACATTATATCTTCTTATTGTTCAGTATAATTCTGGAATGTTGTATCTCGTAGAGGGTGTACATTCAGTTTCCAAGGTGGAAAGAGAATTTTTAAAGGTATTTATTTATATATTTTTTAATTGACATATTGAAATTGTACATATTTATGGGGTACAATTTGATGTTTTAACACATACTGTATAATGATCCAATCAAGGTAGTTACAGTACCCATCACCTCATGTATTTTCCATTTCCTTGTGGTGAGAACATTTAAAAAGGGCTCTCTTCTAGCTATTTTGGAATATGCAGCATTTTACTACTAACCATATTCACCTCACTGTGCAATAAAACACTAGGATTTATTGCTCTTGTCTAACTGAACCTTTGTACCTGTTGAGCAACCTCTCCCCATATTCCTCCTCCACCTACACTCCCTAGTCTCTAGTAACCACTGTTCTACAATCTGCTTCTAGGATACCAACTTTATTTTTTTGAGATTCCACATATGAGTGAAATTATGCTGTATTTATCTTTCTGTGCCTGGCTTATTTCACTTAACATGATGTCCTCCAGTTTCACTCATTTTGTTGCAAATGGCAAGATTTCATTCTTTCTCATGATTAAATAGTATTCCATTATGTGTATCTGCCACCTTTTCTTTATCCATTCATTCATTGTTGGACACTTAGGTTGATTCCATATCTTGGCTATTGTAAATAGTGCTGCAATTAAACATGCGAGTGCAGAGATCTCTTTGGCATACTGATTTAATATCTTTGAAGATACCCAGTAGTGAGATTGCTGGATCATCTAGCAGGTCCATTTTTAATTTTTTTGAGGAACCTCCATACTGTTTTCCATAATGGTTATACTAGTTAACAATCCCATGAACAGTGAGTGTTTCCTTTTCTCCACATCCTGACCAACACTTGTTTTCTTTTGTCTTTTTTATAACAGCCATTCTAACGCAAGTGAGGTGGTATTTCATTGTGGTTTTGGTTTGCATTTCCCTAATTAGGGATGTTGAATATTTTTCATCTATCTGTTGACCATTTTTATGTCTTCTTTTGAGAAATGTCTGAAGTTTTTTGTTCATTTTTTAATCAGGTTATTTATCTATTTTTTGCTAAGTTCTTTGTATAATCTGGATATTGTCAATGTATAGTTTTCAAATATTTTCTCCCATTCTGTAAGCTTTCTCTTCACTTTGTTAATAATTTCCTTCATTGTACAAAAGCTTTTTAGTTTGATATAATCCCACTTATATTTTTGGTTTTGTTGCCTGTGCTTTTGAGGTCTTATTTAAAATATCCTTGGCCCAACTCGATGTCATGGTGCATTTCCCCTTTGTTTTCTTCTAATAGTTTCATAGTTTCAGGTTTTACATTTAAGCTTTTAATCCATGTTGAGTTGATTTTTGTACATGGTTAGAGTTGGGAATCTAGTCTCATTCTTCTCCATATGGATATCCAATTTTCCCAGCACCATTTATTGAAGAGAATGTCTTCCCCAATGTATGTTCTTGGCATCTTTGTCAAAAATGATTTGGATGTAGGTGTGTGAATGTATTTATGGGCTCTCTATTCTATTCCATTCATCAATGTGTCTGTTTTTATGCCAGTACCATGCTCTTCTGATTTCTATAGCATTGTAGTATATATGTATGTGTGTGTGTGTGTGTGTGTGTGTGTATGTATATTTATTTATTTTATGGATACACAATAGTTACACATATTTTGGAGATATATGTGATACTTTGTATTATATTTTGTAGTCAGGTAGTGTTTTGCCTCTAACTTTGTTCTTTTTGTTCAGGATTGTTTTGGCTATTCAGGATATTTTATACTTCTATATGCATTTTAGGATTTTTTTCTATATCTATGAGAAATGACATTGGAATTTTCATAGAGATTACATTAAATCTGTAGATCACTATGGGCAGTATGGACATATTAACAATATTAATTATTCTAATTCATGAACATGGGATATCTTTACATTTACTTGTGTTCTCTTCAATTTCTTTCATCAACATTTTATACTTTTCAGTATAGAGATCTTTTACTTCCTTGGTTTATTCCTGAATATCTTATTATTTTATAGCTATTGTAAATGGAATTGTTTTCTTGATTTCATTTTCAGATGGTTCATTATTAGTGTATAGAAATGCCACTGATTTTTTTAATGTTGATTTTGTATTCTGCAGCTTTACTGATTTTATTAGTTCTAATAGTTTTTCATTGGAGGCTTTAGGGTTTTCTATATATAAAATCATGCTGTGTGCAAACAGGGATAATTTGACTTCCTCCATTCCACTTTGAATGCCTTTTATTTCTTTCTGATGCTTAATTGCTCTGGCTAGGACTCCCAGTGCTATATTGCATAGAAGTGGTGAAAGCAGGTGTCCTTGTCTTATTCCTGATCGTAGAAGAAAAGCTTTCAGCTTTTCCCCATTCAGTATGATATTAGCTGTGGATTTGTCATATATGGACTTTATCGTGTTGAGATACATATTTTCTATACCTAATTTGTCAAGAGTTTTTTTTATCATAAAGGAGTATTGAATTTTATTAAATGCTTTTTCTGCATCTTTTAAAATGACCATATAGTTTTTGTCATTCTTTATGTTAGTGTGGTACATCACATTTACTGATTGTCATATGTTAAACCATTCTTGCATCTCTGGGATGAATCCCACCTGATCATGGTGAATGATCTTTTTAATGTACTGTTCCATTTGGTTTGCTATTATCTTGCTGAGAATTTTTGTATCTATGTTTATCAGAGATATTGGCCTGTAGTTTTTTTGTTTGTTTGTTTGTTTTTATTGTTCTTGTTTGGTTATGGAAGCACAGTAATACTGTTCTCACAAAATGAGTTTGGAAGTAGTCCCTTCTCTTCAATTTTTCTGTAGTGTTTTGAGGAGAATTGATATTAATCTTTCTTTAAGTGTTTGGTAGAATTCAACAGTGAAGCCATGGGCTTTTCTATGACGGAGGACTTTTTATTACTGATTCAATTTCCTCACTTGTTACTGGTATGTTCAGATTTTCTATTTCTTCGTAATTTAATCTTGATGGTTTGTATGTGTCCAGGAATTTATCCATTTCTTCTACGTTATCAAATTTCTTGTAGTTTTTCATAACAGTCTCTTATGATCTTTTGTATTTCTGTGATATCAGTTGTAAGGTCTCCTTTTCCATCTCTAATTTTATTTATCTGAGCCTTCTCTCTTTTCTTCTTAGTCTAGCTAAAGGTTTATCAATTATGTTTATCTTCATAATAAACCAATTCTTCACTTCGTTGTCCTTTTGAATTGTTTTTTAGTCTCTATTTCATTTATTTCTGCTTTGAGCTTTATTGTTTTCTTACTTCTATCAATTTGAAGTTAGTTTGTTCTTATTTTTCTAGTTCTTTTAGGTACATTGTTAGGCTGTCTATTACAAATCATTCTTCTTTTTTGATGTAGGCATTTGTTGCTATAAACTTCCCTCTTAGAATTGCTTTTCCTGTGTCACATAGGTTTTGATAATGATGTATTTCCATTCTTGCTTCTCTCAAGGAAATTTTTAATTTCCCTTTTAGTTTATTCATTGACCCATTGGATGTATAGAAATATGATATTTAATTTTTATGTATTTGTAAAATTTCCAAAATTTTTCTTGTTGATTTCTAGGTTTATACCACTGTGGTCAGAAAAGATACTTGCTGTGATATATGATGTCAATCTTCTTAAATTTGTTAAGACTTGTTTTGTGGCCTAACATGTGATCTATCCTGAAGAATGTTCCATATGCAGTTGAGAAGAAAGAATATTCTGCAGCTGCTGAATGTTTTATAAATGTCTGTTAGGTACCTTTGGTCTATGGCAGTTTAAGTGTGATGTTTCTTTGTTGATTTGCTTGTCTAGATCATCTATCCATTGCTGAAAGTGGGGTGTTGAAGTCCTCTACTATTATTGCATTTGTATGCACTTTAAGTCTAAAATTATTTGCTTTATATATTTGGGTGCTCCAGTTTTCAGTGCATATATATATAATTGCTATATCCTCCTGCTAAACTGATCCTTTCAAGCATTTCATAAATGTTTTTTGAGGGAGATTTGTTACCAGAGACTTGTTGTGTTCCTTTTGGGGTGTCACATTTCCTTGCTTCATGTTTTTTATGCCCCTACATTGATATCTGCACATCTGGTGGAATAGTAGCTTTTTCCAATTTTATAGAGTAGCTTTCAGAGGGAGAGACTTTATCCTGCAGATGGGTTCTAGGGAGTTGATTGGATCTGGTGCATTGACTTTGGCTCTAGGTGGATTCTGTATTGTGATCTCTGTGCAGTTTCTTCAGCTGTGTTCCTCATCAGCAATGTCTGTAATTGCTTCGGTGGCTTGAGTCATGGTGACAGTGCAGTTTTGCTGGTGGTGGGAGCCCTGGGCTGGTTGTTGGACAGGTGTGTGTGGTCATGGAGGGCCACCAGGCTGTCTAGTAGGCTCTGTAGTGAGGTAGTGTCCTCTGCCAGGTTGGCTATCAGGGCAGGTATGGGTTCATGTGGTACAAAAGGTCTGGGCAGCCATCTGTCTGTGGGGATGAGTGACCCCCCTCCCACAGACCAATCGTTGGGCTGGGTATACGTGACTGCAGTCTCCATGAGGTGGCCAGCTATGCAGCAGCTTCCCTACTGTGCAGATCTACCTGTTCCCTAGAGTGGTGATGTGCTGCATGGATTCAGACGCCAGGATTTCGGTTGTTCTGTTTGATCTAGATTCTAAGCAAGTCGGTCATGGTCCTCCAGACACCTCGGCAAACTTGGTGGCATGATAGCGGGGCCTCAGGCATGTAGTGAATCAGATGCTACTTCACTCCAGGGTAAGACCCATTCTCGAAGTGAGTTGAATTTGAAGATGGCCTCAAACTGTAGCAGCTTAGGGAGCCAGGATGGGGAGTGCTCAATGTGGGCTTCTACTCAAAAGCAATGCATCTGCGTGAACTGGCTACTCTTCAAACTGACTTTGGGGCCTGTGAGGACTGGGACTGTCCTGTAGCAAGGAGTGCTGGTGATAGTGGCAACAATAAGGATTGCTGGGGATTTCCAACTTATCTTTTCCCCATACGAAGTAGTTCCCTCCGACTCTGAGCCAATGCTGGTAGTGGATACAATGTGGCAGAGGCAGGATGCTTCACTCTCTTCTTTAGGGTGCTATATTGGGCTTCTGTACTTCACAGGCATTTTACTGCTCCTTTGGTGCTCTCCGGTATATTTCCCCATTCTCTCTAGTCAAAATATAGTTGTTTATTAGTTGTTTCAATTAATTGGTGGGGGGGGGGAGCACCAGGCAACTCTAGTTAGCCATCTTGCTGACATCATTGGAAAGAGTATTTGAAATAACTGGCAGTTAACACAGCTTTCAGATAATATGGTTTGAGTTTCTATGCCCTGGAAAAATGAAAACCTAACTTGTAAAATCATGTTCATTATGTATTAGTATAATATAGAAAGGCAAAACTCAATTTAAAAAGAGAGAGAAAAATTATATTTCTGGTAAAAGCCTACACACATAGGGTATAGGTAAGCTTTTGGAAAAAATTGTGCTTTGGGCACTCCAAGTTGGACATATATGATAAGCAAGCAGGTGGATAGATGCCTCTGGAGGTCAAAGCTGGGGAATCAGGCCTGGAGATTTAAATTTGAAAAGTCATCAATATGTAGATGATATTTAAAGCCATGAAACAGGATGAATTGCCTGAGGAGAAAGTGTTGATAGAGAAGAGAAGTGGACAAAAGAGACAGCCTGAAGCACAAACACATGATAACTCATTTTTAATGCCTCAAATTTCTCAGACTGTTTCCAAACCACACGGGCATGCGCGTGTGCACACACACACACACACACACACAGGACAATAGTTGTACTTTTACTATCTAGTTAAATTTAGACAATGCATATATTTGCAATATGTAACATCACTGGTAAAGGCGAGACTGTTAATAGAGGGGCTGCTTGGAGACCCTTTAGAGTCACATAGAACGAAAGCACCATTCAGTTTAAATAGCTTTGTAGCATAGCTGTGGCATCAAATTATTTGGGTTTAAATTCCAAATACAGTACTCCTATCAAGTAGCCTTGGACAAATTATTTAATGTTGTTGCCCCTCAGTTTCCTTGTTTATGTAATAATAGTATCTACTTCATAAGGTTCTTGTGTGGATGAAATGAGCTAAAATAGGTAAAACATATGGTAGCTCACCAAATGTTCACAATTCTTATCCAAGAATTATGTAACTCTGAGTTTGAAGGGATTCTAGCAGTTTTCTCTTCCAAGCATCCCTCCAGGAATCCTCTCGAGGAGCTCACTGCATCACGAGGCAGTCGTTTCTATATTGACAAGCTCTTGCTGTTGCTTGGGTTGTATTTTTGCATTCCAGAGAGCTGCAGAATAAGTTGCCTCTTCTACTGATAAATCTTCAAACCCTTGAGCTCCCATGTGTTCTTTCATCTTTCCTTCACCCTGCTTCAACTATTCTGTACACAAAATGAATTGCAGACTTCTCACACTCCTAGACATCCTCATCTATAGAAATTGCCATTTGTCAGAGCTCCTTTAAAATTTGCCCATGAAATTTGTATGTCAAGACATACAAGTGTTTGTAATAGTGCAAATGTTAAGCCACATCTGATTTGAGCTGAGAGAGATGAAGCAAAACAATGAGCCCATTTAGTATTTATCAGGCTTTTAGGCTTGGGAATTTTAAAATGAATAAAGTAAAATGTTTAATTCTTCTGCTAAGTGCAACCTAAAGTAACTTCTCCTCTAAAGGATGTTTCTACCTTGAACAAAACTCACCTGGCCTTGTGGTGATGGGAAAACCTGTTTATACATGAGTGATTTGAACATGTGGGTCATAACATATATATGAGAAATATTCTTTCATTTTGGAGTGGCTTTTCATTAAAGATATCCTAGCTGGACACCTGTGAAGATTCATAATCCATTATTTATCTTGTGCATTTCTATAGTGCCTGTTGCCATAGTAACCCACTCAGACTGAGATATAAGACAATAAACAAATAAGCTTGGAAAGACCACTAAAGTAAGAGATACCTTGAATCATAATCATTGTACTTTGATGAATAGGACAGTTGATGATGTTCTGTTGAAACAAATGATGAATCAACATTACAAAGGCTTCTGGAACACCATACTGTAGGGAAAGACTTCTGAGCTGCATATGAAAAAGCCTGAGTTCAACCCTTGACTCCATCATTCACTAGCTATGCAACCTTGCCAGATTATTTAAATTGAGATTTAGTTCCCACTCTTGAAAACATGAGATAATAATATCTGTTGCACCCTCAGTGTATTTATGCAAAGCAAACGAGAAGGCTCTGCAAACAGCTTGTCGTATGCCTGGGCAAAAGTGAGATAGTATTCTAAAATGAACTTCCTTGCATTATTGTGATTCATTTGAAAAACACTTGTGTATAAAATGAAACAAGCACTCTTAAGTTTCCAAAATTAATAAATAATAACATGATTATCACTCCTTAACAGTATTCTCCTGAGGCAAATTACAAGTTATACTTGTAGTTAAC
The DNA here is from genome assembly GCF_041146395.1 of Eulemur rufifrons. Classification (NCBI taxonomy): domain Eukaryota; kingdom Metazoa; phylum Chordata; class Mammalia; order Primates; family Lemuridae; genus Eulemur; species Eulemur rufifrons. The sequence goes on from NC_091012.1 coordinate 70,201,616, forward strand.
TTAGTTTTACGGAAACTTCCATTTAAGTGCTAGATCTTTCATTTACCATCTGGAGATATTTCCTGGAATTTTCAGTACAACAAATAATTTTTACCAATTACTGATTATTGATTGCAATGAATAATTTTTGAGGTTGGTTCCTTACCATTCTTGTCGTGCTAGTAGAAACAGATAGAATGTATAAGCAAGCAAGCCAAAAATATCCAGGAAGGCACATGTTATACCAACCTTATTTCTACTGCTCATATATGAGATCCATAATCTTTTAAACCAATAGATCCAGGGTTAATGTTTGGGATTCCCTTCTTTACAACATGATGTAGTTGAAAAAGTACGGTATTGTGGTCATGTCAAAACCCTGCTACATACCAACTGCATGATCTTGAGTGAATCATTTAATGCCTTTGTAAGAGAAGCTCATCTCTAAAATAAGAATGTTATCTTTGCAAAGCTCTATGAGGCTTAGTAATAATGTGTATAAAGCAACTGGCATTCAATAAATGGGAATTTTTATGACAAATCTTGATCAAGTTTCTATTGATATATTCCCTGCTTTCAGTGAACATAAATTTGATTTTAAATTTATTTTTGACAGAGAAGCTAACCTTGATCTTATTACATAAATTGAAATAAAAATTTAGACCAGTAATAATAATTAGGATATTACTAGCCAAAATATCCATGGCTTTTTAACCATGTATGTAACATATCAGATTTGGAACATTAGACCACATTTCTGTATATTCGTCTGTAGCAGGATGCAGATCACAGAGGTATATGCTCCCTAAGTTTCGCTAGAGCCAATAGACAATTGCAGCAACAAAAATAAATCAATGGGACCTGATTAAATTAAAAAGCTTCTGCACAGCCAGAGAAACTGTTATGAGAGCAAACAGACAACCTACATAATAGGAGAAAATATTTGCATACTATACATCAGATAAAGGGCTGACAACTAGAATCTATACAGAATTCAGGAAAATCAGCAAGGAAAAAATCAAACAACCCTAAAAAGTAGGCAAAGGACACCAACAGATACTTTTCAAAAGAAGATAGACTAATGGCCAAAAAACATGAAAAAATGCTCAACATATCTAATCTCCAGGGAAATGAAAATCAAAACCATAGTGAGATATCACCTAACTCCAGTGAGAATGGCTTTTATCAAAAAGTCCCAAAACAATAAATGTTGGCGTGGATGTGGAGAGATAGCAGCACTCATACACTGCTGGTGGGACTGCAAACTAGTACAACCCCTATGGAAAGTAGTATGGAGACACCTCAAAGAGCTAAAAGTAGAACTACCATTTGATCCAGCAATTCCACTACTGGGTATCCACCCAAGGAAAAAAAGTCATTCTATAAAAAAGACATCTGCACTAGAATGTTTATAGCAGCACAATCCACAGTTGAAAAGTTGTGGAAACAACCCAAGTGCCTATCAATACTTCAGTGGATTAATGAAATGTGTTATATGTATATTATGGAGTACTACTCAGCCCTAAAAAAAAAATGGTAAACTCCTATTGTGTTACCCTGGATGGAGCTGGAGCCCATTCTTCTAAGTGAAGTATAACAAGTATGGAAAAACAAACACCACATGTACTTACCATTAAGTTGGTACTAATCGATCAGCAGTAATGTGCACATATGAGAGGTAACATGCACAGGGTGTTCGGCAGGTGGGAGGGAGGAGGGGATGGGTAAATCCACACCTAAGGGATGTGATGTGTGCTATCTCTGGGACGGGAACACTTGTCAAGCAGTGCAAAGACAATTTATGTAACCGAAGTGTTTGTACCCCTGTAAAACTCTGAAATGAAAAGAAAAAGGTAAATGTCCTGAGCTCCGAGGTTTTATCCTATATATAACTGTCTCTATCTTACTTCATTGGCTATTAGACATTCAACAAATGTGTATTTTATTTATTTATTTATTTTTTAATTTTACTTAAAATTTTAAATATGGCTGATTTCTTTCTATTTTTAGTAGAGACGGGGTGTTGCTCTTGCTCAGGCTGGTCTTCAACTCCTGACCTCAAGTGATCCTTCCGCCTCGGCCTCCCAGAGTGCTAGGATTACAGGTGTGAGCCAACACGTCTGGCCTAACACATGTGTATTGAATTAAGTTGAAGCTGTCTACTAACCTTAGTTTTTGATTCTTCCAACTGTGTTGACATTGCAAACTGGGGAATAGAGACAAATTGAACTATTGTGGTTCATATTACCTAAGTATAGACTATGAACAATGACTTAGATCTTGAATAATTTTATAATGAAGAATTAGGAATAGAAAAAACATGGACATGTGTAACATTTATTATTTGTTACTTGTTTAGAAATGATAACCAAATTGACATACGAGAACCACTTCCCAGCATTAATACAAATATTATTCTGGCACATATATAAATACAGAATAGTGAGAAATTAACATAGGACCCTTCATATTTAACTTATATAATAGCATTGAGACAATATTTACTTACAGAGCCCAGGCCACCCAAGAGTATGATCCTAACAACTGTCTCCATGGCCTTGCTTATTCTGAAAAATGAGGGCCTGACTGGCAGAAAAGAAAAGATGGTTATAGGGAGATAATGTTGTAAGTGCTACCTCTCCAATAGAAGGTAAAGATTAAAAAATGACTATTTTGATAATGGAATACTATTCAGCCCCAAAAAATAAGGAAATCCTGTAATTTATGACAACATGGATAAATTTGGAGGACGTTACGTTAAGTGAAATACGGCAGGCACAGAAAGACTAATACTGCATGATCTCACTCATAGGTGGGATCTAAAAAAGTTGAACTCAAAGAAGTAGAGAACAGAATGGTGGTTAGCAGGGGCTGATGGGAAGGGGTAGATGTTGGCCAAAGGATTCAAAATTTCACTTATACAGGAAGAAAAAGTTCAAGAGACCCATTAACTATAGTAAATAATAATGTATTGTATACTTGAAAAGAGATTGCTTTGTATTGCTAAGACAGTAGATTTTAAATGTTCTCACCACAAGAAGATGATAAGTATGTGAGGTAATGCATATGCTAATTAGACTGATTTACCCATTCCACAATGTGTACGTATATCAAAACATCACGTGGTATACCATAAATATATACAATTTTTACTTGTCAAAATATATATATATATATATACATATATATATATGTGTATATATATATATATGTAAATGAAAAGTTAAAACCAATCTGTTTCCTTTGGATAATCTTCCCAAGAACATCAGGATGATTTTGAGATGAAAACAGTAATCAGAAAAAGGTTAAATAAAAATATAACACATTACTGATTAAAATGAGCAAATCCTATTACACTGATAAGAATATGAACATTTAAGGTTTGGTATGAGTCCTTCTGAATAGATTGGAGAGTAACAGAGAAGAATTAACCAAAAGTATTTAACGTATTCAAAGATATAGCATATTTTGGTGTCTATACTACCCTTTATTTTGATTGAGTTTTAAGGAAAGATGTTTTGTTAGTGTATTTTGCTCTTTCCAATTTGATTCCATTTTCTCTATTTCTTTCAGCTAATTCTTTTGTCCAAAATGTGCAATAAAAATATTGTTGTACATGTTAGCAATTCCTAGATTTATGTGCCTTGTGTGTCTATGGGCATTTAAAGATAAATTACAAAGCTAAAAAGGTAGAAATAATTTTAGAATGGTGCTTAACATGATGGATTTGAAACTTTCTCAGATCTATAGAAAATTGCTCTTAGGTAGCAGTCACACTATTATAAGCTAAAATTAATACAAACCCCAAAACTCATGTGAGAGGGAGTATTGCTCATTGGTCTGAGCCCAGAATTGGGTCTCTTCTCCTGGGCTTTAATCCCAGCACTGTGACTATGAGTAAGTCATTTCCATCTTAACCCCATGGTGCCTCAGTTTCCGAATTTGTTATACAGAAAAAATACTGACCTAACTCAAGGAGCCTTGGAGATTTAAAAATGAAATATTACTGCTCTTGGAAAATATGAACTGCAATAATGCTAATTATTATTACAAAAATAAATGCATGTTCATCATCTGTTAATTTAGGCAGAATGAGGTTGGGGAAAGGAGACTCTCAGAGCTCTTTTGTGTCAGTGAAATGAGTCCTCTCTGTTAAGTTGACTCTCTGATAGCAGTCAGCTGAATGGAGGATTTGCAAAAACAGTACAGTGATGACAGGGTTAGGGGTGTGAAAGAAGATTAAAAACAATTCTCCATTAAATGACTCATCTGGACCAGCTCACTGCTGAGACCTGGTTCCACGGACCTGTTCAACTGAATCCGGAACTCACAAGCTCTTGAGACAACCTGCAGAGAGTCAGCCCAACCAAATGTGTCAGTTCCACAGGCAGTTAGTCACATTGACAAGGCCTCCATCAGCATGTGTCCAAATCTAAGATATATAAAAGGATAAAGAACTTGTCATCACAGTTAAAAAAGTTAATTTCTTCTTGCACAGCTTCTTGCTAATTAGAACTACTATGCCAGTCTTTTAATTATGCATTCAACCCTTTCTGCAGGACAGTGACCCAGGATACACAGAGGCAGCATATCAAACCGGCAATTGAGACTTTTATGGGTTCTGCCTCACCTATCATCCCAGCTTCAGCCAAATAAATACTTATATCATCATCACACAGGGTAGATGTACATAAGGTTTCATAGACACTAGGGTATACATACTATTGATTTCTGGCAGGGTGATAAAACAGGCTGGTCATGGAACAGTAGACAATTTAAGTGGACATAAGTTTCAAAGATAATAGACTGAAGCTGACAGACCAATTTGGGTGTATGAGGAGGTGACTTAGAAAAGAATAACCTAAAAATTTTCTACAAATCAATGGGAAACAAAAAAGAAAGAATTGAGGCAGGGCCAGTCCCGGTGGTTTAGACCTGTCACACTAGCACTTTGGGAGGCTGAGGCAGGAGGATCACTTGAGCCCAGGAGCTGGAGGCAGCAGTGAGCTAGGATGATGCCCCTGCACTCTAGCCCAGGCAACACAGTGAGATTCTGTCTCAAAAATAAAATAAAATAAAATAATTTAGGCAGGATTGTATTAAAGAGGCATGGGGGAAATTATGAGAAAATGTTTGTTGGATATACATAACAGGTCATAACACAGAAAAATGACATTTCATTTATGTTTCAAGGGGCCATTTTGAAGTTATCTTTAAAAATTGTCTCATGGGATGATTGTTTTTTTTTTCTTTAAATCAGTGGCTGAAATCACATTAGATTGGTTTTGCCTTTAGCTTTCCTCTGTCCTTGCCATCCTTCACTGACCTTTTTACCTAAAATGCAAATATATGATGTTCCTTCCCAGCTTAAAAATTTTCAATGGTTCCTGTTTTCCTCCTTCAAGAAAACCAAACTTCTCAACTGTAATTCCAGGGCACTATTCTAAGATCTCGTCCCTGCCTCATCACTCTATGTTTACTGCTTTAAACTTCATTTCATTTCCATGACTTACAGGATAAAGTCTAACAACCTCAGGATGGCATCAATGCCTACTTCCAGTTACCTAGACCACTGCTCTTCCTTCAGCTGCAGCAGGATTCAAATGTAAAACAGCTTTTTCTTCCTGCTGCCTAATACATTGTTTTGCACAGCCCCAACTGGAGTGTATGTACCCCTCTTTGAATTAGCCTATAATAACAATAATGATAAGAAAATAAATTTTGATGTATATATTACATGAGTGCAACCAAAGGTAATAAATGCAAAATATATGCCATAGACTGATCTACACAGTGGAGACACAGCCATGAGTAAGACAGATTTCTGTTCTTGAATGTACATGCTTGGTGAGGAGGGGTAAACAGGAAACAAGATAATTATATAACTTGATTGTAAGTAGCGTGAAGAGATAATGTGTGGTGTAGTAAGAAAATAACAGTTCTTAGAATTAGGTAGAGATGGTAAAAATGCCTGATTGAATATCTAGAAGTTCTCTGACCTTAGGCAAATAACTTAAGCACTCTGAACTTCACACTTCCTCCTCTGTAAAATGAGGCTAAGTTCCATTTCAATACCATCCTTGTAAGAATTAAAGAAAATAACCGCTAAAGTTTCTGGCATAAATGCCTAAGTGGTAATATTTTTCTAAAGACTTTGCAACACCCAATGACTCCCACTTCATCGCTAACCTCTCCTCCCAAATATATTGCAAATTCCACATGGGAGACCAATCTGTCTAGAATGTATGCATCTCTAGGTCAGAAAACATACCTTTTTCTATCTCTAGTGCCACTGTGTTTGGACCATAGTAAACATTCCTTAAATGCTTGTCAAAAAATAATAATAATAATTAAATGTGTTTAGTCAATCAGTAATGGAAAATCAATCCAACCATTTCTCCATGCATCTTCTCAAACATTGGTTTTAAGTCATATTCCTGCCCCTTAAAATTAGGTTGAAGTATTTTTTAAAAAGGAAATTTAAGGTTTTTTGACTTGAATCTTTCTAAAACAGACTCTCAAGAGTCATTTTGTAGTTACTACTCTATAAACCAGACGTCTCATACAGTATCGACGTTTAACACATTCATTTTCTCAACATTATTATTGACCTTTGCTTTCTTATTGACCTAAAAAATTTATACATTTAATTCTTTCTCTTTATGAAACACAGGTCTTCTTCAATAATAAAATGATGTTCCATAGTTTAATAGGTAATTGCCGATGGGGTACAGATGGCAGTGGCCCAGTACAAAGGTCATGGAACACATCAAATGTATGAGTAGATATTATTAACCTTGTTCTCCTATTTCCTTTGCCTTTCTGCCTTTTTTCTTCTTTTCGTGTATTTTAGGTAGTAGAAAACTGGGTATAGTCAAAACTGAAGTCAAAATGTAAAACAATAACAGAGATTTCCAAATACTTACAAAATCAGGATGCTAATTTGTAGCCTAACAAGAGCCTATGAGCCCCTCCCTAGCGTAGGAGTTGCCATTTCACTGAGCACAGGGGTAAATTGGGCCTTTGCTGATCCTGCTCAGTAATCTCATTTCTTCAAAATATATGCAAGTTAATGCTTCCAAAAATGTGCAGGTGCAGAATTATCTATATTTCTAAATATCTAAAATATCATGATTTTAAGCTATAACTTTCAGAATATTAAATCAAATCTTATTTTAGACTTTTGAGACTTCAATTTTTCAATTAAACTTTTTATTTTGAGATAATACTGGATTCACAGGTGGTTGCAGGAAATAATACTGTGGGATCCTGTCCCTTTACCCATTTTCTCCCAGTATTAAAATTTTAAAATTGGTAATATACCTTAAAGTGAAATGTCATTTAATAAAATTTCAAAGGACGTTATTAGACCTGACAACTTCTCTTTGTCAATGGTGAATGGTTAGTAACAATGTTGAAAGGATATTTCATAGAAAGAAGGAGAGCCTAATCTTCTGGTAATCTTCTTTCATCCCTACACTCACGTCTGCTGCTCATACCCGCCCATGCTTTTTATGGCCCCACCTTCCCACCATTGTGCACACTGTTCCCACCATCATCTTCACACCAGCCTCACACCTCTTCCAAAGACAACATCCTCTGCAGAGTCTAGACTAAGTTCATTCTCCAGACTTAACAGAACTTATTGATTATAACCCTATTTCAGCCAATTCAAATCTTTTTGGAGAGCAGGCAGTATAAAATTCATATATGACTGAAAACATGTGTCTTAGTCTCCTAGGGCTGCCATAACAAAATATCGTAAACTAGGTGGATTAAACAAACAAACAAACAAAAAACCCCATAGTTCTGGAGGCTAGGAAGTCTGAGATCAGGGTGCCAGGGTACCGTCAGGTTCTGATAAGGTCTCTCTTCCTAGCTTACAAACAGCCACCTTCCCACTGTGTGCTCACAGGGACTTTCCTCAGTAGAGAAAGATCTGTCTCTTCTTCTCATCCTGTAAGGCCACCAATCTGATAGGATTAGAACCCATCCTATGACATCATTTAACCTTAATTACATTCTAAAAGTCTTATTCCCAAATACAGTCGCATTGGGGGTTATGGATTCAATATATGAATGGGGGTAGGGTGTGTGCACAATTCAGTCAATAGCAGCATCTCTCTGGCTTAAAGAATAAACATGTACTGCCTAGTAAAATCTTTTTTCCTTAGGCACTTTTTTTAATTAAAAATATCTCATTGGGCTGGGTGCAGTAGCTCACGCCTATAATCCTAGCACTCTGGGAGGCTGAGGCAGGAGGATGGCTCCAGGTCAGGAGTTTGAGACCAACCTGAGCAAGAGCAAGACCCCGTCTCTACTAAAAATAGAAAGAAATTATCTAGACAGATAAAAATATATATAGAAAAAAATTGGCTGGGCATAGTGGCACATGCCTGTAGTCCCAGCTACTCAGGAGGCTGAGGCAGGAGGATTGCTTAAGCCCAGGAGTCTGAGGTTGCTGTGAGCTAGGCTGACGCCAAGGCACTCTAGCCCGGGCAACAGAGCGAGACTCTGTCTCAAAAAACAAAATAAAAAATAAAAAAAATAACTCATTGTTTTTCCCATTACAAGAAAACTCATGTTACTAAAAAAATTATAAAATGACTGGGTGTGGTGGTTAACATCTGTAATCCCAGCACTTTCAGAGGCCAAGATGAGAGGATGGCTTGAGGCCAGGAGTTCAAGACAAGCCTGGGCAACATAGCAAGACCCCATCTCTACAAAAATAAAAATTTTAAAAAATTAGCTGGGAGCGGTGACGTGTGTAGTGTGTGTCTGTAGTCTGAGGTACTCCGGAGGCTGAGGAAAGAGGATTGCTTAAGCCTGGGAGGTCAAGGTTGCAGTGAGCTACATTAGCACCACTGCACTTTAGTCTGGGTGACAGAGACAGATTACATCTCAAAAACAAAAACAAAAAACCCTATAAAAGGAAAGTAAGCCAAAAGAAGAAAACAAGAATAATAACAAGGCAGTCCAAATAGATCAACCGCTAACACTTTGCTGTATGTATTTCCAGATATTTCACAATATATACATTCTTACTTTTAAGAACTGGAATCATATTATGCATAATATGCATCCTTTTTCATAATCTGACTTATAATTTATATATAATATTTCAAAGGCTGTGTAGTATTCCATTGCATGAAGAGACTGTAACTTATGGAACAGCTTTTCTACTTTTTGACATTAATTTACAATTATTATAAACATGAATATCCTAGTACATCCATCTTTGTCCATTTATTCAATAATGTCCTTAAGATAAATTCATAGAAATTGAATTACTGAGAAAAAGAGTGCTATGATTTGAATGTCCGCTCCAAAAATTCCTGTTGAAACTTAATCCTTAACGTGGCAGTATTGAGAGGTGAGATCTTAAACAGGTGATTGGGTCATGAGGGCTCCACCCTCATAAATGGATTAATCCATTCATATATTAATGGGTTAATGGATTAATGGGATTATCATGGGAAAGGAACTGGTGGCTTTATCAGGAGAGAAAGAGAGACCTGAGCTGGCATATTAGCACAGTCAGCCCCCTGTCCTTCTGATATCCTGTGCCAACTTGGGCTCTATAGAGTCCCTACCATCAAGAAGGCCTCACTTTGGACTTTGTAGTCTTCAGAGTCGTAAGAAATGAATTTCTCCTCTTTATAAATTATCCAGTTTCAGGTATTATGTTATAAGCAACATAAAATTGACTAAGACAAAGAAGATAAATTTTTTTTCCAAGATTTTTTAATAAAGATTGCCAAATTGACCTACTGAAAAAAATTAACAATATTTACAACCACCAGCAATATAAAAGGTGTGTATCCCACTAACAATAAAGGTAGTATTCTTACTATTTGACCATTCAGTAAGCCAAAAATATCTTCTTTTAATTTTCACAGTATTGATTACTAGTATAATTAAACATTTTTTCATATTCTATTGAGAGTTCATGTTCCCTGTTTTGAACTTCCCTGTCCATATTTCTCGCCCACTCTTTTTGAAATTTGTATGCTTGTCTTCTCCTTTTTGATTTGTTATACATTGAGTAATTTTTAAAAAATTATTACTGGCAATTTACTGAGCATTTTTGAGAAACTGAAGTCTTCCTTTTCTGACTAAATAATGAAGTCACTCACAAATTCTTTGTACTTCCTCTGTGACCACAAAGATCAGGTCATTCTAGTTTTTTATTCAACACCAAATTCATTTGCAGAGATTCTAGTTTTAAAAAAGGTGAATATTGAGAGTCTCACTGCATCATGTCCTTGATGCAGTGACAATCTCAAGGGATAGCATAGGAAAGCCAAATTATTTAATTAAAAATCTCATTTCCTATTGTAAAAAATATTTTCCACTGAATTTACTAACATTATAATATTTAGAAATTAATTTCTGCCATAATCTCACTGGAAACCCATGTATTCTTACTAGAGAAAAACAGAAATTCTTATAAATAACACATTGTAACATTATCTGATTTTTGAAGTAAATGTAAGTTAAACATTTATTTCATGTATGAAGTAATAGACATTTTTATTAAAGTAGAATTACAATTTGGAGGTGAAATAAAAAGTAACTTAGTGGCCTTTAGTCACCCAATTTATGAAATAGCTCAACAATATTTCTGAGTGTTTCAAATATTTTAGTTCAGTTCTTAAGACTTACAAATGTTATCAGTCAACGTTCCATGTGTATCCTGGTAATAGCATTTGGTTGATTCATGTAATATATCCTTTAGTAAGGTACTTTTAACATTCTCAGGATAATCTTTCCTCATTAATCACAAGCATAAGAAATTCCACAAAAAGGAAATACTTAGGAACTATGATCCATCCATAACTATGGTGGCATCCACCAAGGTTTAAATTGGTGAACACTCTCAATCTGGTATGAATAGATTTGGGTACTAATTCTAACATGCCACAACCATATTAGCTAGGTGACTAGCCATGTATAAAATTAATCAAGTTTGTTTCGATGATCACTGAGGTAGTTAGTTTTATATGTCAATTTGTCTAGGCTATAATATCCACTTATTTAATCAAACACTACTCTAGGTATTGCTATGAAAGTACTTTACAGATACAATTAGCATTTATAATCAGTTAACTTTAAGTAAATAAGATGACCTTTGAGAATTTGGGTTTCATCTAATCAGTTGAAGACCTTAAGAACAAAAATTGAGGTTTCTCTGAGAAGAAGAAATTCTACTTCAAGACTCCAGCAGCAACTCCTGCCTGAGTATCCAGCCTAGGGCTTGTCCTATAGACATAAGACCTACCAGCCCTCACAATCCTGTGAGCTTCTTTCTTTAAAAAATTCCTTAAAATAAAGAGCCTTTTCTCTCTCTCTCTCTCAGTTGACCCTTGAAAAATGCAGGGGTTAGGAGTGCTGACCAGTCCTGTGCAGTTGAAAATCTGTGTGTAACTTTTGACTCCCCCAAAACTTAACTAATAGCCTGCTCAGGGGTACCAGAGGCAGAAGCAAACACATGTATAAGTGGACCCTTGCAGTTCAAACCTGGGTTGTTCAAGAGTCGACTGTGTGTGTGTGTGTGTGTGTGTGTGTGTATGTGTATCTCCTATTAGTTCTGTTTTGCTGGAAAATGCTGATACAATAAAAAATACCACTATTAGTGCCAACATTCCATTACTCTATCAAACTGAATTATGGGGCCGGGCACGGTGGCTCATGCCTGTAATCCCAGCACTCTGGGAGGCCGAGGCGGGCGGATCATTTGAGCTCAGGAGTTCAAGACCAGCCTGAGCAAGAGCGAGATCCTGTCTCTACTAAAAATAGAAAGAAATTATACAGAAAGCTAAAAATATATATAGAAAAATTAGCCGGGCATGGTGGCACATGCCTATAGTCCCAGCTACTCGGGAGGCTGAGGCAGGAGGATCGCCTGAGCCCAGGAGTTTGAGGTTGCTGTGAGCTAGGCTGATGCCACGGCACTCTAGCCTGGGCAACAGAGTGAGACTCTGTCTCAAAAAAAAAAAAAAAAAAAAAAAATGAATTATGGGCCAGGCACAGTGGCTCACATCTGTAATCCTAACACTTTGGGAGGCTGAGGCAGGAGGATCACTGAGACCAAGAGTTCAAGACCACACTAAACAACATAGCAAGAACCTGTCTCTACAAAAAAAAAAAAAAAAAAAAAAAAAAAAATTGGGGTGTGGTGGCATACACCTGTGCTCCCAGCTACTAGGGAGGCTGAGGCAAGAGGATTGCTTGAGCCCAGGAGTTCGAGGTTGCAGTGAGCTATTATCACATATGACTACACTCTATCCTGGGCAAAAAAGTAAAAGCCTGTCTAAGAAAATTAAGTAATAATAATAATATTAAAGAAGGCCACCACAAGTGCTTGGTTATGGGAGACAAATAATTAAAAGGTAACTTTTGGGCCAGGCATGGTGGCTCACGCCTGTAATCCTAGCACTCTAGGAGGCCGAGGTGGGAGGATCTCTCGAGGTCAGGAGTTCGAGACCAGCCTGAGCAAGAGTGAGACTCCCATCTCTACTAAAAACAAAACAAACAAACAAAAAAAAAAATAGAAAGAAATTATCTGGACAACTAAAAATATATATAGAAAAAATGAGCCGGGCATAGTGGCGCATGCCTGTAGTCCCAGCTACTCGGGAGGCTGAGGCAGAAGGATTGCTTGAGCCTGGGAGTTCAAGGTTGCTGTGAGCTAGGCTGACGCCACAGCACTCTAGCCCGGGCAACAGAGTGAGACTCTGTCTCAAAAAAAAAAAAAAAAAAAAGGCCGGGCGCGGTGGCTCACGCCTATAATCCTAGCACTCTGGGAGGCCGAGGTGGGCGGATCGTTTGAGCTCAGGAGTTCGAGACCAGCCTGAGCAAGAGCGAGACCCCATCTCTACTAAAAATAGAAAGAAATTATATGGACAGCTAAAAATATATATAGAAAAAATTAGCCGGGCATGGTGGTGCATGCCTGTAGTCCCAGCTACTCGGGAGGCTGAGACAGGAGGATCCCTTGAGTCCAGGAGTTTGAGGTTGCTGTGAGCTAGGCTGACGCCACGGCACTCACTCTAGCCTGGGCAACAGAGTGAGACTCTGTCTCAAAAAAAAAAAAAAAAAAAAAAAAAAAAGGTAACTTTTCACTAGTCTTCCAAGTTAGAGCAAAATATGCTAAAAGGGTTACTTTTCTAAAGAAAAAAAGCGTGTGTTTGTGTATACATGTGTGTAGAGATAGAGTGTTTCCATTATGGACAGAGACAGAGATAGAAATAGACAGCGTTCTGATACATAAACTTTGAAGAATTATTTCTTGCATCTTTATTGTTGAAAGTAAATTTAGCTCTGAGGAAAGATGTCAAAGTGACAGGGCTAGACACCGAAGTTCTCTATCAATGGCTGTCTGGTGTGGGAAGGCAAAGAAAGTGCACATTTCTCATGCAAGGCACTGCACAGTTATAGATCTCTAAATACTTAAACCACTCCTGAAAAATGATGGATTAGTCACTGTTGAGTACAGACAGTCTGACTCAATATTAATATACTCATAATATTATTGAATGTGGTCAAACTCACAAGGCGTATAACTGTGCTAATTTGGATCATGTGCACAAACATATGATCACCAATTAAACAGTAATGAAATCAGCACCACAAAATAGGATTATTATTAGTCAATATAGCAGTACAAAATGAATTTGGACAATATACATACATTCCTCTCTACAGCATCTATACATGATAGGGAAGAATGACTGGAAGACCCCTTTCTGTTAGAGGTTTTCTTACTTCGTGTTAACAAAGGCGTTGAACACAGCCAGCTAAAGACTGTACCAGGTGCACAACTGCAGTTAGGTTTATTAGCTTGCTCCATGTAGCAAGGGGAATGCATGCCAGGGGAACCTGAGGTGTCTCAAAGGAGTTCGGGGTGAGGAGGGGGCTTAAGGAATTTTGGAGGCTGCAGTTAGTTTAGTAATAAAAACGGTATTGGTAGGAATTTGGCCAATTTTTTAAACTAAGGGGTAGATGGGGATACTAAGTGAAATCTTTTTTTAAAATCATTTTTTAATTTCTGTTTATTTTTTATTTTTTTGTAGAGATGGTATCGCGCTATGTTGCTCAGGCTGGTCTCAAACTCATGAGCTCAACTGATCCTCCCATCTTGGCCTCCCGAAGTGCTCAGATTACATGCACGAGCCAGTGCACCTGGCCTGAAATCTCTGCAGAGTTACTGTTGTTAGAGTTAGATCTGTTTGTCTATGGTTTTCTCGAGAAAATATAAGTCTGAAGGAGCTGGTGTTCAAGACTAAGCTTTAATACTCTGTGCTTATGGTTTGGTTTGGTACAGTTTGTTTTCAAGTTATAGTTTTTCAGGTGCGATTTCTCTTTCACTTCTCAATTCCCCCTCACAGCAGAGCTGCCAGCAGGACCATTTTTCATTTTTAATGCCCCCACCCCCACCTTCTGATCATTCTTCAACCTAAGCTGAAGAATATGCCATTATCTTCTGGGGATTTGATCAATCCAGATACCTAGCACTATTTGATGGGTCATGATCATGTAACGTGTTTTTGATGGTAGTTGCTTTGATCTCTACAGGCATCAGGCTTTCTGATTCTTTGTGTTGGATGATCAATTGTTGTATCATCAGGCATGACAGCAGGAGCACAATAGCACTTAAAACTCTGGACTTGACACATTTGGCCACTACAACACAGACAAACACTAAGACAAGGATTATTATTAAAGTTTGAAAGGTACTTCAAACACAGTCCTAGACTTCCAAATCCATGCCATGAAAATATGCCCGGAATCTATTTTTCATTTTCCTTAACAAATTGCTTCCCCCCCCCCTTTGATATGGACATGTATTGCTCAGCTTTTCCAGTTTGAATCTCCAAAGTACTATGTCTGAACAAAACCGGATGCTGAATTAAGAGATATCATATATGAAAAGAAGAGAATCAGCTATGAAACTTAATTTTAAAAGTTTCTGCCTGAATATTTTGTAGTGCCCAACTTCTAGTTATTATTTAAATCCCAGTTTTAAAATTCTGATTTTGTTATTTTGGTTTTTGTGTCATCCAGTGTCAGTGAATGCCTATTTATTAGAAGGTCAAGAAATACTGGAACGATTTAGATGTTGTAAAATATTCATACATGAAAACAGTAAATGCAGACTCTGGAGTTACCTATGCTTGGTTTACTAGCTATATGAACTTGGGCAAGTTTTTCTTATTTTTTCTTTTACAAATTCCATTGTGTATACTGAAGGTACACAACAGGATGTTATGAGACACATAGATAGTAAAATGAATAGTGAAGCAAGTTAACATATCCATCATGCCACAGTTACCCATTTTTTGTGTGTAGTGAAAATAGCTAAAATCTACTCATTTAGCAAAAATCCCAAATGCAACACAATATAATTAGCTATAGTCCTAATGTACATTGGATCTCTAGACTTTTTCATCCTACATATCTGTTACTTTGTATCCTTTGAACTACATCTCCCTGTTTCCTCTTCTCCCCTCCAAAAGCCCTGATAACCAAGGTTTTATTCTCCATTTTGGTGTATTTGACTTTATTTAAAGGTTTCTGTTTTTGTTTACATCTCTATGTCTCAGTTTTCTCATCTGTAATATGGAAAGATGAATAATGCCTACATCAAAGGGTTGTTATGGAGATTAAATGCATTTGTAAAGCTCTTTGATCACTGACTGGTACAAAGTAAGCACAGTCAGAGTGCTTGCTAATTGAACTTTTAAGAAAGAATATACTAAATGCATTTTGTTTTACCATGTGTTTTTACCATCAGGTCCCTAAAGAAAAAAGAATTAAAAACCAATGGTCCTCCCATTTTAATGGGCATTGAAAATGACTAGGAAGATTTTTAAATATTCCTAAACACCAACCCAGACCTACTAGACCAAAATTTCTGGGCATGGAGCCTGGAGAATCTTCATTTTAAATAAGCATCTCAGATGGTCACTGTATCATCTTTGGTAAGAATTGTAGCACAGCCTTGTCTGACAAAAGGGATCCATATGAAGATAATCACAAATACTTGGATTTTTAGATATCATGTTCTTTTTCTGTTATTAATTACAGCAAAGAGTAACTGAAAAAATAAAACTGATCAGATATTAACACATATAATATCAAAAATATAGGAGCAAAGTCATTTATAAAAATAAAAAATATGCCTTTAAAATAAATGGTACATATTACAATATATCATAGCCATAACACTAATTTAATTTGCATTCACTCTTTATATACTTATTCATTCATTCCATAGGTATTTATTGAGTGCCTACTACATGCCAGGTGACAAAGACTCTCTCCTTGACCAAACTTTAATCAGGCTTCTCTGAACCCTCTTCTTAATTAGGCTTTAAACTTTCAGCTTCCCTGCTAGTCTTTGCATCTCCTAGTTTTAGCAAAAGTCCTGCCCAGTTGGTTTAGCCAAAATCCCCACCCTAGATATCTGATCACCCTCAATATCCGACAAATTACTCATTTTCTACAATCCCCCAGGTGGTATTTGATCACCTTGGCCTGCCTTCAGCAAGAATCCAGTTAGATCAGTTTAACAAGGATTATACTACCCAGAAAGCACATGGCTGCAGAGGGGGAAGCAACCCAGGGCCCTACTCCAGTCTGTTCAGGACAATAGCCCCTGACCCAGGGAAGTGGGCATGCACTGAGGGAGGAGCCAGCAGCAAAGACCCAGGCCTGGATGCCCCCTCAGGCTGGGAGCCCCATGGCATTTGAGATATGGAAATTAGTAAGACAAGTCCTGGCCAGAAGCCCCAAAACAATTTTAATTTTCAGAGAAGAATGAAGTAGAAACTCTGTCAGCACCAAAGAAGGAATCAGACAGAGCAGATAAGTGTCACAGATTAACAGAGTCTACACAACCAAACTGAGATCTTGATGGGAGAGAGAGATTCTCTCCATATTTATTTTGTAAAGTAAATCCATCTTAGCCGGGGTGCAAGTGATGGCATCCAGCCTGATGGGGGCCCCTGTGCTGATCGCATGGCACAGGAGCCACTAGGAAGTGTTTCCATCCCAGAAAGGGACTCCTTTTGCATACCTGCCTCACTGGTGCAGGTTTAAGCTCTTTCTGCTGGAAAAGATATTTGTGGGAATTCAAAGTCCTGCTGCAGAAGGGAGACCAGATTGTGAGGGCAAGGCTGAGATCCTCATCTCTAGGAGGCGCTCATACTGGAAACATGCCCAAATGGCTGTTTCACATCTTGGTGGGCATATCCCAAAGGAAACAGTCTGGAGGCACAATGATGCTCAGGCCTGGAAACCACGAAGTTGCTTGAAACAGAGGATACGAATTCCAGTGCTTGCTTCTCACCCACAGTGATGAATAGACTGAATGGAGCCATGCAGTCACTGGAAATAGGCCAGGAGACTGTACAAGAACTTGTTTCTAGAACTGTGTGATCTCTGTGATCTGGACCTCAGTGCACGGGGGTGGGACCGTGTCCAGGAGGCTTGGCCTCAGAGGCCCTGTCTGAATCTTGCCCTTTTGCCCTTATAGCTAAAAGGCAACAAATGTTTTCAGTGCTCTGTCTTCACCTCTGTATAGAGACTTGTTTAAAGATTCAAAATGAGCTCTAATAAAAAATAAATAAAAAGAGAATTCTATTACCCTCTAAGTACTTTTCCATCCACAGACCCATTATCCTGTTTCTTGGCTATAAATCCCCACTTTTCCTTGTTGTATTGAGAATTGAGCTCAGTTCTATTCTGAGGTCTCCTTTCCTCTGTTGTGATAGTTTTTGAAGAAAACCTGTTTTGACCTCTTTAAATACTGTCCAGCGCTGGTTTTCCTTAACATAATCACTGCACTAATCCCAATGAATTCATCTCATGAATAAAAATGATCAAATGTACTACATGAAAGCATTTTCAACTTTTGTTTAAGGTGTATCTTTCACTCACTGAAGACATGTTGCGTTTCTGGAGCCCTCCCTGAAATCTTTTCATAATCTTCTTATCAGTGATTCCAGCAACTCTTCAATATGATCCCCCAAAATTATATGCTATAAAAGGTATGTATTTAAAAAAAAAACAAAAAATCCCTGTCACTCACTTATCTGTTCTTTTCCCCATTCCTTTTTTGTGTCCTTCCGAAGGTATTCTCTCTCTCTCTCTCTCTCTCTCTCTATATATATATACATATATACACCTAAATGTATTTTTCTGTACATAATGTGTACTCCATTTCCCACACTAGTAATATACTATACATACAAACTGTTCTATACCCCCTTAACACAACATCTTGGAGATTCTCCCATTCAGTCCTGACAAATCTGCTTTAATTTTTTATTGGTGGTGCCATAGTATCTCATTATATGAATGTACAATAACTTATTAAACAATGTTCTACTAATAAACATCTAGTTTGTTTCAAATCTTTTGCTATTGCAACTAATGACACAATGAATATCTTAGTGTACAAGTATGCATGAGATATAAGTTCTTTAAAGTTGAATTGTTGGGTCAAAGGATACCTACATTTGAAATTTGGATATAAATTGTCAAATTGCCTTTTAAAAAGTCATACCAATTTACCCTCCTATGAAATATATGAGTGTCATAGACTTGTTACTGTGCCAGTCAGAAGGTGAAAATTTCTATCTCTTTGAAGTTTGAATTTGCATTTATTTGTAATAAGTGAGGTTCAGCATATTTTCACATATTTAAAAGACATTTTTATTTCTTTTTCTGTGAAGTCTGTCTTGATGATATTTGCCTCTTTTCTTTTGCATTTTTGTTTTTTTCCTATTGATTTGTTCTTTATATATTACTAAAAAATTCCTTTTATCGCAAGTCACAAATATTCTATCATCTCCAGCATACTACTTGCTTTTTACTTTATGATGCTTCATCATGCACAAGTATTTTATTGTATCCATTCAAATTCACATGTTTTAGTTCCTGTGGTTTTATATTTTCAAAGTACTTCCCTGGTCCTACCTAAATTCAGATATGTTCCTAACCAATGCTTTTCTACCACGTGTCAAAAATGGTATTTCTCTGCCTGGCCCAAGCTGATTCTCAATCATAGAATTAAGCTGGGGAAAGCTGGGACCCTGTCCCACTAGAAGAGTCAACTGAAGGTCCTGCAGGCCTGCAGAGACTACACAAGATCTCAGAAGTTGCAACGGGAGACTCCACCCTTGGAAAATGATCTTAGAGAAGAAAACAGAATGGCAGCACTGGCATGGTGCAGAGCTCCTGAAGAGAGAGGTGGCTCGAACAAAGGAGGAAACCAGAAGAAAATGGTTGAGCTGCTGAGGGCAGTATCACTAGGGAAACTCAGTGCAAATGGGTCATCAGGCATCAGTCTACCTGAGGAGGCAACAGCCCTGGGGACTGCCCTGCCCTCTTTGTGAAAACAGCCTCCCTTGGGGAGCAATGGTTGTATGTCCAGCCCTCCCCTAGGAGCAACAACAAAGGGCAACTCGCAAGGTCCCCTTCAGAATGTCCCTCTGAACACACCTGACAATAAACAGCACAAGATCCTGGATGCGGAGCCCTCCCAACAGCCTGGCAGCAGCAAGAAGCTCAGAACCACATGCCAGAAAGCAGAACCCATTTGCATGGGTCATTTCCAGAACCACCTTGTCTTCCAGCAACAGCTGGATAAAAAGCAAAAGAAGAAAGTTCAGGAACAGCAGAAAACAATTCTCGAGCTGAAGGAAAACCAGCGGCTGGCAGAGGCTCAGTGGGCAGCGGAGCGAACCACAGCAGTCACAGACACACACAGGCACTGGCTGTCAAATCCCTGAGGAGAAGAGGAACCAAAGGGAACCTATCAGGTGCTTCTGAGTTCGCTTGTTGCTTCCCCTGGGACTGAAGGCAGTACAAGTGACTCCCACAATTCTCTCTGGACCCAGAAAGAACCCAAAGCAGCTGATGGTAACCCATCCCATACTGAAAGATATGGAACAGAAAGCAATTCAACAAGCTGAACGTAGGCGAAACTTGGCAAGAAAGGAAGAAAAAGCAAGAAGAGAAATTGGCCCAGTTAAAGGCCCCAGAGGAGGAGCATCAGAAAAGGGAGGCAGAAGAAAAGGAGGGAGAACTTGACAGAAAACAAGAAGAGACTGAACTGAAGAAAATGAAATAACTAGAGAAGCAGAAGAAAATGAAGACCAACCAGCAGCTGGAAGCAGTAGCCAAAGAACACTCTAAAAAGTTCTTGCTAAGAAAAAAAGTTCTAGAACATTGGAAGAGATTGAGAATGCAAAGCAAGCAAAACATGCAGGAGGCAGAAGAACATCGCTCTTTGGCCTCACAGAGGAAATGCCTGCTGACCTGGTTGCAGTATAGTCAGGAAAAGTCTGGCCCAGGGAGATCCATTTTATTCCCAAATATTGCTTAGGAGAGTCATCCAGAGATGGCTACAGCACCTGACTCATCGGGAGGAAGAAGTAAGAAAACTTTGTGTACATTTTCTTCAGAAAAGGCTTTTCAGGGCCTGGTTTAACATGGTCAGGGAGGCAAAGATCGATTGTCAAAGCAAGCGCAAGACTGAGGCAGAGCACAGAGACATAAGGATTCTCTGGATCACACTGCGCACATGGAAAAAGTTTGCAAAACTCAGGAAAGAGGAAAGACTAAAAGAAGAATGGTGAGAGCAGCTCCGTAGGAAGGTAGCTGAGATTTCCGGGTGCTGGCGCCCAGAAGTGACTGTTAGTTATATATCAGCAATCAGATGATCGGCCCTTGAGTAAGATAAGTCTTTGGTGCACCAGTGAACACACACTAGTGCAGTGCTTAGGATGGGAATCTACTGGTCCATAATTTACTTAAGTTTTCTCCACCCATCCACATACCTACAAACATCTGGTTTATTTTCTATGAGAGAGTTCTTGTATCAAAGGAATTATTTGGGGAATTTGTATTTCCTTCTTTGATTTTTTCTGGCCTGCTAGTCATTCACTACAACATTTATCAGAGAGGGATCGATCATCCAAACGAACAGTCTGGAGCTCCACCGTTCAAATGTATCCTATATATTTTTGGCATAGTAATCTTCAAAAAGGACAAGTGTTTGCTTGCCTGAGCCTGTGAAGAAAAATGTGTCCTCATAGCTTCACCTGACTTGTTGATAAATGTAACTTCAATTAAATAAAAATAAAAAGTAGTGAATACTTAGAAAAGGAGGCATGAGTGGTCAGTCTTCTGGTGCCTTAGCCTCAGTGACAGGCATCTACCAGACCCTGTCCTTTTGGACCACCCCTGATGGCAAGCCACAACCAAAAGGTACTCCGCACACAGGGCAGCAGCTTATCCTGATCTCAGAGACACTGGGGCACCAAAGATACTTCTCTTCTGTGCACCTCGATAAGTACGAGGGAAATTCCAAACCCTATCAAATACAACCCAGGAAGTCATTAAAACATCTACTGACACTCCCATTTGCAACAGCTAAATAATACACTCAATTTGTCTTCTAGTCCTCTGCTCAGTTTGATCTGGATATTGAGATACCCATCTTGAATTCAGAGAAGGTTTTAATCTTTAAGGTGCTATAAAGACTGATAAAATGCTCTCTTCTGTGAACTGTCTTAGAGAATTACCTGCTAGAAAAAAAATTGTCATTACGAAATACATGTTTGTTATAACAAATTCAAGTAGTCCATAAATGCACACAGTAAAAAATGAGAAAGTCCTTTGTAGCCCTGAGTTAACTACTATTATTTGGTATGTTGAAAATTTGAGTTGGCAAAATAAAATTCTGTAGTTTTTTTCAAGTGAAAAAAAAAAAAACAAAACAGTACTTCCCATTACCAAGATTATTTTTAAAACCATACCATACTTTTTTTTACTACTTTTATGGCTTATGTTATTTATTTATTTTAAGACAGAGTCTGACTCTGTTGCCCTGTGTTACACTGCAGTGGCGTCAGCCTCGCTCACAGCAACCTCAAACTCCTGGGCTCAAGCGATCCTCCTGCCTCAGCCTCCCGAGTAGCTGGAACTACAGGGATGCGCCACCATGCCCGGCTAATTTTTTCTATTTTTAGTAGAGATGGGGTCCCATCCTTGCTCAGACAGGTCTTGAATTCCTGACCTCAAGCGATCCTCCTGCCTCAGCCTCCCAGAGTACTGGGATTACAGGCGTGAGCCACCCCACTGGGCCATGGCTTCATTTTTAATGCTTAAATTTGTTAAATTTATCAATTTGAAGTATCACCTTTATTGTGTACTAAATTTTTATTTATTTCTGGCTTGTCTATTCTGTTCTGTTACTCTTTCTCTCAAATTCTGTTTATCTCATCCTTTAATTGTCATAGCTATATAATATGTGGTAGTATCTGGAAGCATTAGGCTCTCTGGATTCATTCTCTTTTCTAGAATTTTCCTAGCTCTTCGAACAAATTTGTTTTTCCATATATAGTTTTGTGTCATTACATCTAGTTTTCAAAAATTATCTTGTAATTTTATTGGGATTGCATTTAATTTATACATTCATAGTTTTAGAGCATTGGCATCTTTAAAATGTTAAGTCTTCTTAGCCAAGAATATTATGTCCTTCCATTTTTCAATTCTTCTGTTAAGTCTGTCAGTATCAAAGTGAGCAACAGCAAAACTTTGTTGAAGTGCAGATGCAAGGCTATAGAGTAGGTTTATTCACTAGGAAAATGACTGATTCCAACACAAAAAGCAGCCCAGCATTATATGCATTTCATAATTGGGCATTACCAAAATTTTAAATGAATATAGTCCATGGACATGTTAAACTTGTGAATGCTCAGGGCCTATTGTAAAATCAGTTATACATTTCCTTTTGATCCAGGAAAGCTACTGAATGATAACTATGTACGGTAAAAAATTCACATTGTTTGTGACATGAACATTATTTCAAATATCACTGTCACATACCCCCAATAAAAGCCCCCCAAATTAGTTTTATAGGTGCTTCTGTCAGTTAATTAGTAAATGTTAATGAATTATATCACACTTAATGAATTATATTCAGAGTAAGTGAATGAATGATCTGTTGGCTGGCTTTCTCTTGGGCCTTAATGCTCAAATTGACATTGTGGTCAATGGAATACATGACTTCCATTTATGGCTATTGTCTTACAGGTGACAGCAGATGAAACATTTTCCATAATCTATTTTACCTTCCTTTCCCATCTGTTAGAGTACACACTATCACAATATGCCACGGGATTAATCTGCCCCAAATGTACTCTTGTCATATTGAGAATGCTTTTCCTGTATTTTCCAAATTCCTTGATGTCCTTCAACTTGTTTTTGAGAAAGTGCACATGGTATTGGTCCAGAATATTCTCCATACTCCTGTCACATTTTACATTTAAATATGCAAATAGAATCAAGACTTTCCCACTTTAAAACTCTTCATTGCTTCCCCTTTGTCCTCCTGACAAATTCCAAATTCCTTATCATAGATTACAAGGTCTTTCAAGATCTGGCTGCTACTTATTAATACTTTTTAAAGCCTCATTTTTCACTGCTGCACTCTATGCAGACCACTTTAAGTCCCTTAATTGACTACACTCTCTCTGACTTCCAGTGAAGTACTTACTGGTAAATTAGCTGCAGGTAGGAGTGGGGGCATAGGATAGTGCAGGGGAATAATAATCCCCATAGGTTCATAGTCAGAAAGGACCTTTACAAAAAACAGATTAATGAGAGAAAAACAAATAGAAGTTCATTAACATGTATATTTCATATATACATGGGAGATATCCAGAGAATTAGTAGTTTGCAAAGAGGTGGCTTTGAATTCCAGGTTATATAGTATCTTCAACCAAGAACAGTAAGTTTTTAGAGAAGTGACAAGACAAAGGAAAAGGAGTTTGAGTCTCTACAAGGTGGCAACTTGGGAAATGGCAAATAAATGGCAGATAAAGGCTAGTTTGTAAAGGCTGCTAATATAAATTCCTCTGGTATCATCTCCAGGTCGATGAGCATCTAAAGCTGTCTTCAGTGATTAAACTTTGTTCTCTCTGGTAGAGAGGGGGGCAGGATACCCTTTATCTTTGTAAATTTATGTCCTGCTTTTAGGCAAATGGAGGGCAGAGAGCTCTCCTGTATCCGTTTCTTTTTAATTGCCTTCAGCTCAACAATCCTTCATATTTGTGGAGGCATAGTCTGGTCTCCCACAAGGGGAAGGCCCTGATTTGGATCATTTGCTGATTTCTGCAGTATAACTACTCCCACCATGGCCTGTTTCAAGCTGCAAATGGTTTAACAACTTGCCTGAAAAATTCCTCCAGCACGATATTGTTTCTATACCTAAAATATTCCACCCAGTCCCAAAATCTTGCAATCATTCTTCAGGTCTCAGTTTTGATATCATTTAGATTCCTGCATGAAGTCATCTCTGACTGTCCCATGGATGAGTGAAAAGCCCATCCTATGTATTCTTATAATAGCTTTACATCTCTTCATTGCCTTTATCACTTTGGTTACAACTATTTTCTGTTCTGTATGCCTTAAAGCTTGAAGAGAGGAAGGATCACCGTATTCCTAGCACCTTATTCACACAGTTCCTGGTGTATAGTAGGTCAATAAATACTTGTTCAACTAACAAGTGAATTTATTCATAAAAGTTTCATTATCTTAAATCCTTATCATTTCATTATATGACAGAAATCAGTAATAGTAATAAAATGAAATTTAATGCTCTAATTGTTCAGGAAATGAAATATATTTGATAAACATATTATCAAAGAATGTGTGAGATTTCTTACCAGTAAGAAAAAGATGCTCATAAGTGTGCTCTTTAAAACTTGTTTTAGAAATCTATTAGAATAAATACATCTCAGGTATTGAATATTGCAGTTAATATTAATTTGAAGAGGTTACCCTAAGATTTCTGGCCAATATAAGTACTAAGTACACAGTAGGCACTTGAGAAATTTGTGGTGAATTGAATTACTAAACCTACAGAACTGATGCTTCCTTAAAGTGAACAGGGTACCAGATTACTGGTATCCTTCTTCCAGGGACATCCCAATGAACCAGTTTCGCTTTATTGTATCAAATCTAGTGATAAATAATTAAAAAGAGAAGAATCAAAAGAACTAAGAACTTAAAAATTTACAGCTGCTGACAGACCAACTGGAGAGTTAGTTCATCTGAGGAGTAAGCAGTAATCAAGAGCTAGTGTGTGTAAAGAGGCCAGTGAGCTTAGAGATCCCAGTGAGCTTTCTCTTATGCAATTAAAGCAATGCACGTGGAAGAAATGCGACTTAGCCAAACTAAAAAAAAGTTCTGTTTATTGGAAAGACTTAGAAGTTTCTGCCATTGGGGTCTACTTAAACCTGGATGATTTGGAGTGGGAGCCTCTGGGTGATGCCCATGACTAATGCAAAGTTGTTAGACCTTGAAAGACTCTCAGAAAATGTTGGTTGGATCAAGGTTGTGGGTAATATTTTTGCTAATACTCTATTATGGATGGAAAATCAAGCCACTCTGATTTTAGTCTTTGTATTAATACTTTCAGTTTTTCCTACTGTGAATTTACAAGAGATAGTCATTGATCTATGGTCCTTTGTGCAAGAACATGATGTGTAGGTTCACATGGAAAGCAGGTTCACACAGTAAACTGGAGGATTTATCAGTAGGTGTTTAGGCCTTTAGCATGTTTTCTTAGTATCCATCAAACACCGAGTGTTGTGAATGTGAAACCATGACATTTGCTCCTTTGACTTTTTTCATCACACAGGCAATAAAGTCCTTCAGTCTCTGAGTTCACAACATTTGCACAAATAACACTGAGATGTGTTGGTGAGGATCAGCCTTTGGAGAGTGCAACCCATACCCCTCATTGCTTCTTTTTTGTTCTTGCTGCCATCCTCACTTTCACATATCCTACACTACTCACCTCTTTCTATTTCAAGAACCTAGCTGCAAAAACCCAGAACAACAACAGAAGGTTGAGGGATCAGGTGAAGAGTACAAGAGTATGGAAAGTCAGGTCTCTGCCACCCAAAGAAGGCCCTCCCCAGGACCAGCATGGCTGCCAATATAGGGGAGATGCTGAGGGAGATGATACTGAACCCTCTCTCAGTATGACCAGAGAACGTCAGAGAGAATTGGGAACCTCGAAGGTGAAGAAGTGGAAATCTCAAGCAGTTTTCCTCTTTTTTTTTTTTTTTTTTGAGACAGAGTCTCACTCTGTTGCCCAGGCTAGAGTGAGTGCCGTGGCGTCAGCCTAGCTCACAGCAACCTCAACCTCCTGAGCTCAAGCGATCCTCCTGTCTCAGCCTCCCGAGTAGCTGGGACTACAGGCATGTGCCACCATGCCCGGCTAATTTTTTCTATATATATTTTTAGCTGTCCATATAATTTCTTTCTATTTTTTTTTTTAGTAGAGGTGGGGTCTCGCTCTTGCTCAGACTGGTCTCGAACTCCTGAGCTCAAACGATCCACCCACCTCGGCCTCCCAGAGTGCTAGGATTACAGGCGTGAGCCACCGCGCCCAGCCAGTTTTCCTCTTTTGTATGTATTTTTCAAGTTCTCTGGGCCAGCTGCAGGCAGCAGTGAGTCTAACACGTTGCCTGGATCTGCTTCCAAGTCCCTGAGGCAGCCACAGCCAGCATAGGATGTGAATGAGTATGCAGTGGCCTCAAAGGAGCTCACATTACCTGTCCTGTGGCCCACCAAGGCAGAAAAATGCCACTGTCTCTAAGACAGTGCAGATCACAGCAACTAAACAAAATCTAATTTTCCAACCATTTTAGCTGTCTAAGGAAATCTAATATAGGATGCCAGGAAAAATAACACAAGGATCTGAGCCCATCCTTTTACTTATAATAAACCTATTGTGCACTGCATTAATAAAATAATTGGTCTTTCTTATGGTGGAATCACTTCTCTTACTGTGTCTAGGCTCCACGTAAGGGCTGTGTGCAGTGCCACATCTTCTGCCTTGGTCATATCTTCATGTACCCAGTTAAAAGGTAAACACTATTTGAAGAAGATTAACGGATGCTGCATCTTTCTCTCTGCCTGCTCCCATTCATATCTATATTTTGTTCATGCATTAACTATACAACCAAGTCCCGCACATCTACCTAAATTGCAAGCCATTTGTTTCTTTGTGACTCAGGAAAATGTGCTTTCATAAACTTGCTGCTGAATTAGCCAGATGGTATGGTGAAAGGGAGAGGAAGAAAAAAAAACACATGAAGTGGCAAGGACAAGAAACAACACTGGGGGTGGATGGAAGGGAAACAGGAAAAAGCTAGTTCTGCAGAGTTAAACAGTAGGATCATGAAAATAATAGTCATTTGCGTAAATAATGTTTATTTTTTAAGGAAAAGTAAAGCCTTCCTTTTATATAGGTAATTTTAGTAATTTCAGTGAAGGGAGAAAAAAGGCATTAATTGTTCAGTGTTTTCTAGGTATAAGTACCTGGTAGGATACTGGGTTTCTATTTTGGGGGTTTTATTGTTTGTTTGTTTGTTATTTTTTTTCTGTGGGAAAGAGGCAGAGAAAGGAAAACTAACATGAGGATGCAGAGGGAAAGAAAAACAAAAAAGATGAGCTTTATTTGGGATTTCAAAGGCCAAACTCTGTGTCTAATTCTCCTAGAGTCTCAGCATGAAAGTGAGTTATATATGATGTAAAACAGACATTCTAGTACCTGCCTATTTTATTTATTATCAATCAATGGTATCACAGAAAACCAAACTAGATAAGAAATTAATGCCGAATTAATTGAGACCGAGAAAGCTAGTATTTTTTAAAGCGGCTTTATGTCTATCTTTAAGTAAATGATTTCAAAACACAGGAATATTGTTGTGTCAAAATAAGCAGCCTGTGGAACAGAAGAAAACATTGTAATTATTTCGGACAAAAAAAATTGTCAAATGATCTTGGCAAGAAAGTGCTACTTCCTTCAGGTTATTTTTCTTTAAGCTTAATTATTTTTTCTAATCTAGAAAATGGAAGAATTTTGAAGGTTAAGCTTTAAAATACCACCATCTTCAAACCTTAAAATCTGCTTTTAAGAACTGATATAACTTCACATCTTGATTTCACACAAATCTTCCCTTTCTAATCTCAAGCAGAACTTGCTTGCATTTTTTCTTTTGAAATAGTTTATGATCACTGACATTGAGCTACCATGCTATTAGAAGGAAGTCATATTTTGCAAATTACCTTGGAAAATTCTATGGCTAGAATTTTAAAAATGGAATATCTGGTACGGGATCTGACTTAATGTTTGACTGTAGGGTTTAAATAAATATATTAACGCATTCTGTATTTGAGTAATCACCTTGAAGGTTTAAGAAACTGGCAGTAATTTCTAGGTCAGAGGAAATAAAATAAAGACCTGCTGGAGGGCACAGGTATCCCCCCTTCATGGGGAATAAATAGCCTAACCGCTGACTGAAGTAATGGAACGGAGGAAGGAACAGACATAAAATTTGTAAATATAAGGTGCAAAGGGAGGGTGGGGTGGTTAATGAGTTCGTTTGAGCTGCTATAACAAAATGCCATAGACTGGATGGATTAAAGAATAGGAATTTATTTCTCACAATTTTGGAGGCTGAAAACTGTCAGATCAAGGTGTTGGCAGATTGGGTTTCTAGTGAGGGCCCATTTCCTGGTTCATAGGCAGTGCCTTCTGGCTATGTCCTTACATGGTGGAAGAGGTGACAGATCTCTCTTAGGCCTCTTTATAAGGATACTGATTTTGTTCATGAGCGTTCTGCCTCTATGACCTAATCATCCCGTAAAGGCTCTACCTCCTAATAGCATCACCTTGGGAGTTAAGATTTCAACACATGAGTTACAAGGGAACACAAACATTCAGACATATAGTAGGTAGATGCGCAATGAGAGTTCTTAGTAATACACAAGAAACCTGTGTGATAGCACTTCTGGGGTGGGTGATGTCACGCTTGACATAAAAGTCTGGACAGGTAACTGATATTTAGTTCCTCAACCTACATTTTAAAAAAACACCAGCCAGGCATATGCACAGGCACTGAAAGTGACCAAAACCAATGCACTTTTCCCAATCTGTGTCTTCAAAACAATTTTCCCTTAGTTAACATTCAGTTTACCAAACTCAATAATTTCCATGTCCTTCAAATTCCAGAAAAATAGTCACTTTGTCTGGTTACATTATAAGATGAAGAAATTAGCAATTTATTTTAAAAAGGGAATAGATCACTTTGGGGAATTGGTAATGAGATTTGGTTGTCAGTTTATTCCAGTAAACATGGTCTGTTTGCCATCGTTGGATAGTTGTGCAATGATGATTCAGAATGACTCCCTGGTCCCAGGCCTAGAACCCAAAGGACAGGTGTTTATTTCAGTGTAATATTAATAGAAGTGTATTAGAGTTTCAATTCAAATTCTAACAGATGGTATTGTCGCAGATACTAAATTACACTATCAATGGTAGATATAATTCTCATATTAAACCAGAGACTAGCATTATGGCACAATGTACTAGGACATGGTAAGAGCATATGCATTAAATAACAAAAGTTCTAATTTTAAAATAAGATTGGGAGAATGGAGAAAGGGCCATGAGTTTTTCAGAATAACTTTGAAGAAAATTACTTTGCAAATCCATGTGAGCTGGGGCAAGGTAATTATCCTAATAGTCTAAAAAAAATCTATTTGATACACTTATATATTGGATAAAGAAAATTAATACCTTGTTTATTAGTAGAAAGTGAATATTAAAATTTGAAAAGAAATTATACAAATATTCAATAAGCAGAGAATGACTCATACATTAAATTTATATGCTAGAGTTTACCACTTAATAAATTGCCAAATTATTTTATTGTTTATTATCACAACAGTATTATCTTTTCTTCCAAAAGTGCTACATTATCAGTGCAGTTGTGACGTCTGTTTTAGGGATGACAATGAGTAACTTATCTTTTTTAGTAATAGTTCATCATTTTCACCAGGAATCTATTTGCTAAACCTTTTTAACTCCCTATTTACTTTTCAGCCGTTAAACTTATAAAGAACTGTGATTTGGGTACTAATGCAGAAAACATAAACCATTTTCATTCATAGCAGGTTTTAGGTTATGTCCAAATTCAAGATATTTTGAAGGCAACTTAAAACATAATGCTTAGTTCCTTCAAATGACCTTCTGTTTAACTTGAAGCAAAGCAGCTTTGCAATAAGTAACAGCAAGATTTATTCTACACCAAGAAGCAATATGATGCCAGCTGAATGTGAGGAAATGATGCAGCTTCAACATTTCCCTCAGATAACTGTGTTCACAGCACAGAGATACAATGTCCTGTGACAGCTAAGTGTATGGTGGAGACTGTCTCTTGTCAAGATACAGTAACCGGCTCTGTTCTCTAAACTACCATGAATGATTTGCAGATAAAATGCTTTGTCACTACTTGCAGGTTGTTTCAATTTGCTCCTACGTGGAAGCACATAGAGCAGCAGACACTGTTTAGCTTTTAGACTGCAGAATTGTTACTAAAACTTCCTTCCATCTAATGTTGAACTGCTGCAAGGATCTACAAACACACTTCTGTGTTTGGGTCAACAAACTTGGATCCTGCTTTTTCAGTAGAGAAATTTATCCCATCTGCATACTGTGAGAGTTGAGGGACTAATTCATAGATTTTAATGGTCTTTTCATTTACTGCACCGCATGAGGTGACAATCACAGTTTGTTTTGTTCTGCCTAAATTTGATTTTATATCATCTTCACATATGGCACTTGAGCATTATCACCACTGGGCTTTCCCCATAGGAGCTGTGTACTCATGTTCTACAGCTCCTGATGTGACTGGGTACACAGAGAATGGCACTGGATAGCTGAGCCTGTCAAGTAAGGGCGGATAGAGAGTAAAGTGGGTGTATCATTTCTTTATCATTCAGCTGCACCATGAAGCTACTATCAAAAATGTGACTAGTCATTAGGTGAAGATGAGATTTGCAGCATAAATCTCTGCGAATGAACTAAACAGATGCATTTTGATCTTATGTAAATAAGAGTATGGACTCAATTCTTAGTAATATGCCCCTGGCTCATCTGTAGCTATCCCGCAGAGTTTCAGGCCACCAACAATCATGTGATGGGACAAAAAAAGGTCAAGGCTGAGCTTGGAGATACGAAATATATGAAAATAATAATCTTTGCCCTAATTATAGCATGGATATTTATTATCGTTGACAATATTTATTGAGAGCTTTTCGTGTTCCAGGCACTGAACTAAGACTTATCCCAAATATAATCTCACTTACTCTTTGCAACAGCTTTGTGTGCTATATTCTATTCTTATCCTTACTTTCCTGATGAGGAAAGCGAGGGTCAGAGAAATTAAGTAAGGTTCCCTAGGTACACAATTAAATGACACAGTCAGAATTAGAACCAGACTCCAGCTCTGCGGTGCTGCTACCCATGGATATGTATTTGATTATATTCTAAAGACAGAAATAAATAATTTCTTAAAGATTATCTACATGCCCTTTACCCATTCTTTCCATAAGCATAACTATTTCAGGAGTTGACTTTGTCTGGAAGACAGTATGTCAAATTTTATACTCAGATAAAGGTCGCTGAAGTAGTGAGCATGTGCCTATGGGATGAATTTGTCTACTGTGAATTGTATATCATCCCAACACTGTGGTTAGAATGACTATATTTACTATGTGGACTGGGAGGGCAACGAGGAGTGGAAAGTTTCATTCTAGCCCTGAAAATACATTAAGAAAATTGCCTGAGAATTCATGAGGAAGTTTTCACAATATCACATTCACATTCTGGAATAGTTTTGGATTCTTCATTTAATTAAGTATCTTATTTTAAAGCCATATAAAATGCATTATGCACTATGTATCTTTTGACATACAGCCAATTGTGGATAACACTCTCAAATCTGCCAGCTGTGTTTAAGGAACAAAAAACATTTTGTTTTGAGACAGCTTTATAGAAACCTTGAAGTTTGTGAGAAAACAAAACTTCTTAAAAATGTGATTTTTTGAACCACCAGAAACTCTGAGATGATACTCAAAAGGGAAGATTCCTTGTTTTTATCATAACAGAAATATTGCCAAAATTGTATTGAGTTTGTTTTCCACTAAGACTTCTAGTTAGTCCCTTTAGTTCTTGTTTTAGGATCTGACAGAATAAAGAATGCTTCTCCAATCTGGGCCAAACGGTGCTTGTGTTAATCACAAAAAGAAAATTTTAGGATCCACAGAAACTGGTTAAAGGGTTTCACACCCTAAGAAATGCAATGTCAAAAACATATCTAAATGCTATTTTCAGTATTTTCCCCACTACCTTAAGGACAGAATTTTAACTTGCCCAAATTGCTTATAGCTGGTCACTGAGGGCAGATGGTAGGCAGGAAAGAGGGGGTGTTGCCCTTCCTCTGGGCCTGTCAGCTCTGTCTCTTCAGGGTCTACCTGTCCAGGGATGGGGTATTCTGACCCCTTTCATTACCTTTATCATGGGAAAGGCTGGGAACCTATGATGACAGGGATTTCCAATCTTTGCCAAGGGCATAATCCTATTAGACAAGTGTTTTGCATACTATGCATTGTAACCCATTGGGAGGATGGGAAATCCAAGTTAATGGGTTTGACCATCATTTTTAAAAAATTGAAATAGAATATATTGCACATTTTTCTAACATCTGTTTCAGGTGGCTGTGTGTGTGTGTGTGTGTGTGTGCATGCTGAGTCACAATATAAAATGTATTTCTTACTGTTGGTTATACAATAAGTGCAAGAGCTACTACATTAGACTTCTACCACTGCCATATCAATTATGACATTCTTTTGCTTTATTTCAGAAGTAAAGGGGCCGTTTTTCCCTGAGTAAATTGAAGAGCACTACAAATGAGTAGGATTTCTAAACAAAGGGCTTCAAGCAACCAGTTTGCATATATTACTCATTCTTAATCAGTGCAGATATGCAGCTATGTTAGCATGCAGTCATCTTTGCATCTAGTAAAAAGGCATATCTTGCATAAAAGCAACAAACATAATTAATATTCTGTTCTAATAGAGGAAAAAATTATTATATCCTAGGAGTCAAGACATTCAGACTTATGTGAAAAATTTTCACCAATACTCTCAACTGAATATGATTTTGTGAAAAGCACAATATTGACAGGAGAAGAGGGACAGGAATACAAAAACTAATCATGTCCAGGCTCTAAAGAAATGTCCAAGTTTAGTGAGAAAGAGTGACTTGTAAAGCAGTAATTCAAGGCAACAACCAAGGTGGAGTTGTGCAAATCCTTGGTCTAATGGCTCTCAAATTGTTGGAGGACAAGAGGGTGAGGCCATAGTATTTCTTGCTCCTTCTTGGTCTCCATGGCTACAGATCACTTTGTAGAAGCCTGTCATGGTTCCAGCTTCCTCTAGGTCAGTGGTCTCCAACTTTTTTGGCACCAGGGACCGGTTTCATGGAAGACAATTTTTCCATGGACCGAGGATGGGGGGTGTGGGGTGTGGGGTATGATGGGTGGGTGTATGGAGCTCAGGCAGTGAGGCTCGGCCTGTTTCCTAACAGGCTACAGACTGGTACTGGCCTGAAGCCTGGGGCTTGGGGACCACAGCTCTAGGTGACCCTGATGCTTAGATTCCCATTCTGATTATACCTACTCCTCCATTTGGCCTTAAAGTCCAGTACTGTAGGAAATTTCTACATTTGCCAATCTCTTTATTACTTCACTGTTCCCTGTGGGCTTCTCAGATCTTTTATAACCCGGGTAATAGATTTCTGCATCAAATTCCCTTTGGTTTAGTTACACAGAGTTGCTTCTATTTTCCTGGTTAGACTATGATCAATATAGGAGTTGAGAATAAGATATTTTTGCATCAGCATCATAATAATAACTGGTACTTATTTTTAAATGTTTACATGTGTCCGGTATTATTCTAAGTGTCTTTCATATATTAATAGCTTTATTTTACAGATGAGGAAAGTGAGACACAGAGAGGTTATTTGACTTGCAAAAGGATCATTTAACTAACACAGCATTGCCTTGCCCTGATTTTCAATTTGGATTTTTTTTAAACACTCTGTGACTAATCTGTAGAATTCTTCTGTCAGGTATACAATTCCTTAAATTTATCACACATTCAAGAAGTTCCAGTATCTTTTGATACTGATTGATTGCTTAGTTGATATAAATGAACATTTATTAAGCATCAACTATATATCAAACATAACGGTAGGTGCCATGGTTGAAAAATACATGACCGTCTTTTCTATAAATAAACAGTCTCTCTTCCAACCTGCTTTTATGAACATAATATCATTGCTAAAATCAAGGACTTCTGAAGTAGGATATGCTTTCAAACTTTCCAGTCAAGGGAGATGTATATGGCAGCCCAGAAATGATCATTTTACCTGTGAAAGGAAGTTACATGTGGAAATATTCCTTTCTGATCTCAAAGAAATCATTTGTAGCCTCATCCTGAAACTAGTACTTCTTAATTTGTCAATATGAAGTAAACGTACATTTTAGTACCATGGTAAATCAGGTCTGGGAAGTAATCTTTCCTTTGTAGCTAAATAATCATCGATGCACAACATTATGGTTGTTTCTCATTACTGTAGTTTGGAGAGCTACTTTTCTCAAACTTTCTCAATCAATACAATATAAATCTATCAGCAACCATCCAAACAACCCTCTGGATATGGATTATTCAGTATGCATACAAGGCTACTCATATTATGGACTGAAATGTACAATTAAGCAGAATGATGTGCACACAGCTGTTTTATATTTAGTTGGCTTTCTAATGTGAGCTAATTTGTCGTAGGGACTGAGGGCATTACTAAGATTTATTTCAAGTTTAGGATGAGATAAAATTATTGTTTGAAGGTGAAACTTTAGTCTCCACTCAACTTTAACAGACACTGCTTTTGTATTTTCTTAATGTCAGATGGAGGAAAGTGTTTGATATATTAGCATATATGAAGACAGTACGCTTCACAACACCTCCCCCTCTGAAACCAACATCTTAAAACCTTTCCTTTCCTTTCATAATGATAAATTTGAATAAAAAGCCAAGGTGATATGAATATCACTTTAGGCTTAAAAAAAAGTCTATCCGAAAATTAGGTAGTGACTGCAAAACAAAATACAGAATTCACTTTGTTCTTAGATTTATATCTTAGCCAAATGCTCTGACAGAAGGCAGAACTGTTCAATAGATACCTAATGTATGGTGAAAGTTGCTTTCATTTATGCCTGCTTTCCCCTTAGGCAAAAATGAAGCACAGAAGAGAGGAAGAAAAAGACCTTGAGGGTAGTAAAATGTCATCCTATGGTTTCAGATTAAACTAGTCTTAGTTCCTAAAACTATACCACAATGGAAAACCTTGTAAGAAGAGAATCAACACCAAACCATTATGCAGGAGAACATGCTACAACTACTAAAAGGGATGAAATTAGTGACCCTGAATGGAGCAGTGTTGTATTGGTTATGAAAACAAAATCTACTTTGTCATGAGGTTAACGGGGTACAGAATGTAAATTGTAACAACCATGAAAATTAGATGGAGCAGAAACATTTAATTCTATCAATGAATATTGTTAGCTTATTGAGAAGTTGAGACGCTGGAAGAGTGCTAGTTGTTCCTATTGGCTCATTATGAAGACCTGCATGTTCTGTTTAATTCAAAATACTAGCAAGCAGAACACATATCTACTTTCTGCTTCCAAACAAGCAGGAAGAAGTACATTATCCATGTTACGGAATAAGATTTTACTTACGCATCCTGCTGTATTAGTGACCCATTAACTACGTAATGATATAAATGTTATAATTGAAAAACTTTACAGGCAATGTTGCTTAGTAATAGGAAATTATCTGCACAGATCAAGTATTAGTTCAGGATCTGAAAGAAATCAGAGTGCAAACAAGCTAAAGTTATAATCAAAAATTAGTATTTTAAGTTCTGTCATTACTATTTGATTTCTTTACCCACTTATATTCACTACCATCTTCACAAGGATCCTAATGATTCCTATCTGCTAAATATCTTTACAATTTGTGCATTCTCTCCATTCTCGCAGCTGCTATACTGGGCCAAGTCAACTCTTGCTTGGATCATTATAATAAGATTCCAATCAGCACTACTGCCTTCATACCTCATTTCAAACAGTACTACTACTCTTCTCTAATCCATTCTAATTCAATCTCCACTTCTCAGTCAATGTGATATTTCTAGCACATACATTTAATCATGTCAATTCCCTGCTCAAATCATTCCAACATTTTCCCTTTCCCTCAGGGTAAAGTTCAAATTTCTTAATATAGCTTATCAGTTCCTGTCTGATCTGGGTTTGGCTTATTACCTCTGATGTTTAAGCATGATGGTGGGAGATATCTGTGGTATATTAAAATGGCCAGGTTTTTAGCTCTTCTTATTAGGAGGTCGAGTCCATTTCCCCAGCCCTTAAATATGGGCTTCCCTTGTGACTTTCTCTGAGCAATAGAATATCACATAAGTGATAGTGTGTGAGTTCTATGCCTAGTCTTTAAGAGGCCTTGCAGCTTCTGCTCTTACTCTCTGGGAACCATGTCATTGCTATGTGAGGAAGCCTGGGCTAGCCATCTTGAGGATGAATGACCGACCACAAGAGAGAGTCCCACCCAGTATTGACAAACCAGCCTTTCTAAGTCCATCCCAAATTTCTCACCCACAGAATCGTAAGCCAATAAATGATTAGTATTCTAAACCACTATGTTTCAGGGTGGCTTGATATACAGCAAAGGTTAATACTATCTTTTCAATTTTCATTGTTTTCCTTTTCCATTTTGATGAAAAATGATGAGTTTTATCCCATCATAAAATAGAATTATGACTCATGTTTCACAAATTATATATCTCTGTAATAGTCTATATATCCCTGAGAGTTCTATCACATTTGTTATAGCTCACCAACTCCCCCCTGCTCTGGGAGGTTGGCGAGGATGATGATGGCATAGGGGTGGCACGGCTGCAAAGGAATACCCGGACACAGTAAATCTCAGCAGCTCAGTTTTATGCATGAAAATTCTTGACTGGGATAGCCCATCAAGTAGGGACAAAGCAGCAGTACCGGCTTGCCCAGCTATAATGTAGCTATGAGTGGGCCCGGTCCCACGAGGTCACATTTAACAATAAATCCAAAAGTAACTGAGGGCACAGACATGAAGTGTTAAGTGTTTCCATGGGAAGGTATTCTG
Source organism: Eulemur rufifrons (assembly GCF_041146395.1). Lineage (NCBI taxonomy): Eukaryota > Metazoa > Chordata > Mammalia > Primates > Lemuridae > Eulemur > Eulemur rufifrons. The sequence continues at coordinate 70,238,795 of NC_091012.1, forward strand.
ACCAGCTTGTCAGGCCATATAGAACCTCAAATTCCACTAGAGATGTGCTGAGTTCCTTGCCTTTTCTGAGTGAAGGATGAATCTTGCCATGCTACTTATGGTCTGCATTTTACTTAGGACTACAGAGAATTTCTTTGGGAAGGGGTCTCAACTGTCAGGCTCTCCAAAGGATTTTGTTACTGCTGAACAGGGAGAAGTTAAGCTCCTATTCAAGAATTACTGAGTCATTGCCTCTGAACTGGACTCTCCAGGTCTCTAACCAGCGGCGAGTGAACACAAATTACTTGGAGTTACAGTCACTGTCCTAAAATCTACCTTTCAGGATCTTTCTTCTACCCTGACAGCTAGTCCCCTTTCAGGGGGTCTTATTTCCAATTAGATACCAGGTCATATCACCTCCTATGGGATTTCTTTATAGACAAACTGCATCTCAAGTAACTTTCTTCTAGCACCATCTCACATGCAATAGTATGGCTTGGAGTCTTACTGGCATAAAAGAAAGCAAAAGATTTGTTCTGGCATTATTAACAGTATGACCTTGGGCAAGTCATTTAACCTCTCTGGTTACTCTATAAAAGGAGTATACCACCCAACTTGCAGCTATATTGTGCTCCAATGACTTTATGTTTCCCCAGAACGTCCCCTGCAGGTATATCACGAGGATTTATCATCTCCATCAGAAAATAAACATTTATTTTTCATTCTATCATTTATAAAAATGTTTGCTGAGTGCCTACTCTGTGCCAGACACTGTTCCTGATAAAGCAAACAAAGATTGCTGTCTTTCATAGCATACATTCTAGCAGGGGAATGAATAATAAACAAAAAGCAAATGATAAACAAAATAAATGAGTCAATTTTCTAGTATATTAGAAAATGACAAGCACTATCAAGAAAAAAATAAGTAAGCAGATTAAAGAGGGTTGCAAGAGCCATTGTGGGTGGGAGACATGCAGCAATCAAGGCAGACTTCATCCATAGAAAGGTATTTGAGCAAAAACTTGAATGAGGTGAGTAAAGCCTGTCACCTTTTATGTGACATAATCCTGTCACATTCCACCATTAAAGCTTATTAGTTTTGTGTCCTATTATTCCATCAAAGTCTTAATCCTCCCAACTAACAAACTGATTAATGAAGGAATGTTATTTTTGTGTAGGTTTCGCCTTCAGTTATTATTTTAGGCTGACTTTCGTTAAGTACCCAAAGAGTGAAGAGATGCTTGATTTGCTGGGCTGACATTCAATCAAGGATTAGGGCCGATTAAATCACTTCCCAGGAAACCTTTCTTTATTCTGTAAGCTTGTGACAAGCCTAGTTCCATGACCCACCATAGCAATTTGCTTTTATTTGGACTCAGAATTACTTTCGCTTTGAATTCTCTTAAGTATATAATTAGGAAATAAATCTAGATTCTTAAAGAGCTCAACAGGCAGACCTAACTGTTACAAGCACTAGAAAATTTATCCTCATTCACCTTAACCCATCTTATTGGTCTTTCAAAATAAGCACTTTAAATGTGGCTCCTAAAACAAGAGTTTCCTAATTCCTTTCCAACCCCTCAGTCTCAAGGGCTTATGTTTGAAGCTCCAAAGGCTTCTGCATCTTCCAATGGAAAAAAAAAAAAATTTTCATGCCACAAATGTGAGGGCAAATTAATCTTTGCTGGATCAATCCCAGAAGCATGGCCATCAATTTAGTCCCCAAAGTCATTACAGTTGACTCTTGAATAATGCAGGGGTTAGGGGCACCACATACAACATTTAACTGCCCCCAAACTTAAAACACTAATAGCCTAGTGTTGACCAGAAGCCTTCCCAATAACAAACAGTTGAGTAACACATTTTTTTGTATGTTATACATATTATATACTGTATTCTTAAAATAAAGTAAGCTAGAGAAAAGAAAATATTATTAAGAAAATCATAAGGAAGAGAAAATATATTTACTATTCATTAAGTGGAAGTGGATGATCATAAACGTCTTCATTCTAGTCGTCTTCATGTTGAGTAGGCTGAGGAGGAGGAGGAGGAGGAGGAGGAGGAGGAGGAGGAGGAGGAGGAGCAGGAGGAGAAAGAAGAGGTTGCTCTTGGTGTCTCAGAGATAGTAGAGGAGGAGGAGGTGGAGGAGTTGGAGGGACGGCAGAAGAAGCAAGCACACTTGTAAGTTTTCTTGAAAACAATAAGTGGACCCACAAAGTTCAAACCTGTGTTGTTCAAAGGTCAACTGTTCTTGAGAAAATGCACAGAAGAGTGGGATCAAGAAACACTCATCATAATGTACTCACTACTTGAGGTAACACAGAGAATTTGCTTTTGAGGCTTCATATCTTGACTTTACAAAAGAAAGCTCTAGCATTGTTAGTTCCTTGCTCAGGAGCATGCTAGGGTTAAGAAGGATCAGCCATTGACCACTTCTAATATTATTATTATTATTACTATTTTTTTTTTTTTTGAGACAGAGTCTCACTCTGCCCCTCTGGGTAGTAGACAGTGGTGTCATCATAGCTCACTGCAATCTCAAACTCCTGGGTTCAAGGCATACAGGCTCACGCCACAACACCTGGCTAATTTTTCTATTTTTAGTAGAGACAGGGAGTGTCTCGCTCTTCCTCAGGGTGGTCTCCAACTCCAGAGCTAAAGCAATCCTCCCATGTCAGCTTCTCAGAGTCCTAGGATTATAGGTGTGTCTGTTATTTTTTTGATAGACATTAAAAGAAAAACAATTCAACAGTGTTTTGTGATTTCTTGTTTTAGAATTTTTAGTGTTGAAGTCAGCCCAAAAAGATTACAAAAGTATTTGAAAACTATTTCCAAAATTGCTTTAGGGAAGGTGTTGAGTAATAGAGACACACCTTTTCACCTTTTCATGAATCAAGATAAAACATATTGTCTATTTCACTGTCTGACTACTCTTTATGTTCAGAGCTCATTTATTCTTTATTTGTCCATAAAACTCCCCCTGACCTTCATGTTTGGTAAGCATAAGATCTTTGGAACACCATCATCCTTTCTATAAAAATAATGTTAAACCACAAAGAAATCTAACAAATAAGTGTTACTGTATTATGAAATATTATAGTATAATTAAATTGGTATAAATATGAAGCATTTTTTTTTTCGTAATTGACATGATTGAGTTTAGTACCTAAAGGTTCCAACTTCACCCTCAACTAATTTGACAAAAATTAGAAAATGAAAACAAAGTTTTTTTGCTTAGACTATATATGTAAAATAAGGAGTTTGACTTTCTTGGATACTATATATTAGCTTTTTCCCCCTTACATTTGTTATTTACTTACCTCATATACTAGAGTATCACTATCATACAACATTATAATGAGGCTCTTTTGGTATATATAATTCATAAACAAATACCCTGGGGGATCAAAAATAGACCCACCTAATTCTTTAAAATCATAATATACTACAGTAAGTTTCCAGTATATTAGCCATCTGCTAGATTAATTATTGTATAGATGATTCCATGGGAATAAACAATTTAATAGACTTGTCTTGGTTGAAAAGAAATAAATTGAATATTTTTGCAGAAATATTAATACTATCAGACATTTGGAACCCTTTTTAAGAAACTATAGACCTAGGCCGGGCGCGGTGGCTCACGCCTGTAATCCTAGCACTCTGGGAGGCCGAGGCGGGTGGATTGCTCAAGGTCAGGAATTCAGAGACCAGCCTGAGCGAGACCCCGTCTCTACTAAAAATAGAAAGACATTATATGGACAACTAAAAATCTATATAGAAAAAATTAGCCGGGCATAGTGGCGCATGCCTGTAGTCCCAGCTACTCGGGAGGCTGAGGCAGTAGGATCGCTTAAGCCGAGGAGTCTGAGGTTGCTGTGAGCTAGGCTGACGCCACGGCACTCACTCTAGCCTGGGGAACAAAGTGAGACTCTGTCTCAACAAAAAAAAAAAAAAAGAAACTATAGACCTAAAACACAAACTAACAACAGAAGATGCTTCTTCCAGGAAATGCTCCCTGTTGCCTATTTGGAATATGTCTTTTTATCCAAGTTACCTCAGCAGTTGTGAATATAATTTATGTTGCTATTTTGAAGAAGTATATTGTCTTCTGTTATCTTTTCATTCATCTTTGCAGTCAATGAAAATAAATTAGATGATTCACACCTTAAATTGTTTAAATTGTTTATATTTTGATTTTGTATATATGTTGACTTGGTATACCCATACACCATCTTGTGTGTCATATGGTATAATGGACTGAATTGTGTTCCCCCCCAAAAATTCATGTGTTGAAGTTCTAATCCCTGCTGCTTCTGAATGTGACTGTATCTGGAGATAGTGTCTTTAAAGAGGTAATTAAGTTAAAATGAGATTATTAGGGAGGGCCTAAATCCAGTATGATTGGTATCTTTATAAGAAGAGATTAGGACACAGGCACACACAGAAGGAAGATAATATGAAGACACTGGAAAAAAGATGGCCATCTGCAAGCCATAAAGAGAAGCTTCAGAAGAAACCAACACTGCCCACATCTTGATCTTGGACTTCTAGCCTCCAGAACTGTGAGGAAATAAATTTCTGTTGTTTAAGCCAACCAGTCTGCAGTACTTTGTTATAAGAGCCATAGAAAACTAATACATGCAACTATCTTTTTAGTGGTTCATGTATAGAATTGGAAATACAGTTTTTTCTTAAGTGTTTGTAAACCTGATGCTTTCACTCAATGTCGTTTTAATGTCAAAGTATTTTGATTCACATTGACCTGTTTTAGAGTTGGGTCATAAGGTGCCATTGGTCATTTCATTTGGTCATCAACTATACATATATGTCTTCATTCAGCACATATTGTTTGTGTGTCTATTTTGTGCCAGGCACTCGTCTACCTGTCAGGATTGCAGCGGTGAGTATCACAAAGTCCCTCTCCTCACTGAGGTGCATTTGAGTGGTGTGATCGTCAGTGGATAGCAGTGGTTCATTTCTCATTTTTCTACTGGTAGCTTTTCTACCTTAATGGCTTCAAGATAATAGTCAACTATTTTATAATTGGTTCCCATTGTAACTTTAATGTATTTTTAAAGTTGGGAGTTTTGGAAAGCCCCAAATATTTTTGAACTGCTACATTTTAATGACATTTAACAGTGCATAGCATATTGTATATAGCAGTTGAGCAAATGTGGGATAAATTGTTATAATTGCTCCTTAAATTTGCAGTGGTAGAAAGTCTGAGGTAGCACCACATACTCAATTTCCCATAATGTTAGCTATAATAATCATCACTGTTTTCCTTTAACATGTTGAGTTGCTACTTCATCTAGATATTAATTGCCATCCATATAATTTTTGCCTTACATTTTTGTATTTATTTTATAAGATGGTAGAATGTAGAGTTGATTTTGGAAATTTTTTTGGAAAATTATTTCAGACTCTGTTGTTAGCCTGCCTTCCATACATAACCAGCACCCACTGGCTAAATGTAGTCTGATAGCTTATTATTGAAATAGATATTTATTGATGAAAAGGCAATTGTTTAAGAAACTGTCTTCTGAATTGCTAGCAAAACATGATAAATCTCCTGGTTTGATAAAGCATCTGGGTCATTCTTATGGAAAAAAATGACCCCCTAAATAATTGACATTAGTTTAATATCTGTTAGTTTCAACATCTCTTTTTTTCTGTGTAAAACCCTTATACTTTTCCTTTGTTTGTTTTAAATTTTTTTTTCTTATTTTTGCTTGTTTGTTTGTTTTGGAAGGGAGTAGGAAAAAAGTTTTATCTTTGCTAAATTGATTTCCATCTGATGAACAGACAGAGCACTAAATTCCATTCCTTTGTTTCATACATTAGCTTTTACCATAAGGGTTCTGATGTGAATTTGAATATGGTGCAGCTTTATATATTTCCGAAGAAAGACAATGCAGAATAAATGTTCATTACTGAACAACTTTATTATAAAGCTAGGGATTTTTGAAGATAATACAGACACACACTAAAAATTCAACAGATGACCTTAAAGTGCACTAACATTTCAACTGACATTTTCGTACATGATTTATACTTTGCCCAGTGGTCAGACAGTGAATCAGTCAAACTGACTTATTCTGATTCATGAAAAGGTGAAAAGGGGTGTTCTCTATGACTCAACACCTTCCCTGGGGTGATTTTGGAAACAATTTTCAAAGACTTATTCTAACTTTTAGGCTGACTCTACACTTCAAAGCCCTGAAAACAAAGAAATGAAAACAACAAAATGATAAATAATATTTGGTTATTATATTTGTAAAACATGGCTCCTTCAAGAATTGATGGTATTTTTAAAATTCATTACCTCTTTCGCCCCAACAAATATGTGCATGTTTTATTTATTGTGAGAACTAGTCCAATGACATTTTTCCTTCATATTTTGGATGTGGGCTGGGGAATTATGCACATATTTGAGAATCAGGAGTTATTTAGAATTCCAGGAAGCGTACTTAAAAAAATGGGTCCAGAAAAGTTTGACATTAGAAAACAAAGCAATTTATTCCCATGAAAAGGTAGACAGCACTGGGAAGATGACAACTCAAATAGATTTAACTGTAAAGAACACTTTTTATGTTTTACTTTTACTAAAAGAATCAAATCCAGACAACAACTATAAATAACAGGGTCATTTGCTTAGGTGAGAAAAGCCAGTTTGTTTTCTCTGACAAAGCACATACATGCAGCTGCTCTTGCCAAGTGCCAAAGCTCTGGCCAGTGTATGCAGAGAGAAGACAAAGGCTGCCCTTGCCCATACAAAGCTCAAGAGTTAGAAGTTCCACAGGTTTCAGGAGTAATGGAAAATGTGTATGCTGTCTTAAAAGAGTATATAGGTTCAGTCATAGGAGTTCATTATTCAAGAGCATTTTAAGTCCTCTTAAATTGATGGGAAGAACACTGTACATAGTGATTGTCAAAGACCAATAGAAAAGGAAAGAACTGAGTGTCCTATTAACCTCTTCCTCTTTATATCAAAGCAAAATCAGTAGTGTAAAGAAAAGGTATAGTTGAAAAAGAAAAATAAAGCTCTAATTCTGTGAACAACACACCTAACAGAGCTCCTAAACACGTTTTAAAAAAAAACAAAACTCAATCCTTTTCCCCAAATCCTCTGTGTGAGCCTAGGCCTGAAAAGCAAAGCAATATACAGCATTTGCTTACTAGAATGTGTTATGGGAAGTCCATCGCCATTTTAAAAAGCAGCAATCTACTCCCTCTTGGAAATGAACTAGAGATCTGCAAGGAGGCTTACTCATACCAAGGGACTTGAGTAAACAGATACGTGGATTGTGGTGCCTACAGAATATCAGTTTTTCAGATTTTAACTGATAATACCCACTTAACTGGGCAGCCTGTTTGAGTTTAAAACATAGTGCAAATGCAGCCCATTCCTCCTATTTTTAGAGGACTTCAGTTTTATTAGATACATTTAATTTTTTTTAGAGAAAAATATTAAGAGTGTTTCAGATGACAGCGAAATTTTATTGCAATCAATCATTTATCATATGTAGGGACTATAACTTTGTGTCCTGGTGATAAAATTCAGTCATGTGTTTATAATAGAAATGGAGGCTACAGCAATGGTCTATAAAAGAAGAAAAGTCAATGGCCTTTTTCACTCTGCCTCAAGTTCATAATCTGAAAGTGTAGAGTATATTTCTGGTTGTTGATACAAGTCTTTGCTGGACAATTGCTTTCAGATATAGGCAACTCAGGTTAAAGAAGGAATTGGGGCAATAGACAGCAATTGAATCTCCAATAGTGAAACATTGTATAAGTAACTGTAGAAACGTCTAAGAGATGTGATTGACCATAAACTTGATACTTATCTAATGACTATTTCTAAGAAACAACAATTCTGGGTTTATTACATGTGAAACTACACTAAGTATTAGGCATGGGGAAAATACCAGTATTAAAGGATGACATGATTTTGAAAATCCAAATTATTTTAGGATACCAAGTACCTACAGAACCTGTTAATGTTGCTATTTATTACTTCATTTTCATCTTCAGATTTCTTGTGGACCAAATTGTGTAAACCCCCACCCAAAATTCATATATTAAAGCCCTACCCTCCAATATGATAGTATTTAGAGATGTGCTTTGGGGAGGTAATTAGGTTTAGATGAGTTCATGAGGGTGGGGCCCTCATGAGGAGGTTAATACACCTTATAAGAAGAGGAAGAGAGAGAAAGAGATCTCTCAGAGCATACACAAAGAGGTCATGTGAGGCCGGGTGCAGTGGCTCACGCCTGTAATCCTAGCACTCTGGGAGGCCGAGGCGGGCGGATTGTTTGAGCTCAGGGGTTCAAGACCAGCCTGAGCAAGAACGAGATCCTGTCTCTACTAAAAATGGAAAGAAATTATATAGACAGCTAAAATATATACATAGAAAAATTAGCCGGGCATGGTGGCACCTACCTGTAGTCCCAGCTACTCGGGAGGCTGAGGCAGGAGGATCGCTTGATCCCAGGAGTTTGAGGTTGCTGTGAGCTAGGCTAACGCCACGGCACTCACTCTAGCCCAGGCGACAGAGTGAGACTCTGTCTCAAAAAAAAAAAAAAAAAAAAAAAGGTCATGTGAGCACATAGCGAGATGGCAGCTGCCTACAAGCTAAGAGGAGAGGCCTCAGAATGAAACCTACCTTGCCAGCATCTTGATCTTGGACTTTCTAGCCTTCAGAACTTTAAGAAATACATTTCTGTTATTTAAGCCACCCAATCTATTGCACTGTGTTATGGCAGCACAAGCTAAGACATGGTTCAAAACACACATAAACAAAACACAAGTTTAGACTAATTTCTTTTGAGTTTAGCAATAAAAAAGATAAAAGCAGAAAATATTACCTTTAATAATAACTGAAGTAAGTTTCAGTTGTGGGAATCATGAAGGCCATGATTTTTAAATTTTCAAACCTATTATCTATAGTAATTGACCTGATGGATGTGATGAAGAACATAGAAAAGATCAGAAGTAGCCACAGAATAACACATACGCCTGAGAAAGAAAAACCACAAACAATATAAGTCAGAAAAACCAAGATAATTTTTATACTAAAATCTTATGCTCTATATATGTCACATGAAGTCTAAATAGCTAGAGTATATCTTCAACTATCAATAATTTAGGGCTTGGTAATGCATTTTGAATTATCCATAAAATATACTTTTCTTTTTATCTACTTATGACCTGTTATGGACTCCAAAGACAGACTTCCTGAGTTTGAATCTCAACTCCATCACTTATTGGCTATATGATCCTGGGTAAGTCACACAATCTCTCTGTGCCTTAATTTTTGAAAAATGAGGATAAAAGGTTTACTGTGGGGATTAAATGTATTAGCATATATAAAACACTTAGAATGGTGCCTGGCTTATAACAACTATATATGTGTATATACATATATATATATATATATATACGTGTATATACACACACACGCACAGGCACAGACATATGTATACAATATTTGTGTTATTATTGCTAGTAATACATCCATTAATAGGTAGATAGTAGAAGAAAAATGAGAAAGTATTAAAATATAGGTTTCTATTTATTCATTTGACATTTATTGAGGTCCCAGTATGCACTAGACATGGTATTAAGTGCTGAGGATACAAAGATGACATAGTGTCTCTAATTATGAGAAATTGTGAAACATTGTGATGAGTGCTGCATAATAACGGTACCTAATCCAGGCTAGTGAATCAGCAAATGCTACAGAGGTGCAAATGCTCATTCAGAAAATTGTAAATAGTTCGGTATGGCTAGATTATAGAGTGCAAGAGGAAAGTGTTGAAATATAAGACTAAAAAAGTAAACAGGGACCTTGAATGCCACACTAAGAGAGTAGATTTCATCCGAAGAGCAATTAGGGAGATACTGAAGGATATTAAATTAATGTCATGGCCAGATTTAATTTTTAAGATTAAACTGACAGAAGGGTGGAGGGTGGATTAAAGATAAAGTGTAGGGGAGGAAAGTTAAAATCTAAACTTGGAGACGCTACCATTGCTGTTATGTAGGTAAAAATGATAAGGGTCTGAATTCAGCACTGGTCATAGGGATAGAAAGGAAAAGACAGACTTCAGAGATGTTTAGGCGACATAATTCACAGGATTTGGAGATCAGTGTGGATTGGTGGTGGGCAGGCAGGGTGAAAGAAAGCATTAGTGAAGGATGACATCAATAATGCTACCACAGGGAAATGAGATAGAAAACGTAGGAAGAAGAGTAAATTCGGGAGCAGGTATTGTGCATTCAATTTAGATCACATAAATTTAAGTTACCTGTTAGACATCACATAGTAGACAGTTTTATATATGAGTCTGGTTATCAGAAAAGAAAACTGAGCTGGAGATAAGGACATGAAAGCCCACAGCACATGGCCATAGCTAAAAATAAGAGAATGTGTGGGTTTAGCCAGGAAGAGAGCATGAATGCTTGGGAAGCAACAACACTTAATAGATACATTTAAAAAGAGATCTGGAAGGGGATTGAGGAGTATACAGAGAGGTAAAAAGAAACCCTCTGGTTTCATTTAACTTTGTTAAGAGTCAAGGATATAAAAAATTGTGTAAGAGGTAGAGGGGGCAAATGATGCCATGATGTCAAATAAGATTAATTCACTTCACACACAATGTACAGACTACATGCCAGATCCTGTTGTAGGTATAAAGAGGACAGAAAGAATCCACTGAATTTAGCAACAGTGTGGGCATAGATGACTGCCACTAGAGCAATTTCAACACTTGATGAAGGTAGTATCCAGATGGTACAAATGACAAGGAATTGAGGAGAGGACAGTACTGAGACAGTAGATTTAAAACATAATAGAGCAATTATGGTACTTTGATGGACTGAGCTAACCTGGAAGCCTTCCTACTACAGACACCTATATAAGATTTTTAAAAAACGTGTTTAAATATCTGTGCTCCTAAGAAACAAAAAGAAATCCATACGTGCCAAAGAAAATTGAAAGGTAGAGTAGGAAGCACACAAAGCGATACTTTGGCAGCCATGTAGCATAGGCTGGGATGGGCACAGAAGCAGTAGGGAGAGGACTCAGAAAAGGCCTGTACTATCTAAGGCTTGGGTTTTGATTACAGTCCCCACTTATCCATGAAGGATAAGTTCAAAGACGCCCCCAGTGGATGCATGAAACCATGGATAGTACAGAACCTAATATATACCATGCACAGATGTCTTTTTCCTTCTTCACAATTTCACCAATAGACTTGTTTTCACCATAGATCTTAGTAACCTAAGAATTTTTTTTTTCCTTTCCTTATTTAGTCAAGAACTTTCACCTTTTCACGAAAAGGAAGCACTTTATGATTTCTGTTTGGCATGTCCAAATTGCCACCATGACTACTCTTATACTTTGGGGCCATTATTAAGTAAAATAAGGGCTACTTAAACACAAGCACTGTGATACTGTGACAGTTCATCTGATGACCAAGATGTCTAAGTGACTGATGGGTGGATAGCTTATACAGTGTGGATACACTGGACAAAGCGGTAATTCACATGCTGGGTGGGACGGAGAGGGACAGTGTGAGATTTTACCTCACTATTCAGAATGATGCACTATTATAAACTTATGAATTGTTTATTTCTGGAATTTTCAGATTATCGTTGGCTGTGGATAACTGAAACCATGGAAAGTGAAAACTGCAGATAAGGGGGCACTTCTGGATCCACAAAAAAGGACTGGCAGCAAGCCCTTGTGCTCACTCAAGGTGAAGGCAACAGAACTGAAACGCTATTGCATAGTTAAGGCTGTCCTTGGGTTAAACCCACCAGCCCAGGAAGATGCAAAAAACCTGTCTCTGCCTCAGACTCTGCCTGGGAAAAAAAAGAAGTTGCCTGTGAGAGACAGAAATCTCAAACTTGAATCTTGCTTAATTATGCAGTCCTAATTTATAATATTTGCATAATGCAGGAAAACTCAAGCCAAGTAATTCATATAAAGTGGGTCAGGACAACACCGACCCTGGGTTATCTGGCAAGAACAAATATAAACTATCCTGGAGAAACAAATTAAGAATGCAGGCATCACAAGAATTTTACAGGGAGAAAAAAAACTTAACTAAACATAAACTCATATTAAAATATTTTTAAAATGAGAAAACAATCCACTATGAGTTAAAGTCAGCAATTTAAACAAAAAGAGGGACCTGAATATAAAAGAATGTATTATGATGGCATAATCTTACATAAAAGTAGGGATGAAAGCTGACAGTACTAAATGAGTCTATATAAGATGATTACAGAGTTAGAAGTACTAGAAGCCATCAAAAAAGAAAAGGATGCTAACAGGAAATAACAAACAAGTTGGGAGGGAAAATAAGAACTTTTAGAAATAAAAAATAAAGTCACTGAAATTAAAATTTAATGGATTATTTAAATAGCAGACTAGACAAAGCTGAAGAGAAAATTAATGAACTTGAATATAGATTCTAAAAAATTACCTAGAATGCAAAGAATAGAGAAAAGGAAATTAAAATATGAAAGAAAAAAGAACTTGGAAGATAGAATGAGTAGGATGAATATATGTCTAAAATAAAATTTATAAGTAGAGAAGTAGAATAAGAGAAGAAATCAGTGCCATCCTTACAGCTAGGCCAGAGGGACTCCTGTCCTGGGCATTGTACTTTAAAGTGCTTCACATATCACAGACACACACACACATATACATATTTTATTTTGAAAATACATAGATGCCTCTGTGACTCAGGATCTGATGCTTGGCACTAGCATAGTGCATAGAGTAACCCTAATCATCTGCTCTCATTAAAAACAAAACACATTACTCAATCCCCAGAAGACTATTTCTTCATGTCTCTTCCTCAAAGCAAACAGAAACTATATCTGAACACAGAGAAAGTTTGTGGGTTGTACTATGCCAAAAGATGGGCACTGCTTCAGAACGTGGGAAGGATTTGAGCAGTGAAATTACTTATATAAGAAAAGAGACAGATGGATTAATTTGTCAAATCCTTCGTCTCAGCTTGGTTGCAATAGGTCCTGGACAACAAACCATCAGTTTACATTTGCAAAGAGCTTCATTTTCTTGCTTTTCTTCATGTTCCAATTCACGTTACCAAAAGCACTGACAAGTTAGCGTGATATTCCCGACAATTACACATAGAAATATTTTGAAAAATTAAACAATGTATGTTATTCTTAAAATTTTACATATACAAAAATGTGTGTATGTGTGTGCATGTGTGTAGGTGTACTATCAGACAAACTCAAATTGTGAGATTCTACAAAACATCCTGCATTCTATGAAACAGTAGGCCTATTCTTTAAAAAAAAAAAAAAATGGTCAGCATCACAAAAGAAAAAGAAAGTCTGAAAAACTATTCAGATTAAGGGAGGCTAAGAGGTATGACAACAAAATATTTGTGTTACTCTTGATTAGACCATGGTTAATTAAAAAATAGGTATAAAATATAGAATTGCAAAACAAAGAAGAATTTGAATATGGGCTGTTATTAGGTGATCGTATTGTATCAATGATAATTTTTCTGAGTTTGAATTTGATAATTTTACTGTAATTATATAAGGGAATATCCTTGTTCTTAGGAGAAACATGCTGAAATATTTAGCTGTAAAGGGACATGATGTCTACAATTTACTCTAAAATGATTCAGCCGAAATTACATATACACATATATTATGATTAAAAGCTCAATTTATGTCCTTCTAAAATTCATATGTTGATGTCCGAACCCATAGTACCTCAAAATGCGACCTTATTTGGAGTTAGAGTCTTCACAGAGATGATCAAGTTAAAATGAGGTCATTAGGGTGTGACCTAATCCAATATGACTAGTGTCCTTATAAGAGGAAATTTGGACACAGACACACACATAGAGGGAAGATAGAGTGAAAAGACATAGGGAAAAAGTGGCCATTGATAAGTCAAGGAGAGAGGGCTGGAAGAGATCCTTCCATCATAGCCATCAGAAGGAACCAAGCATACCAACAGGTTGATTTTGGACTTCCAGCCTCCAGACTTACAAGACAAATTTTTATTGTTTAAGCCAATCAGTCTATGGTACTTCGTTATAGCAGCCCTAGAAAACCACTATAAATTGTGGTACCAGAAAATAGAGTGCTGTTAATAACAAATGCCTAAAAATATGTTAGTGACTTTGGAATTGGTTAATTTATAGAGGCTGGAAGAGTTTTGAGGTGAATGATAGAAACAGCCTAGATTGCCTTTTTTTTTTATTTGAGACAGAGTCTGCCTCTGTCACCCAGCCTAGAGTGCCATGGTGTCAGCCTAGCTCACAGCAACCTCAAATCCCTGGGCTCAAGATATCTTCCTGCCTGAACCTCCCCAGTAGCATGGACTACAGGTATGTGCCACCATGCTCTGGCTAAATTTCTCTAGCTTTTTAGTTACCCAGCTAATTTTTTATTTACTGTAAAGACAGGGTCTCACTATGTTGCTCAGGCTGGTCTCCAAACCCTGGGCTCAAGCAATCCTCCTACCTTGGCCTCCCAAAGTGCTAGGATTACAGACATGAGATACCACACTCAGCCAGTTTTAACATTGTTAAAGGATTATAAAAAAAAAAAAAGAAAAGGAAAAAATATGTGACAGAGACTATGTGCACTGCAAAGACTTTTATTTGGTCCATTACAGAAGATGTTTGTCAACCCCAGCTTTAGATGATCGGAGTCAATAGAAAAGCAGTTATATGAATATCTTAATTTTAACAACATTCCTTGTGATATTGTTAGTGTATTAGTTACGCATTGCTCTAAAGCACACTACCATAATTTTAGGGCTAAAAACAAAACAGATTTATTATCTCAGATTCTGTGGGTCAAGAGGCTAGGCATGGCTTAACTGGGTCCTCTGCTCAGGGTCTCACAAGGCAATGACCAAGGTAACAGCCAGGAATGCAGTCCCAATGAAAGGCTTGACTGGGGAAGGATCCACTTCCAAGTTCATTCAGACTGTTGACTGAATTCATTTCCTTGTGCCTATGTGACTGAGGGCTCCAGCCTTTTGCTAGCTGTCAATTGGAGATTGACCTCACAGCCTAGAGACCATCAAGAGTTCACAGGTTCCACCTGGCCTCAAGGAAAAAAAGAATTATATATGATGTAATCCCAAGGGGTGAAGATCATGGGGGCCATTTTGGAATTCTGCCTACCACATAAAGCAAGCAAAATAAAGTTTGTAGAAAAATAGATAATAATATATGCACTTTGTACCTACTTATATTTTTATACATTTCAATATTGCTGGCCCATCAATAGAATAGCCATACACATAAAAAGTAATTAAATTTGACTTTGATATTTTGTAAACTTTCAGTCAAAATAAAATGTATAGCTTTATACATTTAATTTTTACTTTTCTTTATTTTTTTTAAACAGAATCTCACTCTATTGCCTGGGCTAGAGTGCCGTGGCATCAGCCTAGCTCACAGCAACCTCAAACTCCTGGGCTCAAGCGATCCTTCTGCCTCAGCCTCCTGAGTAGCTGGGACTACAGGCATGTGCCACCATGCACAGCTAATTTTTTCTATATATATTTTTAGTTGTCCAGCTAATTTCTTTCTATTTTTTTAGTAGAGAAGGGGTCTCACTCTTGCTCAGGCTGGTCTCGAACTCCTGAGCTCCAACGATCCACCAGCTTCAGCCTCTAAGACTGCTAGGATTACAGGCGTTAGCCACTGGGCCTAGCCTCATTTTTTTCTTTATAAAGATATATTTTTCAAGATATTTGATAGAAACTATTTTATTGAAAAGTGAGTCTGATTTATAACTTTAAAAAATTTAGACAAATGATATTAGGGACTTAATTTGTACTTTTAGCCCACACATCACAACTGTAGGGATGGGTCTTGAGGCAATATTTGAAGAGATAATACTTGAGATTTATTTTCCAGAAATGACGAAAGACATGAACCCTTAGATTTTAGAAGTACAATAAGTTTGAGCAGGACAAGTAAAAATGAATGTGCACATCATATTGAAACTTCAGAAGACTAATGTCAAATGGAAATTTTAAAAGAAACCAGAGAAAAAATAGTGATTATATATAAAGGACTTCTTAATAGCCATAATGGAAGCCAACAGTCAATGCAACAATATCTTCAAAGTGATGTGGGACCACGACTGCTAACCTTGAGCTTTCTACCTTACCAATTATTCAAGAGGAAAAGTGAATTGAAAAAGTCTTTTAGAAAAAGGCTATGAAAATATACCTTATACAGATACTTACTGGAAGAAATACGAAATGATGTTTCAGTATGAACAAAAGTGTACCCAAAAGCAATTTTAAATGGGATGCAAGAAGCAACAGTGAGCTCAGAAAGTGGTGAAGATATTTGTAAGCACACACTGGAAAAAAGAATAATAACAATAATAATTGTAATTCACTTAGGGGGTTAAACACAAGCAAGAACTAAATATTACATAAAAAAACCATTGTAAATAAGGGAATTTGAGTTAATGTGCCTTTAGTTCCTTTTTATTGTTTGGAAGACAAGTGGAGCTGTTGATTAGCTTTGGATTATCTTATATCAGTGTAAATTTTAAACACATGGAAACAATTACTCAGCCATAAAAAAGAAGGCGCTATTAATATATGCAACTTGGATGAATTTCTAAGGAATTACACTAAATGAAAAAAGCTAATCCCCAAAAGTTACATATCACATGATTCATTTATATAACATTCTTAAAATGATAAAATTATAGAAATGTAAGCCTACTGGTAGCCAGGGATCAGGAAGGGAAAATAGATGGGAGGGAGGTGGGTGTGGCTACAAAAGGACAATGCAAGGGATCATTGTGGTGATAGAACTGTTCTGTATCTTAACTGTGTCAATGTCAATATCCTGGTTATGATAAAGCACTATAGTTTTGCAAGATGGTACCCTTGGGGACTAGTAAGGAGTACATGTGGTATCTCTGTGTAATTTCTTACACCTGTCTGTGAATCTACAATTATCTCAAAATAAAAATTTGATTAAAATTAGTTTCTGTAATCAACTTAAAAATGCATAGAGACAACCACCAAAAAAAAAAAAAAAAAAAAAAAAGATATTATCTTCCAAACTGGAAGAGAGAAAAAGAATCAATAAAGAAAATTCAATCAGTAGAATAGAATGGGGGAAAAGAAGAAGAAAAAATCAGAGCAAAGTCACAAAACAATGTGGTAGAAATTGAAACCAAACATTTTAGCAAGCATCAAAATGATAAGTTTTCATATTTGTATGTTAAAAGTTAAAGACTCTGAGAGTAACTTGTTTTGAGACAATAAAATCCAGCTATAGGCTATTTTAAAAAGACACTCCCCAAAATATAGGAACAAAAAACCTGATTTGACTAATACACATTGTATGCCTGTATAAAAACAGCACATATGGGCTATAAGTATATATAAACATTATGTGCCCATAATAACTAAAAATTTTAAAATGTAAAAAAAGAATTATTAGGGATTAAGGGAAATATTTCATAATAAAATGAAGAAATTTAGCAGGATGATAAAATAACTCTCAATCTGTAAGAATCTAAACATATAGCTTAAAAATATATGAAGTAATATTTGAAATAATTGTGAGAAGAAAATAAACATATCTACTACAATAAAAACGGGAGATTTGGGGCTGGGCACAGTGGCTCACGCCTATATTTCTAGCAGTTTGGAAGACTGACGTTGGAGGATTGCTTGAGGCCAGGAGTTCAAGATCAGCCCAAGCAACATAGTGAGACTCCATCTCTATAAAAAATAGAAAAATTAGCTGGGTGTGGTGGCTCACACCTGTAGGCCCAGCTACTAGGGAGGCTGAGGCAGGAGGATCCAATGAGCCAGGAGTTTGAGGTCACCTGATTGGTTAAGGAAAAAACAGTAAAAAAAAAAAAAAAAAGGCAAGCATATGAACATAGAATACAGAATTTTATGAACAATTAATCAATATACTTTAAATATTAAATGAAATAGAAAAATCCCTTGACATTATTGAGTAAAAATTTGATTCCAGAAGAAATAGAAAATCAGAAAAGACCATTAAAGAAACTGAATGTGTAATTTAAATATCTACTGTCTCACATATGAACACAATAATAATCATAAACAAAAATAACATCACAATTTCAAATTTTTTCCCCAAACATCAAAGATCACTATAGTACACAAATACTTACAGGGTTTTGAAAATGAGTGCAATTTCTCCAACTCAGCTTTTAGAGCTATTGTAACCAAAATTGTATAAAAAATGAAAATTACAGGCAATCTCACTTATAAATATAGGTGCAAAACTCCAAATAAAATTGCAGCAAAAAAGCTGGGCTTAGTGGCACCCACATATTGTCCCAGGTATTCATTAGGCTGAGGCAAGAGGACCCCTTGAATCTAGGAGTTTGAAATCAGCCTGGGCAACATAGTGAGGACTTATCTTTAAAAAAAAAAAAAAAGCTACAACAGAATTAAGGAACAAATAGTAAAAATAAGTAAATTAAAAAATAAAATAAAAATGATGACCAATTAGATTTTAATCCTAGTTTGTCTAGCATTTTATTATTTTTATTTTAAACACCTGCCTCTCCCCACAACATATAGCTTTTCTCTTATCATATCTAACTACAAGGATTGTTCTTTCATACAGCAAATATAGTGACAGTGATATTTTTGCCCAGACACAAGAACAGTTACAAATTAGAAATTACTTAGAAATATCCCATTCGATTGATTAGCTTAATGGGAAAGACCTTTCTAGAAGTAGTTCATGTTCCTTAAATAAATTAGCCCATAGACTGTCAATATTTATTATAGTAGGGGGAAAGGAACTGCATTTTAGAATCAGTGAAGTGTTTTCTCCAACAAAAGACCTTTCTCCATCTGGGCATCAAATGGCTTTTTGCATTTACAAATGCCAAAATAAAAAACAGTCTCAGAAAAGTGTTAGTGAGTTTATGAATATAAATTCCTATTATGTAAAAACACTTGTGGTTATATTACAGGAAGGTGACAACATTGCCCTAATTTTATACTCAAATGGAAACTACAGCAACTGTGCATGTTACAGATAAAGGCTCCTGCTCAATGCCACAATCTGAACTTCATATCTTTTTTCTATCCATTGTATTGGATTTCCACTTTGAAGGGAAAAAATGTTTTTTCTCTTTGTGAAAATCTACTTGATCATTTTCAAAATATTTGGAATGATGCTTCACATTTTCAAGAATGATGCCTACACATTACAAATCTAGGAGCTCCAGATGTGATTGATGCAGTGTAGATCTTCAGATTAAGTTGGAATGTTCTAATTAACTTGAGAGAAACAGATCTTCCTTCAGTCTTCATTTGTCTTTTGAAAATAAGATGTTTAGAAGTGTTATTTAAGACAGGATCACTAGCTTATTAAGATTACATTGGTCAGTCAATATATATTTAGTGAGCATGTACTTTGTAACAGATATTGTCTTGGTTCATTTGGGCTTCTATAAGGAAATACCTAAGACTAGGGAATTTATAAACAACAGAAACTTATTGCTAACGGTTCTGGAGGTTGGGAAGTCCAAGATCAAGATGCTGGCAGATCTGGTGTTTGGTGAGGGCTTGCTCTCAGTTCCATAGATGGCACCTTGTTGCTGCATCCTCATATAGTGGAAGGAGCAAAGCAGCTTCCTTCAACCTCTTTTATAAGGGCACTAATCCCATTCATGAGAGTTCTACTCTCATGACTTAATCACCTCTTAAAGAACTCCCCTTTTAATACTATTACAGTGGGGGTTAAGTTTCAACATATAAATTTGGAGGGAGATTCCAACATTTGGACCACTAGAGATATAATTTCTAGGTTTGGGGAACACAGTACTTAATAAATCAGACCTCACCTTTGCTCTCTCTCATGGACTCCATGCACTGGAAATAGCCCTTGTTTCCAAACTGCCCAGACCTGCCCAGCAATCCAAAGTCAATCATGAGTTTTCTTTTTTTGTCTCACTCCCAGGGACCAGCTTCTGTCTGCTTGGTTTGATGAACCATACAAAAATTAATTTACCCAAATAAGATTCCACAGTCCTGTCACTTTGTCTTGGCAGAAATATCACTGTCACTATATTTGTCATAATGACCTCTGACCACTCACAGAAAACATTGAACTTGAGGTAAGAGTTACTTGTACTTTATTTGAAAACTTTATCAGTTATTCATCCCCAATTTATTTACATGTCTGAACATACTTAAGAAGAGAGTTTGAGATGCTTAAAGGAAACATATTCCTTAAAACTGGCAATAAGAGAATCCAAGTATGTCAATAAGAAGCAGATGATTAAAACATTAAGAAATTCTAAACTTGAGGCCTCAAGACCAAATAAAATATAGCCATGTATGAAATGAATGAGCAGACAAAAATTACATTATTACTTTTAATGGATAGTTTTGAAGGTTTAAAGATTGGATTCTGAGAATAATCTAGATAAGATTTATTAGAATTTATTGAATTAGCAGTGATTAAGCTAGTTTCACAATGTGGGAACACCAGAAGTCATCTTACTTAATTTGTTTTATTTGTGGGTGGGAGGGGCAGGGGTACTTTGGGAACACAAAAGCATGCAGAATGAAGAATTCATAGCATTTTTTTAAAAAATGTAGCAGCCCTATACAAGATAATACGTTACTTTCAGTTGTAATGATAATGATCAGAATTAATTTTGTGGATAATTATAAAACTTAAGCTAGCTCTTGAAAATTGCCTTCTTCTCCATTCTGTTCACAGACTACACCACCTGAACTATAAAGGAAGACCACAAAATCAAACTAGTCTGTTTTAATATCTTTCTGTTTTCATTTGCCACTGACTCTAGGCACATGTTTATCTGTAAAATTTATTCCTCCTGTATTTATTTGGATGCTATGCCACCGATTTGTTCAGAATGTTAATGTCACAAGCTGTAAATACTGTTAACAATTGAAGGAGTTCATCTTAGTATAAACTATGAATTTTTCATCTGGTTGGAAATACTCTCAAATAATTCTCACATATAAAAATGGCATGTAGAAATCACCTACATTCTTATGAGAAAATTTATATTAAAAATCACAGCAATAAATTAGACTATTCCTAAGACGAGTTAATGAAGAAGATATTGAGGTATATCTGGGGCAGTATAAGCTCGATTAAAAATAACTTGTTGCTGAGATAATAGCTATTTGCAATAATATGTCAGGTAAGAGTACAGGATTGTAGTGTTTCACACTTGGGAGCACACATACAGTAGTTCTTTATCCCAATACCTTGAGATTAGGGCCCTATACTTTAGTTTCCTGACTCCGATTTTATATTTTGTGAGCCAGCAGGTGACGACAGTAGACTAAAATAGGTGTGTATCCCTCATCATGGCATTCAACTTTTGCTACTTTCTATTCAACTGAAAGCGGTCTATATGGCCTCATGTAACAATGCTGGAGGTTGGCTAAGTAGATTTTCAAATAACTTGTGTATAACCCGATAAGAACGAATGCTTTTCTATAAACTTTTTTTCCCTCAAATGGATACATTTCCAAAATACATTATACTCTTATCAGATTATATGAAACATAATTTAATCCCTTAATTACTCAGAGTTATCATCATCAAATATATAACTATAGATATATGTTCAACTGCTAAATAAAATTATGTGAGTACGGAAGCCAGGAACTCACTCTCTTGAAAAATTGCTATTATTGGACTGAGTTTGGGTCATTCGCCTCTTCCTCATAAAAGTACAAAAAAAGCATGCAGCAGTGTGATCTCCTGTGGGGTGTGTGGCACGATGGCCTTCCTGTAAAATTAATTGTTGAATCAAAATGGAAAGAGGTCTTCTCTTAAGTCATAGTTTTATCTTCCAGAAATCTTTACTGTTGCTATAAGCTTTTTTGATTTGTCAGCGACATTCTGAACATCATCTGCTATTTCTTAGACCTATCACAATGTACCATAGTTTGTAATTTCATTAAAGCTATAACTCTTCAGACTGAAAAAAAGAAAGTCCTATAGCTGATATGCTGTTCATGGGACACAGTGATGTACCTAAGCACTATTGAGATGTAGATGGCTGTCCACAACCCCCCCACACACCAGAAAATACGCACGCACGCACGCACGCGCACACACGTACACGCGCACATGCACCCACCCCTCCCAAAGAGTGTGCTGTAGTGCCTTTAGTGTTTACAGGTCTCTGGAGAAATATTAAAAATGAAATGGCTGTTAGACTGACATAACTACAAAGCATGTGACAACGACATCAATTATCTTATTGCTACTGACCTTTGGTGTCAGAGTCTGCTGCTCAGCCCCTGCCATTTGTTTTCCTTTTTTGGATTGTTCTCTGTCCTTGCCACATAACTTCTATCTTTTTCAGAGTTTGTACCAGAGAAGGTTGACTTTTATCAACTCATGACATTTAGTCTCTGTTAATGAACCAACCAATCACAGCACGAGGGTGTGACCAGCTATGGGCTCTTTACCATATTCCTTCTTGCTTGTTGCACCAAAGCTATTTCTTTTTTGTAAAAAGCATTTTCTTTCAGCACGTATTTGAGATACTTGAAATTTCTAGATGTCTGTGAAGCATTCCTCTACTTTCAAAAGTATCTTCTCTCAATATTCCTTATTCATTTAAAAATACTCAAATATCTGCCATGTGCCATGCACTATGCTAGACATTGGAGATAAAATTGAGAGCAAGTCAGCCACGGTGCCTGCTTTCATAAAGCTTCTGGTCTTAAGCAAAAAGTAGAAAAACAGGTATCAGCATTAAATTATAACACTACATATAGCTCTCTTCCTCTCTAATGATAACACTAAAATGTAAAACCTAAGAAGTGAAAAGAAGTCGCCACATCTTTGAAGCAGCACCTCAGATTAATTCCTGCATTAATTTACAGGAGATTTTTGTTTAGTTTTGTTTCCATTTTAGCAGAAATGATAAACATGGACACCATTTTGTGACATTTCTCCCCTGTCTATTAACACTTTAAAAGACACAATTTCCATTAGATCTTCCACAACTAATAAACATACTATTTTGAGACATTTTGGCTTCTATTTCCCTAATAGCCATAAATCCAATAGCTGTAAATCCAAATATAGCATGACATAAGAACTTCTAGGTCTCATTTTGAGATTGGTTCCTACAAAATCAGTGTTTTATGTTTCAGATTAAATCTTTTGAATTTGGCTAATATCACAAGTGAAGAAAAATGACTACATCTATAAGTGCCCTCTTTAAAATCAAACAGGAAAAGAAAAAGAAAATGAATAGTCCAGAATCTGCATTTAGTGTAACTTTGTCCATTATTAGCGAAAAATGAATATGCACATACATAAACTCTTGCTTTTAACATATTTTTTCTTACCCCACATGTATCATAGACACTTGTCATAGAAATATTTATTTTCAAACATAATTTCAATAAGTTTGCACTTTAAGGTTAAAGAGCAGTTAGTAGGTTTTTAAATAGTATCTGGAACACCTTATAATTAGCTCTGGAATGCGTGAGAAGCTTGCTGAATTTAAAAGAAGAAAAAGGTTTATAGTACATCTCTGCAAAAAAGTGTAACAATAAAATTGATGTATCTTATGGGCAGTATTAACACCACATATCCCTTAATTCTAGGGCTTCTTCATCAATTCAAAAGGTAAACAGCAACACTAATAGCTTATTCGATTGATTATTAATTATAGGCCTTTTGAGTAGTAATTGGGCCAAATAAGTATTTATTGCACACCTATGGTATACCTAGGACAGACTATTCCTAGAAGATTTAACTGATCATGGATAAGATGTCTGGTACATGATGCGTTCAGAAATGCAGTGACCTTAGGGGGGAATTAAAATTTGCCTGAAGTGTTAGCGTATCTTCTGGATACGGTTCTAAAACTTCAGCTAGGATTTACAGATGACTACATTCAATCTGCCCTAATCAGTTGTGACTCCCATAGTTTTAGGAGCCGTGTAGTTGATGGAAAAGCACTGGACTTGGATTCAGGAGACCTAAATTTCAGTTGCAATTTTCTATACTTTAATCTTGGGCAAGTCACTTCATCTCTCTGAGCTTCAGTTTCTTATTCTTTCGAAGAGAGAAAATATAGCTTGTACTACAAACCTCACAGATTAGCTGTGAGAATCACATAAAAGAATGTGCTTTGTGATCTAAAGTTATGTCCATAAATTTAACATTAATTACTCATATCTATTTGTTAATAAATACATTGTAGTTGCTTTGGATTGTTTACTTGGGGTGAATGAAATGTGAAATTCTCCTGTCCTATTACACATCCTATCCATTTCTTTTGCAAATTTGATAGAGCTCCACATATTCTAGAATCTGGGTTATACACTGATATGTACTAGGTACTTTAAGGAAAATACCTAGAAGTAGGTCTTCGCATTTGAATCATAGTTTCAAGTTTTCATTTCTTCTAACACACAGAGACTGGTGTGTCAGTGTGCCAAATACGTGCATATATTAAATAATTTAAATACATATGACAGTTAGTTTTAGATGTCAACTTGACTGGACTAAAGAATACCTAGAAAACTGGTAAAGCATTACTTCTGGGTGTGTCTGTGAGAGGTTTCCAGAGAAGATTGGCCTGTGGGTCAGGGGACTGACTGGCCCTCTCTAAGAGTGGCACCTTCCAATTCACTGGGGCCTCAGAACAAAAAGGCATAAGGAGGCGATTTCCTCTCTCTCTTTCTGTGGGAGCTGAGACACTCTTCTTCTGCCCTACATCAGAACCCTAGGATTTCCTGCCTTTGTACTCTAGGACTTACACCAGCCCCCGCCCCACCCCCCAGTTTCTCAGGCCTTCAGCCTCAGGCTGAGAATTACACCACCAGCTAGCTTCCCTGGCTCTGTAAGTTCTGAAAGTTCAAGACTTTCAGACTTGAACTGAGCTATGCTCCTAGCATCCCAGGGCCTCCCAGCTTGCTGATGGCCTGTCATAGGACTTCTCAGCACCCATAATCGTGTAAGCCAATTCCCCTAATAAATCCCCTATCATCTATCTATCTATCTCTATATATATCTATCTATCTACCTAATCTGATTGCTTCTGTTTCTCTGGAGAACCCTGACAAATACAACACACAAAGTGAATGTATCATATTCCTCCATAACTAGCCAAAATACTGCACTTTAAAAAGTTAGGCCTAGTGGTATTCTCTACCCACAAGGATATACATTGCTATTTAATTGCTAACAAATTGTCAACTTCTGTCTCTTTTCATTTTTCATCCTGAAAAATTATGTGCATAATTTATATTCTATGTTTAGTGGAAGTTATAATACTAAGCACAAAGTGTTTTGATGCAAGAGTATAATTTATCCCTCTTCAAATCTGAGAAATAAATATCCTTTGACATCTGTGGTCTGTCTTTCATTTCCTCTGTCCCTTTTCCTGGTTCTCTCTTTCTGCCTCTTCTTATTGAAGTTTCTCTTTTATGTATTCATCTACTCCCCTCAACCTCCCAACTACCCCATGACGTTTTCAGATTCATGTTTTATTGTATTTGCAAGACTTTCTTCCCCTTTCAATGCTTTCTACAGTAAAGTCTTCTTTTTGAAATAAGATCTTAATTAAAATGAGATTATCTTCTGGGCAGTGGGGCTTTGCTTTGTTCTACTTGGTTCTGTTTTGTGGGCTTTACAGTGAATCAAGAACATTTAAATTGGGAAAATGAAATCAAATAACTTCCCTATGACCATTATCTACAGTTTAATGTTTTCTCACTCAAACATTTCCAGTTTCTTTTTTTGGACAGAGAGAGGAAGAGGAGAGGAAAAGAAAGAGGAAGTAAGATCAAGAAGGTGTGGGGCGGAGGAATGGAAAAGAATGCTACAATGGAATGCTGACCACTCTTCACCACCATTTTTGCCAAAGAAGTGCAAAGACCCCCGACCTCAGAAACCCCCAGAATCATTCATTTGAGGTTTTTCCATTTTATTTCCAATATGATTTTCATAGTTCCAAGAAGAATAAGGTGAAATATTTCCCCAGGACCGCAATGCGATATTCATAATAGTTACAATATTATATGCCTTCAGGTTTTACCCGCAGGGGTGCCCTCCTGCAAGTAGGGCCTCAGGACATAGCCCAGCCTGCGCCACGTGATGACTTCCCACAGCTCCTCATTTAAATCCTGCCATGGGTCTGAGGATCTGACTCTCTAGCAGATGATGGTACAGTCTCAAATCTTTCTGAATACATTTTTGCTATTTATTTCACTAACCAAGTGTGATCCTTCACAATAGGAAAATTGTCTAAATGTTATTTTGGAAAATGATGCACAATTCTTCTGCAGAGCGTGTATCCTCAAGAATATCTTTTCAGAATATATATGTGGAGGAGTCTGAATAAACATTTGAAAGACTTTGGGGTTAAAATGTCTGTTGAAGACATTGAGAGACATGAGAGAGGCTAAAACATTTAAAAACCATGAAAGGAGTAAGCAGATTTAAGAGAGTCAAAAACTGAATAGCCATCTTTTTTTTTTTCCTTTAGAAAAACAAAGAGAAGACATCTCATTAATAGTTCTTCTAAGTAACCAAACGCTTTGGCATTTGAGTCCTCAAAGCACAGTATTATATATTCTTTGCTAAAGTGGATTCTGGTTCAATCTGTCTCAGTAGCATTTTTCCCTTTTCTCTTTCTTTGAAAAACACACACACAATTCCTCTTAAAGATATACTTTATGCCTCCTATGTGCCAGAGTAAATCTCTAGTTTGAAGGAATATTTAAGTACTGAATTTAAGTCTTACAATCCCCATCAGTCCTGCAAGCCCTGACCAGTGCTAGATAACACAACAATGACGTGAACTGAAAGTTCCAAAACCCATAGAAACTTCTCCTAGCTGTGACTTACTATCTCTGACATTTTGATGCTGATATACTGTAGCTGAAATCCATAAATGCAATCCTAAATTTCAGGCATTTGGATTTGTCAGTTTAATTCAGGCATCACCTTAGTTAAAGCTCAACTCACTGTATTTATGCAAA
Organism: Eulemur rufifrons; assembly: GCF_041146395.1. Classification (NCBI taxonomy): domain Eukaryota; kingdom Metazoa; phylum Chordata; class Mammalia; order Primates; family Lemuridae; genus Eulemur; species Eulemur rufifrons. The sequence goes on from NC_091012.1 coordinate 70,265,832, forward strand.
AAGAAAGGTGGAGGTTGGGGGCAAAAGGCATTTTCATTCTGCAATAAATATTATCAGAGCTTTGCTCTGCGGTGTTATAATCAGCACATGCAGAACAGTGCTACTCCAAACAGCAAGCTGGAGCTGCAGTCTGGCAAAATAAGCCCTTCAAAGCCCACGAGCTTACTGGTATTCACCTGGTGGATTCTCTCCATCACGAAGCTGAGTGAGTCCATTAAGCTTATGTAACACAAGCTTAAAGGTGAAATGAAAAGCTCTTAAAAAATAAACTATTTAAGTTTCTAAATCAGGAGTGTGCATTATGTGCTGAAACTTAAATATGCCAGTAATGCCACATACACTTGTACAATAATGATAATCACATTCACATTTTAAAGGAGAACATTTAAAAGTACATTTCCTTCACAGAACTAAAAAAAAAAAACAACAAAAAAAAAAAACAAAAGAAAAAGAAAAAGAAAAATTCGTAATCAGTATTCCAGCTTTGCTCTGAAAGAACTGAAGGGAGAGTAGCAGTCAGGGAGCGCTCTATGCTTTGCAAGTGCTGTCATCAATTCTTATAAATCCTTAATCCAGCCCTTGATAGGCAGGTGAAGAAGAAATTGATTTTTTCAGATGTCTTTGTATAATGAAATACAGAATATAAGAAATGTAAGCATGTACACATATTTTCGTAGATATAGGACCTTATTTATTTTAGTATCCAACTTAGAGCAAGGAAAACAGCTACAGTACATCCATTGGAAAGAGAAAAGGGGTGTTAAAAACATATATGCAGACTGAGGACATCATCAAACTTATTGAATAGTGCTGGAGTTTATTACATACCCAAGCACTTTAAAAAGCAATTCGGGCATGGGCAAAGACCCAAACCTGGAAGAGCATGGCGAGGTAAAGAGCATCTTTTTTAATGGAAACTCAGACTGAGACTTAACCTGATTCCACCAAACTCTCGAAAGCTCAGTGAGTGCCATGACTGTTGCAAGAACACCAGAGGCTGCAGCCAAGTGTCAGTGAGCGAACCTTGTCCAAATTTCATTTGACCTTTTGCCCAATCATAATCAAAATGCTAGTAAAACAAGCAAGAGGAAGATGTTGTTGTTTTCCATGGTAATCTTAGCTTTCATAAGAAACGTTGTCACTAATAATAATTAACCTTTTACTTAACAGACCACAGGTTGCTATGTTTTTCCTTTGTGAAAGTGATGTCTTCTGAGCTTTCATCTGTTAAAGATTATTTCTCCTCTTTGGAACTAAACCACTAGTCCCACAGTTTGTAAGTGTTTAGGAAAATGAATAATTTGCTTCAGGGGAAAATTGTTTTTCTTATCCTGTTATAAAATGAGTTTGAGCTTTGTTCCCCGTGACCCAGATTCCCATGACAACAGCAACAGTGACCTTGCCTTAAGGTCTAGGAGTAGAGGAAGCCATTGAACAGAATGAACTCAGACTTCTAGTGTTGATTTTTTCAGGTGCAGTTTTAATGTTTCAGCCTCAAATTTTCTCTCTTACAAAACAGATGACTACAATCTTGACAAAGAATGTCTATAGATAGAACTCCTTGTATCAGATCCACACAAATAAAAAGACAGATTTTCCTATTGGGACCGGCAGCCAAAAGAGTGACAAAAAATCAGTTTGTGGCAATTTTGGCACCAAACATAGTCCAGGAAATTAATCCAAACCTCACTTTTCTAATGGACTCTAAATTTTCAGCAACTGAAAACCACACTGCACCAGCCAATTGGTAATAAATTTAAAATACCAGAAGATGATTTCAGAGAAAGAAATTGCAGCCATGGAACAACGTATTTCTAAGATCAATGGGACATATCTGTCTTACCGGAATAGGATACACTTCTGGAAAATAGAGTAATGATCTTAGAAGGCGGAACACAGACTCTTTTTAATATCTTCCTCCTACTCCATCTTAGAGGAATGGGATCAGAGTTAAATGTTGTAGGTTTTTTGGAGGTTTTAAGATGGAAGATAAAAAATAGCATTTATAATTCAAGTCTTCCTGACTCTCAAATCTTTTGAATTTATGAAAAATGCATAGCATTTTCATCTGCTTAATGTACTGTATTTGTAGCTTACATATTTGAGAAATTCCCATTATAATAATTGGTACTTCTTTATATTATATACACACAATAGCACATGAAAAGAAAAACACTTCCTGGTTACCCAGCATAAGGAAAATTAACATTGATAGACCCTGTAACAGATCAATAAAACAAAGTTTTAGCAGTAATGAAAGCAAGGAGATTCCAAAGTCAACAATCCTTTTGGGAAAATACCATGCTTTTCCCTTAAAATTTTAATCACAGGAAGACAAGAGTGTTCTCATTTGTCCCATCTATTTCACAAAAGAACTTTGAAAGAGAGGAGACATTTGGAAAAACTAAAGGGCTATCTGTGTCTTTACAAATTAAAATCAACATGTAAGTTTTTCCCTGAAGTTTATAAGTGATCATTTGTGTAGATTACCCTGTATAAACTCATTCTATAAAGTAACGAACAACCAAGTGGGCAATTGCATGCTAGTCATATTCTTTAGCGCTTCATGGCACTCATTCATTCATTCATTCTACAAGTATTTCTTAAGTCTTTATTTAAGATCTTGGGCACTATGCTAGAGAGGAGGGATACAAAGGAAAAATAAGCCATGACCCTGACCCAGAAAAGCTCACAGGCTGGTAGAGGAGAAACACTAGAGACAAAATTTGCATGGTTCATTCCCAACTGGTAAAATTAAGGCTTTTGAGGTTCAGATTTGCCCCTGGAGAATACGAAGTAGAATCATGGATCAAAGACCACCTTGAGAAATTCATTAATAAGTAAAATGTTCTCAACACTCGATCTTGAAATTTGAAGGAAAACAGAATGAGCCCCATACAACCTGAGCAAATTCTCTGAGCAAAGAGCAACCACTGCCAGTACTGATCCATCTAATCCCAGGATTACAGGAGATCCCAAGAGAAAGGGGAGGTTTGTTTTAAGTGGGATTTTGCTACATGAGAATTGCCTGAAGCCCTGTGGGCTCCCTTGCAGAGTTCTTTTCTCCTTACAAAAGCATTTGCTATGCCTTTGCTCAAATAGGTTTATTACCTATTTGAACCCTCCAGGTGGTGATATCAGTTGCAAAGAATAGAGAACTTCAACTGCAGATTTTTTTTTTTAATGCGGTTTCACTTTTTCCAACCTGTTGTGCACTGCATGTAGTTACCCATTTGGGGAAATACTGCCACTGAATGAAGCGTTGTGTGCTTATCTGATACTATTCAAAAAATGGAAACTCTGCTCAGCTCCATAAGATAAGGGTAATCTCACCTTGCCTGTGGTGGCACATATCTTACTGAGAAAATGTACAATCTTGCATTGTAGGAAACTATGAAAAAATGTGGATTTCTGCTAAAAGGCTCTTACCATTCAAATTTCCATGTGTCAAAACAATTTTGGTGCATGGGGAATTGTATTATGGTATGTAAACCAGGTACATAGCATTTTAAAATGTAAAATGAAAGCTTAATGGGTTTTTTTGAAGATAATAAGAGGGTTAAAACACATTAAAGAGGTTAAACATAGCGAGGTGTTCCCTGCCCTGGGTGGAGGAAGATATTACCAATATTACCAGTTAATAGCTAAAAAGCCATCAAGTTCATTTTGTCAAGAAAATAGTGAATAACTCATTTTAGGTATTTAAGCATAAATTTTAATACGGGGATTAATATCTTCTGATGATTTCACTCTGTTACTGAAATGATGGTTCTTTCCCATTGCTGTTTCTCTTTCTGGGCCTTCCGTTTGCCTCTTTCTTCTTTAGTCACAGGGGTAGTACTGGCTTCTGTTCTGATGGGTTTTCCCAGTTGCTAAATATTTTTGAGCCTCTCTTTTTTATAGCTCTCCAGATTGAAAAGAGGTTTATCAGAGATGGCTTCTAGCAATATTTACTTTCCATGGTCCCCACCTGACTTCTCTGTAACTTCCCCTGCCTCCCAGTTGTTATGTCCTAGCACCACCATTCCACCTAGGAAAACATGCTTGTCCTGTGTCCAAATATCTAACTCATTTAATCGGACTACAGTGATAATGGTTGCTAATGTCTGAACATGTCGCTCTCAAGACTATTGGAATTTTAACAGATAAATCATGGAAAAAAAATATTTTAATACAAAGACATAATAACCATCTTCCATGTTGCACCTACTGAAGGCCAGGCAATATAGTGGCTGCCTTAGATGTATTAACACTAACTGTAATCCTTATAATCTATGTAGAGGAGCTAAGTGAGTCTCAAAGAGCCAAAGATAAGTTGCTTGAAATCATAAAAATAGAACGAAAACAAGGATTAAGAATTAGGTCTATCTCTGAAACTGATGCTCATATATCACAATGAGACCTCATAGAATCTGGGGCCAAGTGGCAAGATGGAAGGAAAGGTACTTTTAGTGATATGAGCGGGGTGGGGGAGCAATAATTCCACTTCTTAGATCAAAATGGAGATACCTCCTCTGCCTCCAGGTAGGGGCACATCTGAGGATGAACTAGAATATGAAAATTTAAAGAAAAAAGTTGTATTTATTAGTTATTCATAAAATCATCCACTCTTAGAGTTGAAAGATAACCTTAGACATAATCTAACCTCTGTGACAAACTGATCACAGCAGATATCTTCCAATATTTTGACTATTTTCAATATATTCCAAAATGGCACACAGTAAATTGAAATCCCTTAATGAAATGTATATTAGTATGCATATATGTATTATGTGTATTATATATATTACTATAATTATGTATTATGAATAACACATTGTAAGAGCAGTGTTGTGTGAGTATATATATGTATATGTATGTTTTCCCGAGTCTCCTTTTTTCCAGATTAAATGTCATAAATATTTTCAATCATTTCTTACATGCAATGAACTTTAGGTAAAATATGATAGTCAATGTCTCTACAATTGTTTCTCATGGTGTTCATTTGTGGTTCTGTGGCGAAAAAGAAGAAAGAAAGGTAATGTTGCCAAATAAGTTTGTGAGATGTTGGACTAAATATCTTCCTTGCAGGATTTCTATGATTCTTTGAAAAGTTCATTACCTTATGTATCCTCAGCCCTGGAGCTAGATTCCAATTCCCCCATTTCTCAGTTCATGCTCTTGTAAGATTTATGTTTCTCCCAAACTAAATGAGGGAGAGAGAGCCAGAGACAGAAAGAACAGAAGCCATTAGTTTGAAGACTCTCTGGGGTTAGTTTTAAGAAGGAAGTTTCTAGATGAGGTGTGTGAGATTAACAAGACTGACAAGCATTTGAGGAGGTGGTTTCAGAAGATTAACACTTTTTAAGTGTGTTTAAGCAAAACAGACGTATTGAAACATTTGGAGTCATTGATGACGGTCTGTGCACCATCCTGGACCTACAAAGTACCTTCAAGATCTCTTTCTGGTTTCATCTCATCTCAAATCACATCCACTAGCAACGTTGTGCAAAAAGGGATTATTGGAATTTTGGTAAAAAGAGGAATCATAGCTTAGTATCTAAACTAAATTCTCATTAAATTTGATCTTGCTTTGCTAGCATGTCTATGATGGTATTATTTTAATACAGTGTAAAAACAAGTTTCAAGTCCAAGCAACTACCTTCTCTTTCTTTCTCTCTCCATTTTAATCCTATCTCTTCGAGAAAGTTTTCCTCATTCAAGTACAATTTAGGAAAGAATCGCACCATCAAAAATGCTACAACCAAATGCACTGGGTGCTATGCATTGCCAAACTTTAATTTTTTTCCCCAATTTACTGACTCATCTGACATTCTACTAACAACCTCATCCTCTAACAAACCAAACTTGTGGACCATCAGAAAAATTTAACTATTTATGATAGAGTGCATAAATGTGCCTATGCAGTCTTGGACTTGTCCTTCTCATCCCTCTATCATGATAAATTTTAAGAGAACTAGGGATTTATACACATAAGATCTGATAAAAAGAATTTTTTCTTTATCTAGGGTGTCAATGAAATATATATTGAAGCAGTATCATCCTAAAAAGTAACTAATGTCGTACTGTAGATCCAGATGTTTGCATGTTACTAAATAGCCTAATATTTCAGATAACTCTCTAACTTTGAGGCTGGCTGGATTTATTTAGGATGAAATTATAGTTGCCTATTTAATAAAATTTAAAAAGTATCAAGAATGGCTTCCCAACCTCTATTTTCTATCTTAACCAATCTGAAATTCCATGTTTAGGATTCATTGCTTTAAAAATAAGTCATTGTCATCTTAAAGCCTTTTGTGAAACGTGAATATTTCATCTATACATTTTAATATACTGAATCTTCAGCATTTTAGCATGACTTGAGTCATTATTCATTTTTTAACAGGTAATTGTTGTGTACTTATTATACACCGTTAAGTGTGCCAAATGCAGAATATATATAGACGAAGAAGACATAGGTTCTATTTTGAAGAAACAAAAATAGTGTAAATAAGACATGCATACAGATATCTTTAATGAAAAGTTGAAATCAATAAGAATTATGAGGGTTATAAATGTGACACTAAAACTGTGGTGGAGATAGTTCAGTTAGTAGGATAATTCAATCTTATATTTAGTAATTTGTTGTTTTTACATTTATAGAGCAGTTGCTATATTCTAGATATCATGCTGGGTTCTGAGAATATACAGGTGAAAGTTATGTTCCCTGCCCTTGGGACACTCAGTTTAAAACAAAAAGATAAAAAATAAATAAATAATTAAAAAGAATAATAATAATAAAATAAAGAACAAGCGTAAGAATAGAGCAGTGCAGAAGCAGCTTTGGGAACACAAAGGCAGGTCAACTAACCTCGTCCAAGATTAGATGAAAGTAGATTTTCTAGTGTGGGAAGCTTCGTGGAGGAAGAAACTCTAGGGCTGAGCACTGAAGGACAGGGAAATAAAGGTCACTGCAGGAAGAGATGACAGTTAGTTCAAAGGGACAGGGATATGAGAAAGCCTGGTGCATGCAGAAACTGAAAGAGTTCTGCCTGCCCAGAGTCAAAAGTACAAGTGGAGATAAGACAGGACAGGAGACAATAAAAGAGATCAGGCTTAAGATCACGAAGACCTTGGACTTTTTCCTAAAAGTACAAGAGAGTCAAAAAGGAGTTTTATCACAAAGAAAGCCAATCCTGAAGATATCAGTGTAGTTAGGGATTGGGGGCTGGGGGGGAGAGAGAGAGAATAGCAAGGGAGTGAAAGAAAGCAAGAGACTGAGAAAAGGGAAAGACCTAAAACATTAGGAGAGCAAGGCTCAATGGCATAGGCTGGTGGGGATCCTCATGCTGAGAAACAGTAGAGAGCAACGAGAACCTGAAATTTTATTCATTCATTCATTCATTAAAGGAAATAAAATTTTATTAAGTTACTAATAAGTGCTAAATACCATTCTAAGAATCGAGGATATAATTTTGATTGCCTGGAGCTCATAGCCCAGCGAGGTTGACTGATGATGTTAACCAAATAACCAAAATATGTTCCTACAAAATAAAATAAATGTTATTAAAGGGAGATTCATATATTATGAGATCATACAGCATGGATGTATGATTAGGTTCTTTGGTTTCAAGCAACGAAAATCTATTTGTATAAACATAAGCAAAAATAAAAAAGGATATGGGGCTACTTGCTGTAAAGGAGAAATGGCTGGGAAACCAGGGGTCTGAGAAACAAGCAGCAGAGCAGCTTCAGGGAACCTGGGAGCAGGGATTAAGAGACAGGGTCTTCAGATGAATTGGCTTGATTTTCCGTCTCTGCAATGCTGCTCAAGGTACAAATTCCTGTGAGGGAGAGTCAGAGTGGCCTAATGCAGGTCACATTCCCATTACTCCATTAGGGAAGAGGAGATGACCTTGATTGATAGCCCTATCAACACTGCATGCGTGGAGGAAAACAAGTTCTCTTAAAGAAAACCAAGTCGAATTTCCCAGAAGCAGAATCACTGTAGCGCTGGTGAAAAACAGATTTCCACTAAAGAGGAGAAGTGGTCGAAACCTCAGGAAAGGTTTCCTGCAGGAGAGTCATTATTGGACTGAGATATGAAGGATGGGGCGGGGCGAGTTAACTAGGGAAAGGTTGGATGCACATGTCATCCACATGGGTGTGGCTTTCTAGGTGTAGAGAATACACAATATGTGCTCAGATGAAAGGCTAACTAAAGACAAAATTTAACCTCCTAAAAAGTTTGCCTTGTGAGTGCCGATTCAACATCTTGCACGGATTATTCATTAGCAATCGTCTCCATTATTAGCAACATCACCACTACTTCTAAGTATGGGAATAAAGTACATAATCCATGAAAATCAACAAAATTATCTACAAGTCCTCCCTTTTCAGATATCTGCATATGCCCCTTAGGAAAATGTTGGTGAGATACACCGTTCTGTGGACTAATTGGAGTAGTCTATCGTCACGCTTGCCATCACTCAGTAGAGAATTCTCCAGGATAGGGATTATCCTAAATTGTGGGGCAGTAGGGAATTTCTCTTTTTTACCTATTATTACACTGAGGAAGTAGATTTCACTATGCATCTTAGCATGTTCAAAACATATTTACTTCTTTCTTTACTCTTTTGAACTATGCAGATAATTACCCCTTGCTAGGCAAAATTTGCATCGTTCTGGAAATAAAAGCAACTTCTCTCTCCCACTTTCTGTGTGATGTTGAGCAAAGCAGTTTGCTTTTCTCTGCCTAGGTTCCTTCACTTATGGAAATGGTGATAAAGCGTACTCTGCAGAGACCTTAAAAAATGAACCATTTCTCTCACTTTATGAATAAAGGGAAAAAAAAGGCCCACAGAAGCAATGTAACTTGGTCAATATAACAAAGCTTCTTGGTGAGAGAGCTACACTTAGAACTCATGTCTGTCTTCCATTCATCATACTTCTTTAGGAGAACTTGGATGTGTAATGCAAAAAGAAAAACAAACCACATTGCACGTAAAATAGAACCCAGGGGTTTAAGTTTTAAGTCCTAGATGTAATACTTACTAGCTATGTGTGTGACCTTGGGCATTTATTTAAACTTTCTGAACCTCAGTTTCCTCATTTTTTAAAAGAGTGTAATAATGAGTGTCCAACTCCTTACAGGGTCATTGTAAGTCTCAAAAGAAGATAATATATATAAGCCTACTTTGCACAAAAATATGCAACCTTGTTATTATAAACTACATTTGAAAAGCTAGCAAATTGAAGCCCTAAGATGCTAAATAACTTACCCAATTTCACTAGGCCGTTTTCTGTCTAAGGAGATCTCTGAACTTCAAGTGCAGTTACCTTTCTTCTAAACCCTGCACATACCCTTTTGTCTGGAAACACAAAGTCTCACATACTAATTTTTAAAAAATTTAATCTTTAATTAAGCACTACCTAGAGTGTTGCAACATAGTAATAAATGTGTATTTCTTTATAATTAACTCTATTCCCAAATCCCCACCTTGTTATAACTGAGCAAGAAAAAAAAATTAGTCATAATATATAAACTAGTATATTGGAAAAAATAATTAAGAATTTTTTAAAAGTTCAATTTTGACCTTCAATTAAAAAGGGGTAAAACATTTCCCAAAGTTATTATGCAGCTTAGAAGCATAATAATTTCCTCTTCCTATGGTATCTAGCATTGATAACATGGACCTTGGATAGCTCTCGTAATGGAAATACTATAACTGCCCCACATAGAAGGGAGAATCAAATGAGAAGTCAATTGATCCCCTGCCTTAGTCCAGAGTCCTCAGGCTCTCAAGTAGAATGATCTGGCCTGATCCTACCTTTTCACTGTTACTCCTCCCTTACATCACACCAACATCATCCTCACCACCAGTCATTATTGCCATCATCCTCATCTTCATCTTTATCATTGATAAGATTTATTGAGCATTCACTATGTCCCTGGTATGATATATGCGCTCTCTCATTCAAACCCAACAACAACCTTGGGAGGTAACTATTACAATTATCTCAGGTTTTTAAGGGCAAGCAATATGCATCTCACACATCTTTGTAGCCCCCACATGCTTGCAAACACAGATCACTTCTATTTCCTCTTCTGTAAGATAGAGATAACAATAGGCCCCTCCTATTATTGCTAAACGGGTTGTATGAAATACCATAAAGCATCTAGCACCATGCCAGGCAAATAGTGTGTCCTCAATAAATAACATATTTGAATCAGAATACATGTTTCTTTGGGAAAGCTCATGATGGAGAGTAGCCAATAAAACCTGAAGATGATGAATTAAAAATAATTTTTAACCAGTTTCATCTCCCAGTGATATTTTGGGATACATCTGACTCTCAAAAAAATGTTGCTTCATGGGGTTTCTACGCCTTTCCACAGATTCTCTTTGAACTCAGGCTAAAATCTATACCCTTCATTCTCCATGATGCTAAATAATGCAATTCTCTAAAAGCAAATACAATTGTAAAAAAGTTGCATATCACAGAATTATGTTTAGTAACAAAAAGATTCTTAAGCAAAATATTAAGTTAATAGTATATACAGTGTGTTTCCATTTTGGTTTGTGTGTGTATACAAACATATGTACATATGCAAATACCTATGATATAAACCAGGGGGTCTGAGGCCTGTGTGTGTATGTGTGTGTGTGTGTACATAACCATAGACAAAAGACTGACGAAAATACATAAAAATACCAAGTGGATTATAGATGACTTTTATTCTTTATAAGAAATTTCCAAAGATTTTATAATAAACCTATATACTTTTATATTTTTAAAATAACTATTTTCATTTGAAGGAAAGAAAGAAGAGAGGAAGAGAAGGAGGGAGGAAAGGAAGAGAGAGTCAGCCTACAGAGCAACTCTAGCAGACCCTAGATTTCTGAGGCTCTGCCCCATGTCTTCCTGTATCCTGTGATCCTCACAAGGCCACAGCAGAGTAGGCTTCAGAGCTTCCTGGAATTTCCTTGTAAAACCATGATTTTTTTATCATTATCTCCAAAATTTAGCAGGTAGGGAAGCCCGCTCATTTCTATTCAAGTTTGAGATTATAATAATAATAGTAGCTTAACATTTGTTGAGGGTTTACAGTGTGCCAGGTACTACTAGTCTCCATGTATTCATTTACTTAATCCTCATAATAACACCCGGAAGTGAAGTTCTCTTCATTCAACAAATATTAAGCATTTACCCTGTAACAGGCATTGTTCAAAGCACTTGGGAAACAGTGAATAAAACAAAAGATTCCTTATGGAGCTACCTTCTAGTGGTAGAAGATAAATAATGTCCCCAATTTACAAACATAGAGACCGAAGGCCAGAGAGGATAGGCAACTTAAATTCACAGCTAGCAAGTGTAGAGACTGTGATTTGAACTCAACAGCTCATCCCTAATATTTGTGCTCTTACCTATTACATTGCAGTTGGTTATAAAAGAAGTCCCAGTGAAAGGATTATCCAAAAGAACTTGTAATGTGCAACTAAATCCTGACCTGCGTATAAATTCATACTCTGACCTTGTATGTTATGCATAAAGGAATCACTTCAAATCCCTTCTGTTGAAAATGTTGGCTTTGAGATCAAATGCCATTTGGTTTGAATCAAAAGGGACAGGGTAATCCCCAAATTCCAAATATTCCTAACATATGTGAATTATTTATAAGCCAGAAATCCTTGTTAGAGAATATCATAAGTCTGAAAATGTACCCTGTTGAAGTGGATTGCAGAGTAGGTTTTCATAAAACCAAGTCTGATCAAGGTTTATAGAAGCAAGAAAAGAAAGGCAGAGAAATGTATCTCCTCTCCCCTACCTTGGAACTGAACATGGTTACTTCTCTCTGCAACACTGAACAGCCCCCTTGCCACTATCCACACTTCTAGAAACAGAGATTATGTCCTGCCTCCGAGATGACATATGTCTCCCAGAAATGTATAGGGAAGTGTGGAGATGTGTCGCAATGTATAGACCACTGATTGTAGCTCAGCTATTCAACAATAATTGAATCTGGGCTCCAGGGAAGACTCTGGGACTGTTCCCAAAGAAAATTCCTGTAGTTCTCTGCACACAAGAGAGATAAGGCTCAATGTTTGAAAAGGTTAGACTGAACCAGATTGTGCCAGAGCACATTTCTTTTATGCTTCTGCTAATTAGTCTGTGTGCTTCTGTTTATGTTTAATTGAAGAGAAAAAATAGCCTGAAATAATGCATGAAAAATTAAGAGAACAAGCCAACACATTAAACTTCTAGCTGGGCTCTATTGTTTGCATTTACCTTGAGCTTTCAAATCCCTGCCCCCTTCCCATAGATTTTTTCTACTTTCTTTGTTAATGATTTAGAGTTAAACTCTAAGCTAATTTCCATGATTCAAAAAGCAGTGGAGCATACTGACATCCCCACATAAGTGGGCTTCTTTTGAACTAGGGCTGAAAAGGCTGAACATTATCACAGGACCCCCTAAGTCCTGGGCTTGTCTGTATAAAGCATTTCAAATGAAGTGGCTACAAGGAAAGGCAATTTGACCAACCACATGACTCCCTCCCCTATCCCCAGCCCCAAGACTTTTAACAGTGAGTTTCTAAAAAGCAGACACCCCCATCTTATGCACAGTTGCCTCTCCTGTATGTAGTATGGTTTCTGGCATATAGTAGACACTCAATAAATGTCTGTTTGATGAATGGCTCAGTACATATTTTTGATTCCTTAAGCATGAATGAAGAGGACTTTGATGTTATTTCAACAATACTCTTGAGAAAAGGAAGAGTATTTATTCACTCTGTCAGATTTATCAATAGAAAGAGGAACTTTTGCTCCCAAGAATTTGAGTTCAGTTCAAAGTATATAGATGCAGAATCACACCAAAGTAAAGCCTCTGGAAGAAACCTAACACCAGCCACAGGAAAGATAAGTTAAAAAGAAAGCAATGGAAACATTTTATGAGCACAGGGTCCCTTCAGTCATCTTGAAATAGTTCCCTCCTGGGGTACAAGCAACTTCCATCCTCTTCTCCTCTGGCAAAGGGATACAAAAACCTTTCAGACATGGTTCATGAGGTGCTGGGGGCTGCGGGTGCCTGTTCTTTATTCCTCCTTCATGCCTAGCATCCTGTCTTTCTGACCCTGAGCTTGCTTTTTGTACGTTGCTAAGCAGAACATGCAATGGAATAATGGGTTAGTTTTCAGGTGTTTCAATAGTGCCCTTTCTTACTATTTTCATTAAAATAATGAATGTCAGTCTTCGATCCAATGTGACTGAAGGTTAATTGGTAAGCTTTTTTCTGAGAGGCGTTGTCACTATGGGAGTTGTCAGGCCCTGCTGTGTGCTGCTGAGAGTTACAGCCAAGGAGCGAAACCAGCAGAACCAGCCTGATTAGCACTGTGATTATTTCATATACGATATAATCAGGCTGAGCTACTACAACAATAAGCTGTCTGTCTCTTTTCCAAATGAAGTATGAGAATAGGCCACAGAAAAGGAGGACTGAGGAGGGGGCAGAATGCTTCATGCTAAATCAAAGTCTGGTGATCCTAGAAGAGTCTGGTGGAATCTTCAGTCTACAGAGGTGGTAATGCTAATTTCAATCAGACACATTTCAATCAGCCACATTAAGGAGCAAACTAAATAAAACCACCTCAAGCCCTTTTCAGAATAAGCAACAGAACAAGCAAACAGAGAGAAAAAGAGCATAGCATGTTTTGTAAAACAAACAAACATTCCAAACCAAAGGAATAAAAAAAAAAAAAAGTCTGTCCTCTTTTATAAGCCCAGTCTGACAGACATTAGCCTCCTCTCCTAAAAGTGCTGAATATGCTGAACTATGAAAAATCAATCCTACTGGAGAGCCTTGTTTTGCAACTTTTCTCTGTGGGCAAGACTCTTTAGAAGAGTACAGCAAATGATTCAGAGGTACATTAACTCTGTCATGACCATTAGTGTTTCATTTGGTGAAATGTTGCAGCAGCTCACTAAATACGTACTGGTGTGTCACTTAGCGAGTTACTGATGCAACATAAGAATGAATATATGCTAATGGCCTCTAAGGGTCAGTGTACTTTAGAAACTTCTTTAGTCCTGTAAGGACTCCTTTGCCACTAGGAGAAGGAAAATAGCTACAGAGGCAGTAACTACTTTGCCAAAGTGACAGGAGGCCCTTTAGCCATTGTACCTCTTTGAACCCATTCACCACCCTCCCCCACTGCACTCTGCTTAGTCCCCTGAGCTATTCAAGCATAGCTATTCTCTCTTTGGCACCCAGAATGTGCTATTCTCCTACTATTATACTGTCTTCAGCCTCTACTTCTCTGCTAAATCAAACTACTCCCTTGCCTCAAAATCCTAGTGAAGATGACTTCCTGCAGCAAACCTCCCCAGCCAGCACCCCCAGGATATGGCCGTTTCATTTCTACCATCCAAACTTCCATTTTCATTTGTAAGGATTGCATGGCACTGCTAAGTGTTTATCTGGAAAATGAAACATATATCACACAAAAACACTCACGAACACCCATGAGTTCATGTGTTTCTAAATCTGTTGCTTTGATGGATTCCATTCTAGGTATTTCAGAAGTTACCCTGTGGCCTGCAGTGGCTACTCACGGGCAGAGCCTGGCTAAGAATTTGGAAAATGACAAAGTTCTCAAAACAGAAGCTTGGAAAAAAAAAAAAAATCAAAGGAGAAATTTTGGCTTTCCGTTCTCATCCTTTATTTTTACTTTTCTTTTATTTCGCATAAAACATTTCCTGAGTCTATATCACTTTCCACACATTCCCTAAAAATGCCATTTGACATAAAGGGTAATTCATTCCCTTTCCTGCCTCATGATCCTTAGCAGTAATGCCATAAATTTTCACGTTCAGACCAAAACCAAACATGGGAAGAAAGCTACTGTCTTATGCTCAGGTCTAACTCAGTAAATTAACACACATATGTATGTATGTGCGTGCACACACATTTAACCACTCATTTATAACTTTGTGGTTGACAAGAAAAATGTACTTAGAAAATAACTTTTTATTACACTATTCTAAGACCTGGAAGCATACTTAGGTTTGAACATTAACGCTATATACTTTTCTGGTAAACTTTTGTATGTAGAAATAAATATATTTTTTGAATGTAAATAGTCAACTATAGATTCAATACAAGCAGATACAAGGATATATTTTCTATTCCTTATTTAAGCCCTTGTATTACCCAGGATTTCATGCTGAACTAGAACTCTAAAGAGTGATAGCTGCAGAGACAATAATTCTACCAAAGTGACAGGAGGCCCTTTAGCCATTGTCCCTCTTTGAACCCATTCACTTTTTATTATGGACCCCTGTGGCAGGATTTGAATAAAGCAACAACAGCACATCATTTCCCAAACAAAGGACAACACAAAAACTTGGAAATCTTGGCAGGTGGAATTGAATATTCACCACATTTAGTAAGCATTTGTGCTTAGTCTTAATGTGATCAAATGTACTATGTATTCTATTTGCTATGAAACACAAATTCTTCCTTGAAAATATGAGCTATATGTTTTTCTCTTAATTTCCTCTTCTATTTTAGAAAACAAGAGATTGCTGTTGAATTCCATTATATAGCTTTCTATTAAACTCAAACAAAAGCGGATGGAAATACCTGATTCCCTCAGCTGACAGTATTTGCTGCTGAGTATTTCTCTGGTTATCATCAAGCAGAATAATTTTTTGATCTTTAGAATTTTTGAAAAGAATGCATCAAATTCATTTTCTACTATTGGCCCAACTACATTATGGAAATTTGAACATAAAAGGTAGCAATATCACATGCTAAATCAATCTTCTTGGATTATTCAATATTTATTCATGTTTTGGGTCTATTTGGTATTGAGTCAGATTTTAATATAGTGCACATACTTCTTTCTCAGCCTAACGCAAGGAATTTTAGGCCCATTCATTTCAAAAGTCTCACCCACCCACACCCACAGACACATCCCCAATAATCAGTATAGACAGTATACTGTCAAACTTCTAAGGACAGATCCAGAGATTTTATGGTATTGGGGATATCATTAGGTATGGCCACTTAGGGATAAAGAAATGACAGAAAAGATGTGTGGTTGCCCTTAGCAACTACTGCATCACACGCTATTTGTGTTATCTGTGAGCTGCAGGGCATCACCTTCTTTTTAAGAAACACAAACATGCACATATACTATACCCCATGATAGTTTTCAGCTAATCACAGATTCCACAATTATAATAATATAAGAAGTGGTGCACATATTCCTTTGGTTTTACTTTCCTGTTTATCGTGTGAATATTTTCAAAATGTACTACTTTATTTTGCCTTCTTTTTAAGAAATAACTCCACTCAATGATATTTTTATGGGAAAAATAAGAAGCAGTGGAGCATTAGATTTGATTGCAACTGCAGCCTGTTTAAAATAACAATAACTACTTCAGTCAATAATTTGAAAGACTCCTCATAATAGAAATCTGGCTTTCAGATGATTTTCTCTCCAATTTCTCAACGTGCATATATTAATTTTTTCTTCTTTAAAAGGTCAAAGCACACAGTGTTTGTTAGAAAAGGACATTAAACTAGAAACATCAATTTTAATACCACGTATTCTGAACTCAATCAAATAATGTTTGAAAATTTTTATAGGCCAAGAGGAAGTTGTTTTGTGCCAATTTATCTAATTAGAACTTGACTTTTAATAGTCTCACCTCTGAAAATTAAGTATTTCCACTGTGGGTTGGCTGACCTACCTGTTCTTTCAAAAAGGCAATTATAATAATGAATTGATAATTTTTTCCAGATATTCCTCCAAATGTTAAGCATTTCTCACTATAAAAATAATGTTCTTCAAAGTTGCCTGTAAACAAAAAATTCAACTGTAATGCTCTTTTGTTAAAAGTGGGGATACATTGATGGAGACTTGTCATTTGAAGAATTACTCTCCAGTGTGAAACTCTGTAGTCATTAGGGTTCTTCACAAATATTGTGTCTCCTTTGGGTACATGGTAGGACTGGATGGTTGTACATGATTGCACCATTGCAATTACTTGAGGCTATGTGATTTACTTTGGCCAAAAAAAGATGAACAGAAAGGACATGGGTTACTTTATGGATGAAGCCGTAATAGCCAGTGCTCATTTTGCTACTTTCTCATTTCCTGCATCCTCAGCAATTGCAGAAGCAAGGTCTTGAGATCCCTGAGTTCCTATTCTGAGTATGGCCCACCTGCAGCTAAGATTTTGAGGGTTTTCAGTTACCACAAGGTAAGCTAGCACAATTTAATGAAAATAAAAATGGAAAAGAAACAAACAAAAACCCTAAGGCTATTGAAGATTAATCATTATAGAGGTAGATTGCTTTCGTTTTACCTTTGGGTTACAAAGGTGAGGACAGGGTTGTGTCTTCTCCTTAGGAACCTTAACGTAGATTACAAAAATAGCCTCACCCCTCCTTTGATCATCCTTTAGCTGTGTTATTTTGCAGGGGCCCTCTACTCCGACTCTGGATTATGCCATATGACCTCCTTTGGGATGTTAGCAAAAGTGAAACTAGAAGAGTCTTAAAAATGATTGTCTGATTGGGCATGTCTTCTCCCTTTTTTCTTTTCCACTGCCATTAGAATATGCCTGGGATAACATGCAGAATGATGAGAGATGTGTGAAACAGAACCAAGTTGTCTTGTGGCCCTAGACATGGCAGCCGAGGTCACCTTAAATGAGTGGACAGCCAGCTAGATCCTAGATATGTGAGAGAACCCAACCAATATCAACAAAACCTTTAGAAAACCATGTTAGGCACATGACCAATAAACACTTGTATGCCACTGAGGTTTTGTCATTTTTTGTTACAGGATATCATTATACTATCAGACAACTGATAGACCCTTCTAATACCCTAACTCACCATCCCCACTCTCCATAGGCTCTTCTGAAACATTATCCTCTGCAGTAACTCCATACCTGCTGTTTCTTGACAATTTTTCCTTCCATCTCTCTCATAAGAAATCACTTCTTCGGTGGCCGGGCGCGGTGGCTCACGCCTGTAATCCTAGCACTCTGGGAGGCCGAGGCGGGTGGATTGCTCAAGGTCAGGAGTTCGAGACCAGCCTGAGCGAGACCCCGTCTCTACTAAAAATAGAAAGACATTATATGGACAACTAAAAATCTATATAGAAAAAATTAGCCGGGCATAGTGGCGCATGCCTGTAGTCCCAGCTACTCGGGAGGCTGAGGCAGTAGGATCGCTTAAGCCCAGGAGTCTGAGGTTGCTGTGAGCTAAGCTGACGCCACGGCACTCACTCTAGCCTGGGCAACAGAGTGAGACTCTGTCTCAACAAAAAAAAAAAAAAAAAAAAAAAAAAAAAAAAAAAAAAAAAAAAAAGAAATCACTTCTTCGGGAGATACATGGTACAAGTTACCTTTTGCAAAACTGATGGTACTTAATCTTCATCTTTCTAGCATTTTTTTTTTTTCCTATTATGAGGCTCTTCTAACCTACCTGCACTTCTTGGCTGAACATTAGAAGAAACAAAGTCTTCCACCCAAATAATGTGTGTGTGTGTGTGTGTGTATAAAACACTATGATTTTTGGCAGATTCCTTGCATGCAAAACTAGATATACTTTATTAACCAAGTATTCTCCTCTCTTCTAATCCAGACAACTGGTTCACTGGGAGAATTAATCCTGTATATTTTACACTTCAGCTAACACTGAAGTGGATCTTTTATTTTTCCTTGCTCTACAACTGAAGGTAAACTAAGGAAGGAAAAACACTGCTGGGGGCAAAAGGGATGGAATATCTTAGTAAGGCATTTTATGATTTGTTTACAGTTTTTTTTCTCTTCTTATAAGTGCACAGAATTATATTTAGTTGGTGGAGTTCATGTATAAGAAAGGCAAAATACATTTGTGAGAACGATTATAACCCACAATACAGAAAAAGATATTTTGGTATTCCAAAATACATTATTTTAAAGATTTCTTAAGACTCCCTTAATCCATTGTGGCATTTTGCTTATAAAAACAGCCTTACTGTTGTCCAAAAGATGTTAAAAACTACTTTAGCAGATGCTTTAGACAAGTCAATGTTATGTTGAATCAACATTATTTCCAACAGTCAGAGTCCACCACCACATGATTTCAATATTTTCTTGCAGGTTTAAATCCTCAGTTTTGCAATGTTCTTTCAAGAACATGAAAATACATTTTCCTTCCTCATCCATTTTCTCTTTTCCCATCTAGAAACTATTGATCCCTCTATCCTTTCCGTAAGTGTATATTATAAGTTACTGACTACAGCGATTGCATTCCTACTTTTTGTTTTATCAACATCAAAGATATATTCTTAGCTCTCCAGAAGTTTTAGCCATTTTGTGCCACTTTTTGGGTAGAGTCACAAAAGTCCAATCTTAAAAACGAAAACTAAAATTGCTAGTGAGACCAACAAGAGAGGGTAAGGTTTGGTTTGGTTTCTTTTTCAGTTAACTTATCAGAGAGAGAACAAAGCTTCTTTGAGTAGGCTGACTCTGCATGCATCCCTGCTTCCATATGTATTTAATAGGGATATGGATAGTTTCAACTAATTTATAAAGTATAATAGTTTGCCTGACAATAAACTGTCATTGACTCATTGTAAATCCACTAAGTCTATCAAAAGGGAATCACAATTTTAGAGCACTGTTAAACACTTTGCATATTTTCATAGTAAATTAGCACTTGGTTATTTAACACAGGTGTTTCTGTAATTGCACTACTTTAGGAAAATTCAATGCTCAATGGCCCTCAAGCACTTCCACCTGTCGAGTATATTGGCCCATTATTAGTATACTGAATGAAATTATAAAATCTGTAAAATGTTAACTGATTAAAGACTTGGTTTTGCTTATTTTGGTTCTGGTTATATTTTTCTTGTCACTTCATTCATATTAAGTACATTTTCACACCCTACACCCCCTCCCCCCAAAAAAGCTAAAGTTGCTAATGACATATTTAGCAAGAAATACAGATGTTTTATATTCAAATCAAGATTTTGAATTTAAAGAACACAGTTTTCTATGATAAAAATCTGGTTTTGAGGAAGAGTAAAGCAAGATATAATAGAAAGCCAGTGGACTATGCAACAATATCGTTGCATGATATAATGTTCTAAACAATGCTGGAATGATAGTTCATTGCAAGAGGTCAAGTAATTTTACAAATCATTCCAAAAGAGTTTTTTGAGCACAAATAGACACGGAGCTAGAAGGGGGCAGTGCTTGACATCGTGCTATGGGAAAATGCAAAGTATATAAATAAAATAAAGCAAGGTTGCTGCCTCCTAAAAAAACCTTACAAACTAGTTTGGAATCCAAAGTAATATGTGAAATTGTTAGTGAACAAGCTAGGGCTTCATAAACAAGGAGGTGAACTGGAGGTGAACTTTAGAAAATCTGAACAGAAAAAAGATGATCTTCTTGGGGGGTGCCGAAGCAATTTGCACTAACAAAGGTGTGGAGGTGGGAATAAACATGAAGAAAGTCTTCACTATTGTAGCTTGAGAGATTGAAAAAAGGAGATACCAGTTTTGCTGCATTCAAACTTTTTGAATTTATTATTTTTATAATTATTTCTTTCCAAGACACGGGGGCGGGGGGGGGGGGGGCCGGGGGGAGGTCTCACTCTTGCTCAGGCTGGTCTCAAACTCCTGACCTCAAGCGATCCTCCCGCCTCGGCCTCCCAGAGTGGTAAGATTATATTCGTGAGCAACCACATATTATACTTTCTTATTTGTCCTATGAGAGATTTAGAAATGTATTTTTCATTCTCGAAAGTATCAATGTACTTTCTTCCTCTTTCTGTCATTGATAATCCAACTTAATTGTATTGTCAACAGAAATTAATCTGCATGATATCCATTCTAAAATTTTAGACAGATTCTTTATGAGTTAATACATGTTCAATTTTTTTGAATGTTGTCTGTGTGTTTCTAAGAATAAAAGTATACCTTATAGCTATTGGATTCAGAAATTTATATATATACACACACACACACACACACACACACATAACATATATACACAGTGTCTGCTGAGGCTCTGCTTCCAAGATGGCTGTATTTTTGCTGCAAATTCCCATTATGGAGGGGCAAATGAGCTCTCTGGGTTCTCTTCTATAAGGGTACTAATCTCTTTCATAAGGCTCCACCCTTATGGACTAATGACCTCTCAAAGGTCCCAACTCCTAATACCATCACCATGGGGGTTAGAACTTCAACATATAAATTTTGGAGGGAAAAAAGCCATTCAGAAAATAGCAGAAATTTGTAACAATAAAAATCTACATTAAAAAAGCAGCAAAATCTCAAATGAACAAATTAATGTTACATCTGAAGGAATTAGGAAAAAAAACATTAAGCCCACAGCAGAAGGAAGGAAATAATAAAGATTACAGCAGAAATAAATGAAAGAGAGAACATAAAACAATAGAAAGACACAGAAAAATTGAGCTGGTTTTTTGAAAAAAATGAGCAAAATTGAGAAACCTTTAACTAAACTAAGGGAAAAAAAGAGAAGATTCAAATAAATAAAATCCTAAATGAAAAAGGTCACAACTGATGTAATAAAAATGAAAATGATCATAAGAGATGTCTATGAACAATTATATGGCAAAAGACTGTATAATATAAAAGAAATGGATAAATTCCTAGAAATATAAAACCTACCAAGACTAAATCATAAAGAAATAGAAAGTCTGAACAGACCTATAACTAGTAAGAAAATTGAATCAAAATTAAAAATCTCCTGACACTGGAAAATCCAGGACCAGATGGATTCAGTGGTGAAGTCTACTGAACATTTAAGGAAAAATTAATGCCAATCCCTTTCAAACTCTTCTAAAAAATTGACGAGGAGGAAATATGTCCAAACTAATTTTATGAGCCCACCATGAACCTGATACCAATGTCAGACAATGACACCAAAAGAAAAGAAAATTATAGATCAACAACCTAAAGAATACAGATGCAAAAAACCTTAACAAAATACTAACAACCTAAATTCAAAATCACATTAAAAGGATCATACAACATAACCCAGTTGAATTTATTCCTGGAATGTAAGGATAATGCAACATGCAAAAATCAATTAATGTGATACATCACGTTAACAGAATAAAGGATAAAAATCACATGGTCATGTCAATAAATGCAGCAAAAGCATTTGACAAAATTCAACACCCTTTCATGATAAAAACTCTCAATAAACTAGAAACAGAAAAATATTACCTCAACATAATAGAGGCCATATCTGAAAATCCCATAGCTAATGTCATACTCAATGGTAAAAAACTAAAAGCCTTTCGCCTTAGATCAAAAACAAGTCAAGGGTGTCCACTCTCAATACATCCATTCAACATAATAATTAATATCCTAGCCAGAGCAATTAGCCAAGGAAAAGAAATAAGAGGCATCCAAATCAAAAAGAAAGAAGTAAAATTGTCTCTGTTTGCACATGGCACAATTTCATATGTAAAATACCCCAAAGACTCTACAAAAAATCTTGTTAAAATTAATAAACAAATTCAGTAAATTTAGAGAGTACAAAATTAACACAGAAAAATTAGGTGCATTTCTATATAATCACAATAAACTGAAAAAGAAATTAGGAAAACTATTCTCTTTACAATAGCACAAAAAAGAATAAAACACTCAGGTGTAAACTTAAATAAGGAGGTAAAAGACTTGTATACCGAAAAATACAAAACATTAATGAAAGTAATTAAACAAGATACAAACAAATGGAAAGACATCCTGTGTTCATGGATTAGAAGACTTACTATTGTTAAAATGTTCTTATTATTCAAAGAAATATACGAGTCAATGCAATCCCTATAAAAATCCCACCAGCATTTTTACATAAATAGAAGAATAATACTAAAATTCATGTGGGACAACAAAAGGGTCCTAAATAACCAAAGAATTCTTGACAGAGAAGAAAAATGTTAGAGGCATCACACTTCCTGGTTTTAAAATATAGTACAAAGGTACAGTAATTAAAACAGTATGGTACTGGCATAAACACAGACATATAAACTAATAAAACAAAACAGAGAGTGAGAAAAACAATTCCCATATAAAACATCAACCATCTTTGACAAAGGTGCCAAGAATACTATATGGGAAAAGGATAGTCTCTTCAAAAAAATAGCATGGGGAAACCTGGATATATACAAGTAAAAGGATGAAATTGGATCCGTATCTTACACCACACACAAAAATCAACTAAAAGTCGATTAACGATTTAAATGCAAAGCCCGAAACTCTAAAATTCCTGGAATAAAACGTGGAAATGAAGCTTCATCACATTGGTCTTGGCGAAGATTTTTTTGAAAGTAAAAATTTTCCAAGAGGGAATATATCAAACTAAGAATCTTCTGTATAGCAAAGGAAACAATCAACAGAGTAAAAAGGCAACATCTGGAATGTGAGAAGATATTTGCAAACCACATATCAAATAAGGGCTTAATTTCCAAAGTATATGAGGAACACATACAACTTAATACCAAAAAAATTTTTTTAATTTATTTATTTTTTTATTTTATTTCAGCATATTATGGGGGTACAAAAGTTTAGGTTACGTATATTGCCCTTGCCCCCCTCCCATCAGAGCTTCAAGCATGTCCATCCCTAGATGGTGCACATCACACTCATTATGTATGTATACACCCATCCCCCCCCACATCTTCCCGACACCCAATTAAGGGTATTCCTAAATGTGCTCTTAGGTGATGATCAGTGAAACCAATTTGATGGTGAGTACATGTGAATACCAAAAACTTGATACCCCAATTAAAAATTATCTAAAGACCTGAATAAACACTTCTCTAGAGAAGACATACAAATGACCAACATGTTTATGAAAAGATGCTCAACATCACTATTGATCGTGGAAATGCAAATCAAAACTATAATGATATGACAAGCCACTTCACACCTATGAGGGTGAGTATTATAAAAAAAAAGACAACAAATGTTGGCAAGAATGTGGAGAAATTGGAATGCTTGTACACAGTTGGTGGGAATGGAAAGTGGTATAGCTGTTACAGAAAACAGTATGGTAATTACTCAAAAATTAACAATAGGACTGATATATGATCCAGCAATCCTAAATCTGGGTATTTATCCAAAAGACAAGAAATCAGGATCTCAAAGAGATAGTAGCATTTCAGTGTTCATTGCAGCACTACAAACAATAGCTAAGATGTGAAAACAACCTACCTGTCCATTAATGATGAATGAATAAAGAAAATGTGGAATATACATACAATGGAATATTATTCAGCCTTAAAAGTAAAGCAAATCCTGAAATATGTGACATGGAGGAACCTAGAGGACATTACACGAAGTGAAATCAGCCAATCACAGAAGAATATATATGCATGATTCCACTTAAATGAAGTACCTAAAATACTCAAATGCATAAAATCAGACAGTAGAATACTGCCCTCCAGGGGCTTGGGGGAGGAGAAAATAGGGAACTACTAATAAATGTATGCAAAGTCTCAATTATGCAAGATGAATAAATTCTAGAGATCTGCTATACAACTTTGACCCTATTTAGATAACAATACCGTATTGTACATATAAAAATTTGTCAAGAGGGTAGATCTCATGTTGTGTTCTAACAACAATAAAATTTTTAAAAAACTATAAATAAAAATTAAAAAATAAGATGATACTATTGGGAAAGACTTCATTTTAATACAATAAAAAGATATAAAATATTATGACATAATAAAATATCTGTGATATCAATAAATATAAGTTGAGTAATGTACAAAATAAAAGAGAAATGATTTCTGATTATGCCTAAAAAATAAAACCATCCCAATTTTTTATAGAAGAAATATACATTAAGTAAATAAGACAGATTGAAAATAAAAGGACGGAGAAATTTATTCTGTGAAATGACAAACAAAAAGAAACCATGGACCATGATCTTATTATTAGACAAGATGGTATTCTGTTTTGGTTACTATGTAAGCTAGGGATCAAGATTAGAGGGAGATTACAAAGAAATTACTAGATATAAAAGTACTAATGATTATAAGTATTACCATATATTCAAGATGTTTATGCAAATGGAGAAGTTTAATATTCTCTAGAAAATATATGTATTGCAAGTGGACAGTAACGTCAACAAACAGAGGACCTGAATCAAGTAATCGACCCTCCCTCCATCCTTCCTTCCTTCATTTTCCATTTATTGAGTTCCAACTATTTGGCAGGCATTATTTTAGCCACTTGGAAATTAGCAGTGAATAAAACAGATAGAAACCATGGCTTTTACTAATCTGCTTTCTTGTGGGGAAAGACTTCCAATAAAGATATAAACTGACAGAATATATTCCAAGAATAGATATAAAGTGGCAAGGAGGAAAATATAGCAGGCATGTAGAACAAGAGCATGTAGAGGACATCGCCATTTTAGATAGGGTGGTCAGGGAAGGCCTCATCAAGACAAAAAAAAAAAAAAGCTTTTGAGCACAGACCCAAAGGAGGAGGGAAACACAAAGTCAGCTTCACAGATGGCTGAGGGAAAATTATAGACAGACAGAGGGAACAATAGATGCAAAATCTGAGGTGGGAGTAAGTCCAGCAAATATTAAGAGCTGCAACAAGGCTAGTGTGGATGAAATTGAAGGAATGAGGGTAGATATGGAAGGAGATGAGGTCAGAGAAATAATGAGAAGAGGAGAGAGGACAGAAGATCCTACAGGGACTTGTAGGCCATTATGAGGACAACAGCTTTTACTTGGTTTTTGCCTTGCATGAGAAAA
This sequence comes from Eulemur rufifrons, assembly GCF_041146395.1. Lineage (NCBI taxonomy): Eukaryota > Metazoa > Chordata > Mammalia > Primates > Lemuridae > Eulemur > Eulemur rufifrons. Next base: position 70,291,633 of record NC_091012.1, read on the forward strand.
GCAGCCATTAGAGAGCTCTAGTGGGAGAAGGAACACAATCTCTGCTTTAGAGGTAGGTGGGAAAGGGAGGAGAAAAGAATAAAATTAGTAAAAAGAAAGGGCAATAATTAAGTTCCTATATTATGATACATTTAAAGTTGAAGTTCAGGTATATTCCATCTATGCATATTTTGTTGAGAATTCTTATCATACATACAAGGGTGTTGAATTTGGTCAAATGCTTTTTCTCCATCTATTGCTATGCTTCATATAAAATCAGAAAAGAGCACAAATAGACAAAGCAATCTTAAGCAATAAGAACACGTTGGGAGGCAACTCTTTACCAGACTTCAAGCTATACTGCAAGGGTATAGTAAACAAAGCAGCATAGTACTGGCAAAAAAACAGAGACATAAATCAATGGATCAGAACAGAGAACCCAGATATAAAACCAGCCACATATTTCCATCTGGTCTTTGACAAACCAGACAACAACATGCACTGGGAAAAAGAATCTCTATTCAATAAATAGAGCTGGGAAAATTGGATAAGCACATGTAGAAGACATTTTATCAAAAAGACACTTGCACTCAAATGTTTACTGTAGCACAATTCACAATCTCAAAGATTTGGAATCAATCCAACTGTCCAGTAATACATGAATAGATTAATAAAATGTAGTATATGTATACCATGAAATACTACTCACCTATAAAAAATGGTGAACTAATACCTTTTGTAACAACCTGCATGGAACTGGAGACCATTCTTTTAAGTGAAGTATCTCAAGAATGGAAAAAATGCCCAGGTTCTATTAAATTGGAACTAATCAATCAATACTCATGTACACATATGGAAATGGAAATCAAGCAGGTGGGAGGGGGGAGAAGTGGTTGGGTAATCAGTACAATGCACACTTTCTGGGTGATGGGCACATTTATGACTTTGAATCAAACTATACAAAAGCAATTCATGTAGTCAAAACATTTGTACCCCCATAATATCCTGAAATAAAAAAATAAAAAAACTGCAAAAAAAGTTGAAGTTTATTATTTTTCTTTACACCTCATTAAGCTATTGCAATGTCCTACAATATACAGAATACAACATTTATAAAAAGCTCATTCATTCCATGATGAGTTAAGTTTACAACTGCTGAAAATTAAATGTAACATTCTAGAATGATTATCTAAATTTTAACATGCATTAGAATTACCTGTAGGTCTTGTTAAAACACAGATTTCTGATTCAGTCTGTCTAAGGAGAAACCTGAGAATTTCTAGCAACTTACATGGTGACGCTGATGCTGCTGATTCAGAACCTGAACTTTGTACTCACCATCAAATTGGTATTAACTGACCAACACTTAAGTGGACATATAGTAGCAACATTCATGGAGGGGATGGGTATATTCACACCTCATGAGTGTAGTATGCACCATCTGTGGGATGGACATGCTTGAGCTCTGACACAGATGGGCCAAAGGCAATACACGTAACCTAAACATTTGTACCCCCGTAATATGCTTTAATAAAAAAAAAAAAAGAACCTGAACTTTTAGATCCATTGGTATAGAACACATAAAGCATATAGGTATTGCAGAGATGGTCTAAACATCATTGGCATTTTTAGTAGTCCTGCTGAGGAAATGACCTTGTGTTTTGACCAACAGTATTTAGAACATTCAAATACTCCCTCATGATTGACATTGGGCCCTTTCTATGTTTATTCATCTTCCAGAGAATAATTAAAAAATAGATAGGATGAATAGATATTATGAATGCCTACTTAATTTTTTAAAAAACCATCTGAGTGACAATACTAAATTTTTAAGAGGTCAAAAAAAATGTTCCTAATAAGCCAAATGCATTCACACCAGAAAATGCTTAAACCACCTAATTTGTGTTATTATTAAACTTTCATTTTTCATTGTTACTCTGACTCTATAGAAATTGTTTACAGAATTCTGTTTTTATTGTTATTAAAATGTTCCTATTGTGAAGTAGAGGCATACAATAGGGGCTTACATGAAACATCATTCTGAACAGTGATTTTTTGCTTATTTTTACAAGTTATCATCTTCTTAAAAATAAGAAGTGTAAAAAACAAGATAAAGTGTTCCAAGAGGCTCTTTCTGTGATTTTGAAAACTGTGTCTGGAAATAGTTGACTTTTACTGGAATGCTAAGTGTATTGAATGAAATTGATGTCCTAAAGGTCTCCCAGCCTAAGAAATCTTTCATAAATATTCTTTGCTATCAGCAAGGTGAACATTTGGTATTGCTGAATTTTTAAGGACTTAGTATTATCATGGGACATTTCTTTAGTTGTGTGGCTTTACAAATTTTCAGTCAACCAGTGAGGTTTCACATGTTATTTGGTATTTAGAAAATCTATGAGCAATGAGAAGCAGGGATAAAACTAATAAAACAAATGTAGAAAAGAGGGGTAAATTTTTTTAAAAAGATAGTCTTAAAAAACTTACCAGTTTCTCAATTGCTTCCTGCAAGAAATGTTGGCAATTGAACTGTTATGCCCTAAAACTGACAGGTAAGTATACGTACTTACATTACATTTGTTTTCCGAATCCCAAAGAAAACATAAGACAAAATAGGTCATTTAGACTCAGAATATGTGATCCATTAAATCTGTCAGTTTGGTGAAAGATGATTTCAGGATGTAGGTGTCTTTTGACTCTGTGTTTGATGTGAAAAAGGGGACAGATCAATTGGGCTTAGATCATTCTAAACTGCTGTATTTTAAAATTGTGCTTTGGGGAAGTTTTTGTCTTTTATATTTTAAGTCTGTGAAGCATTCACAAAGAAGCTGTAGAGTTGAAGACATGCTCAGATTTTTATTCTTAGTCTCCTTATTTATACCTTTATGTTTACACTTCTGAAAATACATCGATTATTTTTAAAATGTAATTTTCTCAGCATACACAGAGATAATTTTAAATATAGAAGGAGATTATTTTCAACTGTCCCTATTTCCTCTATTCCATAGCTAAAATAATTATAGCATATAGACATTTTAGGTGTTACTGCTGATGAGATTTCGTTTTATATATTAAGGTAATTTTATTAATTACTAGTAAAGCAAGCTATACATGTTGCGATTTGTGATCTTCATAAATATGAGCCTTATTATTAAAGTTTGAAATTTTTCCAAGTATCTGGGCAGAAGCTATTAAAGTTAAATATTGTCTGTCTTTGTTATTTGTATTTTCCCTACTTGTAGCACATAGAAAGTACCAATAAAGGTTTGTTGAGTCAATGGATGAATAAAAGACATTTCAAGTACTTAAGGGATAAAAACTAGATCTTACTAACTGGAAATATAAATAACTTAGAGTGTATGGCATTAAATTCACCTTTTTTCATGAACTTTTGTCAAAATGACAAAGGTTACCACTTCTAAACGAAGGAATATCAGTTAACAGGTGATTTTGCCCTTGTGCTACCTTTAAAGATTCAAACGTAAGAAACATTATTTCTAATGACACTTTATGAATAGATCATCCACAAAGATTCCTATAGGTGGTACATATATGACCTTACTGTCTGGTAGAGAGAAGATATATTAAGAACACTAGGATTCATGCAATTAAATATTTATTTTCTTAAAACAACAAAAATTTCTAACATCAAAAGGAATTTCACTATTTCTCTAACACCTTATGATGTAAAATTTTGTGTCATACAAATATTAAGAATGTTCTTCCTAGGTTCCCCTCTTCCCTTCTATTTGATTCTATTTTTATTGTTTCTCTTGAATGGCACAATGGGTCAAATAAGCAGTGACACATTCATATCATCCATTTTGGTAGCCAAAAAGATCTTATCAATAACGTTCAATCTTGTCTTTTTAAATAAGTCGGCAGTCAAAGATAATAAAATTAAAATGCCAACTATTTCAGGAATGGCTGGGAAGCATTTACAAAGTGCCTTTGGTAAATATGAAATGCCTGGGATCTATTGCATTGTATGTGGAATAAGGAAAGATAAAATTAACATTTGCAAAAAAATGTACCCCTCTCCTCATTTAGCCATTCACAAATGTGAGCTATTGATCAAAAGAAGAGGAGAATTTCTGGTGGATGAACTTCACAAATCGATTTCTAATCATGAGGTGGGTGGACCACAAGTCTGCTGATTGAGGATCAGTAAAGAGTAGCAGCCTTGTTAGAAATGAAATGGAGAAATTGTGAGACTTTTTTTTTTTTCTCAATAACAAGAACACCAGAATAAAAAGTCTCCAAGTCTGGAAGCCATGGAAGCAGTGATAAACACAATGATAGTGTTACTTTTCTTTTTTCTTTATTTCCTTCTTTTATTTCTTTCATTCTTTTTTAATGAGGAATGGTAGATCAGGCAGGGAGAGATGTACAATTTTATAAACATTCATGCGGCATGTAATGCGTGTGCTTTACAAATATTAAGTCCTTAGTCTTCATGACAACCCTGTGAGTGACTACAATTATTCTCTCCATTTTATAGATGAGGAAACTGAGAAACAGATATTAAGAAAATTCCTGATGACAAAGACAAGGTAAAAATTTATTGGACTCTAGACAATAGGCTGTTAACCACTAAGCTACACTTACTCTCTTCACATTCTAACCTTCCCTGCTTAATATCGTGCAGGCCAGAGTTAACTCAATGAGAACGAAAAGAGGTGGTTAGTAGGTGACCCCTGTGGTGGATAGCAGGAAAGTAAGACATACCTAATAAAATCATTGACTCTGTAACTACAGGTAAGGTCAGGGACTTCTACAAGAAGACTTTTATTCAGGTAGAGAGAAGGTAGCTGGGAGAAGTCATACAGAGGACAACATAATAAGGAGGGTGTTTCTGACACAGTGAAGTAGCAGAGGAACACCCTTCATCCTTCAATCATCATTATCACTGTTTGCTTTGGGAAAGAAGGTACTCCAGGAGAACTCTGACCCTGTTAAAAATCTTTCACAGACGTCTCACCCAGCAACTTCTGCTTCCATTTCACTCTTTAGAAGTGTGCCACAGGACTACCTCTGGATGGAAGGTGACTAGAAATAAAAGTTCTAGATGTGGTTTTTTTCAATCACTATACAAAAAATTAATTCAAAATGAGAACATGGCCGGGCGCGGTGGCTCACGCCTGTAATCCTAGCACTCTGGGAGGCCGAGGCGGGTGGATCGCTCGAGGTCAGGAGTTCGAGACCAGCCTGAGCAAGAGTGAGACCCCGTCTCTACTAAAAATAGAAAGAAATTATATGGACAACTAAAATATATATATACAAAAAAAAAAATTAGCCGGGCATGGTGGCGCATGCCTGTAGTCCCAGCTACTCGGGAGGCTGAGGCAGGAGGATCGCTTGAGCCCAGGAGTTTGAGGTTGCTGTGAGCTAGGCTGAAGCCACGGCACTCACTCTAGCCCGGGCAACAGAGTGAGACTCTGTCTCAAAAAAAAAAAAAAAAAAATGAGAACAAAAATTTATGTGCAGAGATTCCATTGTAACAACATTTTTAATAGGAATAAACTGGAAACAACCTAAATATCCAATGATAATGAAAAAACTAAATTATGGCATACAAATACAATGGAACACAAGCAACCTTTATAAAAAAATATATTTATGAAGAGAAATGTCACAGAAAAATGTTATAGCATAATATTAAGTAAAATAAAGCAACACACACTGTAGTACAAAATGTTAGCAGATCTCCCTAGATTTCCAAGATTTTTAAAATGAATGCTATGCTTTTGCAGACTTTTTTCAAAAATAAATTTTGAAAGCATTAAAAAACAACTCTGACTAGACAAAGAGGGAGAAAGACATTTATTTGATGAACACAGTGTCCCGCACCAAAGCAAAAGAAGAATAGAAAAATCAGGCCTCATAAAGAAAATGAAGGCCGGACACGGTGGCTCACGCCTGTAATCCTAGTACTCTGGGAGGCCGAGGCAGGCGGATCGTTTGAACTCAGGAGTTAGAGACCAGCCTGAGCAAGGGTGAGATCCCGTCTCTACTAAAAAAAAGAAAGAAAGAAAGAAAGAAATTAGCTGGACAACGAAAAATATATAGAAAAAATTAGCTGGGCATGGTGGCGCATGCCTGTAGTACCAGCTATTCGGAAGTCTCAGGCAGTAGGATCGCTTGAGCCCAGGAGTCTGAGGTTGCTGTGAGCTAGGCTGACACCATGGCACTCACTCGAACCCAGGCAATAGAGCGAGACTGTCAAAAAACAAACAAACAAAAAAAAAAAAACCCCAGTTCAGAGACACGAAGTCACTTACTTAAATCACCCTACTAAAATAATATAACAGTCAGTGGTAGAGCTGGGATTCAAATTCAGGTTTAGGGTGTTGGGACCGACCTAAACAAGTTTGCTTCAAACTAGAATTCTACCTCTGTTCCAGTCAAGGAACTAAGATGGATTCTAAATCCCATGTAAACATAACAAGAGTTAGAGAGAAGGGGATGAAAGTTTCATCCAAGCCATAAAAGACACCAAATAAAGTAGGAAGAGCCTACTGACTAGTAGAAGAACACTGTCCATTCTACCTCCCTGCCTTGGTCCACATTGACTCAGTTTGTACGGGGCAGAAATAAAAGGTGCTGGGACTCAATGACTACAGATGAGCAGAAGTCAACTGAAATCCAAGATAATAAGAAGTTTTAATCAATTGGACAGGAGAGCATGGACTGGAATATTAGGAGAATGAGAAGTCCAAAAACAGATAGAGTCAATGCTAAAAGTGCACTAAGGCTGCAGAACAAGATCTTGTACTCTACGTATGCATAACAAATTACACCGAAATTTTATACCAAAAATTTAACAGCTTAACACAAAAAAAAGTTTCTGTGGGTCAGGAATCTGGGAGTGCCTTAACTGGGTCCTTTGGACTCAAGGTAACTCATGATGTTGTCCATCAAGTGTCACTGGGTCTATAGTCATCTAAAGGCTTGATTGGGCCTATAGGATTCGGTTCCAAGGTGGTTCATTCACATCTGACAAGTTAGTGCAGGTTGTTGACAGGAGACCTCAGTTTCTTATCACCTCTCTATAGAGCTGCTTAGATGCACTCATGACAGGACAACTGGCTTGACAGAAGGTGAGTGATTCAAGAGAGATTATGCCATAGAAACCACAATGTCTTGTATGAAATAGCCTCTGAAGTCACACATTATTGTCACAATATCCTATTGATTACATAGGTCAGCCCTATTCAGTTAGCAAGGGAACTAAAAAGAGGTGTGAATACCAGGAGGTGAGAGTCATTGGGTATTATCTTGGAGGCTGGCTATCACACACTGATCGCTAGGAGATTAATGTTTATTTTGAAATTTGGTCAAGGGTACATACCTCTACTTATCCTCCCAGAAAATCTCAAAAGTGATAATAATTGTGAAATAATGAAAATTTCTTTTTGTACTTAATTAAAAATGAAATGCTTGACTTCTGATTTCCAGTCCAGGATTTATGGGGCTTGGAAATTGTTATTCTTGCCCTCACAAGATAAAAAGGTGAAAAAACTGAAATCAACAACTTTTCTTAAATCCGTCAGAGAATTGAGTTCACAGGGCAAATCACTACCCCCGAAACTGGAGAAACAGACAAGATACAGAAAATTATAATCTATCAGAGCAGATGCTCATGAGCAGAAACCTCCATGGAAACAAGTACTAGGATAGGAAAATCTAAACTGTAGTTGACTAATTGCTGGAGGCTCGGTGTGGACAAGATGAGGGTTAAAAACCTCAGGGGGACGAAGTCTTATGAAGACCCCTACACTTTTTTAAGTTTTACCGCTAGCAGCCCTAGCACAGAAAAATCCCCTCCTGCTTTCAGCGCAGGGAGTGGAAAAGTAGCTATTTTAAAATATGCCCAGCGTGTTCTGTTTTTCTTTACAAGGCATGCACTCATGAAAAAAACTTATTTTGCCAGAGCCTAATCAACTGAGGTTTAACCAGAGTCTAAGTAATCTAAAAGAAGAAAAGTATCCACCTCCAGTCTTAGGATTTCGTGCCTTATCTAAGGGGGGTGAGAGGGAGACTGAGAAGCACTGTGAAGGGTCACAGCCTGGGGATCTAGGCTCATTAAAACTGAGACCTAAATGGAATGCTTCCCTCCCTCTGCACCTTACCACCACATTAATATAGCTCCTGTTTGATAACATCAGAGCATAACAAAAAGTCTTGAATGTCTCAGACCTTATTTAATAAAAAGTCTCTAGGGAGGCCCAAAGACAATAGCGGACATAAAGATACAAGAGGAAATTGTAGATACTGAAACCTACAGACAGACTAGATCCGAGCCAGATAAATATAAAACTTCAAACTTGAAGCCTATTTCACTGTATCTTTTACCTAGTACCTTGTGTCCCACATTTAACAAAAAATTACAAAACATGCTAAAAGATGAGAAAACACAGGCTGAAGAGACAGAGCAAGCGTAAGACCAGACTGAGCTATGGCAGAGATGTTTTAATTATTAGACTAGGGATTGAACACAACTATGATTAGTATGTGAAGGGCTCTGATGGGAAAACCGAACAACTTGGAAGAACAGACAGATAATGGAAACTCTAAGAAAGATTCAAAAGGAAATGCTAGAAATCAAAAATTGTAACAGAAATGACCAATGTCTTTTAATAACCTCATCAATAGACTGGAAATGGCCAAGAAAAGAATCAGTGAGATTGAAGATATGTCAATAAAAACTTCTAAAAATGATATGGAAAAACAAAGAAAAAAACAGAATAACCTTGTAACTTTGAAAATAGTCCACTACTCTGAGAGTACCAAATTAATAAATTACATATACACTTATCTTATTAAGAAACCATCTATTTTTTATATCTTCTTTATTACTTCTAGTTTTAATTTCTTTTGCTATTATGATTTTTCAAATACACTTGTCAGACTTAAAAGCCGTTTTTTTGATTGTTTTGTTTTTTTATTTCATCGCCAAGAAATAGTTCTACGGTTAAATTAAATTTTGAATTCTATCATTTTCACTTTGTCTAAGGAATTAATTTCTACCTTTAGCTTTGCTATCTCTTTCCCCTCACTTTCCTTTAATATATTTTATTGTGCTTTTTCTATCTTCCCAATTGGAGGATAGTTCATGATTTTTCTGTTAGCTTTCGTGTAATAACTGTATAGCTTTTGTACAATAATAAAGTAATTGTAGCTTTTAAAGCTATGTTTTTTCTAAATGAAGTTTTAGCAATATTACAAGATTTGATAGCTTCTACCCTGATTGCTGTTATAATGCTGTGCACTTTTTGTTTTGATATTCTTATTTACTCAATCCTCATTTTAAATAGCTGTGTGGTGATGGTGATGAATCCTTTTAAATAGTTAACACTTCATTGTTTATACCTAGATTTATTGCACCATCGGAGAGAATACTTTGTATAATTTTAATTTTGCATTTGGGGAATTTAGTGAGGCTAGTACTGGTTGCTTAATAATTTGCTTTTTTTATAACCTTGGTAGAAATTTATAAACTATTTCCTTCAGAGGATGTTTGAACATGAAAAATAATGATGGTACTACATTGTAGCATGTTAAATATAAAAGAATCCATGAGTCCATAATGATGCTCACAAAGAGGGCAGGAATGAAAGGTTTTCTTTACACATGAATGACAGCTAATGATATGTCCACCAAGTTTAGATTTGAATTAAATTATTAAAATATATTTTAAATGCTCTGGCACCATAATTATCAAATTTCATATAAAACACCTGCTTATACATGTTTTCAATATTGAGTTTGTAATAAAATCATATTATCATAATTATGTTAAAATATTAATATACAAAATATAAATATTAAAATACCAAATATTCTACAAATTTCCATGTATGTTTGAAATAAGGACGCAATTTTCTCTGAATTTATTTATTTATTTATTTTTTCTCCCCGCCCTGCCACCTCTGAATTTTTATTTAAAATTATTTTTGTGCATTTGCCTGCCAGTAGTAGATCACCCTTTTATTTTTATTGCGAAATGTGTTATACATGAATGTGTATGGTTAAAAAATAAAAAAATGAGCACCCATACTATCAATGTCTTTAAAACTGCCTGTGTGCCTTTCATATAAAAACACCTATCTTTCCCCTAGAAGAACCACTATTCTAAATTTTGTATTATTCCCTTGATTTCATCTGTAACTTAAAAACCATAAAAATGTGATCACTACTGCTTTCTTTTAGAAAGTTTTTATTAAACTGAAAAATTCTTACAAAAGGTGACTCAGTAATCTCATGAATGAGAATACACCAGATTGTATGCATACTATTTCTGCCCAAAATGCTTAATCTGTATCTAAATTGGTAAATACTAAAATAGTCCATTTAACAGATACATTTTCCCCTTTGTAAACAAATAGTTAAACTACAGAGCGATACTTTTAAACTATGGGAATGTTATATTCTGCAATAACATTACATTAATGATCCTTGCCTGAATCTATTATATTGATAGCTGTAAAATGGTTATTTTCTATCATTCCTTTTATTAATACATTTATTAGCTGTCATTCACATGTAAAGAAAAGCTTTTCTTCCTGCCCTCATTTTAAGTATCAATATAGACTCATGGATTCTTTTTTATTTAATATAAGATATTACCATTATTTTTTTTTGATGGTTACACTGCTCCGGCTGTGTTCAGTGGGAGTCCCTTTTGACATGGGACATTTTGACATGCCACCATGATTCTTTGAATGCTTGCTTTTTAATGCAACATTCTGTTCTCACATAGGATTATCTGTACCTTGCATGCTCCAGACTTAGAATTAGTTATTTTTCTACGGAGTTCCATTCCCTTTTATGAAAAATAGAATTTAGATGCCAAGATCTGGGTGGTAAGGGTGCTCATTACTACAAGGGTGGTCTACCCTCTGTGTAATTCTAATGGACACTGTAAGGAAATCTATATTTTTAAGAAATCATAAGTTCATACTAATATTCCAATTGAAATGTCACATTAAGTATTCTTCCTCATTTTCTCCCATTCCATATTTGTACGTCCCTAGAGAAGAGAATATAAGTATTTATTTTTGTCACTAAAAATGACTGGAGGACTTTGTTTTAGAAGTGTAATGAAATCTTCCAAGTTTTTATACATAGTAAAGAAATATCTTCCTCTCTCTGAATAAATGTTGATGGGGCAATGGGACTAATTTGCTTATGATTTTGTTACCCAATATGTCATGCTTGTTTGATGCACTGGCTACACATTTATTATATGATTACTCAATATTTCTAAATTATTTTCTATACATATGCCTGGGAAGCTTAATTAATATACTTTTACCACCTCATAAAAAGGAGGAAAAATTAAAATGTAGTTTCAATAGTTGTGAGACTCATGTGTAAATCACAACTCTTCAGATTACACAACAACAGGATGCATTCTTCTTGGGATTTTACCAAAACAGGACAATTAACCTACATTTTTTCTCGATATAATTATGATCACTTGGTCGGGGAGCTGGGAAGCAAGCAGGAAAGATATCCTAATAAGATATTCAGACAGATTTTCTGTTGGGTTTTAAAAGGAAACTGGTTTTAGTTTTACAATAAAGTTCAAAGGTTTATAATGATTATCAGAAAATTAAAGCAGCTGGAAAGATCATTTAGGTGTTTCATACTAAAATACAAAAAACAAAAAACAAAAACCTAAACGGAACAACACAACAAAATGAGAGTCTTTTTTGTTCATAAAACGCAAAAGGCTCAGCAGGAGATTCAGCTGCCAAACATGAAAAAAGTGTTAGTTATATGAAGCATATTTGCATGAAATAAAAAATATTGGCAATCATCATCTCAAATATATAATGGTAAATAAACAGAACCATATATCATATTTTTTTTCCTACATAGCAAATGACAATACAATTTGTCTGCACTAGAGACATACTTTCACAGAAAAACATTACTGACAGTGTTTTGAGGAGACCCTTTTATTACTCCACCATATATAAGTTGTTTGATGTTATGGGGCGATGTCAGTATAGTCCAGTTTTTTCAGTCTCCTTAATAACTATGTTGAATTATTAGATTGATCACTCAGTGATTAAGATATCTGAAGATTGTATATTTGTAATCACAGATAGGAAGTAAATGTAAGTAGTGTAATGGTTATCTTACTGTCAAGGTCTAGTACAACATTATGTTGAGAAAATGTCCTAGTAATGGCTACTTGAGTCTTAACTTTATCTGGGAACCTCTTCCTGTATTCAATTTTCCAAATTTCCATTTAAAGTAGGAAGGAGAAGTAGAGTTGATAAGAAAAAAGAGCAAAAATGAAACTGGATAGAATGACTTGTAGGCTGTAAAAGTTAGAAAAATAGATTCCAATATCCATAAGCATATTTATACATTATATTCATGTAGACAATGTTAGACAATGTACCTTAACTGATTCTTACATTTTCATTATTAATCTGCTGTCCGTTTTTTAACTTAAATTGTATATAAAGTAACAAGCAAAATATCTTGGGAGGCACATTAACATTTTGCTAATAGATACATTAAGGAATATATTTCTTTTTAACAGCTTAATTACATCTACAGAGAAAAATATAAACGGTAAGTAAATTTACAGGAGCCCTCCTTTAGATAATCTTTCACCTTATATACACATAGAAATCCCTTTGTTCTTTGAAATAGGAATCTATCCTTTTTTAAGGTAATACATAACAAATTAGTATAAATGACAAGCATCATGCTACATACTTATGTCCATTAAGATAGATAATTGACTACATTTTCACAGGGTAATTATGAAAAGGGTCTGAAGCCTAACCTATAAACAGCAACAAAAAATCACAAACACTGGAACATCTTTTACGTACTCAAGATTTCTGCAACTGGTAAGAGGGAATCATTTTGTCCACTGAATGGAGGATATTGGAGCACAAATGATAATGGAGTAATTCCCAAAGTAGAAGAACAAGTGATGTTTACAGAATCCTGGTTCATGATGATAGTAGAATTGTCTTGCACTTCCCTTTACTACCTCTTCATTGTTGAGGGTAAATATCTTTATGGAGCCAGAGCTAAAACTTCAATAGGTTAGCCTGTGGCTGTAAGCAATACTAAGAGGTTTTTTGTTTGATCTGAGCAGACAAAGCCTCCATGTTATGGAATGTTCAGGAACACGTTAAACAGGTTTCCAGCCATGCTCCCTGATAGGAATTTGGTCCATAGCCCTCATGGAAAAGAAAACAATCGTATCTATAGATGGGGTCCAGATTTGACTGATGGAATGGGGGATGATGGGATGGAAGGCAGATATGAAAGGCGAACAACAGGGACTCTATAAGCAATTCATCATACATGAGAAAGATGCCTGCTAGGGTGGGTCACATTCAAAACATAACCTCATTGATCATTTCCAGAATTGTCTTTAGTGTTGCTGCTTGTGTATTTTTGGATATAAATTTAAGAATCAGCATTTCACTGCTTCCAGATTAAAAAATACCTGATAGTTTTCTTATTGGAACCATGTTATATTTATAAATTCTCTTGAAAACAATGTACATTTATGTAATGTTAAATCTTTCTACACTGAAATGTCATGGGCCTGCCTATGTGTTCTTCAATTTGTTGAATTCTTTTTAATGTTTAATAGTTTTCTTCAACACTACTGAGCTATATACTGGAAAACAGTTAAACTGGTAAATTTAACAGTGTGTATTTTAACACAAAGGTAAAAAAAAGAGGAAAAATGATGAAACATTATAGATAACAAAACAAAATTAAGAAAATAAATGTTCCTGCTCTCTCTGGGGAATAGACTACATAATAAAAAACAATTTCTTCATGTCAGTATTACGTATTTGTAAATTCATTCCCAGCTAGTTCTATAACATTGTTGTTATTGTAAATGGGTTATATATACTATTCATACCCATAAACTAATATATATATTCCTCAATTTACTGAATCCTTGTATGCTTACACTGGTTTTCTCAGTTGATTTGTCTTCTATATTCCAACTTCTAGCTGATTTTACTAGTAAGGACTGTAGTATTTCTCTATGATATTGAATTTTCAGCTGAGATAAATATAGTTAATCATGTTAAAGAAGTATTGATTTATCATATTGAGTTTTTAAAATTGAGACTTTTCATTGACATTGTCAAATGCGTCTTCAGCATCTATGAAGATGAGCATATAATTTTGTCCATGGATCAATTAATATGATCAATTTTTAAGATAGATTTCCATATAGTGAACCATTCTTAATTCCTACAATAAATTCTATTCCTCTGGATGCCTCTTTCTTAAAATGTACTGCTGGATTGTGCTCATTAATATTTTGGTTATACTTTTTCCAATTATTTTTGTTAAGATATGACTCACATAACAAAATATTCACCCATTTAAAGAGTATAATTCAGTTATTTTTATTAAAATCACAAGGCTATGCAACCATGACTGCTAGTTCCAGAATATTTTTATTACACCAAAATGAAATCCGTTACCTATTAATACTCAATACTCAACCCCTTATCCAAACCCTCTGGCAGACACTAATCTCCTTTCACTCCCCATACATTTACCTATTCTAGACATTTATCAGTGGAATCATACAACATACAGGCTTTCTGTCGGTCTTCTTTCATTTAACATGATGTTTTCAGGATTCACTCATGTTGTTGCATTTATTAGTACTTCATTCTCTTTAATACTGAATGATATTCCATTGTATGGCTATACCACATTTATTTGTACATTCACCCATTGATAGACATTTCGATTTTTCCACTCTTCAGCTATTACAAATAGTCCTGCTATGACTTATGTACAAAATTTTATGCAGATATAATTTCTCTATTGTTATGATATTATACCTAGGAGTACTGTTACTGGATTGCACGGCAGCTTCCTGTTTAAAATTTAAAGGAATTGCCAAACTTTTCCAAAATGGATGTATCATTTTATAGTCCAACCAATAATATATGAGGGTCCAAATTTCTCCATATCCTTGAATACACTACTGATTGTCTGTCTTTTTAAATATAATCAACCAAGTGAATGTGAACTGGTAGCTAATTGTGATGTTGATTTCTATTTTTCTAATAACATTTGAAGCTACACACCTTTTCATGTGCTTTTTGGTCATTTCTATCTGTTTATAAGAAATGTCAACTGAATTTCATTGGCTATTTTTAATTAAAAGGTTATTTGTCATTTTATAATCTAATGTAGACTTCTATATATATTCTGGATACTAAACCCTTGTAATATATATGTTTTGCAAATATTTTCTCTCATCCTGTGGGTTGTCCTTTAATTTTCATGATAGTATCCTTCAGAACATATACATTTTTAAATTGATACAATCCTATTTTTTTTTCAGTATAAGGCATTACTTTTAATCTTATTTTTTTATTTTAAGGAGTGTGCATCACACTCCTTCTGTATGTATACACCCATTCGACTAATGTTTTTCCTAAATGTGCTCTTAAGTCATTATCAGTGAAACCAATTTGACGGTGAGTACATGTGGTGCTTATTTTTCCATTCTTGGGATACTTCACTTATTAGAATGGGATCCAGCTCTTAGTGATTAACAGCCTATTGTCAAATGTTTAGGTTACATATATTGCCTTTGCCACACCTGAGTCAGAGATTCAAGGGAAGCTTCAAGGGACATCCCCCATAGGGTGCGCACTACACCCATTAAGTGTGTATATACCCATCCCCTCTTCCCCCCTCCCATCTGCCCAACAAACGATGAATGATAC
Organism: Eulemur rufifrons; assembly: GCF_041146395.1. NCBI lineage: Eukaryota > Metazoa > Chordata > Mammalia > Primates > Lemuridae > Eulemur > Eulemur rufifrons. The sequence continues at coordinate 70,307,370 of NC_091012.1, forward strand.
TGCTATATGTAAGAATAAGTGTTGACCAATTAATAGCAAATTGATGGTGAGTACATATGGTGCTTGTTTTTTCATTATTATGATATTTGACTTAGTAGAATAGACTCCAACTCTACCCAGGATAGTACAAGAGGCGCTAGATCACCATTGTTTTTTGTGGCTGAGTAGTACTCCATGGTATACATATACCACATTTTATTAATCCAGTCATGTATTGATGGGCACTTGGGTTGTTTCCACATCTTTGCAATTGTCAATTGTGCTGCTATCAACATTCTACTGCAGATGTCTTTTTTATAGAATGTCTTTTGTTCTTTTAGGTAGATGCCCAGTAATGGGATTGCTGGATCAAATAGTAGGTCTACTTGTAGCTCTTTGAGGTATCTCCATATTACATTCTATAGAGGTTGTATTAGTTTGCAGTCCCATGAGCAGTGTAGGAGTGTTCCTATCTCTTCTGAACCACACCAACATTAATTGTTTTGGGACTTTTTGATAAAGGCCATTCTCACTGGAGACAAGTGATATCTCACTGTGGTTTTGATTTGCATTTCCTGGATGATTAGAGATGTTGAACATTTTTTCCATATGTTTGTTAGCCATTAGTCTATCTTCTTTTGAAAAGTTTCTGTTCATGTCCTTTGCCCACTTTTTGATAGGGTTGTTTGATTTTTTTCTTGCTGATTTTCCTGAGTTCTAAATAGATTCTAGTTATCAGTCCATTATCGGATGTGTAGCATGCAAGAATTTTTTCCCATTCTGTAGGTTGTCTGTTTGCTCTTGTGACAGTTTCTTTGGCTGTGTAAAAACTTTTTAATTTAATCAGGTCCCATTTATTCATTTTTGTTGTTGCTGTGATTGCCTTTGGGGTCTTCTTCATAAATTCTTTGTCTAGGCCAATGTCTATAAGAGTCTTTCCCACATTTTCTTCTAGAATTCTAAGTTTCACACCTAAGATTTAAGTCTGTTATCCACCATGATTTGATTTTTGTGAGAGGTGAAAGGTGTGGGTCTTGTTTCAGTCTTCTACATGTGGCTATCCAGTTTTTCTAGCCCCATTTGTTGAATAAGGATTCTTTTCCCCAGAGTATGTTTTTGTCTCCTTTGTCAAAGATTAGATGGCTTTACACAATGAGTGCATTGCGCACCATTTGGGGAATGGTAACGCTTGAAGGTGCTGACTCAGGAAGGGGAGGGTGGGGAAGGGAGGGATATATACCTACACAATGGGTGCAACGTGCACTATCTGGGGAACAGACACACCTGGAGCTCTGACTTGTGGGGAAAGGCGGTACATGGGCAACGTATGTAACCTGCAATTCTGTATCCCCCATAACAATAAGATGAAATAAAAAAAAAAAGATTAGATGGCTATATGAGGATAGTTTTATATTTGGATTTTCTGTTCTGTTCCACTGGTCTGTGTCCCTGCACTTGTGCCAATACCAGGCAGTTTTAAGAACCACAGCCTTGTAGTATAGTTTGAAGTCTGGCAAATTAATACCTCCCATTTTGTTCTTCTTGCCTAGAATTGCTTTTGCTAAACGGGGTCTTCTCTGGTTCCATACAAAGCGTAAAATTTTTTCTATATCTGTGAAAAATGATGTTGGTAATAGGGATTGCATTGAATCTGTAGATCACTTTGGGTAGTATAGACATTTTAACAATCTTGATTCTTCCAATCCATGAACATGGTATGGTTTTCTACCTGTTTAGATGTTCTCCAATTTCCTTCCTCAATGTTTCATAGATCTCCCTGTAGAGGTCTTTTACCTCCTTAGTTAAATGTACTCCTAAGTACTTTATTTTCTTTGTTACTATTGTGAAGGGTATTGAGTCCTTAATTTGGTTCTCCGTTTGAATGTTATTGGCATATATGAATGCCTCTGATTTGTGTGTATTGATTTTGTATCCTGACACTCAACTTAATTGATTTATCAGTTCCAGGAGTCTCTTGGTTGAATCCTTGGGGTTTTCTAGATATCATGTTATCACCAAAGAGTGAGAGTTTGATCTCTTCTGTCCCAATTTGGACACCTTTGATTCTTCTCTCTTGCCTGATTGCTCTCGCAAGGAATTCCAGGACTATGTTGAAAAGTAATGGGGACAGTGGGCAGCCTTGTCTGGTTCCAGTCTAAGTGGGAATGCTTTCAATTTTTCCCCATTCCATATGATGTTGGTTGTGGGTTTGTCATATATGGCTTGTATCATTTTTAGATAGGCCCCGTCTATGCCTATTTAGTTAAGCATTCTTATCATAAAAGGGTGTTCCATTTTGTCCAATGCTTTTTCTGCATCTATTGAGATGATCATAGGGTCTTTATTTTTGCTTCTATTTATGAGGTGAATTATATTTATAGACTTGTGTATGTTGAACCATCCCTGCATCTCTGGAATCAAGCCGACTTGGTAATGATGGATTATTTTCTTGATAAGCCCTGGGATTCAACTTGCTAGGATTTTGTTGAGAATTTTTTGCATCTATATTCATAAAGGATATTGGTCTGTAGTTTTCTTTTTCTGTTGCATCCTTTCCTGGTTTTGGTATCAATGTTATGTTGGCTTCATAATATGTGATGGGGAGAATTCCGCCCTATTCAATTTTGGAGAATAATTTTTATAGGATAGACACCAGTTTTAAATTGTAGGTGTGGTAAAATTCAGGTGTGAACCCATCTGGTCCAGGGCTTTTCTTTTTTGGGAGGTTTTTTATTAGTGTTTCAATTTCAGTTCTTGATATTGGTCCATTCAGGAATTCTAGTTCTTCCTGGTTGAGCATAGGAAGGTTGTGTGTTTCTAAAAATTTTTCCATTTCCTCCACATTTGCCAATTTGTGTGCATAAAGGTTTTTGTAGAATTCATAGATGATATCTTGTATCTCTGTGGCATCATTTGTAAGTTCTCCTTTCAGGTTCCTGATGGAGGTCATTAGAGATTTTTCTTTTCTACTCTTCATTACCCTAGCCAGAGGCGTGTCTATTATCTTTTCAAAGAACCAACTTTTTGTTTTATTAATCTCATGTATAATTGTCCTGCTGTCCACTTCATTTAGTTCTGATTTGATCTTATTAATTTCTCTCCTTCTGCTGGGTTTAGGGTCAGACTGTTCTTCTTTCTCCAGCTCTTTGAGTTTATTGATTAGGTTGTCTATTTCTAAGTTTTCTGTCTTTTTGATATAGGCATTTATGGACATAAATTTTCCTCTCAGGACTGCTTTAGCTGTGTCCCATAGATTTTGATAACTTGTGTCTCCTTTGTCATTTAATTCACAGAGTCTTTTGAATTCCGACTTGATTTGTTCATTCATAAAATAATTATTCAGGAGAAGGTTGTTTAGCTTCCATGACTTTCAGTAGGAATGAGAATTTCTGTTAGGTTTAATTTCTACTTTTATTCTGCTTGATCTGAGAAGATCCATGGTATAATTTCTATTTAAAAAAAATTTTTAAGACATGCTTTGTGTGTTAGGATATGGTCAATCTTAGAGAATGTCCCATGAGCTCATGAGAAGAACGTATCTTCAGTGGATTTTTGGTATAATGTCCTGTAAATGTCAGTCAGGCCCATTTGTTCTAGCGTTCTGTTATTATTTCATTGTTTATTTTTTGTTTGGCGGATCTGTCCTGTGCTCTCTCCGGCTATTATAGTGTTGCTGTTTATCATTTGGTTTAGATCAAGTCGGGTTTGCTTTATGAATCTCGGTGCACTTAAGTTGGGTGCATATATATAAAGTATAGTTATGTCTTCTTGTTGAATTGTACCCTTCAGCAGTACATAGGGACCATCTTTGTCTTTCATTACTTTTGTTGATATAAAAACTAAGTTATCGGAGATTAAAACTACCATGCCAGCTTTTTTTTCGCTTCCATTTGCTTGAAATATTGGTTTCCACCCTTTTCTTTTCAGTCTAAATGCATCTTTGTAGGTTAGATGAGTTTCCTGAAGACAGCAGATCCCTGGCTTGTATTTTTTTATCCATTGGGCCAGCGGCCAGCCTATGACTCTTGCGTGGGAAATTCAAGCCATTCACATTTATTGAGACAACTGATAAGTGGGGCAGATTTCTGTTCATACTGTTTGGTAGAACTTCATTGCTATGTTTTCTCTCTTGAGCTATTGTGGTATCTGGCCTTTGATCTTTAGCTCGAGTAGTTTTACATTCATGGGTCTTTTTTGTGCTGGTCAGTGTATAACTCTTGTTTTGAGTACTTCTTGGAGGGCTGGTCTTGTATTCGTGAATTCATTCCCTCAGTCTTTGTTTATCTGAGAATGTCTTCATTTATCCTTTGTATACAAAACTTAGCTTGGCTGAGTACAAGATTCTAGGCTGGGAATTATTCTGTTTCAGAAGAGTGAGGATGGGGCCCCAGTCTCTTCTTGCTTGTAAGGTTTCAGTTGAGAAATCTGGCGTTATTTGGATGGGCTTTCCTTTGTATGTTACTTGTTTCTTTCTCCCTACAGCTCAAAGAAGGGACTCTTTAGTGGATATTTTGGTCAGTCTGATGACTGCATGACGTGGTGTCTTCCTATTTGAAATGAATCTGCCAGGGGTCCTTTGAGCTTCTTGAACCTGTATATCTAGACTTTTAGCAAGGCCTGGGAAATTTTCCTAAATTATATCTTCAAATAGCCTATTCAACCCTTGCTTATCTTCTTCACCCTCACAAATACTCATAACTCTCACGTTAGGCTTCTTCACATTAATGCCACATTTCTTGTTTGCTCTGGTCTTTTCTCTTATTTCTTTGCTCTATCTCTGTGACTGACTTATTTAATTGGAAAGTGTTATCTTCGAACTCTGAAATTCTTTCTTCTGTTTGATCTACCCTGCTCTTGAGGCTTTCCACTGTTTTTTGTAGCTCCCTTAATAAATTCTTCATTTCCAGAAGTTTGGTTTGATTTTTCTTTAATATTTCGATTTCTTTATTGAATTTTTTTTCCAAGTCCTGGATTATTTTTTTCTGGTTTCCCTGTGTTGCTTATCCATTTTTTTCTTGCTTATCCATTTTTTCTTGCTTATCATTCAGCTTTCTTAAAATCCATGTTTGAAATTCTTCCTGTGACATTTTAGTGTTCTGAATTTGGTCTGTGTCCAGTGCTAGAGAGCTGCTGTTCCTCTTTGGGTGTGTGATTTCTGTTTGATTCTTTATACAACCAGAGTTCTGTCACAGAGTCCTTCCCATCTGGATCCATGGTTACGTCTCTCCTTTCACCTTTTGTCTGGATAGTAATATGCCTTGTGCTCTGTTCCTAGGCTGCATGACAGCCTAGATGTGTTGCTTCCTTCGTCACTAGTGGGATCCACTTATGTGTTGTTCAGGATTCTTCTACCACAATTGGGGGGCTGTTCCTGGTGGGTCCAGCCCCAGAGTATTATTGTTTGACCTAAAACCGGTTTGATGAGTTAAGTCACTGGGCTGACTTTTTATCTGCAGCCAAGATTCACACTGGTTGCAGAGAGAAAGTGTCTTTTTCTTGTCTCCCCCATTCAAGAGGTGGTGTCTACCTCTTTCCACATGAAAGATACTGGCGGGGGGCGGGGTATGGGGGCGGCCTCTGTTCGGCAGTGTCCCAGCTGCTGCAGATCCCATGGGCGATTGTCTGCCCCACCACAATGTCTGCAAGGTACAATCTCTAATCTCTCACAACTGGGAAAGCACTCAGAGTTCACACAAGGGAAGACCTCCTAGCCAGAGTCCGCGGACTAGGGCAGGGAGCTGCCTGGCACCCTACTGCACTGCAGCAGCTAGGCGGTGGACCCCGAAAATGTCAATAGCCCGTCCACAGATCACCAGCAGTGGGGTGAATGTTCAGGGGTTGGCAGGGGTTGTCCTCTAGAACTGGGGGCTGTATTGTCAAGATGCCCCCTTGTCTCATTTGTCCCCCTCCCACAATCTCACGCTTGTTCTGCAGGGGCTCTCGTTCTTTCTGATCCACCCTGAGTGGGCCTAATAGCCCGCAACGGCTTCCAGGTTAGAGTCCCCTAATTAGTTTTCATCTCCGTCAATCTGGACCCTCTGAAGTGTAGAGACAGTTTAGCTGTCTCTTAACTGCCTCCAGCGGTAGCCCAGACCATTCCCTCCCCCACCAAGTGCAGTCCTGGAACAGAGCTCCGGAGCTAAAGATGCTTCCCGCTAATGTCTCCTCTCGACAGAGCCCCACATCTCCCGCGGTGATTTTGCACCGACTTCAGGCAGATCGCTGACTCAGTGGGCGTGGAGGTCAGTGGGGAAGCAAGACGTTCTCCTGTTGGACTGATCCCACCTCACTCGCTGGTGAGGCAGACACAGCCATCCCATGCTCTACTCTCTATTGTTTGTCTCGCACTCTCCAAATTTTCAATCTTATCTCCCATTCACCTTCTCTTTTTCTTGTTTTTTTGTGTACCAGGCTGATTCTCCCTGGATTCACACCGCTGTTCTTGTCGGGGAGCGATCCACTCGTGTTGTAGCAGGTCGAGATGTATGCCTTCCTCTCTGGGAGCACGAATCCAGGAAGTTACCTCCACTCCACCATCTTTTCTGAGCGTAAAGTTTTATTGTCTACCAGTGTATTTTTATTTATTTCTCCTCTCCTAAGATTTCTGATGTATGAATGCTGTTACTATGTTACTCATTATCAGATACCTCATGATATTTTATTTTATGTGTGAATTACATTCTTTATCACTGTAAAGTGTTCTTCTCTGTCCTTTTTAATGCCTTTGGTCTTATTTCTACCTTTTTCTAAATATGAAGAACCTGATCTTTGCCTTCTTTATGTTTACATTCACATGGTATATATTTGTACTCGCCAGCTTTGTGAGTCACTTTGCTTTAGGTGTATCTTTTGTATATACATCATAGATAATAGTTTTGGATTATGATCCAATCTTAAATTCTTCTTTCCTTTAAATTAGTGAGGGAAGTCTATTTACCATAACATTCTGGTAAAGGTGAATTTCTTCTTGTTTTATAATAAAATAATTAAAGTAGCCTTTCTCAGTATTTTCTTTTGTATAATCACACATAAACTATTACTTACCTCAACTATTACTATGCCTCATTATATTTAAATAGCTTCTTTTTATTCCCATCTATTAGAAACGAAGTAATCAATACAGGTACTCTACCTGCACATTCTTTCCCCTACTCCTCCCAACTGGTATTAATTACATGATTTCTATATTTTTAAGGCATATGACATTTATATTCTGTTTTGTCAATCTATTCCTACTCATATTTTGATCTTAATCATACAGTTAAATGTATTCAAAGTTCATTGCCAATCTTTTGGTTTAATTTTGTCATCATCACTTTTTTGGCCCAAATTGGTCCTCCTGCAGTGTTCTCATAAAAGCATACAGAAACAGTAAGTCTCTGAAAACTTGCCAGTTGAAAACCATTTGTCTGTACACTTTACACATGAAGGACAGTTTGGCTGGATATAAATCATTGGCTCACATTTTCTTTCCTTGAATACCTTGTAAATGTTGTTTCACTGTATTTGGGTGTCAAATTTTTCTGTGGAGAAATCTGAGGCTAGCTTAACTCTTTTCTCCCTATACATGACTTGATGTTTTTGTCTGACTGCTCAAAGAATTCTTTTTCTATCTTTAACAACCCATTATTTTACTCGGATGTTTTCCAGCATTCATTATTCTGGTTCAATTTTCTGTTACACAACCAGTATTTCTTACACAGTTCTTTCTATATGCAGCATTGCCTTCTTTTCTTAGTAGAGTTTTATTGAATAATCTATTAAAATACTTGTTTTATTCCATTGCTTTAGTTTTCTTCCTCAGACACCCCAATTACACATAACTCCACTCTCCCTTGCCTAGCTTTTAAGTCTATCAATTTCCCACACATTCCTTTTAAACTCTTTATTCATTTTATTATCATCATCACTATTTATTTTCTAATTTCTACCTTCCATGTTTCTAACCATATCTAAGAAAAAAACCTGCTTTTTTTCTCTACTCTTACAGAAAACTTCTGCGTTCAAAATGTGTGGAGATTTCTCCCCACCAAATTCTATTTTCCAATGAACCCAATTGGGTGTCCTATAATTTTAACTCAATGATTACACTATCTACCGAGATATAGTATCACATTCCAGACTGAGAGTCCAGTCCCACAAAATTGGCCCCTACTTCAGGTGCCAAACACAAGTATTAGGTTGTAACCTACACTTCTGAACAGCCAGCTATAAATCAGGGGTTCCGATGACCCTTTTCTTTTAAATTAATTAGATAAAATGGCTCACAGAACTCAGGAAATTACTTATATTTACCCATTTATTATAAACGATATAACGAACAGTACATATAAACAGCCAGATCAAAGAGATGCATAGTGTAAGGTATATGGGAAGGGGCATGGGGCTTCCATGCCTTTTCCAGGCATACCATCCTCCAGGCACACGCATGTGTTCCCAAATCCAGAAACTCTATAAACCCTGTACTGTTGGATTTTATGGAGGCTTCATAACATAGGCATGATTAATTACATCATTAGTAATTGCTAATAAACTCAAGTTTAGACCCTCTCTCATCCTTGGAGGCCAGGGAATAAGTCTAAAGTTTCCAGCACTCTAATTACATGGTTGGTTCCCTGGCAACCAACCCCCTCTTGAGGCTACCCATCAATAGTCACCTGACTAGAACAAAAAAATGCTTCTATCATCCAGGAAATGCCAAGGGATTTAGGCGCTCTATGTCAGAAGCTCCTATCACTCAGGAAATTACAAAAGTCTTAAGAGTTATGTATTAGGAACTTGGGGTCAAAGACCAAATGTTAGAAAAAAGATTCTCATAGCACCCCATCAAGGATTTTAGCAGCTCTATGTCAGGAACTGGTGGCAGACACCAATAACAAATTTTTTGTTATTTCACAGTATCACATCCAATTTTCCGTAGAATTTGTTTTCTTTTGTGATTCTACCAGCTTTGCTTTTGTTTCAAGTATTTTAATTCACACAATTATTTCACTAGAAATTCTACCTTATACTTCATTTCTTCTCTTATCACATCATTTCTTTCTTGACTGTACACTTATTATCTGTAATCTTTCTTTTAAATGTGATTGAGTCATTATTTTTAAGCCATTTGTCTTATTGAAACATTCTGGTGAATGCTGTTTTGTTTTTAAAATTTTGCTGCTCTTTTCTATATTTTTCTTATAACCTTTGTGTGTCAATGTCAGTTCCTCTTTACATTATTTTTAGGTTGATTGGAGTGGGAGCCACTCTAGCCTTCTAGGCTTTACACCCAAAGAATTTTTGCTTCTTTACTTCTATAGAAGTAGATGACTTGCAAATATGCCTTGTGCATGTGATTCTGCATCCAGCTATATATCTGATTATTTGAAATACTTTGCATATAACCCTACTAACCTATTTCTCACATCAAGTTTTCAGCCAAAAATATAGGTTTTATATTATATAGTGAGCATCTATCCTTCAGTAAGTTGTTTGTGCTGGTATTTTCTTATATCTATTACCTCTATACTAATGTGTCATTCTCCATATTTCATGTCCTCATTTCTTCCTCCGTTGTGACTTTTGACTGATCTGTGAATTATATCTGTCTCATCATCTTTTCGAACCTGTGGTTTGAGGTCATTTATGTATTGGAATCCACTCTTCTTTCTCTATTATAATAGGAAGGAAAAGACAAATATGGACAACCCTAAGACTTGATGGTGATGTGGCAATTCCCATTGAATAGGTTCTAGTTTGTCTATGAAGCCTGAGACAGGGCAGTGATGGCTTCTGTGAATATTTAGGAAGAATAAACAAGGTACAAAAAAGTGACTGCAACGAGTGAGACAGAAAAATTAAAGAAACATTTGCTAAAATTGCTAGAATTTGTTGAGTACTCATTTGTTTGTATGACCACACATGTAGGGTGATAGATACAAATCTATACGGTTGTTTGCTGCTTATCTGCTGGACAAGAGATTGATCATCTAGATTCAAAATTTCCCAGGTTAATGCCATTGAAAAAGAGGTGAACTATAATGATTATGTGATCCTAAATAGAAACACGGTTTTTAGCAAGAGGGAGGGGGAATAAAAGACTGTAACCAATATTGGGGAGCAAGGAGAATACCAAGCCTAACCTTGGAGTTATATGGATTATGAAAGGAAAAGAAAGCAGTGAAAATGGCTGGAAAAGAAAGAATTTTTCAGGAACTACTAAGTTTATTTAAGTAAATGAAGGAAACAGAGAAGCTGCAGATATAGAGGAGTTTTCTGACATTAGAAAACAGGAGTTTCTCAAACCAGAGTGAAAAGATCATAAGGAACCACTCTGAAGGGTGGTTGGCCCTTCAGAGTGGTGGATGGCCAAGAAGGGTCTTCTAGCCATCTCAAAGTTTCAGTGTTCATTAATTTTCTTAATTGTGGCTAGGAAACCATGCCCAAGTTAATACTGCTGGGGTTAGAAGTTTAACAGTACATACATTGGACAACACATATAACCTCTGTAAACGTGTATTTTCTTATTTTCATAGTGCTTTTGTAAAGATATTGGCAGATCTCACATATTTAAAGCACCAAGCATGGGGCTTCACATACCATGGGGACATGAAATTGTGCTACCTTCTTTCTCTCTCATTCACTATGGTATTCTCTGAAGGCTTCATTGACATGCAATAAAGATTTCTTTGATACATTTCAGGGAGGTCTGTCTTTAGCCCTTCCCTTTCATGGGCTGCTATTTGTGCCACCTCATCCCTCATTCCCTTTCATAGATACAGTCTCCATTTCCTACCTTCACTTCCGTTTTCACTGGAAGCTATCAAAAGACACTGTCTTCTTCATTGCTATGATCTTATTGTTAAGTTGGCTATGATCATACCTTTTCCCACAATTAGCACAGAAACATATCTGCATCATCCAATATCCTCTGCTATAGAAAATACAGGAATGTATAAACCTGCCATGGAATGTAAATTCCCAGGGCAATAGTCCTAGGTACATATGTCAACATCACTCTGCCTTCAAAATCCAAATTCCACAAAGATTTATATTATAATCATCTAAAGTGTAATATTAAGAATTAGTTGGGTAGCAATTTTAAAGATAGTTGCGTATTGAGCAAAGATTTCTCTCACTATTTGATAATTTACTCAAAAGACATTTCTATTTTTTAATGTTTCTTCTACACCTGCTTATCCTTTGACTATTATCATAATCAGGGTATAGATGACCAAAGCCACTCCATTTAGAATTGACAGGGTGCAGGCAATTAGGCATTGTTTTGTTGCTGATATATCCACTGTCATACTGTGACAAGAGCTGGCAGGAGTGAAAGATACCCTGGGAATATTTCTAGGAGATCAAATGAGAAGTCTTTCTTTGAGTGTGATAGATGTTGTTTATAGATCCCTTGAGGAGAAAGTGTCTCTCTCAATATGACTTAAATGCTTAATCTCTGTACTATGCTGAGAATATTGTCCAGGCTAAACAAATCATGTCCTTTTATTCCATTTGTATGCAACTGAACAAAGAGTTTCCATTCTAACAGCATTTAAACATTTAAACCTGACATGTCTCTATGCAGCAATGTCTCTTTCTATTAGCTGTAGATAATATAGTATATAATTATGTAACACAATCATGTACTATATTTGTAGTCTCCTCAGATAGAAGGGTGTTGAGCTATGCCAAATGAATCATGTAAAACACGTACAGATTCTTTGCTAATTGGCCAATTGTCAGGTACTAAAATTCAGAGGAATAAAAGGGCATAGTAGTTTGATATTTGCAAAATCCCTGTTTTCTACTGGTTCACAATCTTCTAAACTAAATATATACATTGACCAGATTCAGAGCACAGCTGTGCCAACTGTAAGATCAAATGCATTCTGAATTCTTATCTCCACTCTATTTTCATAGATTGCTGTGGAGTTGTGGGGAGTGACCTACTTGGTGGTTTCAGAGTAGAATGACAGTTTGTTATCCATGATTTACTGGGTGCACAGGGGCTAGTGGTGGGGGTAAGCAGGAAGGAGGAAGGAAAGTCAGAAGAAGCCACGCAATAATGACATGCTTGCTGAAAGTGACTCCTATACTACAGCAAACTATCCTCTATATTACAAAAGGTAATAAAGGGACATTATTATCAGGCAAACAAATGAATAGAAATATATTACATGATTTCTAAGGCACATAGACTTTTGATTTATTATCTTTTAAAAAAAATGCATCCAAATTGAATAAGCTAACCTCTGAATGAATTTCCTTTTAGTTATTCTGAATTATAAATTCTAACTGAGTAGCAGATGCTAAATCATAGAGAACTGCCCTGCTTATGATTACTAGCTGAACAACAAAGCTCTTCAAAGTAGGTTGGATCTTTTCTCTGCAAACTGTTCATTCAATTTAACATCACTGTATTACTAAGATGTAGAGTGGTATTCTTCCTATTGAAATGGTAGCAGCCCTATACAACTAACTGCTGGCTGGTATCTTACAAAATGTTCACTAATTTTCATACATCAAGGAAAGAACATTGCCTTGGAGTTGAAGCTTGAAAAGTAAGAAGAAAACAATAAGTCAGAACCTTTACCACATTTGGGTCATATTTTAACTTTCTCCACATTACCATAAGCAGAAAATTATATTGTTCCTCAAAGTCTATGCAAGTAAATGTCCCCTGAAAATTACCAATAAAATAGACAGGCCACACAAACAAAAGGTTTCATCTTATGCAATTGATAGAGTTAAGCTGGGTCATTACTTTAGTGATTTGAGTGCTGAATTCTCATTTCAGTTATATGTTTCTCTTTTGTCATCTCTAAAGTACAAATAATCAAATTGCCCTCGTTTTAACTCTGCAACAGAAATTACTATTATTAAAGTTTCCTGGAACTTACAAATGAGCAATAAAGAGTTTTATTCTTAAGTATTGCCTGCTGAAGGGAGCAGCTCTTATGTCTTACTGTGCTGGAGCAATGAAGTGCCAAAGCAGGGAAGTGCCAGAGTACTCCTCATAATAAAGAATGAACTCAAGGTTACAAGGAAGGTGGACACCAGCTTGTTCCTGCTGCAAACCCAATAATTTCTGATCACCCAGTTTCTTGGAATTGGCTTCCCAGTTTCTATTACTAGAGTAATACTTAAGAAGGAACAAGAATCGACATTTTATTGGATAACCCTTTTCCTTAGAATTCACATGAGTACGTAGAATCAGTGTAGAGGAAGTAGACAGAAAAAAAATATTAAATATGAGGAGAAAGGTTAAATCTCTAAGGAGCACTCAAAATGCTCCACACTGGCTTGGCTTAATGAGGTATTTTTTAGCTTTGATTTCTTTAATTCATTTGGGCTTTGCAGGAATGGAGGATGGGGATGTGGCTCAATTTATACTCAACACCCCCTAAATTAGTAAATCACAAACTGAGGCCCAGGGATTATCTATATAAGAATCACTGAGATGTTGGTTAAAAATAAAAATTCCAGAGCCACACCCAAAAACTGCTGAAAGAAAATGTCTTACAATAGAGCTCAGAAAGCTTTCTGAAGGTGGTGAAGAAAGGACCTGACCTAAGCAACTTTGCAAAACAGTGTTTTGATTAGACACTGTTGAGCTAAAGAAAATACACAAAAACAAAAAACTACAAAAACATTGGACTCTACCCAGTAAATTTGTTTCTCACAATGAAAAGGGTTAGAAATTCTGAAATTACATGTATGCTAGGTTTGAACAAATGAATAAATATATTTTAGATAATGTGAGCCAAGTTTCACACTGTCATAAAAAGAAGTCACAAATAAGTAAAGAAGGAATTCTAGAATGAACCCTGTGGTGCTGGATTAGACTTGGAGAAATCAGTATGAACTCATGTTTATTTTAAAATATATATACACACATGAATAGATAAAGGAATAAATATTGATGTGCATGTACACTTTGATCCGCATGTCTACAAATATTTCCTAGCTCTGTCCTCTGAGAGGGTGTAGAAGCAATGACACCACAGTCACAAGGAGCATACCTAGTGTTTCATTGTGAGAAACAAATTTACTGGGTAGAGTCCAATGTTTTTGTAGTTTTTTATTTTTGTGTATTGTAGTGACCAGATCTTGGTTTCTGAAAACCATTCTCCAATAAAAGGAACCAAGGACATTTGGAAAATCTTTAGCATCTGTAGCATCTTGTGATGTATAAAAGTAAGGAAGTTTTCAAGAAAAAAAAAGAGAACGGACATAGGAGACAGTCTAAAAGAACTCCCAGTGACCAAAGGTAGAACAATTTGAGTAACAAAATAAACAATAATATTGGAATACAATCCAAAGAATAAATATCTATGAGTCCACACTGATATAAATAATGAGAATGAAGGGATAAATCTTTTTACACAAGAATTACAATTAATAAATGTAGAAGGAATGAGGGAACTAGAAGAGCACCATTAGAATAACATAGTAATAATTCTTGTAGGCAGTATCAAAAGATGAATGCTAAAAGTAGTGGGTGAAACTTTAAATAAAAAAAGAAGATATGTTGACAGCCTCAAAGTTTCTTCCCCAAAATACTAATTGCTATAGTTGTTTTCTAACATATGTCCATAAATTCTTTGATATTCCTCCTTACAGCAGGTGGAACTTAATTCCTTTCCCCTTGAGTGTGACTGGATTTAGTGACTCATTTCTAGTGAAAATATTATGGAAACAGAAAAATAGTAACTTTGCAGTGTATAAAACTAGCATACACCACTTTGACTAGTCACTAAATCCAGCCACACTCGATCAAGGTTAACATCACAAGTAATAAGTTTTATTGACAGTAGTATTGACCCCCTGATATGATGCAATGAAAAGGTGATGTTACCTCTTTTAATATACATCCCCAAAATCCATAACCTCAGACCAATCATGAGAAAACATCAAAAAAAAAAAATGTCAAGGTCATAAGAGACAAGGAAAAACTGAGAAACTGTCACACATTGAGAAAGATTTAATAGACACAACAGCTAAATGCAACGTAGTACCCTAGAGTGGACATTAGAATACCAAAAGGCTATTAGTGCAAAATTTGAGTAAATTTGAATACATTCTACAGTCTGGTTAATAATATTGTACCAACGTTAATTTCTTAATTTTGATAAATGTACTATGGTTATATATGATGTTACAAAGGGAATCTGGGAAAAGTCGTATAAGGGAATTCTCCTAAGTCAGTCAGCTCATGCCACCATAAGAAAATGCCATAGACTGGGTGGCTTAAACAACAGAAACTTATTTTCTCACAGTTCTGGAGACTGAATGTCTGAGATAAAGGTGCCAGCATGGTTGGTTGCTGGTAAGGACTCTCCTAGCTTGTCCTCAAATGGCCTTTCATTTGCACATGGGCACCAGAGGAGACCGAAAGACAGCAAGCCTCAGACCAGGGTACCATCCTTATGACCTCATTTAACCTTCATTACTTCTTTAGAGGTCCCATCTCCAAATATAGCCATACTGAAGGGTTAGGACTTGAACATACGAATTTTGGGAGAGCACATTCAGTCCATAACATCTCTGTACTATCTTTGAAACTCCTCTGTAAATCTAAAATTATTTCAAATCAAAAAGTTAAAATGGGAAATGAGAAATGGGAAATGGAATGAAAATGTGAGATAACTTCAGTGGAGTCATTAGGATGATTTTTTTCCCATCAATATATGATTATCTGGTTTGTTGTCATATATAATAGCTAAATAAGAGCCTTAAAACTTGGTTGTGACCACTTGTGTTTTCATAAACACTAATCCGTTGATAACTGTTTTTTATGCATGGTAGTATAGCAGAAACATGACTTTGGTTGTGAAACGCATAAGTTGCTAACAAAGAACTAAGAACTGACATTTTTATTAATGTATTATAAAATGTTATATGTATACCAATAAATAGACATCAATGAGGCAATGGATTGCAAAATCTCATTTTGACAGCGGTTCAGCTCTCCAAGGTCAGTTGAGTAATAAGAAAAAAGTGTCAACCATTTAAGATAGAAAATAATTTCTGAAGAAGTTTGTTCCTGTTACTTTTTCATCTCCTATAAAAAAAACCAAACACGCAAGTAAAAATGCAAACTAACTAATTTCAGTGGTTTGTTAATAATAGGTCTGCAGTGAATTAAACCTGAATTCATTCCATTATATGTTTTTGGCAGCTTGGAACTCTATATATTTTAGTTTTTCTCTATTCCCTAAATGCAGATTGCTTGATGGTGTGTAAGAGAGCTAATTAGATATAAATACCAACCAGCACCCAAATAAAAAGGATCATAATGATCATACAGTGAACAGCTGTGCCATTCGATAAATTGGTTTCTTTTCTAATACTGCAGCAATTCAAACATTTTCTAGCTCCAAAAATGTTTTTCCCCTTCATAGGCCAGATTCAATTAAAAAAAAAGTCCTGCTAATGCAGGACTTGAGAAGGCCAGAAAAATCTGAGGCTTTGTGAACTTTTGTTACAAAAGCTAGACAGAATTCTTATTGATTCTGGCCTTCTCTGATTTCTTAACTGATAGCACAACAACACATAGAAGTAATGCTTACGGGATCAGTGCAAGGAGGGAATACTAGATTATAACTGAGGATTGTAATTGAGAAATAAATAGCTGTCTTCTATAAAACGGAGCCTTATTTGTTTGTTTTGCTTTGTTTTACCATTTTCTGTTTTGATCTACCATTGAAAAGGTCTGCCAAAAACATGGAACAGAATGAATTCAGGTTTAATTCACTGCAGACCTATTATTAACAAACCACAGAAATTACTTTGCATTTTTACCTGTGTGATTGAATTCAATTTGATTTAATTCAATACATATTTTTTTAGTGCCTGTTCTGTGCCTAGTGCTATTTGAAGTGCTACTAAACCAGAGAGACACTGTTCCTCCTTCTCTCAAGGAGCTAACAGTCTCACTTGGAAAAAATAAGCAAAACTCCTTAAGGTTATATAACAAAATAAATCAAATTGTAATTTTTGTAGGGGAAAAAAGTGAGGCATTGCCCTAGAAAATAATGGAGGACTGGGGAGTTATCTAAAATAAATAGATCTGGAAGGCTTCTCTGAGGAAGTGACATTTAAGCTGAGACCCAATTTAAGCTGATTAAAAGGAAAGCCTTCATGCTTCTACAAAGAAGAAAGCAGCAGAAATTCACACTCCTTACTTTGTGATGATAAATCTCAGTCCTGTTTTAAAGTTACAAAAAACAGCTACCAACTTGTAGTTAAAAATGGTGCCTGAATACCTTGCTACCCTCCTAAAGCTACATTAAAACGATAACAAAAAGTTAACGCAGGAAAAAGGTATAATATTAATAGGACCAAAAGAATAGGAAAGGAGATAACAGAAAAAAAAAAAAAATGTTGCAATCTGTAAAGCAGATGGATGAATGGAAACTGACTTGGCACAACCCGAAAGGCTAAATCCCAAGCTTGTAGTGGAGAAAGCCAAGAAACAATCAGATTTATATCACTGTACCTCCAAAATACTTACAGTAGTGCCAGGAACCTCGGAAAGATGAATTAGGGGCTAAGAGCAGGAAAATTGGTTTTACAAGTTTACTTGAATTTACCTGAGAAGTTAGCACCCAAGCCCCTTCTCTACTTCATGTAACTGGCATACTGCCCTTTCTCTACCCACAGAAAAATAATAGAAGTTAATTTTATAGAGGAGGTAAAATTAAGGGTCTCTGGAATAGGAGACACTAGGTATAACTAAAGATTGGGTTATTATATTTAAAAAGGGATTATGTGAAAGTTCACATGTTGACTATTAATAACCTCAGAATTCTTCTGTAAGATTCCAGAATGCTACCAGCCAGGCCTAAACTCTGCAATGAAAGGATCAGAAAAATCAAGGGTCGGCCAAGGAAATAATTTACCCAGATTGTTACCAGCCACTGAACGGCGTTTTTCCAAGTTCTTGGTGTTCCTTGGGAAAGGAATTTCGGGACACACCATATTTAAACCAAGCAAGTGAAAGCTTTTAGTGAAAGCGAAAGTACACTTTCAGAGAGGAAAGCTAAAGAGAACAGCTGCACTGGGGGGAAGTGGTTTTAGATGTTTTGTAGTCTTACTAATTGAGGTGAGGAGTATTAAAGGTCAAGGGGTTGGCTTTTACTAAGAATTTGGGTAGTAATTCCTAGAATTGCTTTCCCTCACATTTTCATACTTTATGTGGTGATTTCAAAGGCGGAGAAATTTTAAAACCACAATGTAAATGATATAGTAATTAGCCAAAGTTCATATGAAGCTACAGAGAAAGCTGACAAGCCAGTTGAAGCCAGTTCTTGTGCAGATATCAGCCCCCTTTGTCTAAGGGTTGTTTACTTCCACACTTGCACCTGATCTTCAAGCCACTGCATAGGGTCTCATCTCTGTCTATTATTAGCCTCCAACAAGATCACAGTATTATGAAGCCAAAGTTAACGAAAGTCTTCCTGCACATAGAGCTTACAATCTGTTCTTTAGAAGATTAACTATGAAGTGGCTCTCAGAAATAACTAGGCATTTGGAAAAAAAAAAAAAAATCAATATAAAAGATGGATATCAAAACAAATAGACATAACCAAACAATTTAGAGAAAACAGATACTATGAGTGAAAAATAATTTAAAAAATACTAGTCTCTTCAAAGAAATGAGAGAAAATTACTAACCCATGAAATCAGGAATGTTTGCTATAAAAAAAGGAATATTACAAGGATAATAAAAAGTTCCTAAAATTAAAAAGTAATTTATTAGATATGAAAAGCTCAATAAGAAGGGTTAAAAGATAAAGTTCGAGAAATATCCAAGAAAGTAAAAAGGTAAAGAGGTAGAAAAATAGGAAAGGGGGGTAAAAATAGAAGATCTAGCCAAGAGATTTAAATTCAAACAATGAGTTACAGAAAGAGAGAATGTAAAAATCAGAGGGAAGAAAATAAAGAAATAATCCCATACAATTTCCCAGGCCTGAAGGACATTAGTGGATAAACATAGTCCTCACCAAAACACATTATCATAAAATTTCAGAACACTAGGGGAGAGAAAAAGATCCTAAATGGTTCAGACAGAAAGAACACCATTCACACAAAGGATCATACCTCAGAATGGTGGATTTCTCAACAGTACTGGAAACTAGAAGAAAACAAAACAATGATTTCAAAATCCTGACAATTATTTTCAACGTAAAGTTCTATGTTTATGAACTATCAGTCAAGCTGAGGTTAGAATAAAAACATTTCAGATGTGCAGTCTAAAAAACTATGCCATTCAGGCACCTTTCCCCAGGTGTACCTCTAAAACCAGGAGAAATACTAAGAAAGAGGAAGAAAACAGAAACTCCATCAGAAACACACACACACAAAATTGGTTCAGAGAAGGCCATTAAGAAGATGAAATTATGCTTGAATGTATGCACAATTTACCAAACTGGGAAGAGTTTGGGGCCAGATTATTGATAAATACACAGGAAACTAAGCAATCAAAACCAAAATAATTAATAACTGAGAGGAGACCCAAAAGATAAATAGATGAGGAAGGCCAAACAGTTTACTACATAGTTCAAGTTCAATCAAGTATTTGCTTAGTCACAATGACATAAACACTGAGAAATTAATTCTATTAATAGGGTGGGACACATGAAGTGTACTGGAGGTCATGAAAGAGACTAACTCCTAACTTTCTGTAGTAAGAAGGAAATAGATAATGCCAAAAACTTAGTAACAAAATTAAGTAAAGAGTATAAACACATTACATGGCCATATAAAGAAAGTACCAAAATAAGAATGAGATTGGTTGTCTCTAAGTGGCAGTAAGAGAAATACTCTTAACAAGCCTCAAAGATCTACAGTATTTAACTCCTTAGAGTACATACTTGTAAAATTTTGATAAAACAAAAACTAAATTAAAACAAAAAAGTGAATAGCTGCCAAAATAGAAGCTTGATTATGTATTTAGGATAAGTCTAGATTAACACCAGAATAATAGCTATAATTTCTTTGAAATAGAATAATGATATTGTATAAAATGATTTATCTTTTGCTAATACTTAATTGAATCCAAATTCTGTAGTAGTATCTGACTCCACTTTTTACCTACTAGCCCATCAATGTAAAGTCTGGTACAGAGTTGGTGCCCGATAAATGTTAGTTCCCTCATTTCTCTATATCATTTTACATTGGCTATACTGATCTATTGTTGTGTTAGGCTCTCTTGTGTGGTTGTCCTAGCTCCATTGTATACTAAAGATCCCACAATCCAATTCCATCTCCAAATTTCCTTGTCCTGCACACAAAACAATTTTGGAGGAAAATACTGCTAGACTGTAGTATTTCTAAAGGATTTGTAGACTTTCGCTCACTTGATGTCCCAGGATCTTAGAACACTGATCTATATCCAATCCTGAGTTGGTTCTTTTCTTTTTTAAATGTGAACCCATTGACTTGGGTTCAGCAAGAGTTGGTTAATTAATGACAAAATATTCCATGGGATGCATGGGGATTTCGCGGCACTACTGTTTGTTCTATTAACAAGAAAGGTGTTAAAATCTGTGTTAAGATACACTCTAAAGGTCTGAAGTTCTACCATTTATATATAGATCTTCCATCTAAGAAATGCAAACTGTTATTACTCAAGAGTATTCACCTGCTTCATGAGCAAAGGAGTTCGTGGGATGGGCAATAATAGAACCTAATGATTCATATTATCAATTCCCACATCAGCACCAAATGAGTATCTCCAAAAAGATTTTTAATAATGAAGCTAGTGTGCAAAAAGGTAAAGGTCACATTTAAAAAATTCAAACTGATAAACTTTGCTAATAGATTTAATGGGATGACAGGTCTGTATATTCATTCAAACCCGAATCATATTACATCTCAGTGGACAAATGGTACATTTTAATTTCAAGTACTTTTATGTCATAGAATAACACTTTTTATTACTTAAGAAAAAGAAAACATAATATAGGCAAGCACAAGCACAAAATAAAAATCACATGTAATACCACCACCCAGAGATAAATCTGTTAATATTTTATCAGGTTGGTACATATCCTTACCGTCTTTTTTTCAAAGTGTTTATGTATGTGTCTGTGTATGCAGATACATTTTTTGCAGATATTTTTGCAGATATTTCTTCCAAAGAAGAAATATCTTGGAAGATATTTCTTCCAAAACTTAGATTATATACTATACATTGTATTTCAACTTGATTTTTTAAAAAATTTAACACTATGTTATGAGCATTTCTGATGTCAATAGACTTCTATAGTATGATTTTTTTAATGTGGTATATAGCTCAATCATATGATTATGCCATACTTTATACAATCAGTCTATTGCTGTGGAGCATTCTTTACAATATTTCTTGATTATAAATTAAGCTGATATGAACATCATTGTGCATGCCCCTTTGTTTATATCTCTGATGATTATTTTAAATTTCTAAATTGGAATTTCTGGATCAAATCCTTCTTAGACTTTGATTCAATAATGCTACTTCTAGAAACTTAGTGTAAGTAAATAATTAAGGTTGCATTTTAAATCAATTTTTAAATCCGTTTTAAATCTGCTGCTTAGTAAATAGAATTAATAGACTTTAAGTCACTTAATTTTAATCAAATCAAAAAATTTACATTTCAGCTCAATTCCCATCTGCATCACAGCTCATCAACATAAGGACAATTTCTGGAAATTACCTGTGGAAGTAGTACCTATGCACCTGTGATAGAATAAAACCCCATGCTGTGATATGGTATTGAATCTAATTGGCAAATTCTGTTCATGTAGGAAACTTGGGTGAGATATATCTCAAAGACTTAATTGAGAAGGACAAATTTTGTCACAGAAAAGAAAATGGTTTGATCTTTCCAAAAAAGACAATGCTTTGATCATTCCATTATAAGAGTTCAACCCAACCGAGAACATTATAGAGTATCTGTCTATAACTTGAATAAGCAGACCGAGCTTTCCCAAATCCTGCTTTCATTGCTTCCATAAATTATTTAACTAACATGATGATATCTTTAAAGTTTTGCTTTAAAGCAACTAAGCAGACAGGCTTCATTATAAGTAATGGAAACCATATTCTAAAGAGTCCATAGAAAGGAAGAAGGCACATGTCTTAGTTGCTAAATTCATTTTATGTTAATGAAAAAGTTGGTCACCACATCCCCAACTCAATGAATTTTTCAAAAGCTGTGGCCAGAACAACCTTGGGGTCTTTGTTAAAAACACAGGCTTCTGGCTCTTCCTTAGACCTACTCAGTAAGACTTTCTTGGGATGGAACCTCGAATCTATATTTTTAAAATAAATGTCCCTGGTGATTCTTATTCATACAAACATCTGAGAACCAGTACACTAAATGATTGCAGAGAGTATAGAAAAACCTTTACATTTCTAAAGAAAGAATCAGGAATGAGAGTATAATAGACAAGATAAGAAAGAGGGGAGTAAATCACAAATGCTCACTCTCATAATCATTAAATCTGAAACATACACACATACTTTATACACACAGGTACACACATATACATATGAAGAGTATTGCTTTATTAGTTTATAATAGTTTTCATACATGCTATTAAGTATAAAAAAGCAGAATATTGAACAAGGTATGGAAAATGGCAGCATATAAATTTAAAAAAAAAACATATATATATATATATACTAAGAATTACTACATAGTTTTACAAGGTTTTATCCTTAAATAAATATTCTTTGATAACTTCCTCAATAGAGCTGAGAATTTTACTTGGGCAAGGGGAACACCATAAATAAATGGCAATCCCAAACCTCTTTGATGCTGAGTGCGTATATATAATAGGATTAGGCCAAAGGGTTAAGTGGAAATGGTACAGGAAAATTAGGGGAAGTCTTAAAAGCAGTGGAAATATTAGTCTGTTTCCTCCTTACCAGAATATTGATGTGCTGGCTGGAATGTGGACATGATGATGGGGTTCGAGTAGCCAAACTGATCAACTTTTGAGAATGACTGAACAATCAAATAAAATATAATAATAGAGTATCATACTGGCCTGAAACTGCCTCCTGTAGGTGAGCAAATTATTAAGCGAGTATAACACTGTATTCAGTGTTATGTTAGTTGTGCATGCTACTCATATATAAACCTAATCTGTCTTCATGTATACAGAAGGTGATGGATGGGAGAAGCTCAAATTCTAGGAAGTGAAACACCAGAGAAGTCAGGCTTAAACGTTTATGTAAATACCAAATTTTGGTTCTTTGAAAAGATCAACAAAGGTTGACAAATCTTTAGCTAGACTGACCAAGAAAAAAAGAGAAAAGACTTAAATTACTAAAATCAGAAATCAAAGAGAAGACATCACTACTGACATTTTTTAGGGGAGAAGGGAGAGATTATAGAAGAAACTATGAACAATTGTATGTCATCAAATTGGATGACCTAAAAGAAATTGACATAATCCTAAAAAGAAAAAAATATCAAAATTGATTCAAAGACAAATAGGAAATCTGAATATAACTATAATAAGTAAAGAGATTTAATTAGTAATAAAAAAAAATCATTCCAACAAGGAAAAGCCCAGAACCCAGCTTCACTGGTGAATTCCACGAAACGTTTAAAAAAGAATGAACACAATTCCTTCACACACACTTTAAAAAAATATTAATAGAGTTGGAGGGAAACAATTCCCAGTTCATTCCGTGAGAACAGTATTACTCTGATACCAAAACCAGATAGACATCACTTATAAGAAAAGTTACTGACAATATCTTTTATGAAGGCACAAAAATCCTAAAGAAAATACTAGCAAACAAATCCAGCAACACATAAAAGGATTTATTTACAAACCATGACCCAGTGGAATTTATCCCAGAAGTGCAAGATTGGTTTAATATCCAAATATCAATTAAAGTAATACATCATATTAATAATTAAAAGTATATGACCATTTCAAAAGACAGAGAAAAAGATTTTGAAAAAATCCAATGTCTCGTCATTATAAAAATACTCAACAAACTAGGAATAAAAAGGAATTTTATCAACCAAATCAAAGACATTCAGGAAAAAAAACATAGGTAATATTATACTTAAAGGTGAAAGATTGAATGCTTTCCCCCTAAGATCAAAATCAAGGCAAGAATATCTGTTCTTAATACCTGTATTTAACATTATACTGGAGATCATAGCCAGGATAATGAGAGAAATAAAATGTATCTATATTGGAATGGAAAATGGAAGAATTTCTTTTCAGATTACATAACCCAGTATATAGAAAATCCTAAGATATCCACACACACACAAAAATACTATTAGAGCTAATAATGAGTTCAGCAAGGTCACAAAATACAAGTTCAATTTGCAAACATCAATTGTATTTCTATACCTTAGCAGAGAACAATCTGAAAATTAAGGAAACAATTCCATTTATAACAGCATCAAAAAGAATAAACATTTAGAAATAAAATTAACAAAAGAAGTACAAGAATTATACTCTGACACCTACAAAATACTGTTGAACTAAATTAAAGAAGACCTAAATTGAACAGAAAGACATCAAGTGTTCATCAATTATAAGACATAATATTGTTTAGCTGGTATTCCTCCCCAAATTTATCAACAGATTTAATACAAACTGTATTGAACTTGAACTTCTATTTTGCAATCTTTCTGAATTCATTAGCTCTAATAGATATTTTTGGTTGGACCCCTTACTTGCTCTATAAACAAAAATCAACTTCAGGTGGATCATAGACCTGACTTCTTGGATATGACACCAAAAAGAACGAGTAGGAAAAGAAAAGTAGACAAATATCCTCTCTGGAGAAATGTCTATCCAGGCCAGGCATGGTGGCTCCCGCCTGTAATCCTAGCACTCTGGGAGGCAGAGGCAGGTGGATCATTTGAGCTCAGGAGTTCGAGACCAGCCTGAGCAAGAGTGAGACTCCGTCTCTATTAAAAAGAATAGAAAGAAATTAGCTGGACAACTAAAAATATATATATAAAAAAATTAGCCAGGCATGGTGGTGAATGCCTGTAGTCCCAGCTACTCGGGAGGCTGAGGCAGGAGGATTGCTTGAGACCAGGAGTTTGAGGTTGCTGTGAGCGAGGCTGACGCTACTGCACTCTAGCCAGGGCAACAGAGTGAGACTGTCTCTCAAAAAAAAAAAAAAAAGTCTATCCAAATCCTTTGCCCATTTTAAATTGGATTACTTATATTTTTATTTTTTTCCTTGCCTCAGCTTCTGAAAGTGTTAGGATAGACAGGTATGAGCCACTGCACCCAGCCAATGATTTGCAAATATTTTCAGCCATTTTATGGATTTACTTATTTTATTGATTATATGGATAACACAAAAGAATTTGGATTACATCCAATTTATCTAGGTGAATTTATCATGTGAATTATATCTCAATAAAGCTGCATTTAAACATCTATGGAAAGACAATATCTTTAACTATGAGTGAATATAGCCAGAGACAAATTGATTAAAAGCCTACAGTGTTTCCGAGGAATGGTTTTACCAAAGCAACTACAAGACTGGCCTGCAAAAGTCTGCAATGTTTGACACCTAAGCAACCCTAGGATTCCATATGTGCACCAACAAATGTAAACGAAAGGTTTTATTCATCAATCTGGCTTTGAGCTTCTTCTTGTATTTCTTGCACATTCCCATACTTTTTAGCTTGCCTTTGTATGAAATGCTTCAAACTACTTGACTTCAAATCCTGGATTCAGTTACCAATAATTGTGTGACCTTGGGCAACTTACTTAATCTTTCTATAGCTCAGGTTTTTCCCATCTGTAAAATGTGAATGCTAATAGTACCTTTCTCACTGGCTTGGCGTGAGTTTTTAAATAGTTATTTTACGTACGACTCTGATAATACTGCCTGACATATAGTGAATGCTAAACATTAAGTTATTAATACTATTTCTATGTGGTTGTTGGTAGGGAGAGTAGGAAATCTTTTAATTAACTCAGTATGCCTACTATTCAGTTTTACAATTGGCAAAAGAAAACCTTAAATTTGTGCTCACCCTTGATGTGCCTCTCCTCCAAAATTCCTCATTTCTCTAGATGGCATCATTATCTCCTCTGCTTTTCAGATCAAAAACTCAGAGACTTCAGTCTTCTTTTTCTCTCACTCCACATATTAAATCCATCATCAAGTCCTCTCACCTCTACCTATTAAATATATTCCAAATCTGTCCATATTTCACTAAATCTATCAACACTATCCTGGTACAAGCCATCATAATTTTTCTCTTTGTCTGTTACGTAGCCTCCTAATTGGTCTTTCAGATTTCACTCTTGCAACACTAAGGTCCATTCTCCACAACAGTGAGTATTGTTTTTAAAGCCTCAATTAAATCACATCACTCCCTTGATTAAAATTTTCAATGGCTTCCCACTGTATTTGGATTATAATTACCATGGCTCACAAGAGCCTTTATGGTAGCTGGTCTCCAAAGATTGCAACCATCAGTCAAGAGTTAGAGTCTATTTACCCTCTGCTTGAAATTGAGTTGCCCCTGTGACTTGCTGTGACTGATAAAATGCAATGGAAGTGATATTCTGGGATTTCCAAGTTCAGATCATAAAAGGTCTAGCAGTCTCTGCTTTGTCCCTGGTGGAAGTTGGTTGCCATGTATGAAGTCTGACAACCCTGAGACCACCATGCTCTGAGAAAGCCCAAGACAGTCATGGGAACAGATAGAGGACACATGGAGAAACGGCTATATACCAAGAGTACAAGCAACTACTTGGACAATCTGGGCCAGCCCAGTAATCAGAGAAACACTATCAAGTGTCTTCAGCTGACACCACATGGAACAGAAGAATCACTGAGCCAAGGCCTGCAGAAACTCCTGACCTACAAAATCATGAAGTATAAATTGTTGTATTAAACTATTAGGTTTGTAAGTGCAGCTCTCATGAAGCTTTTACCCTGTACTTCTCCAGACTCATCTCATACTAAGTTCTTTGTGTTCTAACCAGGCTTACTCTCTTTTTCTTCTTCTAATATTGAAAGCTTGTTCCTGCCTCACGACCCTTAAAGTCACTGTTCCCTTTGTCTAGAACTCTCTTTCCTTAGTTATGAGCATAGCTAACATATTTTCATCCTTGAGGTCTCATTTCAATTGTCACCTCCCCAAACAAGCCTTTCACAGCCACATTACCTGAAGTAGCTCCACACCACCGCTGTGATCATTCTATCATGCTTATTCATTTTGGTTTTAGTAATAATATTTGAAGTTATTGTTGACTGTTTACTTATTTTCTATCATCTGTTTTCTTTCATGAGGATATAAACTTTGTCTATTTTGTTCACTGCTGTAAAATTAAAACTGTGAACAGTGTCTTGACATAGAGTAAGTCCTAAATAAACATAGACTGAATCAATGAATAAAGGTAAAAGGGTGTTCCTACATTCTAGTAGACCCAAAGTAATGACTGTGGGTTACCAATAGTGGATATTCTCAATTTTCCTTCGCCTAATACTCTCTCTACCCCTTTCACCTTGTTCTGTGCCCCCAAGAAGCTGGCTTTATGTTTAGTTAAATAGGCTTCCTTGCCCTCTTGTTTTTGGTTGATTTTGGCCAATGGGAGGAACCAAGAGAGGAGAGAGGTCAGGGTATTTATTCTAATAACTTCCTCCCAGAGAGTTCACTGATAGCTATATCCTTCTTCCAAAGATCACAGCTCCCAGCACGTGGCTTTTTCTTATGGTAGGGCTAATCTCTTCAGCATCTCTTTATATTTCGCTCCTCTTATCCACTCAAGCCAAGGGATGGTAAAGCTCCTCACTGTCATTATCCCTGAGTGCTTCACCATTTTTTTTGTTGATTTACCTTAATCCTGTCCAGACATTTTAAATAGTCTTTTCTTCTTTAAATGTAGCATCATTACTACTCTTTTAGTCCATTTCAGATACTATAACAAAATCCGACAAAATTGGAGGCTTCTAAACAACAGAATTTTATTTCTCACAGCTGTGGAGGCTAGGAAGTCCAAGATCAAGGCACCAGTAGATTTGATGTCTGCTTTCTCAACATGGTGGCTTCTTACTCTGTTCTAACAAGGTAGAAGTGGCTAGTTAACTCTTTGCACTCTTTTTTATAAAGGACTAATCCCAATCATGAGGAATCTGCCCTCATGATCTAATCGCCTCCAAGAGGCCGTACCTTCTAATACCATCACTTTATGGGTTAGGATTTCAATAAATTTTGGGGGTCACAAACATTGAGACCATAGAACCTGCCAAGACCCTAACAGTTGCATTCTAGTCCTGACAATACATACTTACTGAAGCTGTTTTAACTGATTTATAATTTTAATAATTTTCACAAATATACTATTACATATTTTTATTTTAGTCTATACACTTATTAATCCTCCCTTAGATAACTGAAAGATAGCTACACATATTACCACTCTTCTTTTGAAACTCATTCCTTTGGGCAATTAAGAGCCTATTACTACGGACATATACCTACACACACTTACACACCCACACATAACATACCCATTTCGGCTTTCAGAATTACTTCACTGGGGCAAACTCATCATCTCACTTAGGGGATTCTGTTCTTACCACCTCCAAACACTCAAGCCATGGAAACTCATTCCAGAACGGTTCAGCTAATCTTTTACTAACATGACTCATATTGACTCTGAAGGGAGAGTATACTACAAAGGTCACAAAGTGGAAGCAGAAGAATTTAAAGTGAAATAATGTATAAAGAGAAGTTGGTAAACAATCCAGATTGGTACCATCAACAGTACAGAGACCAAATATGGATGTGAAGGAGGATAATTTGTCCTCTTTAGCAACGTCTGTTACCATACATAGTTAATGTAAATAGTTAATGAAAATATTTGTTGGTAAATATGTTGTTAGCTTTGTATGGGCATTGGCAAGATGGCTACTTTTGTGAGTCTAGCTGCAAGGATGAGGCAATAGCAACCTCATTTGAATGCAAAAACAATTTCCCTAAAAGTTGGATGAAAGCACTGACAGTGCTAGCTAGAAGCAGAATTTAATTTTAAGTTGGATTTTAAAAGTTGTCTTCTTGAAACATTCATGCATCTTTAAATCACAGAAGCATAAAGTTTTATAGATAGGAACCCTAATAATCCTTTGTCCAAATCTCTCACTTTACAATAAAGAAAACAATGTCTAAAGTGATTAATCAGAGGTCAAAATTGGGACTATAATTCCTTGTGTCTTTGTTTTCTAGCCTCCAATCTTTTTTTATCAATTGTTTTATAAATATGGCTTCCACAGTCCAGGACATGGTGGGTGACAGAAGATGGTCTGGTTGGCAGCTCACAGGGAGGCCGAGGGATGGTACACCCTTCCCAACTCACTTCAGTAAGAGCATCTCTGCTTTTATTGGTTTTATACATGTTTCCATGTAAGATTTTCTTTGGAAACATTCCCTGGTGTTAAAAAAGAGAGATTTGAAAAGTACCATTCTATGTCATGCTATTAGAAACTAGCTGAAGAAATCTACAAGAAAAAAAATGCGTTGATTTGATTGAATCTGATGGTACACAGGTCAATGTTTAAAAATTGGCTCTCTGAGGAAAAAAAAAAAATCCTGATTTGTAGTATTTGTCAATTTCTGTCTCATCATGGCTGATTTCAAGCTACCAACACGATGATGTCAACCAGCTTGCAAAATTCCTGAAAATTTAACAGTCAGCTTTCACAAGCCATTATGAGCTAGCTCCAACACACCGCTGATTGCATTCCTTCTATGTGCAATGTACTCCTATGCTTTGTCTGATTTTATTCTTATATTTATAAAACCAACTGATAGTTTTTGTCATAATGCTAATAAATAAAAAGGCTCTTAGTCTATATGCCTTGAAAAACTTTCTTCCCTGTTGAGGTTTTTTTATGGGTTATTTTGTTTGTCTATTGGTTTGGGGGTTGGTGATGGGATTTGATTACAAGTAAACATGTATGATCTCTTAGCTAGAAAGTAGCATGTTTACAATGGAATGCTAATGAAACAACTGTGGGTAAATTCAGTGACCATCCTGGAAGTGAATCAGAATGTTTACACACATAGATCTTTCTATGCAGCAACAGCATCTGCTTTTATATGTGCAGAGGTACTATATTATCAAACATGAGGAAAATATCTTTGGGTGTGTTGCTCTTCTTGCTTCATCTCCCTAGGAAGCCGTTCAATTATATCTCATTATTCTCTTTGACTCCAGTGGGTGTTCCATGCTCAGATGGGCTCTTTTTTTTCACCCCAATGACCTCCTTCCACATGTCTCTCATATTGCTCTACCTCCTGCTGCCCTTGAAATACAGAGACAGATAAAAATTTCCACATTAAAAAAGAAAGATTTTGAGGGATAAGAAAAGGAAAATCAAAGAAAGAATATTGTCCAAATATTTGTGTCAAGGTTCTTTGAATGTATATAGCCCCTTCTTCCTCCTTTCTTTAGTCCAGAGAATAAAGGCGGGGTTGCTACATGGCTCACACACATAACAACCACATCCCCACCTTGCATTGTGTACATTTTGATCCAAATGCATTTATCAAAATTGTTGCAGCTAATGTTTCAACTCTTAATCTTCTGTGCCATATTCCTTACTTCTGTGATTAAAATGTCAACAATAGTAGAAGACATCTCCATTTCTTCCATTTCCCACAATTTCTTCTAGAACATATAAAATACTTAACAACAATAAAATAGTAAGGACTATCATGTTCACAAAGGTCTATCTGCCTTCTTCCAATGTGTCTTTGTAGGTTGGTGAAAAGAATGAAACAAGGATAATAATCTCCAAAGCAGTGTACAGATTTATTCTACCTTTTGAAGAACTTTCATGCTCAAATTCACTGAAACTGGATCTTTCAGTAAGAAGAGATTTCCTGTGATGTGTTTTAAACAGAATTGAAATTCACTTTGGGCCGGGCGCGGTGGCTCACGCCTGTAATCCTAGCACTCTGGGAGGCCGAGGCGGGTGGATTGCTCAAGGTCAGGAGTTCGAGACCAGCCTGAGCGAGACCCCGTCTCTACTAAAAATAGAAAGACATTATATGGACACCTAAAAAAATCTATATAGAAAAAATTAGCCGGGCATAGTGGCGCATGCCTGTAGTCCCAGCTACTTGGGAGGCTGAGGCAGTAGGATCGCTTGAGCCCAGGAGTTTGAGGTTGCTGTGAGCTAAGCTGACGCCACGGCACTCACTCTAGCCTGGGCAACAAAGTGAGACTCTGTCTCAACAACAACAAAAAAAAAAAAAAAAAAAAAAAAAAGGAAATTCACTTTGATTACTTTAAAATATAATCAAGCTATATGCAAAACCTAAGCAGATATAATTTCATAGTTACTCAGATTTATAAATTGTCTCTCACTAACTTATGACAAAGAAGTGGCAATTGCTCTAATATTATGTTGGTTCACACCAATCCTGCTGCCCGGACAATTTCATGATACATTCCAATCATCTCATGTTCCTTCATCTTAATTACCAATAAATCCCTTCAATGGGTGATGGCCCTTTGATTCCTCCACACAATGCCACATAATTTACTCTCTAACTTTGGTAAGAGAGTCACAGACTTACTGACCTGGAGGAATATGCTGACTTTTTATATTTCAAATCATTCTATGTAGTTTGACTCTATTGTTCCTTTTGTTAAGAAAGTTGGCACCATGATGAAAGAACAGGTAAGTAAGCTCAGTAGTCACAATTGGATTTCAGGTTGAAAAATCAAGTAAACTATGATATTGCAGGGTTTCCCATTTTCAATTAATCAGAGAAATATCTACATTTGCTTCATTTATACGGTGAAATAATATTTTCAATGCCTGACCTGAAATTTCATCCAGAGATTGGAGATTCAAGCTGTGATCTTTCTGCCTCTTTCATCACTGCCAGTAATAAAGATTCTGCAACCAGAACTTAGCTGACAATTTGGTTGATGATGCATGACCCACAACAGAAAGCACTTTGGCTCTTCCTGAGTGGTCTTGGTGCTGAATTCTTAATAGGATCAAAAACCTGAGGCTATCAGAAAATTAAGATATGATTCAAAGATGCTTATAGGTGACATGTACAACATATCCAGAACACTTGGGATTTAGTGTGCCACTCCTGTTTTAACGTAGGGTGTCTAAATAAAATAGCACAGCCTAGAGAAAAGATACAAATGGCAATTTATCTCAACTCATCTTAAGTTAAACCAACTTTAAAGAACCCAGAGACATCAAAAATAACTGTGTCCAATTTATTCATTTTATTAATACACTAATTAACCTGTATGAATGTGGGAAACTTAGAGGATTTTATCAAAGGCACATATATTTAAGGATGATCAATTAATAAATGATTTCTAAATTATTAAAAATAAAACTTTGAAAGACAAAATAGAGTATATATCTTTTTTGCTGACGACTATTCTATATGATACTGCCTTGTCCATTGAACTCTACCCTGACTAGTGACATGTTGGACAATGAAACAACATATTATCTTATCTCTTCCTCCATTTTCAACTGCAAGCCACTCAACTGTTCATCTGTCCCTACCACGGTGACTTATGCTGCTTTTTAGCAAATTATTCATTCTCAACCCCATCAAACTTCAACCCAAGCATTATCTCTGCCCTTTCTCATCTACTATCCTCAATAAAAGTGTCTTCCATACATAAACTCCAATAAACCTACATGGCCTCCTTCTATCTCTGTTCTAGGTAGTGGAATTTAAATAAAATAAGCCTACAGGACTTTGCTCCTATGTGGGAGAAACAAGGGCAAAGAATACAGGAACGTTAAACTTTAGAGTTTGTGTTCCATGTGGCAGACATGATATTAACAGATAGCTACTATCCAATTCAATCCTTAAAACCATATAGCATTGTTAGCACCATTTTACAAATGAGGAAATTGAAGTTTCAAGTCCATTTTACAAGAGTCCAAATCCTATACAATATGTTGTACCCAAAAGCCTCACTTGACTGATAAAATTGAAAACATACTGGGCAGGTTGTAAAAAGTTGGGTAGAGTTGATAACATCTTTCTAAAGAGGAACAAAGCACAAAATGAGAAATAGTTATTTAATACAGGAAATAGAATGAAATTCAACAGGATTTCTTTTAATGAAACATTGCAGGGGCCATGTCTCTACAGGTGGCTGCTGCCTTGATCACTTGGAGGACCTTGACCAGTCAATGTAGACAATTTACTAGATTTCCAGTTTATTGAAAAATCCAACTGATGGTTTTGTTATCATGCATATTTACCCTGAGAGTCCAAGTGAAAAACGCAAGATAATACATTAAGGGAGACTGAACTAGGCTCCAAGAAGCAGAGCTAAATTTAGTTGTCCTAGTGCTTCATAAGTTGAATGTAAATAAGGAAGTTAGAGATGTGGTAAAGACAGAAACTTACAATTCTGTAACAAGAAATAGTATAAAGAATGAAAAAAGACATGCTCATGTGATATTCTTATTTTGTGGTACTATTATATAAGTATTGCATTTAGTCTTGAGTTTCACATGTTGAAAAATTGGAAAGGTTGCACAAGAGTAACAGGAAGACTGGCTTTATGAATATAGGCTAAAGAAATTGAGTTTGAGATTTATTCTTATTAAATATTATGCCGTATTTTTCTACAAGGTTCAAAGTACTTAATTAGGAAAATCCAATGTTATAAAATTGGCAATATGGGAAATATAAATATTTAAAAAATTATAAGTAAAAAAAAAACCATGCTAGCTCATTTACATGTTTTTTTTAATATTCACATTTAATCTATGAGTTTGCCCTTTTCTAAAAATGAGAAAATTAAGTCTTTAAGAAGTTAAATGACTTGCCTTGAGTCACACATCTGAAAAACTGGCCAAATAGAGACTCAAGCACTGAAATTTGTAAGTACTGCAATAATACTGGAATACAAAGAAGCCATAGATGCAGAGGCAAGGGGGGGGAGTGACTGGTAGGAAACGAGGCTGGAGAAATAGGAGGGACAAAACCAAGAATTTTTTTATATATATAGAAGCTTGATTCCATCCAAATAACATCTCACTGAAGAGTTTTAAGTCAGGAGGAGAATGTTTAGATTCATGTCAGAAAGGTAACTTTGTTAATATTACAAAGGCCATCAGAGTGTAAAGAGTCATGACTAGAGAAGTACTCTAGTATAGTAAAAAGTTATGAGGACATGAACTAAGGCAGTAGGAAAGGAAAGTAGTAAGGAAAGGAGAACAGATTAGTGACTCCACTGCAAATATATTTACAAAGTAGAATTAATAGATCTAGATGACTGCTTAGATATAGGTGGTAAAAGAGAGGGAGAAGTCTATGAAGACTTTGAGCTTCTAACTTGAATTGTCATTAGGGGACTTATATGATACATAGATATTAATAAAAGAAAAAGAAGAAAAGTTTGTATATGGACATACTGAGAATACATTCAGACATGTTGAGTTTAAGTTGGTACTAGAAAATCAAGGTGAAGATTTTTAGCAGTCAGTTGGACGTTTAGGGTCATAGGTCAAGAAAGAGATAAAAACTTGTTATATAAATTTGAAGTCAAGGACTTTTAGACAGTAGTTAAAATTTAAGAGAGGGTGCATTGCTCAAGGAAAGCATGTAAAGTGAAAAGAGGACTGACAACAACATCCTGCAAAGACATTAAAGTTTAAATAGCAGGTGGAGTGAGGGGAGGATACCGACCTAGCATCTTCTATGTGATGAGTACTTTGCCAGGTGCTTTACACATAGACATCAATAAGGTGGGAAGAAAAGTTGAACAGAAACCCTGGAAGACAGAGATTCAAGAGGTAGGCAGTTGTCAACAAAGTCAAATGTCAATGGTTGATTAAGATAAATGTTCACTAGATTTGGCAGTTAGGAGATTATTGGTGGCCATCCAGGGTCGTAGTGTGAAAGGAAGTCAGAACGATATGAGCTAGGAGTTGAAGATGTGTAGGCAATTATCATAGACACATCTGTTATTTTCAACAAGCTTGACAATCATAAGGGAGTGCCTGGAGGAAGAGACAGAAACGTACATTCTATCAGCCTTTGGAGTATAAGAAATATACAAATGTTGAATGTCAACATATAAATTGCTCTCTTTTGTTGTTGTACCACTGGCCACATAAAGATGTCACTGTTATGCTCTTAGGCCCCTTCTGAACTACACACTTTAACAATTTGATCAGCTTCATGTCAATGGCCATGAGTCAATGAATTCTCTTCAACTAAACCTTTCTTGAAGGTCCCTATTTATTCAAATTTCCCTTTTTGCTTGAGTTAATTGGCCTCTGGTTTTTATAATTTATCTGTATAGGCTCTATTTTGTATCATTATACACAAGACTAGAAATCCTGGGATTCATTTGAGCAATCCAAACAATTCGGCATTTCCTGTCCTGCTCCATGAGAGGTTTCACAATGAACTGTGACTGCTAAATAGCACCATTTGACCCAGTTTATACTAAATCCATATTATAAAACAATGAAAAAAGACATTAGTTAGATCAATTATTTCTTTAGTTGGGTTTAGAAGTGGGCTTTACTCATCTTCATTTCTGTCTTCCCTCCCTTTACTTGCCCATTCTTCACAACTACTGGTAATTTGCTGACAGATTTTGTGCATTTCACAAGCTGTCTTTTTGCTTTCTGCTTTTTACTTCCCTCTCCTACTGAATTTAGAGTCACCAAAGATGATGGAAAGCTAATGTTTCTGCACTCACTCTTTTTCTTTTGTCATTATCAAAAAATACTAACCATTGTGTGAAAAAGTCACTTTTCTCCTGAAAATCCTAATATGCAGATTGACTGTAGATGTACTGATCTCCCTAAAGCTTAGATTTTTACCCCCCGCATCTTCTCATAATGCTATTGTTTTTGTATCTGTGAGTCACACATATGAATCTAAGGATACGGTCTTGCAAAATAATAATTAATGTGTTTTTCACATTTGACAAATAATGGTATTTATAGCTTTGCTTTCACCCTTTAGTTAGTCTTTATAAAATACTTAATATTTTTCTGCTGCATACTCTGCAATCACTAGCTTTAGAGAAATATAGAAATTTGGTAATTAGCATTCAGACTGCTAATGAAAATATGAAAGTACTGAAGTTACAAATAGATGTAACGGTAAACAATGACTTTCTATAGTTTAATTCATATTTGTTGGCTTCCTAGAACAAACCAGCTAAAATTGGAATGGAAAAATTTGGGGGGTGGAAAAACAAGATTCCTCTCTGTTGGACATATATATTGTCCATCAGAAAGAACAGTTATTTTCAACCATTGTCTATAACACTTCAACATGAATTTTGCATTTCTAATTATCTCAACAGTTACCAACATACTAGAATTTTTTAAAAGACAAATGTATGGTTAATTTACTTTGCTTTAAACTGTATGTTGTTTATACCACTTAGAATGGACTGCAAGTTTCCCAAAATCAAATTACTGGCAGGATATTGCCATTACAAAAATGTTGGAAACCACTGGGCAAAAGCTTGGTGTGCACAAATTTCCATTTTGAAACCTTACATAATTCTCTCAGTGGTGGTCCAAATCCAAATCAGATCACATTATAGAAGAGTAATTTTGTATTCTCTGTGCTAGTTTCAAACTACCCACGTTATTTCATCAGCCAACAAGTGGATGAAAGGAACAAAATATACATGTTTCTAAAATGAACAAGATTACCAGGGTGATGTGACTGGTGAATGGTATTTCAAAACCATATGTATAAATCTATAAGACCACATGACCAGAAATTGCTTAGCCACATTACCATTTTACATTTTAATGCAAATATAAAATCTCTAGCACCCCCACCCCTGCCCTGGCTATTTGCCTTAACCCTGCACAGCCAGCAGATACCTGAAGGAGTTTTGCTTCAAGAAAAACAGGAAAGTCATCATTTCAGGGAGTGAAACAGGAAACATTTTCTCCTGTTCAGAGAAAGGTCGTAAGTCTTCTGCACTTGGCTCAAATCAGAAAGAAAATACACACATACACACTCACAAGGAAGCTTTTAACTGGAAGGTAAGTTTTTCTGCAAAGTCTAAATACTACCTGCATCACAGAAACTTCGAACAGTCTACAGGCAGTCTTCAGAGAACTGGATAAAGTTGCAAGGCTATTAAAAAATGCTATGGGCTTTCAATTTTGACAGGGTTCAAAAGCTGATGCTTTTATTTGAAAGTATAATTTTCAAAGGAGAAAAAGAGATGACTGTAAGAGAGTAAACAATTTTTATTTCTCTTGACTGATTTTACTGAAAAGGATTGGCTATATTTAAAAAGACTGAGTGTCCATGACATGGTAAAAACATTCTTTTAAATGCTGTGTAATTAGATGGCTACAAAAAAATGAAGAGCAATTAAAACAATACATACTCCAGCCAGTACCTTATACTAACATATTTGAACATCAATTGCGAGGGGATGGCCGGTTTCCTTTCTGCCTCTGCCTCTTCAACATAGGCATTAGGGTCTGATTAAAGCTTGAAGAAAAGTTGCTGAGTTATTCTGCTTTTGTTCTTTATCTGAAGAGTAGGAGTGCAGAAAGTGTTGATGAAGTTGTAGACCGAAAAAAAGAGTTCCCATCAATTTCTACTTCTTCTAAAATTTTGCATTAAGATCTAATTTTGTACTTCATTTTCTCCAATTATTGTTCTTTCCTTAGGATGAAGAACATGACTTTTTTATGCCTCTGTGAAACCCTCGTAAATGATAGCACCCTACATGGCCCAACCTATGAATGGAGTTGCATTTAAAAGAATGATAAATTCTAGAAGGCCCAGGCTGGCCCAGAAGCTTTACACAGCACTCCACACTGAAAGCTTAACAGAAATGCAATGTATACATATTCTTCTATCCTCAAAATTCCTTAGATTAAAAATTGCTAAAAAATCTTCCCTGCCCCTTCTCACCTCTAACTTCTTTCATTGCCATAATGTTCTCTCTGTTCCATTCCTCCTTCCTTGCCCCATGGCATACTGCCTAGCCCTCTGAGCAGAAGTTGTCTCTAGTAAATTGCTTCCCACCCATAGGCCACCCAAGAATGGCTAACAATCCATAAGCTCCATTTCCTCCTTTTCCCCAAGTTGGAGGAAGTCTCCAAACTCCAGGGCCCCTCAGTAAACGTGATTCTTCTCTTTACTCTAAATACTCTCTAGCAAGAACTTATCATGAAACATCTCTCATTCTTTCTATTTGAAATCCCCAATAGCAGCTAGCACATTCCTAGCATTTAAAACTATTTGCTGGTGGAAGGAATGTGCAAATTTTACTGTTTTCTTATTCAGGAAATACATCTTCCAGCTCCTCATTTTCCCCATGCTGTATCAGCAAAAAAAGGAGTCACAATGCACTTTCTTCTCTTTGAGAAATGTTAAAACAGACTCACATGCTATGGTACCAAAAATGTGATCTGTGAGCTCAACACTACTCGGATTTCAAAACACTATGTAGGGCTCCACAAATATTGCTCTGCACATCAAACCGACAATGGTATCGTCCATATTAACCTGTGCAGTAGCCTCTGCCTGAAAATCATGTCCCTCTTTCTGATACCCCTGGGCTAAGAGGACATTCACAAATGAGTGAACAATTCCCCATAGCCCCCCATGACGCCTAAGAAAAATTCAATTGAACATTAACAATAATTAAAACTATATTTTGAGGACTGAACTCTTATCTTTTTCTTTGACCAAAAAAATTCCTTTCTAAGGAGGTCTGGTGAGTCACACCTACAAATGATAAAATCTCAGTAAACAGGTTTTTATGATAGGGTTTACTTCCCAACCTGATTTCGGTATAGCATCACATGAAGGATAGAAGACCCTTATCTTAACTCAAGCGTTCCTTTCGGCTGATTCCTAGTCTTTTGGACAAAGCCTAACTCTTTCAGCTTATTGTCAACTAAAGAATCCCTAAATCCAGCTATGACTTGTAAGTCCCTGCTATGAGATGTCCCACACCTTTTTGGGCCAAACCAATGTATGTCTTTCATGTATTGATTTATGACTTGACCTGTAATTGCTGTCTCCCCAAAATGTATAAAACCAAACTGTAACCCAGCCACCAGGGAGTCCACTTGCTCAAGGCTTCTTGGGCATGGCTCCAGGTCATGGTCCTCAAATTTGGCTCAGAATAAACTTCCTTAAATTATTTTACAGAGTTTGTCTTCCTTTAAGACAAAAAAAGTACTATTAGGTCAACTCTTGACCTTCCACATTGACAGAGAGGACCAATGGCCTCAAAAAAACAAAAATCATTCTTATAAAAATTGAGGCACTATGACGTATTAGCTGTGGCTGTACATGTACCTTTAATAACATTTGGCATAGTTTAATAATGCAAGGGTCCGTATTACTCAAACACGCTACAAATGAGAGTGATGAAAAGCAGACTAGAAACAGTTTTGAAGAATGCTTAGAAAAAAATCCTGAAACCATGCTGAGTGGGCCCAGTTCGAACCCATGCTGTCTAACCTTAGCTGTTCCTCCTCTGCTAGTGAGCAGTCAGTCCTTTTATTCCTCTTTACTGTTTGCCTATTGTGTTTCTTACATTGAGTGTTCCAGGCAGGCCTTCTCCACATTCCCAAGCACACAGTTACTGTTCTGTCTTCAAAACCACCGCTAAGAGATATCTGATTTTCTACTTTTCTTAGAAGATTGAGGGGCATGAACTTCTGCATCCTTTCTCCTCTCCACATCAAAATATCTATCACTCTATTTTCCCAACTTTTGCGTAACCTCAAGAAAGATGTACCCTTCTGCCTTTGTTAATCACCTCACCCTTGCTCTTGCTCCCCTCGTGTCCCCTTTTCCCCTAAAACCTTGCTTCATAATCTATTGCAGGCACCATTGCTTAAGGTTTCATATTAGCCCACAGACTTGCTTTGTTTGTTCTGCAAGTTTTTTTTTTTTTTATTTTTTCCTTTGTGAAACTTTCAGATGGGACACACCCTTAACTTTATCTCAGCCCTGACCCTTTTCCACTGTACTACAGTCACTGGCTCCCATCAGCCAGTTACCTGCCGAGACTCTGAAGATGTTTGGGCTTCTGACCCCTGCTTTACATCGTCAGGCCTTTTCACTGGCTCCTTTGCTACTGTTTACATTCTCAGATTCTTCATATTCTAGAAATATAAGTTATCTCTTCCCTGGACCTGGCCATCCCCTGAAACTACTATCTGATTCCAATACTTCTTTGCAACACTCTGTGTCCTCACTTTGCAACATCCTATTCTAATTCTGTGCAAAGAAAACTCACATATGCACACAAGAATTAAATTCTATTAATAAAATACATTTAGAATTTATACATCGAGAATGCAATTAAATACATCAAGAATTAAATTCTAAAAGTAACAGTAATGCCCATTCATGAATTATACACCTGACTCTGCCACTTTACCAACTTTGAACAAAGAATTTAACACCTGAGATTTAGTTTCTCCATTTGTTATACAGGTATTAATATCTTCTGTGTCAACTCTATAGGGCTGTTTTAACAAAATAAAGAAATTATAAAGAGATTCTATTATTTAATGTCTGCTATGTGCCAGGCTCTTGGTAAGTTGAGTGATTTACATATATTGTTTCACTTCTCAAAATAACCTAATGAAGAATATGCCATCATCATCACCATTTTATAATGAAACTGAAACTTAAAGAGTTTGACTAGTTGAGCTTACACAATTAGAAAGTATAAATCACATAAAAATATTTGGGTATTTTATTTAAGCCCTGGGTTTGAATACATTCTAAGTATATCAGTTCGGTGTAGAAACAAATTAACATAGCTACTAGCACAATCTGTCTCCTAAAGTAATCTACCTCTATCTCGGTGGAAACCCTTACAGTACATTACTCAGTATTCTAGAACATGTAGAACTTTTTATCTAGTCATGTGTCTATGTTCTTACTCACTCACACTGGCCTCATCATTCCTAAAGGTAGACAGATGAAAGACGACATCTGTTTTATCCCAAAGTACAGCCTCTTGCAGGTACAGTGGGTGAATTACCAACTGAGATGAGTGCTCCTGCAATTTGACCACAGAGATGTGAACTTCTATTTTTCCTTGCTTTTCTTTCAGTAAGGTCTAAGAATTACAACTGATAAGAAAATTGCAGTTATCTGACAATTCTGAATCACCTTAATTATGAACACCAGGCAGGACAGGAAACTTACCAACAAGACTGCTGTGCTCATATAAAGCTGCATTAACTAAAAAGGTCAACTATGTTTTGCAATTTTCTAATTTTGAAAATATTATCTTCTTTCTGGTTGTCAAAGAAAAAAATAATAATTTTGAAAATATCCACACTTATAGTTACAGAGAGAAGCACAAAAGACTTCCAATTGGAAATGAAGTATGTAAGCAAAATATGTGAGTCCTTCAGGTGTTCTCACCGGCTAAATGATGAAGATTGGCAAGCCAGGTCTAAAGCATAAGCAAAGGGGCTTGATATCAAGAATGCTGGGAAGACCTTCTGCTCCGCTCCCTAAATCTACTTCTATATTTTGTCCTCAGCTAAAAATCCCTCTAAATCAGGATTAAGATTTTCATTTCACAGCGAGAGCCAAGGCTGAAAATGTAAACTCTCCGAAGAGAGGCAACACATAACTTACCTTATTCACACTTAGATAAAAATGACTGATAATAGATCGTTCCCGAAAGCAGATTTTTTAAGGAAATGGAAAGTTTCAAGGACTGCCTTTATATCAGGCTTCTTATTTTCCAGTCTTTCCAAAAAATGATGGATATCTTCACTTGCATCCCCAGACTAGCCAAACTTAGTGCTTGGCTACTTTAACAGGAAGCCTCCGAAAGCTCCAAACATTAGCTAAAAGGTTGGTTTCACACCAAGATCCTTCTTGCTGCTGGTAACTCATATATACTGCCCAGATTCTTTGCTTAATCCTGATCTTTTGTGGTGCAGGCTGTTGTCTGGGTTTGTGACTCTGCAATTAATGCCCAAGTTCTTTCCCTAGGTTCACTCTGCTCTTTAATATCTGTATGATATTAAATATCTGACCACCTGGTTGCTTAGCTTTTACCCTAGATGTTGTCTTCTGGAATTAATCTCCTCCCTGGATTTACTTCAGACTCCTTCTCCCAAACAGACCATAAGCCTCATTAGGACATCTCACCTCCAAGCCTATCCCCTAGTCTGGTTCTCCATTTTGCCTCAGGTATCCAAACAAAAGCTTGACTGATCCGCTCTGTGTGAAATAGTAATAGGCCCACAATAGAGCAGAGAGGTGGACATGAATCTGAATATTTTCTGCCTTACTTAAAAAAGAGATTAATGGTGATAGGGAGCAGGAGCAGGGAAGCAGTACTAGGTAGCAGTTCAGCATGTGGACCCTGGAGTCAATCCTGCTTTCAAATTCAAACTTCTCCCTTTACTAGTTATGACATTAGGCAAGTTCTTTAGCTACTCAGTCTCACCTTTGTCTTGTATAAAATGAAGATAACACTATAATCTACCTGGTAAAGCTATTTTGAACATTACATATTAATTTTAAAATTATAATAAAAATAATTATATAAATATAATTATTATAATTGTAGTCAAAGCATGTAAGAACCACATGAGAGTGCTAAATAAACATAAGCTATTAGTATTAAGGAGCCAGGCCGTGGTATGGTTTAGCTCTTTGATTTTGGCTGAGAAGGAAAATAAACCACAATTCCAAGGAATGGTCAAGAAGGTCTGATGTTGCATCCAGGTTGCTCAGCACACCAATATGTTTAAATTGCAACTGAGAGTAACAAATATTAATATAAAGGGTACCAACCATTGAGGCATTAATATAAAGGGTACCAACCAACCTGGCCTCAATGGTTGATTTTAGCACAGTAATTTGCATCTCTTTATGTTTATTGAGCTGTGTTTGCCCAGGTGTTAGAGATTATTTTATTTCCTTTCCATTCCTACCTTCTTTCTTGCATTTTAATGGCATTTTGCCAAGGTGCAGCTTCGCTCTAAAGGCCTAATAATGTGTGTCTGTTATCATACCACTTTCCCAGAGTAAAGGATATTTAGTTTTTTGGGGTTTTTTTTAAGAATGCTTGAAGGTAAGGTCACATTATCTTTAATAATATTTGGTATGCAAGGGAATTCAATATGATGTATATTTTGCTTTCAGGGAACAGAAAGTCAGGTTTCAAAGGCCTCCATGAACCCACATATTTTGGCTGTTGAATTAAGCTCCAAATAGTGATACTAGCAGGGGGTCAGTGGAGAAGAATGCTCTTCTCATGCTATCTGACATTAGAAAAACAAACACAAATCAGCAGGCTTTCTGGGCCAATGACATTCCCTTTCATCTGGGCAACCTGACACACATGTATCTCCAACAAACAGATTGTCCTCCTGGGGAACGTGAGTGCAGACTCAGCTAATGATTAATATGAAAACATTCTGACCAAAGGGCAACGTGTGGGCAAGAACAGTCATGTGACCTTGATACTGTATTCACTAAAGAAAAAACACAGCAAAGCAAACTACAACAATGACAACTCAGAAGAGAACAAGCTCAGTCTGGTAAAGGACAAGCCATTCACTGATTCTGAGCATTTAATTCTTTCCTCATACCCAGATACAGCCTCCAAGAATCAAGAAAGCACATTTTGAATGAATACTATATTAGGGGTTATCAACTTCTAAAAAAGCAGCCAGCCCAGACAGAAAACAGGGATACCCCAATTAGAGATGAAGTGTCTCTAACTGACCTAGAAGGTCAGACTCCTATAAAGTATAACTCTAGCTACTATCAGCGATAAGTTCTTAAAGCAACTGTGGGTATTAAACAAAAGACACATGGAGAGATTAGGAGGGGAAGGAACACAGGCTTTGTAATGTTCTTACCAGTAACATGCATTGCAGGAAGAAACCATGTCAGCAGTATTATCTTTTAACATGAAGGACAATGAGATACATAACAGCTGTTTCACATTTTTAAAGCCATTCCAATCTCAATGAAACATATTATTACTTGGGAAGAATTTGGAAAATAAACCTTCCTGAAACCCTACTATAATGAGGCAAATACCATTAGAAACAAATTGGCTCCATGGGGCTTGTTTCCACCTCTTGGAGACAGTAAAAGGCCCTGGAATCACAAACATTGATATCAATGAACTTTTGATCTCAAAACATTATGTGGAAGCTCAGCAGCTACTTTCAAATGTTATTTCCCTTGCTATAACTAAGCAGAAGAAATAGAATTTTTAGAATATCAAAATGCCTTAGTACATAGCGTACAGTTAGTAGATGCCAAATTTCTATCTTAAAAATGAAGGTGTTTTTATGCCAGAGGCCATAAAACAAAGAGGAGGGCTGAAATTAATATGGATTTCTTAAAATTTTGCTAAAAAACACATTAACATGAGATCTGCCCTCTTAACAAATT
The DNA here is from genome assembly GCF_041146395.1 of Eulemur rufifrons. Taxonomy (NCBI): domain Eukaryota; kingdom Metazoa; phylum Chordata; class Mammalia; order Primates; family Lemuridae; genus Eulemur; species Eulemur rufifrons. Next base: position 70,351,766 of record NC_091012.1, read on the forward strand.
TTTAGGTATACATTAGAATATTGCTAACTATAAGCACAGTGTTCTACAGAAGATCAAGTTTTTCATCTTGCATGACTGAAACTCTATACCCATTGAACGACTCCTCATTTCTCCCTCCCCTCAGCCTCTGGCAACCACCATTCTACTTTCTGTTTCTGTGAGTTTGATTATTTTAGATACCTCATGTAAATGGAATCAAGCAGGATTAATCCTTCTGTGCTGGCATATTTCACTTAGCATAATATCCTCAAGGTTCATCCATGCTGTAGCGTATGACAGGATTTCCTTCTGTTAATATAGAATTTTTTTTTTTACTCTCCTGAAACATAACACATCTGAAGTATTTGGATTCTGCATGTAAATTTACTGAGAATTTTCCATGCAATACCTGTAAGAGCTAAATATGTTTTTCTCCAAGTTATTAACTTTGGTTTTTCCCTATTCAAAGGTAAAAGAGCAGCTACCTCTAACTAAAAAGGTTAAGTAAGATAAAGGGACACATTTTTAAACCTTTTTTTTTATTTTTTGACACAAACTCTCATTCTGTCGCTAGGGCTAGAGTACAGTGGCATCATCATAGCTCATGGCAACCTCCAACTCGTGGGCTCCAGTGATCCTCCTGCCTCAGCCCCCTGAGCAACTGGGACTACAGGCATTCCCCACCAGGCCTGGCTAATTTTTTCTATTTTTAGGAGAGATGGGGGTTTCTCTCTTGCTCAGGCTGGTCTCGAACTCATGGCCTCAAGGCATCCTACCGCCTAAGCCTCCCAAAGTGCTAGGATTACAGGTGTGAGCCACTTCACCCAGCCATTAAATTTTTAAATAATAGAGAGGCCAATAGAATGTATATTTCCCTTGTAGGGATGTAATGAATGCAATCATCTGGCAATTAGAAGAACAGCTTTTATAAATAAAATTGGTCTGTTTTTCATTTGATAATGAAAATGTACATGATTATTTGGATTTTTAGAAAAAAAATACTAAGACCCCAGGAAAATATATGGGGTAGATTAAAGAATACTTTGCAGAAGAAAGATACAGAAAAAGTAGAATCAATAGGTAAGAATGGTGAGAAATGTAAGTTTTCGCTGACATTTCTAGATGTCTCCAATTTGCTTTTCATACTTTTTCCTTACCTCCAACACCAAACTTTTAATCAGGCCAGGAATTTTGAAGGAATGTAGAAACTTTGTGACCACTGTACTATAGGGATGATTCACTTTATGTTTTTCATTTGTAACATAACTATTATCCAATAATTACTACAATTTGGACTTAACCACCATCCAGTTAAACATTTATTCAAAATCTTCAGAGTACAAAACACAGAATTAGGCACTGTAGAAAGGACAAAAAGGATGGACAAGACAGTTTCTGCTGTTAATATTTTGTGCACTAGATATACAACATATTTTCATTCTGTGGCTTGAGAATAATTAGTAAATGCATAAACAGGTGCAAAATTATCCTGAAATGCCTGACTTTCAGCAGATGATGTGTTCCTGAAAATGTATACCCAAATTAAATTTTCTCAAATTAAATTGCTTTTAGAGAAAAAAATGGGAGCTTAATTGAAGCAATACTGTTTTGAAAAGATTAATAAAGCAGACTTACTCCCTAATTTGTCTTTAACATTAATCCATATATTCACAAATTGGTCTTGCTTCAGATGAGGTACAAGTATGTGTTAAAAATGGAGTACCTAAGTGTTCAACAGACATAGACGCTAGTCAAACCAGAATAGGATTACTCCAACAAGATCTTGAAAATATATGATTTTTTGCTGAGATCATTAACAATGCTGTAAGGGTAGAATAGTTTTTAAAAGATTTCGGCTAGGCCGGGCGTGGTGGCTCACGCCTATAATCCTAACACTCTGGGAGGCCGAGGCAGGAGGATTGCTTGAGCTCAGGAGTTCAAGACCAGCCTGAGTAAGAGCGAGACCCTGTCTCTACCAAAAATAGAAAAATTAGCCGGGCGTGGCTAATTTTTCACATGCCTGAAGTCCCAGCTACTCAGGAGGCTGAGGCAGGAAGATCACGTTAGCCCAGGAGTTTGAGGTTGCAGTGAGCTATGATGATGCCACTGCATTCTAGCTGGGGTAACAGAGCAATACTGTGCTTCAGAGAGAAAAAACAGTTGACTCCTAGTGTGTGGCTGATCCTCATGGTTTGCAAGAGGCTAGGAAAGAAGCTGAAATAGTAGCTTAGTCTTCCCTAACTCTGAGGCCAGGAATGTGCAAGACTGGGAACCTACCTGCTTTAAAACTATTAGCCCTAAGGGATAAACATCATGTCACGTTTCAACACTTATGGGACTCCCATCTTGTAGAGAACTCCAACAAATGCACCTCAGCCCTAATGAGCTGACAAAGGAAAACAATAAATTGAAAGGACTCAGCCACCAGGGAGAGGAATATCACTCAGACACGTAGAGTACATGCCCATCAAAAGAAAACCATTGGGTAATTTGCTAACTAAACAGTTGAGTGGACACATTTAAGTACCATAATGTCTATTGAGACCCAAAGTAGGAAACTAGAAAATCAAAAGAACAAATATCTAAAACTTAAAGCAGAAATATGAAGTGAAAGATATCATGGGGGAAAAGGTAAAAGCCTTAGAAGATAAGATCCAGGAGATTTAGTATGCAAATAATGAGTTCCAGAAGGATATCAGGAACAGATGGAAGAGAGACAACAATTAAATAAATAGTAAAGAAAATGTCCCCTGAGCTGAGAAATAGCTAAGCTCACAGACTGAAAAGAATCACCAAACTCTAGCCAGAATTGGTGAGTTAAGACACACCTGTAAAATGTCTGAGCTTTAAGGATAAAGAGAAAAATCTAACAAGTTTCCATTTATTCAGCAAATACTTTTTAAACACTTACTGTGTCAAGCAATTACTGTTCTCAGCATCGGGGAACAGTTCTTCCTTCATGGTGCTTGTATATTCAAATCCCTTGCTGCCCTCTTTTTTTGTCACACTCTCGGGGAAAAACCTCAAGCCTGGATAAATGCAACTCCATCAAATTCCTGCCTGTACACATACAGTTGAATGTGGTTAGAGAAAAACACAAAACTATGGTGACAGGTTTCGCTTAAATTCATGACCACTAACGTCAAGTTGGTCCCTACTGCTTTCCAATAATTCTACTACATTTTCCTAATCAATTTAGTTTACAGATCTTTCAGACAACTATTTCACACTTCCAGTTTTCTCAAACTTTCAATTCCTTCCCTTTCTTTACTCTCTCAGCTGATCACCTTCTTTCTAATAAATTAGCAAAATTGAAGCAATCAGTGGATAATTTTCACAGGCACCCACTATTCTTATGTAAGAAATTAACTTGATGCGATGGTGTCTACTAAGCACACTACCGGGCAAACTCTCCAACAGATCACAGAACAGAAAAGTACACAGAAAAAATTAAAAAAGTTTCTATCACATGATCTAGTAAATCAATTTAAAACACACAAAAGAAGCAACAGGGAAAGAAATCTGGCATGTCAACACACCTAGGATAGGATGCACGTGGTTGGACAGTCCATATTACCCGAATCCTGGGTTATACAATGTTCACATGTCCTGTCTCTGTTGCATCAACTGTCCCCACTGATAGCATGGTTATGACGACCAGCAATGAAGTTTGAGAAAGAGAGGAAGCAGCACAAACAGAAGGTATCCATCTGTGGTTTGTCTTAAATAGGAAAGATGCAGAAGTGTGCTGGATCAATAGCTGTAGCTCACTGATTAACTTGCTAAACAACTATGGCTGGTTTTATCTTTGTTTCTTGGGAAGAACACATGTGGGACCAGAAAGGAACTCTATTGGGTATTACCAATGAATGCCCAATTTAGGGATGACGTATTTATTAATCCAGATGGAGCATGATAGCACCTTACGCTGTCATCTTTTCTTCCCTTTCTACCTAAAAGTGACACTCTTGTTTGATCTATTATACATTTCATTTATTGTCTTTAACAGATCTTTTATCTGTAACACATCTTACATACTTATTACTTGCATTTAATACACCTTATGAATTCCGCCTATGTCTCACAAGCTACAGGCTTACTCATTATTTGCCATAACTTACAGACTTGGTTTACATCCTGTAAATTGACTGCTTTCTTATTATCTGATTAACACTGTCAAAAACAGTGAAAAGTATGCCATTCCATGCTACTTGCAAGCTAACCAGTTAGTTTGTCATAGTTTTCCGTGACTTCTGGTCAGATATAAGGAGAGTTTATTTCCACAGCAATGGCAGTAGCCAGAGAATCAAGGTTTTCGTGCCTGAGCCATGATTCCCACAGGGCAATGCAACAAGAGATGGGTGAAGCATGCACATGTAGTGGGTTGCAGTACAGGAAAGGAAATCCAAGCTTCAGAGAACCATAACCTTTCATAAGATGTTGCAAGCAGACCTGTCCTTTACCCTGGAAAAGGACATTATCTTTATTATACCGGAGACTGAACAAATATCCTTTGCTCTAGAGAGAACTCTCTGTCACTCAAAGCTATACACTATACAATCCCAAAAAAGATGCCTCTGCTCTCAAGATATACAGAACTAAGATCTATGGAAAATTATTTCTCAAACAGCTATTTTTATGAGTTTTATTGATACTTTTTATTTTCATCCTCTGTAGCAGAATTGAATATTCCCAAAGAATACATCAACACACATTATCCTATGCCTGTGCCCATATAGTCTCCCTTTAATTCCATAAGTAGGTATGAACATCAATGCTCCCACATAAAGCCAGCAACCCACCCCCCTTCAATCTTCTATCTACTGAGCAGCTTCACTCCAGAAATTCTGTCTTTTTCCAGCATCATCAATTATTTCCTGCTCCACTGGATCACTTCTATCAGCATAACAAAACTACTGTATTACTTGGTTAAAAGATAATAAAACCCTCTCTTGACTTCACATTCCACTTCATGCCTTCCTTACATCAAAACAACTAGAGAGCCCAACAATTCTAAAGTATATCTCTTGAAAACAGCATGTGACTAGGTATTGCTCTTTTCATATCTAGCCAAATAATCTTTGTCTTTTGATTAGAGTTTAGTCCAATTTTATTTAATGTAATTATTAGTATGGTAGAAATTTACATCTGCCATTTTGGAATTTATTTTCTAAGTGTCTCATATCTTTTGTTCCTCTATGCCTTCTTTGCTGCCTTGTTAGACAAACTTTTCTGTGAATAGGCAGATAGTAAACGTTTTAGGCTTTATGCCTTATGGTCTCTGTAGAAACTATTCAACTGCCAGTACAATAAGAAAGCAGTCATAGATAATACATAAATATATGGCCATGGCTATGTTCCAACAAAACTTTATTTATATAAATAGGTAGTGGACCAGATCTGGTTCATAGCAGTTTGCCAAATTCTATGCTAAATATTTTTTAGTGTTCTATTTTAAATCATCTGTGTGTTTGTGTCTGTGTTACATACACATATTTAATGTTTTGCAGTTTCTTTGCATGTCTAGTAATACGTTAGCAAAAATATATATATTTAAATAATATAGCAAATTTATATTATCTTTTTTATTACTTTTCTCAGGTGGTTTGTTTTGTTTTAGTACCTTGCCTGGACTTAAACTGGAAACTGTCTCCTCTACTATAGCAACTAATGTCTCTAATTATCTTTTTATTATTGTTTTAATATTTAGTCTAGCTTCGAAGCGTTACCCCTTTATCTACATAGCTTAGTGGTCAGCCAATAATTTCGGCAGTCGTTTTATTCAACCATCTTGAGCCTGAAAGACACCCACCCAATGGGAATCAACCTACGTATAGGTTGAGTAGTATATTCAAATTTCCAGTCAATTACCAAGTTTCCTTTGGCTTTCATTTTATGTTGGGCTCTCTTGAGACTCCCCAACATCTGCAATTTTCCTTTCAACCAGGAATGTGTGGAGAGCTATACTTGCCTTGCTGTCACTGTCTCATTTCTAGCATCTTTCCATTGAATTTCTGACTGGCCTCTTGCTTACCTCAACTATAAAAGCAACCTCAGCAAAGCTGCAAGTTTCTTTCACGTTTCCTAACCTAGTACACCATTTTTAGTCATAAATCCCATTGGGTTTTTACTACTCGCGATTAAGTCTCCCTTTCTGGCAGCAAATTTTCTAGATTTGATGAGCAGTCACCAAACGGCAAAATACTATACCAATACTATATTTTGTGCTGACCACAGAAATTGATGAGGAAGTGGGGAGAACGAGAGCTTCCCCAAGCAAGGAGACCATAATATTCTCACTGTTCTTACTCAAAGCTCTTGCAGTTTTTAAAGAGTAAACATTTCTCGATTTGTTTTTAGCCTTTGCTCAATTTCCAGTGCCCTGAAATGTTTGTCTTTGACTATTTTTTCCAGTTTTGTACTTGCATTTTGCCACCAACCTCTTCACATCTCCATAAACAAAAGTCCCTCTAACATTCTCTTCAACAATTTTAATTAGGATTTTGCCCTCTGCTACTCCACCAAAATGTGTCTAAGTTACCAATGGTCACCACATTGTTAAATCCAATTTTGAGTCCTAATCTTTCTTGAACCATAAGCATAATGACATAATTAATCACTCTCTCCTTCTTGAAACACTTTACTTGGTCTCCTGGGCAACAGTCTCTCTCTTTCAAAATCTTACAACACTTGTTATTCCTTATAGGTCTTCTTAGCTGGTTCCTTCTAATCTTTATGACCTTTAAATATTGAAGAACCCGAGGACTCAGTCCTTAGATCTCTCATTTTATTGATCTCCCCACACTGCCTGGGTGGTTTCATCCTATCTCATGGCTTTAAATAACAGCCAAGACACTGAAGACCCAAAATTTATTTCAACTTTCTCAAACCAGGAAAAATGAGGAAAATAAAAAGGAGGAAGTAGAATAAAATGAGTTTTAAAAATAAAGGTAACTGCAGTGCAATCAAGCATATCAGTCACTGTATAAAGTGTGAAGGGAGTGACTTCTTGCATTAAAAGACAGACTGGTGGACTGGAATTTTTGAAAAATCTGGCTAATGTGACTTCTACAGAAATATTCTTAAAACACGGTAATAATGAAAGGATGAAAATGATAAAGTATGGGAAAGAGGATACCAGGAAAATGCCAAAATAAGCAAAAATTACATTATTAAAATATAAAGTAAAGTTTAAATTCAAAAGTACCAAGCAGAGTAAAGAGCATGATTATTTAATATAAACGTGGAATTTACAAAGGGATGTTATCATTCATATAGTTCTTTTCACAAGAAAAGATAAATTTATTAAGTAATATCTTGCTATAAGCTCAAGAAGAAATTCATGAAAACGTGATTATGGCAAGAGACATAAATATATCTCTTTCAGAGATGGACAAACTGAATAGGCCGACTGTATGTTAACAATAGACAGTTAGTAATACGGTAGTCCTCCCTTATCTATGGTTTCGGCTTCTGTGGTTTTAGTTACTCACAAAGAACCATGGCCCTAAAATATTAAATGGAAAATTTCAGAAATAAAAAATTCATGTTTTAAATTGCACGCTGTTCTGACTAACATGAAGAAATCTCACACTGCCCTGCTCAGTCCTGCCTGGGACATGAATCATCACTTTGTCCAGCATATCCGAGCTGTAGATACTACCCGCCCATTAACCATTTAGTAGCCATCTGGGATATCAGATGGACTGTCACAGTATCACAATGCTTGTGTTCAAGTAACTATTACCTTACTTAATAATGGCCCCAAAGCAAAAGAGTAGTGATGCTGGCAATTCGGATATACCGAAGAGAAACCATAAAGTGTATCCTTTAAGTAGAAAGGTAAAAGTTTATCATAGGTATGTATATGCAGAAAAAAACAGTACATATAGGTTTGGGTACTATCCATGGTTTCTCTCTTTTAAGAAAGAGAGAGCAAAAACACAATATTAAAATGATAAATGGGCCGGGCGTTGTGGTTCCTGCCTGTAATCCTAGCACTCTGGGAGGCCGAGGCGGGAGGATCGCTCAAGGTCAGGAGTTTGAGACCAGCCTGAGCAAGAGCGAGACCCTGTCTCTACTAAAAAATAGAAAGAAATTAACTGGACAACTAAAAATATATATAGAAAAAATTAGCCGAGCATGGTGGCGCATGCCTGTAGTCCCAGCTACTTGGGAGGCTGAGGCAGGAGGATCACTTGAGCCCAGGAGTTTGAGGTTGCTGTGAGCTAGGCTGATGCCACGGCACTCTAGCCCAGGCAACAGAGCGAGACTCTGTTTCAAAAAATGATAAATGAAGCATCACCACAGATTATAAAAGAAATTAAAATAGTACAATTCTTTCCTAAAGAGAATTCACACAATTATAAAACAAATTTGAAAATCTAGGGAAAAAAATTGATGATACAATAAAATATAATTTCTAATAATGACTTAAAAACAATTGAAAAACTGGAATAGACTAAATAGAGAGTAAAAGTGTCATGTAAGACTATCATTGTAAAACGTAGCAGCTAATTGATTCAAAGTTGGGTTTTTTCAAATCTAGTAAGCAGATAATTTCAGTTATCTGAAATTATTTAAACTATTTCAGAAACAGAGGAAAAAAATGAAAAAATTTCCATTTTGGGAAAGGGGTATAAGGTCATTAAAAAGACCAGATAAAAATGGTATTAAAAGAAACTCTATAACACACTATAGCCAATTGATGGATATTCCATAAATGCAAGGAATTCTACATCAGGAAATCCAATAAAAGAAAAGCTATATTATTAGATCAACAAATGCTAAAAATTTATTTGATAAAACTCAGCAACCATCTCTAGTAAAATATCTAAATAAAATAGCAATGGAGGAAAATTACTTAAATATAATAAGTACTATCAAACCCCAGACAAATATTATCTCAAATAGTCAGACCCTATACCCAATGTAAAATTAGTAACTAAGGGATAAAATTTTTATCACTATTTTTCAACATTGTCTTGGATATTGTACCAGGGGCAGTGACGTGAGACAACTAAATAACCGGTATAAACATTAGAAAGGAGATAAAATTATTATATGATAGTTTACTTGAAAAACTAAATATACTCTACAGAAAAAAAAGAAGAGAATTTGATGAGTTACCTGAATACTACATAAGTATACAAATATCAAGTGATGCTGTTTATCCTAACAGTAAGAACTAAGAAAAGACAAGGGGAAAAAATGTTTCACTCATAATAATGAAAAATCTATAAAAATTAAAATAAAAAACAAAGTCAAAGAACCTATATGAAAAAAATTTACAGAACGATTCAAAACAAGGTCTGAGTAAATAATATAAAACTATCAGTTAGCACAAAAATAATCTCTAAAATCAATGCAATTCTAACTAGAATCCCAACAATGTTGTTTTTTCATAATTGGATGAAATGATTTTAAAATCTATTTTGAAAGGCCAGGCATGGTGCCTAACATCAGTAATCCTAGCACTCTGGGAGGCTGAGGCGGGAGGATCACTTGACATCAGACATTGGAGACCAGTCTGAGTAAGAGCGAGACCCGATCTCTACTAAAAACAGAAAAATTAACTGGGCATCATGGCGCATGCCTGTAGTCCCAGCTACTTGGGAGGCTGAGGCAGGAGGATCCCTTGAGCCCAAGAGTTTGAGGTTGCTGTGAGGTATGATGACGCCTTTGCACTCTACCTGGGGCAACAGAGCGAGACTGTCTCAAAAAAAAAAAAAAAATGTATATTGAGTATTAAAGGACAAAGTATAGCCAAAAACTTTGGGAAAAAAGATAGTTGAACCTTGCTTCATCAATAAAGCATACTATAAACCCACTTTAATCAGATCAATATGGTATTGGTATAGTCATATGCAGATAGATCAATAGAACACAATAGTGGAAAACGAAATAGATTCTAGTATATATGATCATTTAAAACACGGCAAGGGTGATATTTTATAATTTAAATAATCGATCCTTTCTCAATCCTTTGAGAAACGATTGATTACTTCATAAATGTCACTAGCATAACTAGTTATCCATCTAAAAGAAAATAAACTTAAATGCCTCATGTAAACTAAACAAAAGCATTAATAAGCTCTAAATGGATTAAAGGCTTAAATGTAAGAAAGGCATGTAAGAACATATAGGAGTTTACATATAAAATCTGGGACCAGGGGACGTAAGCAGCTTCTTAACCCAAACTGGAAATTCAGAAGTTTTGAAAGGAAAAAAAGGAGACATATTAGACCATACAAAAATTTAATACTATGGAAAAACAGTGATAACACATATGTATATTTTAGATATGGAAGAAAAGCTGTTCTTACTGGTTTGTAGTGAAAATATGAATTAATTAATGAAGATGTTCTGGAAAGCATTGCTGATATACTCAATCTCGAAATCACAATTTTAGGAAATAAAAACATCAATAGATAAGGAATACATATATTATATATACATACACACAAAGTACTTATGTATTACAACATTGTTGATAGTGGCAAAAAAAAGTGAATGCCTTTCGGAAGAGGCTTAGTTGAATAAATTCTGCTACAACTTCAAAATAGAATCTTCTGCAGCCACTAGAAAAGAATGAATCTGCTCTATACCAGCTTTCTTTGAGGAATTTCCATAAGGTAAATTTGAACAAGAAAATAAAATGCAGAAAATATCTAGCGGTGGGGCCCAGGGATATTTGCATTTTATAATCATCCAGCAAAGTTTGAAAATTATCCAAAAGTTTTCTGGCTCAAGAACTTCACCTAGTTAAATTCAAATTGACCAAGTCTTGCCTATAAATAGTGATTCTGCGTTTGTTAACCCAAGCAAATACATTTTTACTTTCATGCCGTTAGCCTCTTAGAAATCTAGACCAAAATTTCTTTGATGGGCATTTAGCCTTTAATAACGCCTCACCTCTCCCCTAGAATAACCTAATGCCAAAAGTCAGGTAGCACTTTTGCTGGTGTGTTCAGACACAATGTTGAGTATTATTCTTGTGTGTCCCCCCATTAGAATCCTTCGTGTGTGTGTATCTGTGTGTGTGTGTGTGTCAGAGAGAGAGAGAGAGAGAGACAGACAGACAGAGAGACAGACAGAGAGACAGAGACAGACAGCACCTCGCTGTGTCACCAAGACTGGAGTGCAGTGGAACGTGATCACTGCAACGTCCAACTCCCAGGCTCAGCTTTCCCAGTAGCTAGGACTACAGGTATACACCAACATGTCCAGCTAATTCTTTTATGTTTTGTAGAGGTGAAGTCTCCAACTCCCGGCCTCAAGCGATCCTCCTGCCTCAGCCTCCCAAAGTACTGTGAGTACAGGTGTGAGCCACTGCTCCCAGCCAGAATCCTTCTTAAGTGTCAAGATTCAGCCTGTAACACAACTAGCCTTCCACTCTTATGATTCTTGATGGTTCTCAGATATTTCTGTAGGTCATATATGTATTTTAAGTAAATGTGCACCATCAACACCCTGCCACGCACAGAATAAGCCCGGTGGCATTGAGTCATAGAAAATATTTTTAGAGTGTACCTGTGTCATTCATTGCTCTAAGAAATTTGTATTTAACCCTGATTTTATACCAAGTATTATACTAGCTTCTCTGAACACATGATGATGACATGTTTCCTATCCTCCTGTATCTTAGATTCTAGTGGAGAAAAGACAATAAATATAAATCATTATTGTATGTAAATAAATCTAATAATGCTTCGGCCCTTCAATGTACTTTTGTTTACATTTAACTGTCTCTGAGATCTGGATATATCTTATGATTGATGGTGTATCATAACTTGATTGGCAATATTTTTAGGTTTGTTTTCAGTGATAAGATAATGGTACATCTTACAAAGATGACATCTAAAATTCATGAAAAAAAGTATTCACAAACTGGGGTATATATTATGAAGGAAGAAAAAAAGGGAAAAATGAGAGATGAGAATGGACCTACTGAGAAGGAATCAGAGAATGTTTTCTTTTATACATTTTCTTTGCTATAATTGATCCTCAGCAACTTCTGCTACACTCATAAATATATTTCCTTATACTAAGAACTTTGAATATAATCCGAGAAAAACCACCAAACAAGCACTAATATGCTTGGTTCCAAATAGTGCCTTAAAGACTATATGCTACAATATGGCCTGAACTATGGTAGTGGAGGTGGAAATGGAAATAAATGGAACAGTTTGTGAGGTAATTAGGACATAGAATCAACAGGACAGATTGGATGTGAAAGCTGAGAGGTTCTGGGTTGACTGGTATGAAACCATGATGACATATGAAAAACAACTGCTGGTGAAGATTTATTACAATAACAGAAACTAACTTTTGGCCAGACATGGTGGCTCATGCCTGTAATCCTAGAGCTCTGGGAGGATGAAGCAGGAAGATCACTTGAGCCCAGGAGTTTGAGGTTTCTGTGTGCTAGTCTGATGCCACAGAACTCTAGCCTGGGCCGGGCATGGTGGCTCACGCCTGTAATCCTAGCACTCTGGGAGGCCGAGGTGGGCGGATCGTTTGAGCTCAGGAGTTCGAGACCAGCCTGAGCAAGAGCGAGACCCCATCTCTACTAAAAATAGAAAGAAATTATATGGACAGCTAAAAATATATAGAGAAAAAATTAGCCGGGCATGGTGGTGCATGCCTGTAGTCCCAGCTACTCGGGAGGCTGAGACAGGAGGATCGCTTGAGCTCAGGAGTTTGAGGTTGCTGTGAGCTAGGCTGACGCCACGGCACTCACTCTAGCCTGGGCAACAGAGTGAGACTCTGTCTCAAAAAAAAAAAAAAAAAGAACTCTAGCCTGGGTGAATCTCAGGAAAAAAAGAAAAAACTAATTTTTCAGGGTAATTTCAAATGGCACACTTGTCAAATTATATGTTCTGTAAGAACAGAAATGAAGAATTTTAACCCAATAAACTCACGTATTACACAGAATAATGTTATATACAAGGTAGGTATGTTTTAGATACCACATTAAAAGAAGCAAAAGTGGCCAATATACTGGAACAATCCATAATTTGGATCTTCTATTTAGTCCACATGACTACTTAGTACTGATGGTAACTGAAAAGTAATATTTATTTAATATGGCTTTTAACTGGAGAATCATAAATCCAGTGAGAATTTTTTCTTTAGCCTCAAACAATGGCAGGATGTTATTTTAAATATTTAAAGACAACAAACAATGTATTTTATGGGTAAAGAAATAGAATTTCCAATATTAATTTCTAATAGTAAGACCAGAGGAACATTTTCAGAAGTACAAGCATCTACTGGGAAAGGTATTATTGCTATGATGATATAATATCTAAAGTTTTGGAACGAATAATAAGCAATCCTTTCTAGTAATACAATGGATACTTTTCAAGATTTCTTAACTCATCTATTATTCTTCCCATGAAGCCAGGAAGTAGACAAGATTTTATTCCTAATTTTATAGTTACCAAAGGCATCTGTGACACATAAAAAAGAAACTCACAAGACAGCACCGATAAAGGTAATTGAAAATGTTTAGCTTATACATGCATGGGTAGCATGGCACCATGTTAGTGTCAGATACAGATGAACATGAATCCTCTAATTGAGGCTCAACTCCCATATATGTGAAATGAAAAAAAAAAAAATTGTCCCAAGTGCGGTTTTCTTTAGTATGGTTTGAATGCAGTACGGTATGATGAAGCAGAGGGCATTATTACTATTTTTATTTTATATAATATCAAATATAAGCTGTTTAGATACATTTAGAATTCTTTTTTTTTTTAATCAGAATGTTTGTCTCTGATTAAATATATCCTTAGCTTTAAGCCCTGGTAGAACTATCATCTTTGCATTGTTAGTCCTAAAAATAAAAACTCTTGAAAATATGCTGGTTAAGCTTATAACACACTACCTCCGAGCTATATTTGCTTTTGACTGCAAGCAGAAACAAATGCGAAATCATGAATTGCATGGTAGATTTATACCCTGAGCTTCTTTCTAGTGTTTGCTGTACAGGTAAACACCCAATTGGAAAAATGTTACCACATAAATGATATAGTCTAAATTACGAGAACCATATTCTTATCCATCTATTCAACAGACTGCTTCTTTACAGAGAAAAACAGGGTTTACTGTGCTGCAGCATTCATAACTAAAGAACTGATTCACTCTACCATAGTGTAACTTGGGCAGAATGATAAACAAGAACATTATCATTTTGCAGGGCAAGACATGGCCCAATTTAAAAATAGCTCTAAATTATTAAGAAGCACTTGAATAGTATATGTCATTGTCCGAAATATGCACCACATTACCATGAACAAATTTTAAATGCCTATATTTTAACTGATAAATCAGTGAGCATGTAGTATAAATTCCTTAGTTTAAGTGTATATGTATTCCAAGTGATGTGCTGTATTCGTTTCCTATGTACTGTAATCACTGAATGCAGTTAGCATACCAATTTTGAGTTTTACTCAAGCTGCAGGTAACACTAATTACTGAGCAGGCAGTTTGACATCTGTATTCAATGCATCTGTATGCATAAAATATAATTATCCTTGGAAGTGGAACAATATGTTCTTATTAATGAATGCCAATATAAACGTTTTATATTATTTTAGATGTATTTCAGTCCATACCCAAGCAAATGTATGATATTTACAGTTTCTTCTCTAATTTCCTAGGGTAAACCTTGCCTATATTATACAACAGGATATCAACATATTTCCTAGAGCAAATAATTAAAGGAACCTTGAGATATTTAGGCACAAAATTAAAAGACAAATATCACAGCAAGCACAGAATATATAAGTCAAGTTTTAAACAAACAGATGTATGTGTTCTCGTTCTTGAATAAGGAAAAACATTTATAGTCTTTCTGTAAAATACATTTGAATTGTTTTCCTTCCCTGCTGACAAAATAGATTAGTCTAGAAGATTTCTGTCCATAAAAGGTTTTGCACTTTTGACTCAGCAATTTAACCGCTACCAAATTACCCTTTTTACCAACATTCTCCTTGTCAAATTTAGAGAGAAATTTGCATTTCTCATTTTGCTTCTTTCTCACTCTACAGTTCCCCTATCATTTGCTGGTTTCCTAATTCTTTCCTTAAGAAATGGAATGTGGTGGTGGAGAGGTTTTCCTTTCCTGCACCTACTCAGCAGCAATTTCTACCTGCAGATAATGTGAAATATGTTTTAAAATAATGCTGATAGCTTCAAATCAGAGAAAGCAGGCAGGCTGCATTCACTGTAATCCAACATCATCTCTGTTGGTCACATTTTCAGAGCCAGTATCCTGAGCCCATAACTACTTTTAACAATGGGTATGAATAAGACACATCAGGAGACTATAGTAAAATTTACACAAAAAGCATGGATCCTTTAACCCTGTGACACGGGTTACATTTAAACTACTCATTTGAGGCATGCCCTTTGGTTTGATATCCTAAGTACGTGCTAATCAGTAAGTACAGCCAACTCTTTAGTTTATATTATATAGACATAGCCATAGACTAAGCACACTGAGTACAGCCATCTATCCTTCGAGACTTTTCTCTTCTACCTGTACATTGCTTCCTTATATCGGTAAAATAGATTGAAGAGTCAGTAGGGCCAAACTGAAGCATGCATGACATCAAAGCCATGGAGGACCCTTAGTACATCGAGGGAAAATCCTTATACCCTATACTCTGCATCTACCTTATTGAATCTTTATTAAAACCACAACTGAGGGCCTGGCACGGTGGTGGCTCACTCCTGTAATCCTAGCACTCTGGGAGGCTGAGGCGGGAGGATCCTTTGAGCTCAGGAGTTCGAGATCAGCCTGAATAAGAGCGAGACCCCGTCTCTACTAAAAATAGAAAGAAATTAGCTGGACAACTAAAAATATGTATAGAAAAAATTAGCCGGGCATCGTGGCACATGCCTGTAGTCCCAGCTACTCGGGAGGCTGAGGCAGGAGGATCGCTTGAGCCCAGGAGTTTGAGGTTGCTGTGAGCTAGGCTGATGCCACGGCACTCACTCTAGCCCGGGCAACAGAGTGAGACTCTGTCTCAAAAAAAAAAAAAACCACAAAACACAACTGAGACAGAGCACCTCTGAGGAAGAGACATGGCCATTTTTCATCTTAGCATCTCCCCATGCCCATTACAGTGTGTGCCACATAGGAGATGTGAAATAAACGATTTATGAATGAATGAATAAAGGAACAATAAATTGCTAATCAGCCTTAAGATGGTTCTATGTGTCTGAATGAGAATTGGCTAGGGATTTTTTTTTTAATCATTTACTGGGAGAATAGTCAGAGGAATGCTGAGAGTACCACTAGATCAGATTTCCTCTCTGGGTGGATCAATCCTTTGCCTCTTCTGGGGTCTCACAGGGTACAGTTACATCCTAATATTATACAAATTGCAAGGAGCCAAGGAAACCAGTGCCCACCAGCTGTAATCTACATGGGTCCTGGGCATTTAGATGTGGTGTTGTTCTACAGAACTATTTGTCAGAGATAACCAACCCATTCAAAGAAGCATAAATCCAAAGAAAAACAGTTAAATCAATGCTTGTATGAGTGAAGGAGAATAGACTGATAATGTAATGTACCAGGTTGGGTAATCTAGTACCATATTGTCCAAAGGCTAAAATCAAACCACCTAACTAATTAAGATGTCTCTTCTCTCTATTGTGCCCACGCGATGGCTAATCAATGTGGCAGATATTCAGTGGCTCTGACTCTTCAGTTTATATTGTATACACATAGACATAGACTAAACTGGCCTAGGCAGATTTGAAATGCTCACTCAGCATGTGCTTTCCTTTCGGGACCACAGCTGTGCTTTAAGCTACATTTTTATGAAAAGAAAATACATATTATATAAAGGTGTTCTCTGTTTTCACATATGTCTGTTAAAAATCCAGCTTAATCCATACACATAGATAATATGTATCTAACTTTTCTCTATTAGACTTTGGAAAATGGCACACATTAAATGTTAATTCTTTTCTCTTTTTTTCCCCAAATGAGAAATGATCCACAATAAATTCACAACTTTTGTGTTTTGACAGATTAATTACATTTGCAATGTTCTGGTAGCATGATGGCAGGGGTAAAAAGCCTCAAATTAAGCAGTCCTAAAATAATACTACTCTTTAAAGGATGTGTTTTAATGAAACATGATGATGATTAAAAATGCTAAGATGCTGAAAATATAGTGAGGGCTACAGAAAGATGAGAGAATTTGTCTCAGAGAAAAAGTTACATAATGAGAGATTATAGCAGATATTTTGTTAAGGGACTATAAAAACACCAAATCCTGAATGAAAAATTATACATACCTATTGTTTACAGTATTTTCGCAAATGGCTGTACATCATGCTGGTCCGAAAAGAAAAATAAAGCATTCTTCAGTTGCAAATAAGCACACAAAGTTCCCTCTAATTTTCAGGAGAAGTTATATTCTTATTTTCCTGGCTACACAGATAGGGCTTCTTAGAAACCAAGAACATATCTTACTAAATTCATTAGTTGTAGAGAAGGGATAGAGTTGTGCTTCTTTTCAATGCCCTTGTCACCAAATCCTAATTGTCTGAATAATGAAAAGTTAGATACATAGTTAGAATAGATGACATTTAAGGTTCACTTGATGTCCAATACTAGATATATCCATGATTCTAATAACATCCAAGTTTTACTTGCTAAGGCTGAAGAAAGGTGAAACATAGACATGGATCTCACCCCTCTAACTAGAATTCAAGTTGGTCCATAGAGAATAAAGAGAAACTCTACCACAGAGGAGGGACAACTTAAGGAGACCAAATGATAGTTATATTTAAAAGCTTTACTTTGGTTTCAAGCATATTCTCCAGTGAGAAAATGTTGCTTAGGAGTATTAAGAGTATGTGGCTTCTAATAGGAGAGCAGAGTTCATTGCCATTAAGAGATTTTTGAAGGTGAAAATCAGAGTACTGAATAAAAGAAGATATATTGATTAAGCAACCAAAGGAAAGGGATGGAATCTTGGCAGATCTTAGCAAACACTCAAGTGCTTTAAAAACGCTTTTTCGGACTGATGGGAATAAATAAGTAAAAATAATCTGTGGAAATGAGAATAATGCATCTTAATGAAAAAGACTTTGAAGCAACAAAACTTTCACCTTCCAAGAATATGGCTAAAGGTAGTTCAAAAAGCAGGAAATTGGCATTTTAATATACTGTTTGAGAAGATGAAAAGTAAATTATAAAAGTAGAATTAATTTTTTGCTGTGATCTGATAAAAATGTCAAGGATCATTAGTGTTCATACTGTAACATACCCTATTTTGAAAGGGAAATCTGCAATGACAATATCTGTGTAATATTTTCCTAAGAATTACACTAACTGTAAACAATAATTGAGCTATACTTCTATGCATCTGTCTCGGAACTCCAGAAATAAAAGAATGGAGATTATTATCTTTGCTATACTTAACTATCTCAAGAATTCTGTTTACCATTTTCATTCTTCTCCTATTAACTCTGGACTTGGGTGAGAGAGATCATGATTCCACTCAGTAATACAGGCAGGCAGGACAAAGGATCCATGTAAAACCCAACCAAAGGCAGGAGACAAGTGCTGGGGGAACTGTCACAGCAATGGAATCTGAATTTGGAGATGCAGCCAGCTCAAGAGGGATGTGGCCAAGAAACACAGAAGTCTCAATCCCAATTGAGGAAATACTTAAGAACCAAAACAAAAAAGCAGGATCTCAACAGGTAGGCAGAGACTTTGTGGAAGTTAGTCCTTAGAATTCTAGGTAGCAAGGGAGATATCCAAGAAATCTGTCCATATTGAAATCCAGGAGTAGGGAACAAAGATCCATAGGAGGGTCTAATGCTGAGAGATACAGAGAGCTGGAACTTAGGGCCAACAAACACCATCCCAGGCACCTCAACCTCTGCTTTGATTAGTATCAAAGGAGATGAGAGAAATCACATTTTCAGTAAAATAGTGAGTAGGTACTCGCTAGCAGGACCTAATGCTATTTGAATATTTTTAACTGAAAACTATATAAAAGAATATATCTAATAGATATTGCCATTTACAGCACATAATGAAATAACACCTGAGAGCCCAGTCCTGATCTAATCTCTGTGAGTGACCAAAGCCATTGACTTTACCTGTGAACTTCTTCCCCATCTCATCCCTCTGCCTTCCTCCAGAGGTAATAACTCGATTCCCAATTTCATGTTTATTATTCTCTTGTTTGTTAAAAGTTTTCTATTTATGCATTCATAAACAGTATATTTTTTGCTTGCTTTTTAGCTTCATGAAAAATGAAATCACACTATATACTTTCTTGTGGCTTACATTTCTACTATTTTTCTAAGACTTGTCCATTTTTTGTGTGTCATCAATAATTTGTTATTTTCCAATACTGTAGGATATTCTGTTTTTACAATGTACCAAAATGTGTTCATCCATTTATTTATCCATTCTCCTAGCATTATTGTGAACAATGCTGCTATGAACATTTCCTATACAGCTCTCCTGGTGAACATGTGCAAGAATTTCTCTGAAACCTACTGTTAAGTTGGAATTGCTGGGCCATAGCATAGGCAAATGTTTAACTTTACAAAATAATACCTAATTGTTTTCCAAGATGTGTATCAATTTACTTTCCCATTAGTAGCTTCTAAATGTTCCCATTGATCCTGATGTTTGCCAACATTGTATATTGATAATCCTTTTTCAGATGTATAAAATGCTATTTCATGGCTCTCTTAATTTGTATTTCTCTGATTAGTAATGAGATAAACATCTTTTCATGTTTTTATTCTCCATATTTGTTTGACTTATTATAAAATACCTGTAGCAATTCGTCCATTCGAGCTATTATTGATTTGCAGCAATTTTTTAAAAAATATATTCTAGATATTAATCACTTTGCTGTTATTTGTATTGTAAATACATTTTCTCAGTTTCAGACTTGCCAATTCACTCTTAGTAATGAACAGAAGTTCTCATTTTTAATATAGTCTAATATATCAATCTTATCTTTTATGGTTAGTGTTCTTGCATCTTATTTAAGGAAAAGAAAAACATCTCTACTATGAGCTCATAAAATTATTCTGGCATATTTTTTCCTAAAGTTTTATTTTACATTATTTTGCAAGTGAGCCAAGAGGAAGAAGTTGTGATAAAAAGAAATAGGGAAACAAATTCTTCTGAGCACTTAGTATATTTGAGGTACAAGGGACTGAGTCTTTCATTATCTCCTTTGTATTTACTTCTTTACATACAATATTTATGTGAAACCCTCTACTCTCCCACATTTCAGAAACCTACAGTGATGTTCATGACCTAGAGAGTAATTAGAATAGATTTCTTAGATCCCATGTACCCCTGTTTAATTGAAGTGTGCCTAGTATGCTGGTTCTATTTAGTGATCACTATCTATATTATCCCGTTGCTAAGCTCTGACTGTCTGAGAAGCATAGGTTTTATAGACAACCTAAACATTTTTTTTGAGACAGAGTCTCACTCTGTTGCCCAGGCTAGAGTGCTGTGGTGTCACCATAGCTCACAGCAACCTCAAACTTCTGGGCTCAAGTGATCCTCCTGTCTCAGCCTCCCAAGTAGCTGAGACTATAGTTGCACACCATGACGCTCAGTTAATTTTTCTTTTTTTAGTAAAGGTGGGGTCTTGCTCTTGCTCAGGCTAGTCTCAAACTCCTGAGCTCAAGCGATCCCCCCACCTCGCCCTCCCAGAGTTGTAGGATAATAGGCGTGAGCTGCTGAACCCCGCCCAACCTAAACATTTTAATGCAGGGTAGGAGCTATATATGTAAAAAAAAAAAAAGTGCCTCCCATGGTTTGTAAAATATGCTTCACTAAATCACAGGTGTGAGGAGAGAAAGAGGGACCACATGGTAATCCAGAATAACAGCAACAACAAAACACTTTAGATTTTTCTAGGAGCTTTATCAGTACATTGGACACAATGCCTTTTCTTTCCAAAGCCAATGCAGAAGCATTGCAACAAATAAGCAAGCTCCTCACACCCCCGAGCTCCAGGTGTTTGGTTAGACAAGTAAATGTTTAGATGGCAGAAAAATAAAAACAATCTCTTTCTTTCTATGTAATTCAGAGAAGTACTGCAATCTTCTTTACGGATATTTTCTACTAAAATACAGAGCACTACAATAAATATGCTGTGATAATTATCTCCCAGATAAAGGTGATAGCATATCACAGAATGGTCTGCTGTCCAAAGAGGTGACTTCAAATTCTGGGAACTGGTGATCATTTCTTATGGAATATTTATGATGTGAATTTAAATTATATTTGCTATGGATGTGCTCTGAATATAAACTTAGAAGATGAAATAACTGCCTTCTTTCCAGAGAAGCTAACATGTCTCTTTTCCATTTCTTTTCAAATGCCTATTTCGTCTAGAAGCAGAATATTTTGAAAGCTAAGTATATGATTTTGTGCTTGCTGATTAATATCAACCAAATCATCTTAATAAACTCACCCTTCTATTGATTCCAAAATAACCTTAAGTTTCAGATACTTATGAATTCACAAACAAACTATAGGTCATGTCATTATATCTATTTAGTTCTTCTGGTACCAAAAGGCCAACTGAAGAATTGTTTATGTTTCAGTTTGGTAACTCGCAACACAAATGTCTGTGGTTGGTTTATAATGCCGGAATCGCTGCCATCCATAGCAAGTAATCTAATATTCAGAATTCAGGCCTATAAAATGGACATAGAAGTGGCAGCTTCTTTAGAGTGACTGAAAGAGAAGACCATCCTTCAGTTACAAGATATGGTTGATGTTTTATAGAATCTGGGCCTGTTGGAAACCGTCAGTTGTGACCCATTGGCCATGTTTCAAAATAGTCCACCTTTTCATCTGCTGTTCACTGTCAATGCAATGCCTCATTGTTTTGAGATCTGGTACACTGTATATTTATAATAATTCGTCTGGGCCGGGCACAGTGGCTCACGCCTGTGATCCTAGCACTCTGGGAGGCTGTGGCGGGAGGATTGTTTGAGCTCAGGAGTTCGAGACCAGCCTGAGCAAGAGCGAGACCCCGTATCTACTAAATATAGAAAGAAATTAGCTGGACAACTAAAAACATACAGAAAAAATTAGCCGGGCATGGTGGCACATGCCTGTAGTCCCAGCTACTCGGGAGGCTGAGGCAGTAGGATTGCTTGAGCCCAGGAGTTTGAGGTTGCTGTGAGCTAGGCTGATGCCACAGCACTCTAGCCCGGGCAATAGAGTGAGACTCTTTCTCAAAAAAAATAAATAAATAAAAAATAATTCGTCTGATCCCCTGGTTTGTGAGTGATCTGCATTAGGTCACACAGACATCATTTACCTTCCACAGGTAATAAAACACATGATAAAATCCCATAAGACTAAGACTATAGATAAAATGACAGTTTTTTAAAGACATATCCAGTTTATTTTATTTTACAAGTTATATTTTCTTAATCACTAGAATGTGCCTGCAATGGAGAACCAATTTTTATAATAATGATAATATGATTTTATATTTCAAGCTTTCTTTACAGTTTCTAAATGCCTTTCAAAATGCATCATCTTGTAGGCACTGGTGGCTCACGCCTGTAATCCTAGCACTCTGGGAGGTCAAGGTGGGAGAATCCCTTGAACTCAGGAGTTCCAGACCAGCCTGAAAAAGAGCAAGACCCCGTCTCTACCAAAAATAGAAAAATCAGCCGGCCTTGGTGGTATGTGAACCTGTAGTCCCAACTACTCAGGAGGCTGAGGCAGGAGGATCACTTGAGCCCAGGACATTGAGGATGCAGTGAGCTATGATGATGCCACGCTGCACTCTAGCCAGGGTGACAAAGCAAGACTATGTTTCAAAAAAAAAAAAAAAAAATGCATCGTCTCATGTGATCCCTACAATACCTCGATGGTATATACAATAGGTATCATGTCTCCTAATTAACTGATGAGAAACTAATACCAAGAGAAAGTTAAGTGACTTGCTGAGACACAAAATTTTTTTTAAACACCTGGGCTACATCTAAGGACCCGTATTATTGTCGATACTTCTATAAAATAGGGTGATTTGAATAGATCAGTGTTTTTCCAACTTTTTCTCTGAGTCCTACATAACAAAAGAGGTCACACAGGAATGCACAGGATCTAAAACTTCTACTTAAACCAGAGCAACTCTGCTCTTTTCTAATTTTTTAAATACTTGAGCTCTATATAATATTTCTAACAAAAAAAATGTCAGGATACAAAAAGAATAAAAAAGTTTATCTCCACTTCTGACTTTCTTTCTTTCTGTGGTTAGTCAAGAATTAATACACAAAGTCCATCTATTCCCCATTTATTACTTCATTATTGCTGTAGCATATTATTGTCACTATGACCAGTTAGTCATATATAAAGTAAATATCATACTGTTTTCACTAACAAGTACAATTATAAATTTCTAAACACACACACATATATACTTTCTGGTTTTGATTTAGTATCTGTGGGTCTGAACACCATTCACATAATCTTCCAAGTGACAGAGAATCTAGTTTGCCCCATTCAGTTTTAGAGCATCAGTGGTTCATAAAGACAACTAGAATACTTTTATTCACCACTAAGTGATATAGAATTATACAGATCCTGATGATGACATCAGCTGCCATCAAGCTGTGGTCATGGGAGATGTGGTGATTTAGGGGAAAAAATGTGCAGACCAAGCAGATTTTCACGTGTGTTTGAAAGTTTCCCATTTGCAGCAGCGATGGGTTCAGTCTATTTTCCAGGCAGCAAGGGTGAGGTCATGGATATAATATAAAGTAATAGCTCAAAAATACTGTCATTATACAAGCAGAAAATAATTGGAAAATGAAAAATTTTAAATGCTTTTACAATAGCTACAAAAATATTGAACAGATAGGAATGAATTTAACAAAAGATCACAAGACCTTTAACCTTAAAGCTACAAAACATTGTGAAGACATGAGAAAGGACCCAAATGAATGGGAATTGAAGAATCGAGTCCTTAAGATGCCAATTCTCCCTATGGATCTATAAATTCAAAAAAATATAAGCCATAATCACAGCAGGATATTTTGTAGAAATTGACAAGTTGATTCTAAATTTATACAGAAATGTAAGGGGCCTAGAATATCCCAGGAATTCTTAAAAAATAAATAAAGGTGGAGATCTTATACAATATGACTTCAATATATCCTACAAAAACTACAGTAATCAAGAAACCATGGAACTGGCATAAAGACTGGCAAATAAACCAAAGAAACACAATGAGGAACCCAGAAATAAACCAAGATTACTTCCATGATTATTTGATGTTTGACAAAGGTGACAAAGCAATCCAATTATAGAAGAAAGTCTTTTAAAAGTCTATGCTAGGGCCGGGCGTGGTGGCTCACGCCTGTAATCCTAGCACTCTGGGAGGCCGAGGCGGGTGGATCGCTCGAGGTCAGGAGTTCGAGACCAGCCTGAGCAAGAGCGAGACCCCGTCTCTACTAAAAAATAGAAAGAAATTATATGGCCAACTAAAATATACATATAGAAAAAATTAGCCGGGCATGGTGGCGCATGCCTGTAGTCCCAGCTACTCGGGAGGCTGAGGCAGTAGGATCGCTTGAGCCCAGGAGTTTGAGGTTGCTGTGAGCTAGGCTGACGCCACGGCACTCACTCTAGCCCGGGCAACAGAGTGAGACTCTGTCTCAAAAAAAAAAAAAAAAAAAAGTCTATGCTAGAATAACTGAGTATCCATATGGGGAGGTAAAACTTTGATCTAAACTTTACACTATACATAAAAATTAATTTGAGGTGGATCATGTACCTAAACAGAAACACTAAAACAATAAAGGATAGAATGAAAAGAGAAAAATGTTTTGGCAACATGGAACACAGAAAGTAAAAACCATAAAAGAAAGAAAATTATACACCATACCATGAAAATTCTAAATTTCTCATCTAAATACACATTTAAGAACATGAATAGGCAAGCCAAAGACTAGAAAAAACATAATTGCAAAACAGAAAAGACTGGTATTCAGAATATATGTTTTTTTAAAAATCCTACAAGTCAATAATAAAAAGACTAATAACCACGTTAAAATTTGGTTAATGTTATAGTTTGAATAGACACTATGAAAGATATATACAAATGGCCAGTAAGTACATGAATAAGTGTTCAATGCCATTAGCCATCAAGAAAATGCAAATTAAAGCTGAAATGAGACATTATACATTTAACAGAGTTACTAAAATTAAAAAGGCTGACAACATCAAATGTTGACAAGCATACAGAGTCATTGGAAGTCTTCTGCATTGTTGGTGAGAACGTAAAAATGTTAATAAAACAACTTTGAAGAAAGTACTGTAATTTCTTACAAAACTAAACATAAACCTTCCTGATGAACCACCAATTTCAAGCCTATGAATCTACCCAAGAGAAATGAAAATATATGTTCATAAATTTACTAGTACAAAAATAGTTAAAGTATGTAATGCTGTATGACAAATTACCACAAACTTAGCAGCTTAAAACAATATATGTTTATTATCTGACAATATATATTTATTATCTGGCAGTTTTTGTGGGTCAAGAACCCAAGAATATCTTAGCTGGGTCCTAGGCTTAGGGTCTTACACTACTGCAACCAAAGTGTCAGCTGGAGCCTGAGCAAGAGTGAGACCCTGTCTCTACTAAAAAATAGAAAGAAATTATCTAGACAGCTAAAAATATATACAGAAAAAATTAGCCGGGCATGGTGGTACATGCCTGTAGTCCCAGCTACTCGGGAGGCTGAGGCAGGAGGATCGCTTGAGCCCAGGAGTTTCAGGTTGCTGTGAGCTAGGCTGACGCCACGGCACTCTAGCCCGGGCGACAGAGCGAGACTCTATCTCAAAAATATACATATATATTTCTTGAATAATATTAGATTTCTTGGATATGATACTAGTTTGTGGTTATTTCAGATATTTTCCTTGTTCTCAGGAGATACATACTAAAATATTTAGAGGTGAAGTTTCATACTATCTTTAACTTTATTTCAGATGGTTGACCAAAATAATAGATAATAATGATATATGCTAGATAGATAAACCAATTTGGCAAGATAACTAGTGAATCTAAGTTAAGGTATGCTCTTCATTCAACTTCTTTGTAGGTTTAAAGTTGTTCAAAATAAAAAATTGGTGTGACTATAATTCCACTTCTAGCCATGATGGAGTACTTTGTGGTAGACTAGCCCTCCCACTGTAAATAACTATAAAACTTGACAAAATATACGAAACAACACTTTTCAGATAGTACACAATAGGCAGCATAGGTTACGATTGCTGACAGAAGAGAAACACAGGAGGTGAGCCCAATTATTCCCCTGGCTTTCTGCCAAGAACTACTTTCCAGATTGCATCATAGGGAAGTAGAGCACAGAGTATGGCAGTCTTGCTGAGCTGAAGAGATAGATTTCAGAGTTAGGTGCTGTGTAACTGATTGAAATTTTGGGAGCAGAATAACAGACAAAAGGGAACTATGCAGTGAAGAGGCTCCAGAAATTTGAAGAAAGGTCCCAATGCCTCTTTAGATGAATACTAAGCTGTATATGTACAAGGCAGAAAACAACTATTGAAGATCCGTGAACTGAATGGAGATTTGAGTTTGCAAAGTACTAGTAGTCATTCAGATTCTAACCAACCAGGCAGGAGAAACATTGCTGAATACCAGTGATGTTCAGATAAGACTTAAAAAAGAACACACCTAAGGTATAAGGCTACTTAAACTCTAGAACAAGAATTACACTAGACCTACCCCAATGAAGCTTAAAAACAAGCCTCAAAAAAAAAAAAAATCAAGCTGATGTACAATAAACTAATTACCTACCAAAACAAAATTCAATTTACCTTAAAGGAATAACAAAAGAGACTCCGTCTCTACTAAAAATAGAAAAAATTGGCTGGGCATGGTGGCTGACGCCTGTAATACTAGCAATGTGGGAGGGCGAGGCAGGAGGATCGCTCGAGGTCAGGAGTTCAAGGTTGCAGTGAGCTAGGCTGATGCCATGGCACTGCAGCCACAGCAACAGAGTGAGAGTCTGTCTCAAAAAAAAAAAAAAATAGAAAAAATTAACTGGGTGTGGTGGTGCACATGTGTAGTCTCAGCTACTTGGGAGACTGAGGCAGGAGGATGGCTTGAGCCCCAGAGTTTGAGGTTGCTGTGAGCTAGGCTGACGCCACAGCACTCTAGCCCAGGCAACAGAGTGAAACTCTGTCTCAAAAAAAAAAAAAAAAAAAAAAAAAAAAAACCCACCACTTTAATAGAATAAAAAAGGGGAAAAAAAAATCCCAAGATCATCTCAATAAATACAAAAGAAGCATTTTGCAAAATTCAACATTCATTCATAGTAAAAACTCTTAGGAAACTAAGAACTGAAAAGAAAATCCCTGGATATGATAAAAGGCATATACAAAAACATATAGTTAATATCAAAGAATGGTAAAAGATTGAACTCTTCTTCCTAAAATTGGAAACAAGGCATGGAAGTCTGCTTCTAACATTTCTTGTCAACATTTTACTGGAGGGCCTGGCCAGTAAAATAATTCAAGGAAAAAAGAAAAACCAAAAATATTGAAAAGAGACAAACTAAACTGCCTTTATTTGCAGATAACATAATGGCATGTACAATATTCCAAGAAATCTACAGAAAAACTGCATGCACTAATAGGTGAATTTAGCAAGGTCACATAATACAAGGCAATGTCCAGAAAGCAATTATATTTATATACTAGCAAAAATTAAAATGAAATTAAAAATATAACATTTATAATAGTAACAAGATAAAATACTTAGAAATGAAACTCATATATACACAAGACCTCTACACTAAAAACCATAAAACATTGCTGAGAAAAACCAAACAAGACCTAAATAACTGGAAGATATATGGTGTTTGTGGATCAGAACACTCAGTGTTAAGATGTCAGTTCTCCCAAAATTGATCTGTAGTTTCAATGTAACTTTAATTAAAATCCCAGAAGCCTTTTTTTAAAAAATAAAAATATGCAAGCTAAGTCTAAAACATGTAGAAAAGTAAAGGATCCAAAATAGCCAAGGGAATCTTGACAAAAGGTAAGACAAAATTAGAGGACTTTATGCTATCTGATATCAAGGATTACTCTAAATCTACAGCTATCAAGACAGTGTGGTAGACAAATAAATCAATGGAAAAGAATAGAGACCAGATTAGATCCACACTTGTACAGTCTATGGGTATTATACAAAAGTACCAAAGCAATTCCATGGATAAAGGAAAGTCTTTTCAAGAAATGATACTGGAATAACTGTACACTTACGTGAAAACAATGATACATAGTCCCTACTTCATACCATACACAAAAATTAATTCTAGATGGATCATAGAACTAAACATAAAAGTTAAATTATAAATCATCTAGGTGTAAACATAGAAGAATCTCTCCACAATGATGTGGTAGAAAAAGATTTTCCTGACAGTATCTATAAATTGCTAAGAAAGAAAAAAAGGATAAATTGGATTTCAAGAAAATTAGTCTTGTTTTATCAAACGATGTCATTAAAAAATGAATAGTCAAACCACAGACTGGGTGAATACAATTATAATACATAACTCTAACAAAGGACTCAAAATTAGTATGTATAAAAGACTCCTTTGACTTAGTAAGGATAAACAACTCAATGCAATAAATGATCAAAATTCTTGAACACTTCATAAAGGGAGACATGCAAATAGCCAATAAGCACATGAAAAAGTGCTCAGCATCATTAGGTAATAGTCAATCAATACAAGTTGAAACCATGATGGAATACCACTACACACTCACCAAGACAGCTATTATTTAAAAGATTGACAATACCAAATGTTAACAAACGTGGAACAATGGACACTCTCAAACACTGCTGGTGGGTATATAAAATATCAGACCACTATGAAAAAGTTTAGTAGTTTATTATAAAGTTGAGCATATACCCTCTGCCATAGTCTGAAAGTGTCCCCCAAAATTCATGTTGAAACTTAATTGCCAATGTGATAGCATTAAGAAGTGGGGCCTTCAGGAGATAATTAAGTTATGAGGGTAAAGCACTCATGAACCAGATTAGAGACCTTATAAAAAGGCTGGAGGGAATTAGCATTTGTCCCGTTTTTGCCCTTTCCATGCCTCCCACCAAGTGAGGACACAGCGTTCATCCTCTCTGGAGGAAGAACCACTGAAGTGCTATCTTGGAAGCAGAGCAGCCTTCATCAGACACTGAATCTGCAGGCACCTTCATCTTGCACTTCCCAGTCTCCAGAACTTAGAGAAATACATTTCCGTTGCTTATAAATTACCCAGTTTGTGGTATTTTGTTATAGTAGCACAAAGGAACTATGACACCCTCCTTATGACCCATTTTCATGCCAAGAAATTTACTCAAGAGAAATGAAAACATATCCACAAAAAGTCTCACATAAGAAAATGCATAGCAGATTTAGTCAACATAGGCAAAAACGAGAAACAACCTAAAGGTCCGTCAACAGGAGAATAAAGTGTGATACAGTAACACAATGAAATTCTACTCAATAATAAAAAGGAATAAATTATCAATACATGCAACAACATGCACAAGTCTCAAAAATATTATGCTGTTCAAAAGAAATCAGTCACAAAAGAGTTCATGCTATATGATTCTATTTACATGAAGTTCTAGAACAGGCAAAGCTAATCTATGATAAAAGAAATCAGTACAATGATTAATTCTGGTGGAGGGATTCAGGGATTGACTGGGACATGGTGTAAGAAAACTTTTTTGGGATGTTGGAAATATTCCATACATATGCGTGTATGGGTTATAGCAGGCATTTGTTGAAAGTCATTGATCTGCACATTTAAGACTTGTATCTTTCCCTCTATGTAAATTAGAGCTCAATAGGAAATGAATCTGAAGCACAAAAATAAGAAAAAGGGTTGGTAGTAAGGTGTGAAGAATACAAATGAATTAAATTAAATTAATAGTATCTGAAACCTCTTTATTTATTCTTAAAGTTAGCTCACACATTTTTAACACTAGCAGAGGTACTTCCCTCCTTAGTGTTAAAATTGAGATAAGCTTCAGAACTTTAAACTCAATTTTGCACTAAAATCTTCATTTCAAAAAATGTATCTGGGGGAAACAAGATTTGCCCATAGGTAAAGCATGGAAGAAGTGATAAAATATCCAGAAGATATTTATCTTAATAATCAGAGCTTCTCAGTTTCTAATGAGGGCCCTAAACTTTTTCAGCTTTGCATAACTTGTTTAATGTAGCTCAGATTGTCTGATGCATCTTTCTAATTTTAGTAATCCCCAGCTGAAAGTAAATATGACGGCTTTATTAAACATATAATTTTTGTTAGTTAATGACACCTGAAAAGATGGCAACTCAAAATGTAAGAATGCATACTCCTTCACAAAGAATAAATGAAACCTGAAATCGGGACTCACAAAATGTTTCTAAGAATAAGTTGAAAACTTCAAGGCACTTTGAACCACGATAATATCCCCAGATAATTTCTATTACAGTCATTGCACCAAATATCTCCAAAACAAATAATTTATAATTCTGAAGAGTTGAGTCAGATCATTCTTCTTACTAATTTTGCTTATGTTCTGAAGTCCTGTTTGATTTCATGCAAAAGTAGCAAGCATATCTATGATACACACCATGTCATCAAAGACAAAAATATATTATGGGCCACCTTCGTAACAATCAGTTTCTTAAAGGATATGGGATAGCTGTCAGTCACCAGCATCTACAAATCTAATTGATAATTTGTGATGCTCAATTAAAAACATGGGACTTTCATCCAACACTTTCAAAACAACGAAGTGTCTTAATGAGAAACACTTTTTATAGAACGTGCTTCAACAATTTGAAAAGGAAGGAAAAGAAAAAGCCTGAAGTGGTAAATCTTCGCTTTCTTCACAGAGCTTACCTGATTTGTGATTTCCCTATTTTCCTCAAGAGCTTAATTGAACTGCATTGTTTTGAGTTTTCACTTTCAATTAACATCCTCTACTAAGTGTGAACTCACACAGCCTGGTTTGGCAGTTTCATACTTAACAAGAAAGTTTCTGCATGTCTATTTCAAAATAATTTAAATGAAAATGCTGTAAGTATCAAGTTACAGCTGAAAGAAATGAGTAGCAAACTGTGCTTAAACTTACTGCTATTAGAATAGGGCACCTGAATTTAATTTGGCTAAAATAATCCATCTATCTCCCTGCTATTTAGAAATGTGTGTTTACTGTTTTGATTCTAGGGCATATAGAATAGGGTACACTAAAAAAAAATAAGCCTACTGTATCTTAAATACCATTAGAAAAATAATTCCATCTGTGAAAATATGGACTTGTTCCAGCAGGGTAATTCGTCTTAGTTTACCCTACACTGGATGCTATACAACAACAAGACAATAAGAAATCACATTTTCGGTAAGCAGATTGTTATTGGTAAAAACGAGCTTTCCTTAGTTCTGGGAAACAGACAGAGGCTGTTTTACCACACAGCTGCCCTTTATAAATAAGAAAAATATTTAATAGGGCCATTCACCCGTTAGAGGATCACAAAATCCTTCAAAGGCCACTAGTTTTATTTTACAAATGGAAAATAAATGTCTGGAACTTATAATTTACACTCACCAGGATCAAATGCACATAATCACATAGCTTTGAACCCTGACAAGAAATTCTGAATCTCTTATCCTTTCATTGATAGCATGAGAATCTACTCCCACAATGGTATTTGGTTCCGTGTATACCTTCTGATGCTTTATCATTATTGCTAAAGTTGAGCTGGAAGGTAGGCTATATTGTTGAAATATTCTGTAAGTGATAGGCAAAGATCAGGTTAATTCAAGTCATACTTTAAGTGACCAATACCGCAGAACAGTTTAAATGAAGAATAGTTATTAATGAGGTCAAGTGAAACAATTTCACTACATTTTTCATTTTTTGCATGCCAGTATTAAAAGCGGTGCAAAGTGGCATATTTAATTGCCTTAAAATCTTCACACTTATGCAATCTGAGATTCTAGAAAATTCTTACTTATATCGTGACCCCATTTTAAAAAGTACTATTCTCCCTGGAGCTGTATAGGGATAGATTGGCATCATCAGAATCCAAAACTAAGGAAAAGTTAAAGAATAGTCAATCAACAAAATTGAAAGGAATCATTATATATGGATTATGTTTTCTCCTGGAGTGAATATATTGACACATGCTGCCTTCTACAATACTAAGACTTAAGAGCTACAAGACTAATATAATAAGAAAATAGTCCATTTCTTGGCAAAAAAATTAGTAATTGCCAATTTGCAAACTGTGAACAGATAACACATATTCATTTATTTTTTCATATTTTGTAACTTTACAACCTTATACTCAGCACTTCCCAAAACCCCAAGGATAGCTCACAATATCACGCTATCAAGATCAAGAATGAAAATAATGCTTTGGCTCAAAGACATAATACCTCACATAAAGCATTCCCTCCAAAATAACAGGGACTGATTTTATCTTTTGAAATGGTGATCAGACTGCCACACAATGCTCTATTTCTATTTTGGATATTCAAACATTTTAAAAACAGAAATGAAGCTTTTAATCCATAACTGAACTTAAAAAGTACAAAACTAAATAACAAAGAATGGCTAACACTTGCGACTGGAAGAATTAAAAGTAAATGCCTAAGAAAAAAGAGTTGTGTCAAGGTACTGATCCATGCTGCCTCACAGAGAGGCCACAGACTGAAAAGCATGCGGTCAAGTTTCCAGAAAAAAAATCATCCTACTCTTGCAGTCTTCACCCCTATGTGGCCAAAGTTGCTTTGGAAATGACAAGGAGAGATTGTGCAATATGAATCCCTGTCACAGAGCTGTGGTGATAATATTCTGGGTCAAGCCAGCACACTCAATATGCCTCCTCTCAAAATGGCACAGTGGCTATGTGGTGCCCAATAAAACTGAAAACCTGGGGTTGTGATTGTGAAAGCACTGCAGATTAATAAACAATTCACCTTGTTCTTTGTGTTTTCCAGAGTAGCGGAGTTACGTCTCAGAGAGTCTAGCAAGAACACATACCCAGGAACAATGAGGAAGGAAAAAATGAAAGAGAAAGAGCAGAATCAAAAATTAAGCCAGAGAGATTTTACCAGAGAGTCAGTGAGGACAAGTAGAAATATATGTTACTTTTCTAGTCTTGCCAACAGCAGCAGCAGTAATCCCCACAGTCCCCCAAGTTTGTGCTAAAGCTTCAGAGGAGGATACTAAATCCCTTCACAAGTTTTCTTAAAGCTTTGTCAGTGACAACAAACCATAGGGCATTTTCTTACACAGTTTGGGTAACGAAATTTAGCAATATGTGATCTATTAAGAATTTCTTAAAACGCTATGGTGCTAGAATATTTCTGTGGGTTTGGAGAATCCCCTCAATGATTGCATCTTCTCCAAAAAGAGGGTATTACGGTTTAGCTTGTCCCTGTACCTTGATAAATCAGTGCCAGATTAGAATGCATGAAATGATTCTGTTTTGTTTCTACCAAATGATGAGCTAAATATTTGTTAAGATCTTCTCTCCCACAAACTCTATTAGGATTACTTTCTGCTGCATTTGATTATGTTGGTGCTCATAATCATTCTACAGATCAGTAAAGAATCCTCAGTTGCTGGGCTCAGAAAAAGAAGCACACTCAATTTTCATCCTAGATAGACTTCCCACTTAGCTCGTTTCCCTTTGCTGCAATCCATCCTGCAGTGGGGAAAATGGTGAAATTGTCAAAAGAAACTGTTTGATATCTGTCCTTCAATTTTTACACAGTCAATTTTTTTGTTCAAAAGTGATGCTCAGAATTTGTTCTCAAGGGATGTCAAATTGTCAGAATTATTTTTTCTGAAGGTTTCCTTCACATAGGAGTTAGCTTTGTCTAAGAAGCTCTCTTTGGTGTCAACATAACACTTTTGGTGTATGCAGTAGCTGTTGCTGCTTTCCCCACTTTTGACCAAGAATACCATGTTTGCTGCATGTAGTATTCAGAGAGCTGCTAATAATATTTTTAAAAGATTATTCTGTGCATGTTCCTTTGCACTTTACCTTGCTCAAATGAATTTGTTAACCCACGTTGATTTCTACTTTTGTATTTTCCACACTTATGCTTAGTATATGAATTATTTTTTTAGAAGATAGCATATTCTATTAAATTAACTGAGGACAATCAGGGGATTTACTCCTGCAAAATCTCAAAATTAGAGATTGATTTATTCATTCATTCAAGTTTTATTGGATTTTGTGCTATACATACTACTAGACACTAGAAATAAAAATAAAAAAATAAATAAGGTGTCAGACCTGCCTGATGAAGCTCTTATTCTGGAATAACTACAATAGTTAAGTGACAGGTGCTATAATAGGTGGTTATGTAGAATCTAATTCTGCTTGAGGACAGTGGAGATAGGTAGAGGCTTCACCAAGGGATTATAGTTAAAATGAATCTTTGTAAGGATAATATCTCCCAAGAAAGATAAGGTAAGAGAGAGCTAACAGCAGCATGGAGCAACATGGCCGGTTCAGAGAATAAGTAGTTGAGCAGTGGTTCCCCTTGGTGCGTGACAGAGTAAACTAAGGAGAGTTAAAAAATAAATGCCTGTGGCCAGGCACATTGGCTCACGCCTGTAATCCTAACACTCTGGGAGGCCAAGGCAAGAGATCACTTGAGCTCAGGAGTTCTAGACCAGCCTGAGCAGGAGCAAGATCCCATTTCTACCAAAAATAGAAAAATCAGCCATGCATGGTGGCAGGTCCCTGTAGTCCCCAGGTACTCAGGAGGCTGAGGCAGAAGGATCGCTTGAGCCCAGGAGTTTGAGGCTACTGTGAGCTAGGCTGACGCCACGGCACTCTAGCCCAGGCAACAAAGTGAGACTAAAAAAAGAAATAAGCAAATAAATAAATAAAATCCCTGTGCCTAAACACTACCCTCCCAGGGTACTGATTTCTTGAGCTATGATAAATAAAAGCAATTTTAAAAAGCTCCCTGGTTATTCTAATCTGCAGCCAGCATGAAAAATGACTGCTTTACACAATTAGGGGCCATTGGATGGTTTAAAGCAGAACAATGAATGAAAATTTAAAGAAACAAAATTATTTGTTTAGATTGAAGAAGTGAAAGATTGAAGGCTGAAATATCATTAGTACAATAATACCAAGATA
Source organism: Eulemur rufifrons (assembly GCF_041146395.1). NCBI lineage: Eukaryota > Metazoa > Chordata > Mammalia > Primates > Lemuridae > Eulemur > Eulemur rufifrons. The sequence continues at coordinate 70,386,992 of NC_091012.1, forward strand.
TCAGTCCTCAACTGTTGCTAATCTAAAACAAGGTTTTCACTTGTACTAAGAAAAATGGTATATAGTGGTATAAAAACACAAAGCAATAAATTTCCTGTAAAGCTGGATTTATTCTACATATAGGATTGATTATTCTCTATTCTGATATATCATCCTTCCGTTTTTGTGCTGTTTATTTTATAAAATAATGATGAATATAAATGTTACTTATTAAATCATTTTTTGATGGCTTTACTTGGCAAAATTAACAATTGTATTTCTCACAATTGGAAGGGGTTACAATTTCCCTACTCTTTTCTTCCATTTGCTTTTACTTTCACAATTGAGATATTAAATGTATACAGTGAGGTGTGTAAAATGCATAAATAGTAAATGTACAACTCAATGAATTTTTACATTCATATATACCTATGTACCCACCACCCACATTCCAATACAGAACTTGTCTAAGCACCCCAGAAAGTTTCCTAGTACTCATTATCATTTCCACCCCTCTACCACTGGCAACTACTGTTGATTTATAGCACCAGAGACTAGTTTTGTCTATTCTTCTACCGAGTATAAATGGAATTATATACTATGCACGTTTTATGTCTGGCTTCTTTCCATCAACAAAATGTTTCTCTAATTCATCCATGTTTTTGTGTAAGTTTGAGCAAATTTTTTCCTTGTTTATTTTTCTGTAATATTTCAACGTATGATTTTACCACAATTTGTTGATCCATTCTCCTGTTATTAACATTTGAGTCATTTCTAGTTTGGGTTATTATGAATAAGACCACTATGATCATTATTTTACGAGTCTTTTTGTGAACATACGCACTTATTCCTCTGGGTTATATATGTGTAAGTAGAATTTCTGGGTCATAGGATAAGCATATATTTAACTTATCCTAATACATGCTTCTGTAATATATTTAGCATGTATTAAGAAGATGCCAAATGGCATCAACTATATTTATTCAGAATGGCTGCATAAAATTACATTTCTACCACCAATATATGAAAGTTCCAGTTGTTCTACATGCTTGCCAATGCTCGATACTACGTATTTTGGATTTTAACCATTTTGGGGGGGTGTGTAGTGATATCTAATTGTGGGGTTTTTTTTGTGTGTCTAAATTATTATTTTTTAATGTCTGCTTCATCTATTTAACTGATCAGTGGGCTAATATAACTTCAGTGTCTTACATGTACTCATGATTATGTATTTTGGCAAGTTTTTAAAAATTGGGCTGTAATTCACATGCCATAATATTTACCCTTTTAAAGTGTACAATTCAGTGAATTTTTCTGAATATTCATAAAATTGTACAACTATCAATACTATATAATTCCAGAATATTTTCCTAACTACAAAAACAAACTCCATGGTTTTTTAATCAGCAGCCACTCCCCATTCCCCTGCTGCCCCCAGCTCCTAACAACCAGTAATCTACTACTTTCTTTCTCTATGGATTTGACTGTTCTGGACATTTCATATAAATACAATCACACAATGTTGCCTTTTGTGTCTGGCTTCTTTAAGATGGCATAATGTTTTCAGTGTTCATCCATGTTGTAGCATCTATCAGTACTTTTTTCCTTTTATGGCTGAGTAATATTCCATTGTGTGAATACACTACATTTTGATTATCCATTCATTCATCAAGTGGTGGGCCTTTGTGTAGTTTCTGCCTTTTCACTATTATGAATAATGCTGTTCTAAATATTCATGTATCAGTTTTTGTGTGGGCATATTTTCTATTTCCTTGGATATATATCTAGGATTAGAAATGCTGGATCATATGGAAACTGTTTAATTTTTTGAGGAACTGCCAAATTGTTTTCCAAAGAGTCTGCATGTACGTACCAGTTTAAATTCCCACCAGAAGCATATTAAGATTCCAATTTCTCCACATATTTTCCCACACTTATTACTATCTGTCTTTTTGATTATAGCCATCCTAGTGGATATGATGTAGTTATCTCATTGAGGTTTTGCTTTGCATTTTCTTGACAACTAATGATGTTGACCATCTTCACATGTCATTATCAATATCTTCTTTAGAAAAATGTCATCTTATTCAAATCCACTGTCCATTTTAAAATTGAATTATTTGTCTTTTTCTTACTGATTTCTAAGAGTTTTTGTTATATTCTAAGATACCAATTCTGATAAAAAGATGTTCTTAATTTAATGAAATAAATTTCTTTATTTAATTTTATACAGTTTTGCTTTATGGTTATCCTTTTTTCCTTTATAAAGTAAAAAAAAAAAAAAAACAAAACCTACTAGTCCACAGTCATAAAGGTATAGTCCTATGTTTTCTTCTAGAACAGAGTTTAACAAACGTGTTCTGTAAAGGTCTACATAGTAAATACATATGGCTTTGCAGGCCATATAATCTCTGTCATAACTACTCCACTCTGTCATTGTAATGTGAAAGCAATCATAAACAATACATAAATGAATGAGTTGGCTGTGTTCCATTAAGACTTTATTTACAAAAGGAGGCAGCAGACTGGATTTGGCTTACAGGTTGTAGTTAGTCGACTTGTGTTCTAAAATTTCTGTTATTTTATTTTTTACATTTAGGTCTATTGTACATCACAGTTTGATTTTTCTGCATGATTTATATAGGAATCAACGTCCATTTTCCTCCATATGGATATTCAGTTACTCTGACACCATTTATTAAAAATACTATTCTTTTGGCCGGGCACAGTGGCTCACGCCTGTAATCCTAGCACTCTGGGAGGATCGCTCGAGGGCAGGAGTTCGAGACCAGCCTGAGCAAGAGTGAGACCCCCGTCTCTACTAAAAATAGAAAGAAATTAGCTGGACAGCTAAAAATATATAGAAAAAAAATTAGCCGGGCATGGTGGCGCATGCCTGTAGTCCCAGCTACTCAGGAGGCTGAGGCAGAAGGATTGCTTGAGCCCAGGAGTTTGAGGTTGCTGTGAGCTAGGCTGACGCCACGGCACTCTAGCCCAGGCAACAGAGCGAGACTGTGTCTCAAAAAAAAAAAAAAAATACTATTCTTTCTACCACTTAATTACCATAGAATCTTAGGTATAAATCAAGTGACTCTAAGTATGTAGGCCTATTTCTGGACACCCTTTTCTGTATCATTGGGTCTATTTGTCAATTCTTTCATCAATACCACACACTTCCTTACTCATTATAAGTTTATAGTTAGTCTTGAAGTCTAGGAGCATAAGTCCTCCAACTTTGTTTTTTCTCCTTCTAGATGACATTCACTATTCAATACTTTTGCAGTTCAATACAAACTTTATGATCAGCTTGTCAATTTATACACACACACACACACACACATACACACACCTATGGGGATTTGATTGGGATTACATTTACTGTATAGATTTATTTTGGAAAAACTGACTTTATAACACCATTGTGCCTTTCAATCAATCCATAAACAGCTATGTTTTCCCATTTATGTAAACCTTTTTCAATGTCTCTCAGAAATGTTTTGTTGTTTTAAGTATAGTAGATTGCCATATCTTTCATTAAATTTATTCCTAAGTATTTGATGCTGCTTCTTGCTATTTTAAATGGCATTTTTTATTTTATTTGCAAAATTTCTTATTAGCTTACAAAAGTACAAATATTTTTGGCATCTTAACTTTTTCCAAGTGACCTTGATAAATTCACTAATTAAATATAATTGTTTTTGAAATTATGCTTATCCCTGAAACCCAAAAGTCTTAAAACAAATGAGGAGACTACTGCAGTATAGAGGAAAGGTTAATACAAGCACAAACTAAAATAATGTGTATGAGAAGAGATTTAAGAAACAGAAGCATTTAAAAGATAGAATCCATGCAAATTGAAATTTTTATGACAATGCAAATGGAAGAGTAGAAGGAGTTTATCAGGTTTCTGTCTTGGGTAAATAAATGTTTAACGTTGCAATTTACCAAGACAGGGAACACAGGGAGAAGAAAATGCTTTGGATAAAAAAAAAAAAAAGAGGGAGAGAGAGATTAGTTTTTAATAGATTTCTTTAAGTTGGCTATAAGATGTCCAAGAACAAATTTCCATTAACAAATTAAAAATAGAAATCTGGGCTTCAACTATTGGAAATTTTTAGAATATAGGTGATAGTTTAAGCCAAGGAGAAATAGACAAAAACATAAGAACAATGTGTAGAGTGAAAAAAGGGCTAAAGATTTTTGTACTGGAAAATGCCAATATTAAAGGAGCAGTGAAGGGAGAAAAGCCAACAAAGGAGAACAAAAAGAAATGCTCAAGAGAGGAAAACCAAGAAAGGATAATCACAGAAGCCAATGAAAGATTTCCATTAGGTAGAGCATAGTCAGCAATGTCAAATGCTATGAAATGGTCAAGTGATAAAGGGATTGAAATTGAAATTACCAAGTTAGAAGTCGTTAATTACTTCTTTCAGAGATATTGCAGCAACATGATGGGAATGGAAGCCAGATTAAAGTGGGTTAAATTGGAGGTGAGGAAATCAAAGATAACCATGCAAAATATTATTCATAAAGTCTTGTATGGAAAGAGAGGGAGTGAAGGCTCTAGACAAAAGGTCACATAGATTCAAAGGAAGGTATTTTGAAAGGGGAATATTTGATCATATTTATATCTCTAGTGGAAAGAACCAAAGAGTATGAGGATATAGACATAAGAGGGAATAATTAATGGAGCAAGGTCTTACAGTAGATGGAAGAGTGGGTCTGATGTATAAACACCATCTAAATTAAACTAAACTTCCCTGTAATTGGAATAAATAGAAATAGAAATGCTTGGATGTTAGGGGACAGAAGTTAGATATAAGTTCATAGTTGCTAGTTTTATCTTCTCCCTCATCTAGTCTTCCACTTCTACTATGTAGCATCTTTGAATGACTTCTATGTTGTCCTCAAATAGGTGAAAAAATTTTCCCTACCTTACTCAAACTTTACTTCCTTTCACATATAACATATAATGCTATTAACATATATACCCTGCAAGCCTGTAGAAAGGATTTATCCTATGGTGACATGCCTTGAATTATGTGTGTAAAGATCAAGCTACAGATTTCAGTAATATGTGATGGTCTTTATGGAGGTAAGAATTTATAAACAGCAGGCACTTATTCTGTCCCTTGCTACATAACCTACCATCTACCTCCACTGCCCCACCTCCTCCAAATACAAAATTCTAAGTAGAATCAAGTTACCAGTATAGCAATGTATGTTCTGGAGATTTTTATGACAAGCTATTCATTAAGGGGGCAAGCAGACTTTTTAAAAAAGCAGTGCCAATTTCTTGCATTTAATACACTGCACATCAACACAGAAATAAATAGATTTTAGTGGAATATGAAAAGTAGTTAACAATATCAATGAGGATGTTGAAGAAACAGCTGATAGAGGTTTATGATTACATTAATCAAAGGAAACGATGAAGGCAATAAATTGAAATTGACAGATTTATATAATTATTACAGAAAATGAGCAGTCAACATAATTTTTGAGATTCTTCCTCAATATGCATGTAATATTAAGGCAGGATTATAAAACTCAGATGCATTCCCTGAGCTGATCTCTATGGACAAGTGAATATTTCTAAATGTTTCCCTTTGCATTTACTACAACATGCAAAATACATAAGGTGATGAGTGGGAAGTTAATAAAAAGATGAGAGTCTGAGTTTCTAAATAAATTCATTAGTCTAATATCCAAGGAATATATTTTCCTTTCAATGCACACACATAATTCATATTAGCATTAGTGGGAGGAACTTACACTTGCATCGGAAGAATACAGCAATCAATATGCAAAAGCGTAAGAGAACTCTTTGTGAAGGATTTGCCATTTCACTGCTTGTTGCAAAAGTGATGTCAGCATGGCATCAAATGGAAACATTCAATCATCCAAACGTTCCTTAATAGCTGCATGTTTTATACTATAGGTATACTGTGTAAAATATTTATTGCATTTTATCCCTAAAAAGAAAAGGCAACTAAGATTTGTTAAAGACTAATCATGTGCCAAGCACTGGGCTAATTAAGTCCCTAACATGTATCGTTATCAGCACAAAAAATGCTGTGAAATCATTCCAAAACTCAGTGGCTTAAAACAATAATAATTTACTCCAATGAGTATGTGGGTCAGTTAGGCATTGATTGAGATTGGGCACACTGTGCAGTTTTTCTCATCTCAAGCTGGTCTTGTTCATAAATCTAGAGGTTGGCTAGGAGTTGTCTAATCTAGACTGAGCCCACGTAAGGTGGTTTTTTTCTGCCCCAATTTCTCCTACCCTTCTCCAGGGACTAGAGCAGGGTAGCCCAAGAATATTCTTTTTATGTTGATGGTAAAGAAACAAGAGAGCAATCTGAATGGTTGCAAAAGCTTGACATATTTTGGTCGCATTTATGTCCTTACAACGTACCATTAATCAAAGCAAGACACATGGCTAAACTTTAAAGTCAAGGGTTGGGGAAATCTACTCTGCATCTTTAGCAGGTCACCGCAAAGTCACCACGCAAAGAGCATGGATACAGGAAAGGGTGAAGTATTGAGCCATTCATAGAATCTCAAATATACACTATCTTATTCAATCCTCACACATCTCCACAAAGTAGTATTATTATCTTCATATTACAAGTAGGAAACTGGATCATAAAGAAGTTAAATGACCTTCCCAAGTCATAGAGTTAATAGGTAGGCAAAGCTAATGCCAAAGTTCATGGTTTTTGTTGTTGTTCCAATACATAACTTCCTATGCATGTAGTTTAAAATTTTACAACTGAGGTCTGCCAATTGACAGAGAAATGATAATGGCAGATCAACAATAAACCCATACATATAACCATAACCATATGGAGTCACTAATTAATGAAAAAAACAGCCCCTTGATTGAATCAATAGAATAAAAGTTAAATCATGTTTTAGTTTTAAATTGCTCATGAATGTACTGCCTCTGTCAGAGAGGTCTGCAACAACATGTCTTTGTCCTTCTAAACCTCTCTTATTCTCAATTGTGAAGCACATCATCTTTTTTTCTCTCTGTCTGATTCTAGGCTGGAGAGTGAGGAAGCAAGTTGTGAAAGCAGACTCACTGTGATTGTCCACAGGAACACATATCATGTGACCTCAGTTTTCTCAATGAAGTATATTAGTGAGAATATTATTTACTCAGAGATAATAAAAAACACATTCAAGTCTCCTCTGTCTTTAAAATAAATAGCAGCAACCTTTCCTGCCATTCCCCAAGTTACTACTGTATGTTTTTCTACCCAGTGCCAATCTACATTTGCTGCTGCCACTTCCTGGCAACACAACCCCTCAAAGCCAGCTTTTTTCCGCACTGTTCTGCAGAGACTTGGTCTCTGCAATGTGACCTTTCACCTGCCACGCACCAGATATTTTTATCAGTCTTCATTCTTCTTACCCTCTTTCTAGTATATGCTATTTGCCTACTCTTCGACCACTTCAAATTCTATATTTAGAAGAAGTATAAAGATGTTAACACATGGGCACCGGAGCCAATCTGCCTGGATGGAAATTCTGACCCTTTCGCTTCAGAGTGCTGTCACCCTGAGGAAGTCAATGAACTTTCCCATGCCTCAGCTCCCGCATCTGTAAAATGGGGGGAATTACAGTACTATAGTACCCAAATCACATGATAGTCCTGAGGATTTAATGGCGTAATATATGGTAAGTACTTTGAAAAGAGCCTGGCACACAGTAGGTATTGAATAAAGCCTCTCTCCTTTGATGATACCACATTGCCCTATCTTCTTCCTCCATTTTTGAACATATTGCCTTTAATTCCTCCCAATCCCTCTATTTCTTTGTGTTTCCCCAGTTTATTCTTATACTTCTTTTCTATATTCCTTTGTTAATCTTGCCCAGTATCATGATTATAACTATTACATTGATGACCCGAAACTCTAAAATCTATTTCTGGTCTAACTGCTCTCCAAGCGCCACTCCTTATTTCAATTTAACACAATTTTCTCGTATTCAGTTTTATACTGACAAACAGCAAAAGTACTCAGTGGTCTCATGACATAATTCCCTTATATACTTTAAGATCACACTTTTCATGCCTTGGCCTTCTTTTTCCTACGCCGAGTAACTCCAATCTCTTTAACCTTCCCTTGTAGAGCTTATTTTCCATTCCTTTGAAATTCTTGATTATACTTTTCTGTACTCTCCAATATCTCTATATTCTTTTTACAGTATGAAAATTCACTCTTCATAATACTTAAAAGTTTTTTTGACTAATGGGATACAAAGGAAGTGTATTCTAACCTTGGGTGTTAATCCTCTACTGGGTTCCATTATCCAGCTTGTGGGTAAGAATAGAACTTTCTTGTTCTGCTCCATTTTAGCCAGGTCTGTTCCAAAAGATAAAAAGGTGAAAGAGGTAAAATTAATATAATTTGAATGACATTGTCTTAACCTCAAAGTTGTGGGGTTTATGCATTGCAATTCACCATTATTAATTCACAGTGTACACTGTAGGAAGAGATCTAAACAAAATAGAGTCTAGGCTTATTCAATATCCCAGAAAGTCGGACACAAGAGCTCCTATAAGGATATGCCAAAGATCATTCGATGCTAGAAAAATCAAAATCCAGAAGCATAATGAATGTAGGAATCAGTTAAAAAGAATCTAGTGTCTTATTTATGAATAAGAGGTAATTAATCATCCACAGGCAACTCTGAAAAAAATTAGATATGTAAACTGCTAATGATTTATAAAATAGCTGTGGACAGGGATGTGAATTCTAATCCTTCCCACATCAAATTTCCCCAGAAGAGTCACCTTTAACCCACTGCCCTGAAGAACACTCTGGCCATTCACAATGTCTGCTCATCCATCTTTTCTCATTAGGGCTTGTAAGAACTTCAGAAACTGTGTAGCAATTACTGCTATGCTAGAAACAGTCATACTCTGTAGCTGTACTGGGTATAGACTGACAATAAAGAACCTATACAGATCTGGAACACTACAAATCTCCAAACTTCCTCCAGGCTGTAGAGAAGTTTCAAAAGCACTGACAAGAAGCAGGTTGCAAACATTAAGAAGATATTGACTTGTGTTGAAGGCAGTCACACAACGTATTGAATTGTGAGGTAAATATTGATCTAGGATAAGACCAATATTTACCTAAAGAAACAATGCATCCTGGTGCTGACCAAAAACCCAAGTTGAGGTATATATTTTTATATACATTCCATTACCAAAATTAATTGTGACAAGAATTTTAACCTACCTTTTATGACATCTGGGGAATATTTACAGCAACTCCAGAAAGTAGGCAGCACTTTGTTTTATTGCTATGGTCTATTTACTCCATATTTATTAATCAAAAGGAAGAACCAAAGAATATAAGTTATTAACTTTGTTATAATCACCTTTGTGCTTTCCTCCTGGAAAAGTTTGCAGCTTATTTTACCTAAGGATAAGAAAGAACTTTGAAGAGAGAAGATGCAGCTTAAAATTTTGATCCCAGTTACTAAATATTTGGCCTTGGAAAAGTTTTTGACTACTCTGGGGAGGCTAAACTATACAATGCAGAAGAATATCTATGCCTGACTCATCGTGTTGTTGTGAGAATCAAATAAGATAAAGTTCTATCCCTCACTACCTCTTAACATTCAAATGTCTTGAAAGGGGTTGCCTAAATTCACATTTTCCTAGTCCCGATCCTCCCATTCATCTCTCCACCCACAACAATCTGTCTTCCATAGCTACCATCGAATTAAACCTGTTCTTCATTTATCATCTACTTCCTCATTGATAAGTCTGATGGATTCTCAGTACTCAACCTTGTTTGACTTCTTAACAGTATTTCTCACTCTTGTCCATTCCCTAATTAAAAGATCACTGTCCTTTGGCTTCTAAGTCTCTGTGTTCTAGATTTCCATTATTGCTCTAAGGCTATTCTTTCCCAGTATTCTTAAAGAGCTCATCTTCCCATACCTATCCCTTAAATGTTGCTGTTACTCTGAGCTAAGCTGTCCTCCTCTTGTCCTTGTGCACTCTCCCTGTGTGATCTCACTGAGTCTTGTGGTTGACCATTACCACCTACAAGCCGTGGACTCCAAATTCTATAACTCACTCATTTATTCAAAAACCAAACAGTATATATTGCCAACCCAGATCTCTTCCCTGATTGTCATGATGGAGTTTACCATTTTTCTAATCGAACTTGATCTTTCCCACCCTGTGTTCTTTATATTGCCATATACCCAGTTGCCCAAGGCCAAAACGTGGGTCTCATCCCATTCTTGTCACTTTCTGAATTCCCACACTCAACCAGCCACCTGTTCTGATCTATTTTACCTCTATGAATGAGGTGAGAAAAGGAACTATGTATTAATAAATAAATAGGGGAAGAACATTCCAGGCAGAGAAGACGGCAAGATTGTGCTCAAGGAGCAGTAAGGAGACCAGTGTGCCTGAAACACATTGGTCTGGGACATGGTAAGCAAAAAGTAGTAACAGATAAAGTCAGAAGGTAGTAGAGGACCCCATCACTTAAGTTCTTTGCTCAAATGTCACCTTATCAGAGAAGCCTCTGACTACCATGTATAAATTAGCATTCTCTACATTCTGCATTTCCCCATTTCCTACTTGATATTATCCATAAAATACACTGAGTGTCTTGATTGTTACTGTCTGTTTACTTTCTATCTCCTACAGTAGTCTATTATTTCCAGGAAGGTAAATATCTTGTTTATCTCATTTACTGATGTAGCTCCAATGCCCAGGGAAATGCACAGAGCATATAGTAATAACTCAATAATTATTGACTGAATATGTGAAATATTTGGAGCATAGTAGGTACTCAAGAAATTATAGCATCATCATCATTATTATTATTATTTGTGAGTAAAGTACTTTGAAAAAATAAAATACCATGTAAATGCTCAACTAGGAAATCACAAGCACAAGGTGCTTCATTAATTGATTAGAGGTAAATCTAGATGATAAAACCAATAATATCGGCCAGGCGCGGTGGATCACGCCTGTAATCATAGCACTCTGGGAGACCGAGGAGGGAGGATCGATTCCTTGAGCTCAGGAGTTTGAGACCAGCCTGAGCAAGAGCAAGAGCCCGTCTCAACTAAAAAAAATAGAAAGAAATTAGCTGGACAACTAAAAATCTATATATAAAAAATTAGCCGGGCATGGTGGTGCATGCCTATAGTCCCAGCTACTCGGGAGGCTGAGGCAGAAGGATTGTTTGAGCCCAGGAGTTTGAGGTTGCTGTGAGCGAGGCTGACACCATGGCACTCTAGCCCAGGCAACAGAGTGAAACTATCTAAAACAAACAAACAAACAAAAAAAAACCCAATAGTATCCACCAGAGCTCCAGAACATGCCATGTACAAACTTCCGGTATCCATTTCACACAAGTACAGGGCAATGAGTTATCAGGCCATAGATGGAGCTGGTGAGTGCCAGTAATATGAAAACTATTCTTTGGTTCTCTCTTATGGTGTCTGTGGAGCAATCTCACCAAGTGGAGGCAACTCTGATGACACCATCAGTAGCAACAGAAAGAGGGAGATCTCAGTGCAAGCTCATTTTCAGGCTTTCCACATATAACCCGTTGTTGTCCGGTCCCAAGCTCCTCAGTAAGCTTTGGTCCAGCACCTCTCACAATGCCCACCCGAGGCTGTCCCAGCCCCTGACAGGGACTCAGCACAGTAACTAGCATAGAGTGAATCTTTATTTTATCACTTTAAGGGGTGGGACACAAAATAGATTAATTTCAAGCAAACTTAACTGCCTTGGGAAACAGCAACATGCTGCAACAAAGATGTTTATATTAAATAAGAACAAAAATACCTATTATCGGAAAACAGTTTCGCTTTCTGATGAACATTCATAGGACTCTGTAGTTGAAGCCTTCTCTAAGGAAAACAACCATGAGTTATTGTAAATAGCTCAATCAAGTTAGCAGTGTATAGTAGTTGGTTCCCCAAGGCCTTAAGATTATTGGGGGCATTAATAAGGGGAGAGGAAATGCTATTACTAGAAGCAATAGTTCCCTTTTACACTTGAGATCAAAGACTCAGCTTTGAGTAGTGGACTATGCACCGAAGCTGAGAGGGGGTCGCAGTAAAAATGGTCCTAGTGGTGTTTAGCTGCTGTGTATATACTAGAAGTAGCAACAAAATTAGAGCAGTATGTATTCTTTGAAACTATTTAAGTCTACAGGAAGGTACATGCAAGATGCAATGAATTTCTCTTTTCAGTTAACTTTAAAAATTAGAAACAGGAATTATATTTTAAGGTGTCAGGCCCAGAAACTTGTACTGGGGCAGGAGGTCAAGGGGGCAAATCTAAGAGCCAGACCTGAAATAGACATGGAAGCAGGCAAACCCTAGGAGGTGTACAAATCTAGAAAGGCGTATTCTAAGTACTAAAGAAAGCAAGGCCTTTAGATAGGCCAGAGTCTCCCAAATTTCATCACTTGAAATTTTGTCAGCTAATTTCTTTACTTAAACATTTATTTTAAAAGGGAGCTAGATTGTAACTGCATAGCAGTATCACTTGTTATTCACAGAGGTGCCCATATAATAAATACAATATGGATTAAACAATACTATTAAGTTCCAGCTAGATACTATTGCTAGTCTTAGCCTCTTAGCTTGAAGACCATGTTTGTCTTTCTTTTAAAGAGACATTGGCAACTGTTAGAGAATTATTAATGGCAAACCGGCACCAAACTAAGAATTCCCCATTAATGTAATCAGAAGACGTGAATGAGCATTGAAAAGAGATTAACTTTCTCATTATGGATCATCTATTATGTGCCTGCGTCCCACCAGTATTAAGAATTCCCCACTTAGGAAAACATAAAGTTAAACAAGTAACAGGCTTGTCACAGTGGCTCACGCTTGTAATCCTAGCACTCTGGGAGGCCAAGGAGGAGGATCGCTCGAGGTCAGGAATTCAAGACCAGGCTGAGCAAGAGCGAGACCCCATCTCTACTAAAAGCAGAAAAAATTAGCTGGGTGTGGTGGCACTCACCTGTAGTCCCAGCTACTCAGAAGGCTGAGGCAGGAGGATGGCTTGAGCCCAGGAGTTTGAGGTTGCAGTGAGCTATATGATCATGCCACTCACTGCACTCTAGCCCAGGTGACAAAGCGAGACTCTACATCAAAAAAAAAAAAAAAAAAAAGGAAGTAACAGTTTAGAAGCCATAGTCTCATGGTCTAATACAAACTAAATGTAAGAAGGAAGAACAAAAACAAGAATAAAAATGTAGGATGAACAATCAGGAACTGGAATGTTATAGCAACTGAAGATACGAGACTGTATCACAGTGTTTGAAGCTATACCAAGGCCTAAAAAAAATCTCATTGGCTTAACCACAACCAACATTTTTTTCTGCCTCATAGTCCCATCAGTAACTATGAGTCAGCTTTGGTTCTACAACCTGTGCCTTTTCATTATGGGACCTAAGCTGAAGGAGGAACAGCCCTATTTTAGTCTCATAAAGCTTCCACTCGGATTATGACACATACCATTTCACTAACATTTCATTGGCCAAAGAAAGTCACATGGCCAAGCTTCAAATCAATGAGGCAGGGATCAGAACAGGTGGCTGGTTGAGTGTGGGAATTCAGGAAGTGACAAGAATGGGATGAGAACCACATTTTGGCCTCGGACAACTGGGAATATGGCAATAAAAAGAACACAGGGTGGGAAAGATCAAGTTCGACTAGAAAAATGGTAAACTCCATTGTGAACATTAAGATACACATCTGACAATCAGGGAAGAGATCTGGGTTGGCAACATATACTGTTTGGTTTTTGAGTAATTGGGAACAATAGTACCACCTGCCATAAGGGCCATGCTAGCAAAGACCAGGAGCAAATATAATTTTCACCACCATTTATATTTCTTGAGTCCTTACTGTGTACCAACCCCCTTTGAAGCACTTTACGTGCATCTTTCTCATTGACTCCCCTCAACAAACCTATGAATAAGTAATTCTTATCAAAGAGAGAGCTGTATCCTTCCCAGAGGCTGGTGGGGAGGAGTATATGTGATAGTTACTCAACAAGTTAAGAGAGCAGCAATTTTATGAGGGTTACTGGTTATCTCTTGCAACCCTATAATGTCAAGATATGAAGCACAAAACAGAAATTCTAGACAGATTCATTATGAAGCACACTTCATAGGTAATATACTGAGCCCAATATTTTGAGCTCAAGAGAATAACATTTGCTTGCTAACTTTGTACTTTATCCAAGTCAGTGCATTTTAGTAAATAACCTTCTATTATCAACATTATTTCATAGAACAAAAGACATTCTAATATCAAAAATAGGAGGAAATAATCTCAGAATAAAAGAGACCATTAAATTAAACAAATTGAGCTTCGTTCAAACTTAGTATATGCTCTTTATTTTTCCCATTTGCCAAGTACCAATAAAAACAAAATCACAGTCACCAATCCATAGACCAATATCTTGGATTCATTGCTTTAAGTTCTATATTTTTATTATTGAGACTACAGAAAACTATGTGCTTTAACCACTTTAACTTACTTTTTCCTAGAATCCCCTTCAGTGTTACCTTTGCATATCGCTCTCTCAGCTTTGATAAACAATCTTATGAAATATTCTGCACTTACCTTTAAAAGTGTTCATTTTTCATTGTACTGTGCAATGAACTACATGATAGAACTCAGCTACTAATATTTAGAGACTTTGTCTCCCCTGAGGACCTGATATGGGTTTGATATGGGTCCTTTTCATAATGTTGTAACTTAATTTTTTTGGCTTCCAGGAAGCTCAGAGACACCACTGCAGTTCAATTACGGAAATTCTATTTATTTTTATAATTAGCATACATACATTTCCTCTTTTTCCTTAATTTATATTTCTTATTTCTAGTTTGCTCTCCTGTTCCACTTGTCACAAGTCCTCAAATGCCTTCTAGGTAGATGTGATTTACAAATTAATATAACTTAACTAGTGGTCTCATTACTTTCTATTAATCTCCATACCCTGTTGCCTCTATCTCACTGTAAGTTTCTTGGGCGTGGGATCAATAATTGATACACCTTTTTTATTTTTCATGGTATTTAACACACAGATAAACTCAATGCATAAGTGGCTCACTGGCTGGCTTGCTAGATCAGACCTCTCACTTGGCTAGATATATCATTTTGTGTGTGTGTTGAATATTTTAGGAACTATATAAAGCAGAAAAACCTATGTAATAGTTAATGCAGGAAGTCACTAAGTGTAAGACATCTAATCTTAAAATAAGGCCATAGTCCCAATTGCTGGAAAACCATTAATGATTTTTTAAAGACAACATCGGTGATATCTGTCACATGCAAAACTATGAAAAAATGCTATACTTGTACTTAGAGATGTCTCTTCCCACACTGAAATGTTGAAAAGATATTTGTAATGTTGCCAGGTTTCATTTTGCTTGATTTATCTGACATTCTGTCAGCTTAACTAGACTATCTGGCTTTATCACATATTTCATTCAAGAATGTCATGCCATTTTCATTCTTACTAACTCCCTCATCCTTAACCCACTTTCATTCTGCATCCCACATTCTAATATTGTCCTGTTTGGGAAGCAAATTCCCTCCTTGTCGAGAATGAGAAGAGTCAGCTCCCCTTTATTTTTAATTTCAGATACAAAATGATCACAGTTTTACAAGTGTATCTGCCAATTACTAAGGGGACTCAGAAAGACACTATGCTTACTTGAACAGTACTTTAGCCTACTAGAGTATGGATCATCTACAAAGCACTCTCCCAACACTCACCCACGAGTTTATAGTCTGTACAGCTCTCTGCATCATGAATAAAGTAAGTATGGGCAAGTGTAGTACTCTGGGATAAGGGAACCTAAATAAACTCCTAAGAGTTTTTACAATTGGAAGAGAGAAAGGTATTCATCTAAAAATATACATTAGCAGCACAGAAAATGAATCCGAATCACGTGTGCATCGCAGAAGACAGAACTTGGAACTAACATGTTTGGCAGCTATTGAAGATTCTACCACGCTTTTTCAGGTCATGGCAAAGAGGGTAAAAAGCTGTTGCAATGAAACTCCTTCACAAAAGAAAGGAATGGCTGAAAGCAGTTCAAGGATGATATGATATGTTTTGGAAAGGTAGTAACGCTATTCAAAAGACATAGCTCAGGTAGCTATGCTACCCAGAACCCAGAAAAACCCAGATAAAGATTAATAACTGGCCACTGAGAAAAAGGGTGTCTCCCTCAGGCCAGAAATGATCCTGTGCTTTATTATCTATTAAATCTATACTCTGGCTCACCTAAGATGGAAATCAAGGCTGTTTTCATTCACCATTATTATTTTGATTTGCACATCTTGTCATAACAAATACAGCAAATTTAAAGAAAATCACTACGTGAATTAATTGCTACCAGAAGTGATTCTCTTTTAGTGCCAGAGGCCAGGGGAGAACTGAGGGGCAGTGAAAAGAGATCAAAATAACACATTGCTGCTTGAGAGATTCAGCATCATTTACTGGCAGAAGTTTTAAGACTTGCCAGCAGTCAGACTTTGCATTTGGCCTTTCAAAAATGCACTGAAATTGAAGCCAAAATGTTGGGGTGCAGCTTATATAACCATCTGAGTCTGAAGTTGTTCAGAAATAACCTTTTTCGGCAGCACCTGGTCCTAGATATAGCACAGATAATGTTCTGAAGTTGGATTGTGGGGGTGGGGGGATTATTTCACAACTGAATTACATCTTTAGATTTTTTTAATTAAAACCATGTCTATTATGCAAATACAGTGTCAAGTTTTGGAAATGATATCCTTATATAAGAGTATTCACTTCTAGCTACATTGTGATCTGCAGGTGCTCAGCAGAAATCCCTGCTATTCTCTCAAGGCAGCGTCTGTCAATCCAATTTAATGATCATAAAGATCTTTCTCTGATTCTAAGGACGAGGGTTCATTCAAGCACATCCCGTAGGGAGGTTTCTTAGTTGGGAAGCAGGAGATGTGTGCCCAGGGGTCCTTTCATTGTATCTGTTTAACTCTTCTTCCTATAAAGCCAAAATTCTGCTACGTTTCATGAGACCACAGAGAAATGATTTTTTAAATTTATAAGTGAAATCTCACTTGTGAGTTTACAATCCACAAAGACTATGAAAATACTTCAAAGCTTAGCACAGTACTAGGCACCCAGTGGGCACTCAATAAATATAGTATTAAGATGGTGATGATGATGACACTTTGGTTTCAAGAGGATGTAAATCGTTTCTTTTAGCACCTAGAATTAGTTGAAGAGCTATTCGTTTTGCAAAGTGCTTGCCTTAATCTGGTCAAAACTCACTCATTAATTTGTGGCAAATCCCCTTTGAGCCTCTATAGTCTCTTAAATTGTCAATATGTATCATGACCATATTTTACTTTTAAATGACACTGGAAAGTAGTTATTTCTGCAGTAGAGCTATTCTTTAGGTAGGAAAGCAAAGTTTTTTATGAACTTCATAAAGTCATCATCTACACATCTTCCTTCTTTTCCATATCCAATGTATTTTCCAGCTTTGTCTCAGAATAATTATTAATAGGAGTTCCATAATTGTCTTATATTCGGAAGAGCTCAAGTGTATTACCTAGTGTCCGCATCCCTCCAGTATCAGTATCTAAGAGGCACTCTGGTAAATGGTATTCCCATTTTAAAGATGGAATAGCTAAGTCAGGAAATCATTGGTGGTGATTTTATAGGTTGAGAGAATTGTCAAAAATGAAATGTAGACTGGGCGCGCTGGCTCACGCCTGTCCAGAAAAGATGTGATTTTAGTCCCAATTCAAAAGGCCCATTGTTATTATTAATTCCTCATATAGGAGAATAATTACTTTTGAAGATTTATGTGGATTCTCTTGAACCCTGCTGACGGAGTTAAAGATGCCTTCTGGAGAAACCAGCTAGTGCCAAATGTGCAGATCTCCTTTTACCCACATCAATGGTGAGATTACCCAATAAACACACTTTAAAAAACATCTATATGGCTAAGACTCTCAAGTTTTTAACTTAGGCTCAGACCTTTCTTCTGAATATCATACCTGTATTTTCAACTGCCTACTCAACATCTCCACTTATATGTCTAATAGATACATTTTAAACTCGACATCTTCAAAACTGAACTTGCTACCCCTCTTCCCCCACCCCACAAAAGCTGCAATTTTTCCCTTCTAAGTAAATGGAAAATTTCACCATTCGGAATATTTTCCAGGCTAAAAACTCAAAAATAATCCTTTAATCCCCCTTTTTCTCCCATATTCCATATGCAATTCATCAGGAAATCCTGTTGACTCCTTAAAATTTAACCAAAACCGCCCATGTCCAGTGGCTCACGCCCGTAATCCTAGCACTCTGGGAGGCCGAGGTGGGAGGACCGCTTGAGCTCAGGAGTTCAAGAAGAGCCTGAGCAAGAACAAGACCTCGTCCTCTACTAAAAATAGAAAAAAATTAGTTAGGCAACCAAAAATAGAAACAAAAAAATTAGCTGGGTGTGCTGGCACACGCCTGTAAGTCCCAGCTACTCAGAAGGCTGAGGCAGGAGGATCGCTTGAGCCCAGGAGTCTGAGGTTCCTGTGAGCTAGGCTGATGCCACAGCACTCTAGCCCAGGCAATAGAGTGACACTCTGTATTTAAAAAAAAAAAAAAAAATTTTTTTTAACTGTAACCCAGCCATTTCTCACCACCTCCAATGCTAAAACCTTGGTCTAGCCACTATCATTTCTGGCCTGGATCACTACAATATCCTCGCAACTGGATTCCCTGATTCCACCCAGTCCTCCATTCCACCCTCAGTCCCACCTTTAGTCCCAATACAGCATCTATTTAAATCGTAAGTCACATACCATGTCACTTCTCTGCTCAAAACCCTGCAATGGCTTCCCACCACTTGGAGTCAAATTTAAAATGCTTAGCGTGGCCTACAAGGCCCTACAAGATATGGCCCCCTCCCCTCCCATTACCTCTCTGACCTCACGTCCTGCTACTTCCCACTTCATACACTTGGTTTTAGCTAGACTAGCTTCCCTGTTCCACCTTGAAAATGCCAGGCTCATGCCCTCACCATAGCCTCTCTGCACTGGCTGTTCTCTCTGCCTGCAATGCATGGTTAACTTCTTCAGCTCCTTCAAGATTTTGTGCAGACATCACCTTCTCAATGAAGCCTAGCACAACCACTCTCACTTCCAATTCTAACCACCTACCACTCTGTGGCAATCCCAATACCGTTACCCTGCTCTACTTTTTCCCAAGGCACTTACTACCCTATAACATGTTATTTCATTTGTTTACCATTTTTATTGCCTGTCTCCTCCCCACTCCACCCACAATGAGTCTGTAAGTTCCCTGAAGACACAGACGTTTGCCTGTTTTTTTCACTGTTATATACTAAGTACCTAAGACAGTGCCTGGCACATAGTGAGTGATCAATAAATATTTGCTGAATCATTTTCGAATGTCCCAACACGTATTCATGTAGCTGAAAAAAATCTTTTTATACACTATAATTTGTTTTGTTTGAAATCTCATAAGCATTTTCTACCATTGGGAGAAATCATGTAAAAAATAGCCATTACGACCGGGCACGGTAGCTCACGCCTGTAATCCTACCACTCTAGGAGGCCGAGGCTGGAGGATCGCTTGAGCTCAGGAGGAGTTTGAGACCAGCCTGAGCAAGAGCAAGACCCCGTCTCTACTAAAAATAGAAAGAAATTACATGGATAGCTAAAAATATATATAGAAAAGTTATCCAGGCACGGTGGCACATGCCTATAATCCCAGTTACTCGGGAGGCTGAGGCAGGATTGCTTGAGCCCAGGAGTTTGAGGTTGCTGTGAGCGAGGCTGATGCCACAGCACTCTAGCCCCCCAAAAAAGAAAAAAAAAAACAAAAAAAAAAAACAGCCATTACGCTGATGGTATTTGTGTATTTGGTGCATATAAAGGCAACCTTAGCGTGTCATAATTTTTTTACCTATAGTTTTAAGCATCTACTAATGTCTTCTGAAGTGGTTTTGCCTGAAAATTTGCATATTTAAATACATATTATTTTATTCCAAATTACTTTCCTTTCATTTACCTTTTATATTTTTTTTAGGACATTATATTGGAGCTTTTTTTTTCTTTAATAGTGTGTGGCTATGTGTTATAGTATCCATGAATTTCATTTTAGAATTTTAAAGTAGATTTTAGAAAATATGTATTACAAAGGTAATGCAGTCACTAATATTTCCAGACTGCACACTTCATGCTTAGTTTGTGACTTTGCAGAGATAGACAACTGGGCACTCTGTGAAATTATGGGGCAAACAGCACAGATCAAACCCACTAATATTTAATAAAAGCCTACCTTGTAGAAAGTGCTCACCAGTTCCACAAACTTTCTTGCCAAGGCTAGGAAGCACAATTTGCATGTCTAAAATAATAAGTAACCCTAATTCCTCTGCCACCATTAGCTACAACCACAAATTGGACAGTTTTTCCATAAAGGATTTTCTCCTCTGCTTCTCAGCACAAACCTTCCAAGTCATTTCTGTCTAAACTCAACAAAACATAAAGCCAAGTGTGTATTTGCTTCCCTGTGTCTAGTGCGAAACATGTTCTTAGCACTATTGTCCTGAATCCATTTCCTGTCAAGTCCTTCCCCATCTGTCAAAGGTTTCCTCCACAGTGTACCTTTGGAATATGCTTTCTGACTTCTACCTCTTGGCTATACCAGCATCATCTGCCCCTTCCAGGATGAAGGCCTTGAGCTCTACTGCAGTTGTCCCTACCTGCTAGATTATTTCTGTTGGTATCTCACACAATGCTGATATACAGGAACGACTAGCCACTAAATTTTGACAGTTTGAAAGCAAACTACAATTGTTTTCTTTTTTTCTCCTAAAGTTCTTCTGCCCTTGTAACCTTGAACTTTACTTGAAGTACTTGCTAACATGACGTTTTAATGCTTGCAGTTACTACCCTTGTCTTTCAGGTCTCTACAGGATAAGCCTAAGACTTGGCAAAGAACCAGTCAATCCTTCCACTGCCATATATTGCAGATGACGCTGCTAATGGTGGTGTTGCACATTTGTGCAATTCTTGCTGAAAAGTCTAATGTATGGTCCTTTAGTACATTATAAATAGCACTTTTTTTCAAGTTCCTGTCACTTGTCTGAATCTCAAAGCACTTAATCAATAATGAAAGTTTGATCGTCTCACATAGGCTGGCATGAAGAAACTCTGAGTGAATAGCAGGCTGTAAGTTCTTTTAAAATGTAACTTCCTTTAAGGAAATCACCTACTTGGGCATCTGGCCAAGACAATGAACTGAGCGCTGATATTCATGCACACTCTCCCACAAACTGTGTAAGTCATTTTAATGACCTCTGGCATTCATGATTTAGCTTTTACTTTCTGTAAGGTACAGATTAGTGAAGCTCTCCCTCCGTGCTGGCTGCTGTGCCTCCCTTCCTTCCTTCTCTCCTCACCAACCAAGTTCCAGGCATGCTATGAGTTGCCCCTCAATTTCCTGCTTCACCTCCAACAGATGGGCAGCTACCACTGCCAACAGCAAAGGAGGAAGACTGGAGGGAGAGTGGGAAGGAAAGGGTGAAGGAGCACTACCAAGGAGCAGATGAGTAAACCTGTGGTGACTGTGATCCCCTTCACACCCTCCATTGCCACTTGATTCCCAACCCTTATCTCTAGTCAGAGCTGTCACCTAAGAGGCCAAGTGTCACCTGAGGAGTAACTGTTGCCACCCAAAGTCACCTGGGAGCTAATCCAAGTTGAAAACCCTATCTCTACCTAGGCTTGAACTAGAAGCTGTATAGAAGTTCCTGGATGGTGGGGCAGTAGAACTTGCCAAAGGTCTTTTTGGAACTCTCCAGAATGCCAGAAAATTCAGAAAACAGCCAGACTGGCAGAGCGTCAGCTGGTTTATAAATCAAGAACACTTTTTGACACCCAGGGATGCAAACATCAAAGCACAATACTAGCAGGAAGCCTTGCCGTTAATGCTAACGTTTGACTGAGAAGCTGAGAACTGTACTGTGGACTTTAGATGCAGAAACTCACCAGCTTAGTTCTTCCTCACTATGATGGCTGACACTGTGTGGAGATCCCAGTGAACCAGCAGTCAGAACTCATTCTTCAGCTGGTAGCCAATGACACAAACCCCAGCAGCCCAGAGCACATGGAAGAGTCAACATTGGATGCAATCTGTTACATCTGCCAAGATATTTGCAGGAACAGGTACAGGACAAATCTGATGAGATTCTCACTGCCACAACCCTGGGGAAGAGAAAAGAAGATCCTAATAGTAATGTGAAGTTCATGGCTACTAAGGCACTCCTGAACTACTGAAGTTCACCAAAGCAAACTTTGACAAAGAGTCTGAAAGGTAATTTATTTTGCAGGTAGTCTATGGAGCAACCTATTATCAAGATAATAAGGTATGAGTGGCTACATTACAGAATCTGGTAAAGAAAATGTCCCTGTATTATCAGTACATGGACACACACACGACTGCTGCTCTTTCTGTGGTCACAATTGAAGTAATGAACAGTGACTTTGATGAAGTGGTCCTATAAGGAATAAAATTCTGCTCCCGTGTCTGTGATGAAAAAATAGATTTAGCCACTAAAGCTTAACAGGCAGCAGAACAAAGAAGGCCCCCACAGCACACAGCAAGATCTGTGCCAAAGGGAGCACCACAATTGCAGTTCTAATTCTCACACAGACACTAGCAAAGAATGATAAAAATGACGATGCACCTGACCACCTGATGGAAAGATGACATTATCTCACATGTCCTTCTACTACAGAACATGTCGAGAACCCTGATTAGTCATACCAGGATACCACTGTGATGGCTTTTGCCTGTATCTTGGGAAAACAGAAACCCAATAAGCTCTAATTCCCAGTCATACAATGTTTATATTAATAGAATTAATCAAAGACCCTCTATATAAGTTGCTAGATACACAAGTATATAGACTGAGGGCAAATTTTACAAGCTGCTCCATGAAGCTGCCATCAATGATCTCCACTTGGCTGCCCTGCCACGATGTCTAATAGGAGGCCTGAGTGTTGAACCTAGAATGGCTTCAAATATGCACTGGACTTTTTCCAGTCTAGCTGAAGCTACTTATGAAACTTCACAATCAGGAAGAAACAGCTACTTACTGGTTATCCTCATCTTTCAGAAGCTTACAGAGACCACAGACAGGCCTGCTGACCACCAAAACAACCTGAGAAGTGCTACATATGATGCTTTGATGGAAATTGTAAAAAAAAAAAAAAAAAAAAAAAAATAGTACCAAGTATTCTTACCCTTCAGTTCAAAAGTTAACTGTGGCAGCTCTGGTCTGACTGCCAAGTGTATCAGATGAAGTCACATGTAAGAGCACTTTTGATAAGATCCAATTCAATGACCTTTGGTCTTTACTCTGCATAACTCTTCAAATGTTCTCTGAGAAGTATAGCATCAAGATGAGATCATAGTCTCCCTGTTAAGGATTTTTGAAAGCACAGCTGGGTCTGGGGGAATGCAAGGGAATGACCTGATGGCAGTTAACACATTGAAGGAAATGTTGGTTGGTGAATTCCACAGCAGCCTCTAAACTCTTTCTGGGCACGGGTATTTTATTGAAAAATTATACTCAGTGCCAAGTTTTATTGGAAATCATACGTTTAGCAGAAGACTTATGTCCCATCTTGAAATCCAGTATCTTACCTTTTGTTGATGGAGAACATGGGAAATAAGAAGGTCCATAGGTTTGTGAAGCCATGTAGTATGTGTATGGTGATGTTGCCCTTGTTATTGATGGAGAATTTAACAAGTACTTAAAGGCAGTGTTGAATACACTTCAGCAAGCCTCCCAATCCCAGATGAACAAGTCAGACTATGAATGACATGGTAGATTCATTGAATGACCTAAGGGAAAGCCGCTGAGAGGCCTATACTATAATTTTCCAAGGCTCAAAGGGAGCCTAAGAGAATGCATGCTCAGATACACTGCTGATGCAACCAAGAGTGGAATGCAGTGTGTCTTTCTTTGAGCACATTGCTAGATTGGAGGATCATATAGAAAGCACAGGTAGTGGTGCTGCTGAACTGACAGGGAACTTATGACAGCACTTGGGACAGACGTACAGAAATTAGTAACAACTAGGCTGATGATTCTTGAAGTGTTGACTAAAGGACAAAGATTCAAAACTAGCAAAACAAAACCCTTAGCTCTTTGGCCACTAATATAACTGAGGAAACTGAAGAACCAAGGCTGATCTGTGGCCATCGGGATGATACCTGAGATCACTACTAGGAATTTGCAATCTTTCAAAAAACCTGGAAGAGAAGAGTGTGAACAGATGCTGAAAACACATCACATTGAAAATCTTGCCACAGAAGCAGCAACTGTTAGTGGCAGCACCGTCACTGTTGTTTAGTTATATAAGCATTGACTTCAGAGAAAACTATCATATTAGTCATCTTGGAAAAGAGAAGAAGAAATGATTTACTTAATTGAGGAAGAATAAAAGGAAGAGGAGGAGGAGGAGGAGAGGAAAGAGGAAAAGGCAAAGGCAATAAGAGTGAGAAGAAAGTTATCTCTTCCCAAGGAATGCTACAATTCACTTTTCTGTATTTCAGCTGGTGCTGAGTGGAATGACTGGTTTTTCCAGAGAGGAGAGACTAGATTTGGCAGTAGTAGTATTTTGTTATAAAAATCAGCCTGACCTATACTGCTGCTGCTGAGGATAGAGCCTGAGTTTCTGTATCTTTACTACACAGTACTGCATGCATGCAGGCTGAAAGGAGAATGAGGAATGCTTTACAATTTGAGTGTGGAGGAGTGAAGCTGGATCCATAGTCTCAACGTCAAGTCATTGAAACTTATTTTTTTTTTCCTTAGAAAAAGCATCGAAGTGAGCTGGATGCGGTGGCTCACGCCTATAATCCTAGCACTTTGGGAGGCCGAGGAGGGAGGATCACTCGAGGTCAGGAGTTCCAGACCAGCCTGAGCAAGAGCAAGACCCTGTCTTTACTAAAAATAGAAAGAAATTAGCCAGACAACTGAAAATATATAGAAAAAAATCACCCGGGCATGGTGGCACATGCCTGTAGTCCCAGCTACTCAGGAGGCTGAGGCAGGAGGATCGCTTGAGCCCAGGAGTTTCAGGTGGCTGTGAGCTAGGCTGATGCCACGGCACTCTAGCCCGGGCAACAGAGTGAGACTCTGTCTCCAAAACACACACACACACACACACACACACCCCATAACCTAAAAAAAAAATCAAATTTTAAATGATCCAATTTTGTATGTGGCATATTAGGCATTTACTTCCCCTGAAAAATAAAAATGATGCCAAGGAGTTTACCAATAATATATAATAAAAATAAATACACAAAAATACAGCATTAAAAAGGAAGATAAATTTAACAATCAAACAAAATCTATTAAAATGACCATTTGGAAATTGGAAATTGTTTGACTTTCTATTTTTTTTATTTGGTTGTCTCCAATGTAATATTGCTTTCTTGCTATTCTTTAAAATCAACTCACCATGAAAACCAACCAAAAATATTTGCATAAAGGATGTGTGTGTGTGTGTGTGTGTGTATAATTATAGCTCTCATGAAAATATAAATAATAATTATAAAAGGTTTTATGTTTCTACTGAGGTTGAAGATTCATACAATGATCTCAAACATTCCATAGGAAAACAAATAAATTTTAGGGAAAATACAAATACATTCTTCTCCAAGAGAAGAAAATAAAAACAATCTTTTCTCCTTCATGTAGAGCTATGCTGAAACTGAACCTCATCTGATAGCCCTTTATAATTACATTTGGCTAATTATATAGTATGATAAAATATTCCCAAACTATATTTGAAAGGCCCATACACTCATGCCAAACTCGATGCTTCCAAACTGGTACATTTTTTGCAAAGCAAAAGGGTTAGCAGGTTAGTATGAATCAAGCCAAAAACTGATAAAAGTAAATCTCTTTTGATGGGCAGGCCTCAAAATCTTGTTGAAGGCTGCTGGTTCAACTAAGCATTGATTAAGTTTTGTGGATGCTTATCTGATGCTTATCCAAACTTATCTGAAATAGAACATCTTTGTTCTAAAAAACTGGAGTAAAACTCTGGCACTGATTTTGGTGCTTTGGTTCATAATAGGGCACAAGTATCAAAAGATTAGCCCAACTAGGGAGTGGAGATATAGCTGGAAATAAAAGCAGAGGGATTAGAAATTAAAACTGTCAAAATTTTGAAAATGTATGGGGCAATGAGTCTCAAGGAAGTGGGTGGCATATATAAATACCAGTGAAGGAAGAAGGTTGGTATGTTAATTTGAAAACAAAACAGAAATTTGTCTTAAGTTTTTTTTTAAATCATGAACTAATTTATTTTGAAATTTCATATAAAATCAAAAGAGAGTATGGAATTTCTGTGTTCACCAAAAGAAAACAGAGAACTCCGCTTCTGGGCAGATGTACTGCTAAGTACAACTAGTAAACCTTCAATATTATATGTAAAAGAGACATAAGAAGAGTCTGAAAAGTGGGGAGAAGGCCAGACTGGCTAAGAACCTTAGGATCCAAGGAAAGGAAAGACGGCTGACCAGAAGGCCGTTGAAGGGAATGCAATATGGTATATCCACTCCGGAAAATAGTTTTACAGTTTTTTTTTTTAATTTTATTTTTCGTGTCATCCTTGCGCAGGGGCCATGCTAATCTTCTCTGTATCATTCCAATTTTAGTATATGTGCTCCCGAAGTGAGCACAACAGTTTCTTTAAAAACTAAACATGTAACTACCATAACAACCCCAGCAATTGTACGCCTGGGCATTTATTCCAGAGAAATGAAAACTGATGTCTGTACAGAAACCTGTACACCATTGTTCGTATCTTTATTTGTAATAGCCCAAAACTGGAAACAGTGCAGATATGCTTCAATGTGTGGGTGGTTAAACTAACCATGGAATATACATGCCATGGAATACTACTCAGCCATAAATAGGAACAAACTATTGACACACACAATGGCCTGGATGAATCTAAATGACATTTTGCTGAGTGCAGAAAGCCAGTCTCAAAAGGTCACTATTTTATGACTCCATTTATATAACATTCTCAAAATGACAAAATTATAGAGATGGGAAACACAAATTACTGCTTTCCAGGGATTAAAGATGGTATGGAGGAAAGGAGTAACATATAAGTAACTATAAAGGGGTAACATGAAAGAGATCTTTGTGGTGATGGAATAGTTCTGTATCTTGATTGTGTTGATTGTGGTGGTAGTTACACAAATCTATACATGTGATTAACTGACATAGCACTATACACATATATTGTACCAAAGTCAATTTCTTGATTTCGATATTGTACTACAGTTCTTTGGGATATAGTTATTGGGAAGAAACAGAGTGAAGGTTACACAGGACTTCTCCATACTATCTTTACAACTTTCTGCGAATCTACAAATATTTGAAAATTAAAATGTTAAAGAAAAGACATAGGTTTGAAAGTTTCAAAAACACTGGGAGGAGGGAAGAAAATGTAGACAATTGGCTGGGCGCGGTGGCTCACGCCTGTGATCCTAGCACTCTGGGAGGCCAAGGCGGGAGGATTGCTCGAGGTTAGGAGTTCGAGACCAGCCTGAGCAAGACTGAGACCCCGTCTCTACTAAAAAATAGAAAGACATTAACCGGACAACTAAAAATATATAAAAAAAATTAGCTGGGCATGGTGGTGTATGCCTGTAGTCCCAGCTACTTGGGAGGCTGAGGCAGTAGGATTGCTTGAGCCCAGGAGTTTGAGGTTGCTGTGAGCTAGGCTGATGCCAAGGCACTCCAGCCCAGGCAACAGAGCGAGACACTGTCTCAGAAAAAAAAAAAATAGAAAAAAAAAAAAAGAAAATGTAGACTATCACTTAAGAGGGCAAGAGAACTTTTGTTAATCTCAACTTTGAGATTTATGCCACATTATATTTGCGTGAAACTTCAATTCAAGATTGCACTTTTAGGGCCGGGCGCGGTGGCTCACGCCTGTAATCCTAGCACTCTGGGAGGCCGAGGCGGGTGGATTGCTCAAGGTCAGGAGTTCGAGACCAGCCTGAGCGAGACCCCGTCTCTACTAAAAATAGAAAGAAATTATATGGACACCTAAAAATCTATATATAGAAAAAATTAGCCGGGCATAGTGGCGCATGCCTGTAGTCCCAGCTACTCGGGAGGCTGAGGCAGTAGGATCGCTTAAGCCCAGGAGTTTGAGGTTGCTGTGAGCTAAGCTGACGCCACGGCACTCACTCTAGCCTGGGCAACAAAGTGAGACTCTGTCTCAACAAAAAAAAAAAAAAAAAAAAAAAAAAAGATTGCACTTTTAATACCTGAGTCTGTTTTTTAAAGTTTGGTGGTGGTATCATTTGGAGGTCATAAAAATGTAGAATAGTAACACAAACTCTTTCAATTTCTGATCCTAATCCATTGACACTTGAAGTCTCAATAAAATCCATGACCTAAATTCATATGATTTTTTCATTTGAATTAAATGTTTTTGGGGAAAAGGGTAGGACATTTGCACTGAAAAAGTAAACTTCACCATCCACAATAACCCAATGATATTCAGAGTATCTTTTCTGCATCTTTTCTCCATGTGACCAATACAACCACTACTAGAATATTACTTACTAGGTTGTCTGTGGTCTCAGGACACATGCTCAGTAAAGTCTGCTGTATCACCTAGAAACGACAACAGAGACCTTTAAGAAGACGGGCTTAAACAAGATTGAAAAAAATTAACTTTGGCTAACATAAAAGATATTCCAAGGTAGACAATTTCAAGACGATAATGGTAACTCTAAGGTCACAAAGGATGACTTTTTATGTTTATAATCCCTCATCTTTTTCACTGGCTTCCACACTGAAGATTACCCCGTTCAATATGGCTACTTAGGCCCCAGCCATCGCGTCCACATCATTGGCAGAGAGCAGGAAGCGGGAAGGGGAAGAGTGTATGTACCAAATGCTATCTCTTTGTTAAGGAGAGTTCCTGGAAATCACATCCCATCTCTCCCTTACATCTCATAGGCTATCCAGAATAAAATTGGGTTCTGTTATTAGTGAATGGATATTAGTCAGGCAGCTAGGACTCGCTGTCAAATATGAAAATAATTATAGCCAGCATTATGGATTGTAAATAAGCCCAAAGAATAACTAGTCAGGCCAAAACTAATATCCTATACCTGGCAAGAGGTAATCTTTAGCAATAAAGTGAATAGGTTCTCACAAAATTGGAACTTGACAGACCATATGAACAGTGACATTCTGGTCAACAAGAAATTAGAGAACTGGATCAACAGAAATTTTTTGAGAACTGCAGATTGTCAGGTGCCAAAACTTAAAGAGAACGTGAAGACTGAAACAGGCACAATTGTTCACAGTGTCTAAATATTTTATGGCAGTTAAATCTGGCCTCAACCAAAAGTGGCTCGTCCAGCAGATTAAACAGTTTCATTAACAGTACTTTACAAGGTCTATAACAAATAGCAGGACTGTATTACTTGCAACAAGCATATTAAAGAGATTTTCTCTAAACTTGAGGGAAAAGGCTGTTCATTTGTGAATGAGCATTTCTCTAAAAATAAGCAAAAATATCATTGTAATTGCCATTTTACAGATGAGAAGACTGAGGCACAATGAAATTAAGATACTTGGGCAAATCCACAGAGCTGAGAAGTGGCAGAGCCTAGATTTCTTATAAGCAGAACACTGCACTACCGTCCGTCGCACAAATCACCATTACTTAAAACATATTTTAGCTATATGTTTAATCTAGATGTAAAAGGCATTTACTGTTCCTTTCTGGGAGCAGATTATTTTATTTTCCAGCCAGTTTAGAAAGTTCATATTAATCAAGACTATTCGATATAAGGTCTCTGGAAAATACTGTATAGTTAACTGGGAGAAATGAGCTTGCTAGTGCATTGGAGGTTTCCTAGCCATCTGAGTCTACCTCCGAGGGATCCACCCTAGTCTCTTGAGAGGAAGAGCCCAGCTGTATCCCGCCTGCAGCATTTTGTCCAGCTGTTCCAAAGTGCTTTGCTTGCAGGGGCAGCCACAGCCAGTTCTTTCTACTAAAGATAAAGGATCCTGATTATGGCAAGTATTCTTGTTGTAAACCATACCTTTTTGCAGTTGCTTGTTTTATTTAAAACCATTTTGACAGCACTCTGCTTGCTCTGCTTCTATAAATAATCAGCCTTAATGATAAAGTATAACCTGCACATTCAAATGTGCATTTACTTCTCTACATCTTCGTGCCCTGAATAGGCACAGCTACAAAGACATCAGTTTTGAACATGAGCATATGGTTCTGAGAACTTCATATTTCAAACCCACAATGCAACTTAAGAATTGAACATAATGTTTTCATTAACACTGATGATACATAAAACTGCTTCTTAAAAAAATAATAAAAGTTGGACTTGAGCTGTGAGCATGGAGCTTTGAAGCTACTTAGGATTGAATTTTTATGTTGAAAAAAATTATGTCTGACAGCAAGATAAAGCATGCATAAAATATTGCCTAAATTCACAATGCTTCTGTTCAGTCCTTAAAAGAAACTTATAAGCAAATATTCCTCCATTGCCCGACAAGTGACTTTTAGTTCATTGCAAGTGCTCTATCATTGACTTTTGCACTGACTCATTCTCATTTGTCCTCATAGTGTAAATATGTCCTGGCTGGTCATCAGCTTTTTCAATTCCTCCTCAGAGCATCTTTTGGTGCCTATGTCAGAAAGAGACTGCAGAGAGATGCAGGAGTCACATGTAGTTGTATATTGCTCTGGAGTGACTTGGAAACCTATGGAACACCTGGTTGTGCACAACACACAAAGAACAGAAATACAGTCATTGGAAAGATCTTTCATTTAAATGTATTTCTAATAAAAGACGCCAGATATTCCATGTCTTACTTGCCGAACGGAAGCATGCAATTTATCCATTAATGGTGAGCCCAGGGAGCTACAGTCCAACTTCCTCCCACTGTGCCCAAACTGTTCTTAATAGACTATCTCTTTGAGTAAAGAGAGGAGTTCAGGCATCATGCAGAATAAACCCTTTCCTTAATTTAAAAGCCTTACAAGAAATGGAAGATCCATGGTGAGACTCTGGAGAACTCCCTGTGGAGACTTCCTCTTCTTATTGCATGTAACAACTAAGTATTTCACGGAGAAAGGAAAAGGTAAGGCCAAAGGGCGTGTGCAGTAGACTGAATTCCTTGAAATCTGTATTCCTCTTCCCTCTTAGACAGTGGAATCTTTCTCTGGCTGCCATAGACCTCCCTCCCCACTGCCCTCTAGTAATCCTAGAACTTCACTTTACATCATGTAACCCACCTTCATTTTGCCTCCTCCCTCAGCTTTCACTCCCTAATTGTTCCTCTGAGTTTCCGGGTGAGCAATCATAGTATTAGTCTTATCCGTAATCATAACCTATAAAAGAAAGTCCAATTAAATGAAATCATGATGAAAACAAGTACTTTGACAAAACTGAAAGATCTATAATTACATAGCTTCAGAAAAGCTATGTAAATTTTGATATTATATGTTTATGTTATTTATATTTATTTATTCTGGGTTTATCTTTGTAAGAAAATAAAACACCTGAGAAAAATCAGATAGTTCCCACTGATAAAGCAGTGAGTTTTTAACTTGGAAGTCTCATCTGAAATTTTTTTTTTTTTTTTTTTTTTTTTTTTTTTTGAGACAGAGTCTCACTCTGTTGCCCAGGCTAGAGTGAGTGCCGTGGCGTCAGCCTAGCTCACAGCAACCTCAAACTCCTGAGCTCAAGCGATCCTACTGCCTCAGCCTCCCGAGTAGCTGGGACTACAGGCATGCGCCACCATGCCCGGCTAATTTTTTCTATATATATTTTTAGCTGTCCATATAATTTCTTTCTATTTTTAGTAGAGGTGGGGTCTCGCTCTTGCTCAGGCTGGTCTCGAACTCCTGAGCTCAAACGATCCGCCCACCTCGGCCTCCCAGAGTGCTAGGATTACAGGCGTGAGCCACCGCGCCCGGCCTGAAATTTTAAAGAAAAATAAAGAAGTAAGATTTTGGAGAAGTTGAAAATTGCTAGTCCAAAGGTTGGATTTTGCCTGGACATAGATAGATATAGATAGATAGATCTTTTTTTTTTTTTTTTTTTTTTTTTGAGGTGAGTAGCCAAGAGTTTTGTTTTGTTTCATTATGTTTTAACATAAATACTTTTTGGTGGAGACAACATTCTCCAATTTTCCTCAGGTAAACACACCTCTTCCTATCGTCTTCTACCTGGCTACATCACACATTGTTACCTGCCTGGCATCACACAGCCTTTGAGTTTCTAGCTCTGGGCGTAGAGAATTTTAAGGCTGAGAGACACATTACAGATTATCTGGTCTCATTTCCAAAACCGTTTCCAATAGTCTCACTCTTCCAACTCTATGCACTGTTGCTTGTCACAGAAAAGAATCGCAATTCGAAATGCTCTTCTCTCACGGCAGTCAGTGCATTTCCGATGT
Source organism: Eulemur rufifrons (assembly GCF_041146395.1). Taxonomy (NCBI): domain Eukaryota; kingdom Metazoa; phylum Chordata; class Mammalia; order Primates; family Lemuridae; genus Eulemur; species Eulemur rufifrons. The sequence continues at coordinate 70,419,568 of NC_091012.1, forward strand.
TCCAGGTCATGGCAAGTTCACCAATTTGACAGCTCATGCGTTTTTAGCGTGCTTGCTTTCCTGTTGGTGGCAGAAGAATAACCTCTGTGTACTATGATAACCTCCACGAGAACAGATTTTTATTCTAAGTTCAATGGTAATGTAGCAACTCCATATGCATGCAAGTTTGTGAATGTGATTTATGATTAAAGGCTTCAAAGCTGTGTTGGAACACCTTAGCACAGACATGTAACTGCATTACTCACCGGAAGAGCTCATCCCTATGCCTGGTTTTATAATGAACTGAGGACGGTCCTTTGGGCTTGCTGTTATTGTTACATTTGTGGAAGAGTTCAAAATCCAGCAGGGTCACAAACAGAATCAGCTCAAGTGAGTAAAATCCATTGGAAAACAGGGAAATTGCATTCCTCTTGCAGGTGCAGACTTGGATGGCTTTTCCCCCTATACATCTGCCTAGATTTTCCGATTGTTACTAAGGAGAATAAAGGGAAAGCCGTTTGGCATAAGAAATGCTTTTTCCTCTGACTTTGCCTTAAAACCCCTTCAACTGGGAAGAAGGTGAAATGAGCCATATGTTGCCTGTGTCATGCACTAGCCTGCTGTGCCACACTTAAAAGAGGGTCGTGGTGCTGGGGAAGTCTCCGGAGCAAGTGGGAGATAAAGTTGCAAAGGGCGGGAAACTTCTAGCTCAGCAAATGCATTAGCAAGTTGGCAACCATCAGAAACATACTTTGGAGAACTGGTTTTTCTCTGAATCAGAGTAAAGCAGATTTCAGAATCGCAAGTTGGCACCCTACAAAGTTCTTCTTTGTATTAAATGGGAGATGAAATAGGACCCACATCAGGAAGGATCGTCAACCTCAACCTGGTTCTCTTGGTGGATGCAATGAATGGAACACCATGACTGCATGGAAGAGAGGCTTGTCCACTGACGTTAGGACTGCCACCATGGGGACTTCCCCCTAGTAGATTTTCTGTGCGTCCATATGTGCAGGTGTGTATATGCATATGTTGTTCAAACCCAAACCTTGTGAGAGATCAACAGCTAGCCTGAGAAAATTCCTGAAGAATTGCATCAAATGTTAGAGCCAAATAACCCCCATGTAGTCACCACTTTCCCCCTCCTTTCCCCAAACTGATCTGGACATCAAAAGAGTTGTCGCTGTTGCTCTCAATATAAATGTGGATGTACATAATGCAGCCACAGTGTGACTAAAATTGTTTGCCTTTTAGTAGAATGAGCATGCTTAACTTCTTACATGTTTTTTTTTTTTTTTTTTTTTGAGACAGAGTCTCACTCTGTTGCCCAGGCTAGAGTGAGTGCCGTGGCGTCAGCCTAGCTCACAGCAACCTCAAACTCCTGAGCTCAAGCGATCCTCCTGTCTCAGCCTCCCGAGTAGCTGGGACTACAGGCATGCACCACCATGCCCGGCTAATTTTTTCTATATATATTTTTAGCTGTCCATATAATTTCTTTCTATTTTTAGTAGAGATGGGGTCTCGCTCTTGCTCAGGCTGGTCTCGAACTCCTGAGCTCAAACGATCCGCCCACCTCGGCCTCCCAGAGAGCTAGGATTACAGGCGTGAGCCACCGCGCCCGGCCAACTTCTTACATGTTAAGAAAAAAAAAAGACACCTTGGTAATAAGCACCTCTTCCATTTAGATTTCAAAACAAAACTCTTTTTTTTTTTTAATTTTTCCTTTACACCTTACAAATAGGAAGCAGATATAGCTGTGTGAAAACTGTTGCCAAAACTGGCAGAATTTAAAGCCAACAGCTTTACAGGAAAATAAAAAGATTCTCAGTCTATTAAATATGCGCACACGTGTGCACAAACACACACACACACACACACACCACTTCCAATAAAAATAGTATCCTAGGACTTTTTTTCCGATTAACTGTGGTGGTATTTATCTACCTTAGCACTAGCCCAAAAGAAAGCTACTTGGTATTAGGTTAAAGGGTCCATTCTTCCACACAATAATTCTCAGATCAGTTTCCTTGTACTCAGAGTAAGTAGCTCAAGAACTTTCTTCCCTTCTTCTGTCATTCAATATTCTTTTGTTTTAATTGACCAAATTATGTATTATATGCTTACATGGTACAAGCAACTGTACTGCAAAATGTGGGTGAGAGGCCAGGCTTGGTGGCTCTCGCCTATAATCTTAATACTCGCGGAGGCCGAGGTGGGAGGATCACTTGAGATCAGGAGTTCAAGACCAGCCTGAGCAAGATCAAAACCCTAGTGTCTCTACTAAAAACAGAAAAAATTAGCCAGGCAACTAAAAATAGAAACAAAAAATTAACCGGGCATGGTGGTGAGTGCCTGTAATCCGAGCTACCAGCTTGTAGTCCCAGCTACCCGGGAGGCTGAACCAGGAGGATCACTTGAGCCCAGAAGTTTGAGGTTGCTGTGAGCTAGGCTGACACCATGGCACTCTAGCCCAGGCAATAGAGTGAGACTCTGTATCAAAAAACAAAACAAAAAAAAAAATGTGGGTGAGAGAAAAAAAGAAGTAGATATGGTTACTGCTCTTAGGAACTGGAATCCTGTAGAGAAGAGGAGGTATCTACAAATATCCACTTATATTTTTTTATGTTACTTTTAGTTAAATGCATAGGTGGCATCGCTTAAGAATGGGGTCATTCCTTTTATTACCTAATAAAAATATCAATATCATGTGAACTCTTGTTAATGACCCATGAGTACCTGGGTCTTATTTGTTGCCACCTAGTTTCCCAAAACCCAGATGTCCTATTTGTCCAGGACTTGGAACATTAAAAATGAAAATGGTAGAAAAACTTTCCTATGCTGTTTCCCTGATTCCACCCTCAACTGCTACCTCATAAGTCTACTAACACTTTTTTTAATCTAAAATAATTAATTAGGCTGGGTGTGGTGGCTCACGCCTGTAATCCTAGCACTCTGGGAGGCCGAAGCGGGTGGATCGTTTGAGCTCAGGAGTTCGAGACCAGCCTGAGCAAGAGCGAGACCCCGTCTCTACTGAAAATAGAAAGAAATTAGCTGGACAACTAAAAATATATACAGAAAAAAAAAATTAGCCGGGCATCGTGGCACATGCCTGTAGTCCCAGCTACTTGGGAGGCTGAGGCAGGAGGATCACTTGAGCCCAGGAATTTGAGGTTCCTGTGAGCTAGGCTGACGCCACGGCACTCTAGCCCGGGCAAGAGTGAGACTCTGTCTCAAAAAAAAAAAAAAAAAAAAAAGAAAGAAAGAAAAAGAAAATAATGGGAAAGATATTTGGGAGCCATAGAGTTAGCCTCAGATGTCTTATACCAACGGTGAGAACACGGGTAATAAATGAAAGCAGCTGGAAATTCTCACACAAAGAGGTTAAATAAACTTGAGTAAGTGTCACTGAGGCTTTATGGGATGATACTTAGTGAAAAATTGCAATTAATGGTAATAAGCTATTCAAAAATAGATTTAACAGAAGAGCATCAAATGTTGCAGAGATAAAGTGGGAAAAAAATCCATGAATCTAGAGGCAGAAACATGGTGAGGAAAAATGCCAAAATAACCTTAATTAATTAATAAATCAATTGTAAGAATTCCATATGACCTGTTTGGACACAAGGAGGATATGGACGATACTTTCAATACTTATACAACTGGCACGTTGGCAAAATAAACCTTAATGATGGCTTGAATTTTAAGAAATATGCCTAAAGTCTCAGCATTCTGAAAGCACAGGATGCGATGAATTCTTGACTTGTCTGGCTATTGTACCTCATAGGCACTTGAAGAAGCAATGAAGAAAAGAGTTTCTCTGGAATTAGGATTGTCAAGAATATGCATTGTACACATTAAAGTATTTTGATATCAGTAAAACATGTAACAGAAATGCCCCATGATTATTTAATGGACAAGATTCTAAAATATGAATATGGATTATACTATCCAAGTGGTTTCTGAGAGCACTGGGCAACACACTAAACAAAAGAATGTTATATTGATTCAAAGCAACATTTATTTCTGGGGACAGAATAAACAGTTACCTTTGATTAGCTTAAATAGCCAAGAGTCACATGAGTTTCAGAAACACTTAAATGTATAAACAAATAAACAACTTTTATCCCTAGAAACCAAAACATTAAGTGACATGTTGACTACTTCAGCTACGTATGACTCTCTAAAAAACAAACTTCAACCTTCAAACATCTTATTGGCAATATAAAGATCAGTCTGGGCCGGGCGCGGTGGCTCACACCTGTAATCCTAGCACTCTGGGAGGCCGAGGTGGGCGGATCGTTTGAGCTCAGGAGTTCGAGACCAGCCTGAGCAAGAGCGAGACCCCATCTCTACTAAAAATAGAAAGAAATTATATGGACAGCTAAAAATATATATAGAAAAAATTAGCCGGGCATGGTGGTGCATGCCTGTAGTCCCAGCTACTCGGGAGGCTGAGGCAGGAGGATCGCTTGAGCTCAGGAGTTTGAGGTTGCTGTGAGCTAGGCTGACGCCACGGCACTCACTCTAGCCTGGGCAACAGAGTGAGACTCTGTCTCAAAAAAAAAAAAAAAAAAAAAAAAGATCAGTCTGGCAACTGCCTACACTAGCTACCAGTGGGATACTAACTGTGGAGCAAAGAAGGAGGAGCGTTTTAAGAGAATTTATCAAAATAATTATAGGAGAATACTTTCATTAAAAAAATAAATTGGTATAATTAGAATAGAATCATAACTCTTTCACAAGTGCTTCTGCATACACTCCATCTTTGTTACCTTTAACGATTTGACATTCAGTTAAAATTAAGTGCTTCTTCCAGAGTATGGAAAAATTCTGATTTACTGTTCTGTTCATTCTTAGCATAATTGGAAATGATGCAGAATTAGTTGCTTTTAGCAAGAAATTATCTCTCTTAACCTTGTTGAATTTTTATCCACTCTTTGCAACTAAATAATGCAGGAAAAAAGAGGGAAAAAACGTTGACTTGTCAAAAGATAACCAAGAATGTCTTTCCTGTAGGACAAAGAAATACTAAAAATTAAAGTGGAAAGAAACAAGAGCTGGAAGAGTTATAAAAAGCTAATAGGATTTGTCAGTTATAATAAAACTTATGTTTTATTATATGTTTATAGCTCCTTTTGTTTAAAACCCAGATATTTCTTGATCCTCATTTTTTTTTTTTTACAAAGACGTTAAAAGGGAGTATATAAAGAGACACTTCATAGTTCTGCTTTGAGTCCTTCAAAATAGACTCTCTAGAAGACCCTGACAAGAACCACAATATCATAATTGGCTCATACATGTCCACGTTTCGAGGACATGAAAAGAAGCTCCAAGGAGCCATGATATATATCCCAGATACATAAAAAATGGAAGCAAGCATTTCTAAAATACTTTCCCAAGTAGAAGAGTACAAAATTTTAGCTTGTTCCCTTAATATTTTCAATGAGGAGTCCACACCGTTCAGCAAAAACCTTTCTTTTCTTAGAATAATTCCATCTTGTTCAATTTCCCTCTCCTTTTTCCAGATTCCCCAACTACAGTCCCTTCATTAGTACCAAACCCAAATAAATTTCTGCCATGGGTTAAACTTGCTGCACTTTGATATTTAGAACTTCTAAAAATGAAAAAAAAAATACAAATATTTAAAAATAATCTATGAATCCAGATGTGAAATATCGTTCAGAAAAAAAATCTGGAATATCAAAATTCACCAAAAATCACGAAGTAGAGGATAACAGTTTCTCATATTCAAACTGCTTTACAAGTAATAGGAAGATAAGAAAGTTGACATGCAGCAGGTCAAAAATAATACATACAACGTAATAGTACATGTTTGCCCAAGGTTGTATGATATAAGTGCTCTTACCTTCCAAACTTGTGTCATAGTTGGCTGGCTACTTCTAATTCTGCAACTTTAGATTGAAGAAGATGCATCAGAAAAGCTTTGATAATGGTTAACATAACATTAGTAAAAAGCAAGGCTACTACTGAATAATGAGAAAAATTAACTAATTCTGACACAGCAAGAAATTATGATTTTTGGATATTTGATTCTACTTAAACATAGCGAGTAAATAAATGAAGATAAATTAAAATCATTTTTCTTGGGTTTATTATAGTTAAGAAACCATTTCATAATATGTGTGGGTACAAATAGTGGAAGCCTGGGTATAGAAGATAAAGTGGGAAGTTCATTTGACAGAATTAACGAAGTCCATGACTTATGAACTAAATACCAATTTGCAGAATCATTAACCTTTGAGTTGGAGGCAATTTAGTAGTCACCTAGATTGGTGGTTCTCATCCCAGCCCTATTAAATTAGACTTGATGAGGATGGGGCAGCTAGTCCATGGATCAAAGTTTGGGAAGTCCTGACCTCGTCCATCCGCGATGCCACTGTAGGAATCCTCTCTATAAATTTCCAATATACTGCCATGTACTAGGACCAACTCACAACATCTTATAACAAGGAATTTATGGCTTTTAAAGGCAACACAGTTCACTTTCTAAAAGCTGATTGCTAATCAAATTCAATTTGATAAGCATATATTGAGAGCCTACTATGTTCCATGTACTTTATAAACATTATCTTTAATTCTCACAATAACCCCAAAAATGAGTATGAATTCCCCCATTTGCAGATTAAGTAAATGAAGCTCTGAGAAGCTGAATTGCCTGTCCAACTTCACATATCTCAGTGGCAAAGCTGGGATTAAAACCCTGTAGTGAGCCGGGGGTGGTGGTGCAAGCCTGTAGTCCCAGCTGCTGAGGAGACTGAGGCAGGAAGATCACTTGAGGCCAGGAGTTCAGGAGTTCAATGGAAGCTGCAGTGAGCTATGATTGTGCCACTGCACTCCAGCCTGGGTGACAGAGCAAGATGCTGTCTCAAAAAAGAAAAATCTATGCTGCCTCTTACATACATTCTCTTTTAATTCTTAAAAACCCCTTATAGAGTATGTATCATTATTCCCAATTTACAAATGAGGAAACCAAAGGTTGGAGAGATTTAGTGATTATGTAATGTCAAACAGCCAGTAAGTGACAGATTGGTAATTCAAACTCAGTTCTATCTGACCACAAAACCTGACACCTTAACCATTATGCCTTAGACCTTCTCATACACTTTAATATGATACATTGTGATAAAAGTTTTTAAAAAATAGAAGTAGCATAGGGGAGGGAGTAGCCAGCTCTAGTAGCAAAGAGTTCAGCCTTCCAGGTGAGGTGCTATCTAAGCTTGGGTTCAAAAAGTGAACAGAGACCATCCAGACAAATCAAGGAGAGGACAATAGGGACAGATGAACATGTGAAAAGGCTCCAACACATCACAATTACAACCTGCCTGCGTGTACCTTCCACACATGACCCTCTGGAGTTATGTTCATTTTCCCATTCTTTCCCCTGTCACCTTACCATTCTTTATGTTCTTCAGAGCACTTCTGACTATACAATAATGGCTATTACTTATTGAACACTTAACTTTATGCCAGGCTCTGTCCACAGAACTTTACATGGAATGACTCTTTTAACCCTCACAGAACTCTTTGAGGTAGGCACTATTAATATCTTCACTTTACATATGAGAGAACTGAGTCACAGAAAGAGCAAGGAACTTGTACAGGGTCACAGAGCTGGTAAGTGGGTGAGCAAGGATTTGAAGCCAGGCACTCTAGTTCCAGAGACTGCTCTTTTAATCACTCTACTACCTCTCTATCTGGCATTATATTATGTAACTATCTGCTCAGTTTATTGCCTCTTCCCTCCCATTAGAATGCAAATTCTATAAGAGCAGGAACTATGTCTATTTTGGTCACTACTATATTCCCAGCACTTAAAATAATACCTGGCACATAAGTAAATCATTGTTCAATGAATGAATTCTTTTAACAAATTTTTTTTTAATATCCACTATGTACCAGACGGTGTGCTAGGTACTACATTTACAGAGGAAATCTAATCCTTCTTCCACAAGATAGTTCTTAAAATAAATACAGTTTTTTGTATCCCATTAAAGTTTCTTCTCTTCTAGAATTAATAGCCCTAGTTTGTTCCATCATTTCTCAGGTGACATATTACCCAGGCCTTCCCCTCTGGACATTGGCAGTTCATCAGTAAAAATAAGCTGCACATACAACTTAACGAAGTGCTTTTGAAATAGTCTTACCCCATTTTTCTGTACCCTGTGCTTCTTTTAATGCAACCCAAGATTGCCATTTACTTTTCTAGCTGCTGTAACATATTGTTGGCCCTTATTGAGTTGGCAATGAAATAAAGCACCTAGGATCTTTTTAATAATAATGCTATGATACTATGTCAATCCCCATTATGAATTGTACAACGGAAATTCTACGAATGTTTCTATTTTTAAATCAATATAAAGAACTTCATAATTACCCCCATTAAATTTCAGCTCATTACTTCAGGGGCATTCTTCCAACCTATAAATAAATTTGAATTTTGAGTCTTTGATCCATCTTACCTGTTCTCCATCTCAGAATTGAGTCATTAGCAAATTCTGCAAGCAATACTATTATGTCGTCATCCAGGTTAATTCTTTAGCATATAGAAAGGGACAGAAACAAATACAGAGTTCTGTGGTAAGGCACTAGAGACCTTTCTTCAGGTTAACAATGACCTATGAATCAAGACTTTGGGTTCAGTTATTGAATCAGTTAAGAATATGGGGGCAAGGTGCGGTGGCTCACACCTATGATCCTAGCACTCTGGGAGGACGAGGCAGGAGGATCATTTGAGCTCAGGAGTTCAAGACCAGCCTGAGCAAGAGTGAGACCCCATCTCTACTAAAAATAGAAAGAAATTAGCTGGAAAACTAAAAATATATACAGAAAAAATTAGCCGGGCATGGTGGTGCATGCCTGTAGTCCCAGCTACTTGGGAGGCTGAGGCAGAAGGATCGCTTGAGCCCAGGAGTTTGAGGTTGCTGTGAGCTAGGCTGATGCCACAGCACTCTAGCCCAGGCAACGCAGTGAGACTCTGTGGGGGGGGGGGGAGAATATGAACCCACCTTTATATTACAATAATAGTATGGTCCATGTCCCTATTTTAGCATTTAATCCACAAAATAATCACAGATCATTTTTGCTATATGTTTTGCTGAATCAAAACATCTTATGAGCAGTGCATATTCTTAACAATCCTGATTCCTGAGAAATTCTTTTCTTCATTGCTTCTTCAAGTGTCTATGAGGTAAAATTGTTAGGCAAGTCAAGAATTCATCACATGTTTTACTTTCAGGACACTGAGACTTTAGGCATTTGTCTTGAAATTCAAGCCCCCATTAATTAAGGTTCATTGTGCCAACGTGCAGTTGTGTGATAAGCATTGAAAATATCGTCCATACCCTCCACATGGCCAAACAGGTCATATGGGATTCTCACAATTAATTTATTAATCAAAGTTATTTTGGTATTTCTCCTCACCATGCTTCTGCCTCTAGATTCATGTATTTTTTTCCACTTCATCTCTGCAACATCTGATGTTCTTTCTCCTGTTAAATCAATTTTTAAACAACTCACACCATCAGTAGCAATTTTTCACTGAGTACTATCCCATCAAGCCTCAGTGACACCCACGGATTCAAATATATTTAACTTATTTGTGTTAAAATTTCAAGCTGATTTCTAAAAGGAGTTGCTAGTATGTTTAAAAGGGAGATTTTCCAATGTTGGTCAAAGGGTACAAAAGTTCCGTTAGTCAGGAGGAATAAGTTTTTGAGATCTATTGCACAGCACATTGACTATAGTTAATAATAATATATATTTCAAAATTGCTAAGAGTAGGTCCTAGCACTCTGGAAGGTGGGCGGATCGTTTGAGTTCAGGAGTTTGAAACCAGCCTGAGCAAGAGCGAGACCCCCTCTCTACTAAAAAAAATAAAAAGAAAAAGAAATTAGCTGGACAACTAAAAATATATAGAAAAAATTAGCTGGGCATGGAGGCGCATGCCTGTAGTCCCAGCTGTAAGGCTGGTGGCAGGCACCCCTCCATTCCTTAATGAAAAAAAAGAAGCCTCTCCTATTCCTCAATACCTGCCCTAAAACTGCAACAAAGAAATTCCTCACTCTTAGCGCCGAAATCTTCCCGCCGAAGAAACCCCCATCCCCCATCCCCCATCCCCCATCCCCCATCCCCCATCCCCCATCCCTAAAAACATATATAAACCCACTCAGACTTTTGGGCCGGGTGACTTTTGGGGTCTCTGTTTCTCTCTAGCCACCCCCCCCCCGCCCCAGGACCCGAAAATCTCACCTAGGCCCCTCTCTTGGGACTCATTACCCTCACGGGGGAGCGCTCCAACAAAGCCTCTTTACTTATCCCTCTCAACTCTGCTCGTCTTTCTTTCTCTGGCGCCGGCAAATCCAAAAAAACTTCACACCAGCTACTTGATAGACTGAGGCAGAAGGATCGCTTGAGCCCAGGAGTTTGAGGTTGCTGTGAGCTAGGCTGACGCCACAGCACTCTAGCCAGGGTGACAGAGAGGGACTCTGCCTCAAAAAAAAAAAAAAAAAAAATTGCTAAGAGTAAATTTCAAATGTCTCATCACAAAACATGGTAAGTGAGGTGATGAATATGTTAATCAGTTTGATTGAATCATTCCACAGTGTATACATATATTAAAACATCACACTGTATCCCATAATTATATACAATTATTTGCCAATTAAAAATGTAAAAATTATAAAAAGAGATTTTGCCATTTTTCAATATAATAATAAATACAGGAAAATCCTGGCTTCACTGTGTCTCATTAATTCCCTTTGGAGTCACTCAAAACTCCAGCACTATTTTGCTGGCTTCTTCTACCTTTCTCACTTTCTCAGACTATCTCAAACTCCACCTAAGATATATATATTTCCAAAAACACAATAGTCCACGCTAGCATATATTCTAGGTATCTGCCATGTAGCAGATGGGAGACCATTAATCTTACTCATAAATGACTGCCCTGGACAGTGTCCCCATGGTGCTCATGAAATAAACTGGGGTTCAACAAAGGAAATATTAAAACCTGATTATAATGTACTCATATATTAACATGGATAGTAAGCAAAGTGAACAAATATTAGTATGAATTTAAATTAAAGGAAAAATGCAAAAAATTTTGTGTGCTTTTATCTGGAAAATTGATGTATGAGAATAAAAATTAGCATAAATCTCATTAATGTGTACTATTATTGTTCAAACCAGCAGATATTACACTGCTGTTAATTGTATTAACAATTAAGACAAAGAAAATCTTTTTTAGCTTGAATAACAGCTTTAAACTAATCATTTCAAACATGGAAAATGAAATGAATAATTTTGTTTAAAAAGCATTTGTCCTTTGAACTTCAGTCTATTCAACTTCTGAAATGCTTATTAAAAACAGAGTTCTGTTCAGCACATCTTAAACTTTAAATAATTATACCACCCAGTGTGTATTTCTGTAAAACATCAGTAGCTGACAATACTATTTCATAAAACATTTATATTGGATTATACAGTTGCTCTTACAGTTCAAAAAGAAGAAAAAAAAGAAGAAAAACTTTGTTAATATGGTGACAAACTGAAGGGAGTTACAGGGAACTGTTCAAGGAGTCCAAACCTTCTAAAATGATCCGAAGCCTTAGAACTAATGACGGTAATGTCTTCAACTTGCTAAAGAAAATCAATACATTCTTTGATTGTTATTTTCTTTGCCAGTTGGTTAGGCCCATATCTGATAATGACAGAGTAAGATCTTTCTCTGAGTAGTGTCAGCTCAAGGAAGTTACTTGTACAATTACTAAATTAAGCATTGATGAGGCTATAAACACCTTCCCATCATGAAATAATCTCTCCAAGTCAGATCTTATCATTAGAAATATATAAAAATATTAAGTTCTATTGCCATACACTTCATTAAGGCATGCCAATCCTTATTGAAAATGGATAAACACAATGGCCTTGCGCGCGCGCGCACACACACACACACACACACACACACACACGCCATCTTACAAGGCGAACTGCGTTAAAGAAAGCATGGGAAATGATGGGCCCGGCATGGTGCGGTGGCTCAGGCCTCTATTCCTAGCACACTGGGAGACTGAGGTGGGAGGATCGATCCCTTGAGAACTCCTTCCCTTGAGCTCAGGAGTTCGAGACCAGCCTGAGCTAGAGCGAGACCCCCCCCCACTGTCTCTACTAAAAAAAATAGAAAGAAATTAGCTGGACAACTAAAAATATATATATATAGAAAAATTAGCCTGGCATGGTGGTGCATGCCTGTAGTCCCAGCTACTCGGGAGGCTGAAGCAGGAGGATTGCTTGAGCCCAGGAGTTTGAGGTTGCTGTGAGCTAGGCTGACGCCACAACGGCACTCTAGCCCGGGCAACAGAGACTGTCTCAAAAAAAAAAAAAAAAAAAAAAATTAACCTCAATGACGCACATTTAATTTCCCACGTTTTCTTTCTTTCTTTTTTGTGCAAAGTTTAGAAGTGTTTCAGCAATGGAATCAAAACAAACCCAACCAACGTTTTCCATTGGGAAGAAGATATATTTCCTCCCCCAGTTCATAACTTAACCCTCTACACAAATGCCCAAGCTGGAAACCAAATTACGTAATATTAGAAAAAATTCAAACCGTTTTTCCTCTGCTCTCACACTGCAACAACAATCAACACAGAAGACTTCTGTGACAAAATGTGTGTGGGTTTTTCCCCCACCTACAAGCAAGCAATCAATTCTGCAGACACCAGCTGGATAGCCTCCAAATCAATTCCAACACTATCTACCTGGTGATAGCATCAGATCTCACATGCTGAGGACTCAGTCCCCAAGACTGCCCTGCCTTCAGACACCAGTTGCAAGTTCAGGCCTTCAGAATTTCTGACCAACTGGCTTCAAGTTGGGGTTCCCACAACCCCTTTTGGGGTTTGATTAATTTGCTAGAGCAGCTCACAGAACTCAGGAAAACACTTACCTTTATCAGCTTATTACAAACAATACAAACGAAGAGATTCACAGGGCCAGGTATGGGGGATGGGGTGCCTCACCCTCCCAGAACCCCGCCATGTTCAGCTATCCGGAAGCTCGCAGACTCCAGCCCTTTGAGTTTTTATGGAGATGTCATTAAGTTGCCATGATTGATTGAACCATTGGCCATTGGCCGTGAGCTTAACCTTTAGCACGCCTCCCCCACCGGAAGTCAGCAGGTGGGGCTGAAATTCCCAACTCTCTAATGGTGCTGTGCTGCTTCCCTTGACCAGCCCCCATCCTGAAGCTACCTAGGCACTGCAGCCATCAGTCAGTCATTAGCATGCAAAAAGACATCACTTTGGAGATTCTAAGGATTTTAGGAGTTGTATGCCAGGAAATGAATGGGTTTGAAAACCAACTATATATTTTACAATATCACACTTAATGACTTTCATGCAATATATATTATTAAGTGCCAATTATGCAGAAATGAATGGGCCAAAACCAATACCTGTTTTCCCAGACCTGAAAGAGAAACAAGAAAGAGAGAAAATTAAATAATTAAATAAGTGGCCAGTGCGGTGGATGTGGTCGCTAACGCCTGTAATCCTACCTAGCACTCTGGGAGGCCGAGGTGGGAGGATCGCTTGAGCTCAGGAGTTCCAGACCAGCCTAAGCAAGAGCAAGACTGCATCTCAACAAAAATAGAAAAATTAGCCAGGCATGGTGGCACAAGCCTGTAGTCCCAGCTACTCGGAAGGTTGAGGCAGGAGGATCGCTTGAGCCCAGGAGTTCCAGGTTGCAGTGAGCTGTGATGACGCCACTGCACTCCAGCCTGGGCAGCAGAGTGAGACACTGTCTTAAAGAAATAAATAAATAATAATTAAATAAGTGAACACCATAAAGTGTGAAGAATGTTCTTGTAGGTTGTTAGGGAAGAATATCCCTGGGAGTGTTCTTTGAGGAGACGACCCCTACTGTGAGAGCTTGAGTAAAAGTTCCAGTTGAGAAATGAACCAAATATAAAGAAAACAAAGCCCTTACCTCCTACATGAAATAGTCTAAATCTTCAACATTTCTTATCTGAGTTATGCAGTAATTTCTGAGTCCCTGCTTCCAGTCTTTCTCCATCCCAACCTCTCCACAGTGCCCCAAGTAATTTTTCTTTGAGATCAAAAAGAGGTTTTTTTCTGAGTCAAATTTGAGGACCATGACCCAGAGCCATCCCAAGAAGCCTTGAGCAAGTGGATTTGCTGTGGCTGAATTACAGTTTGGTTTTATACATTTCAGTGAGACACGAATTACAGGTAAAGTAATAAGGCATACATTGGTTTGTCCCGAAAAGCTGGGCCATCTCAAGGCGGCGGGGGGGTGGGGGGCGCTTACAAGTTATAGGTGGGTTTAAAGACTCTTTTGACTTGTAATTAATTAAAGAAATTATGAAGCTTTGTCTGAAGGCTTGAAATGTTTTAAGTTAAGACAGGAAGTCTGTTAATCAGAAACAAGCCAGTTAACTATACCCAGGCTCAGTGATTTGTTATGTAAATTGAGGACCTGCAGGTTTGCCTTGCATATCCTTAGGCCTGTTAATGGGTTACAAAGGATGTCTCCGAGAAGGGAGGGGGGCATGATAAGGCATGTCTGACCTCCCTTCTCTTGGCCAGCAACTCCGTTTTAGGGTATCCCCTTCTCCTAGAGGGGGTCCATTTAGTCAGCCGGTGTTGGAGGAAGCCTTAAGATTTTATTTTAGTTCACACTTATAACTTCTTAGCAAAACATTTGAGCTTCACAATTTTACCCCAACTTGTCTTCCCAGCTTCATTTTCCATCACTTTTGGAATGTGATGGCCTCCGAAGATGCCCATGCCCTGAGCCCTGGGTCCTGTGACTATATTATGTTACATGGCAAAAGAACTTTATAGAGGTAATTAAGGTTGTAGGCTTGAAATGGAGAGTATCCTAGATTATGCAGGTGGGCCCAATTTAATCACATGAGCCCTTAGAGACACAGCACTTTCTCTGGCTGGAGTCAAAGAGATGCGGCAGAAGGGAAAATCAGAATAATTTGAAGCAAGAGAAGCGCTCAGTGCACCATCACTGGTTTGAAGATGGAGGGAGCAATGTGTTGAGGAATGATGATGACCTTAAGGAATTAAGAGAGGCTCCCAGCTGACTGTGAGAAAAGAATCAGGGACCTCAACCCTACACCCACAAGGAACTGAATTCAGCCAACAATCTGAAAGAGCTTGGAAGCAAATGCTTCCTCAGAGCCTTCAGAAAAGAGCACAGGCCAGCCAACACTTTTATCTTGGCCCTATGAGACTTGAGACTGAGCAGAGAGCAATGAGGTACTTATCACAGCTTTCTAGTCCCTGTGCACCTCAGCTCTCTTGCCTAAATGCACAGAGGTTAAAGTAAGCACTAAAAATTGAATGTTAATTGGTTGAATTAGTGATTCCCTTTGGCTCCATTGAATACTTGCATAATTAGTATTAAAGAGTCAAGTGAAAGAAGAAAAAGAAGTGACCATTCCTAAAGGTGTTTAAGAATACCTCTTTTCTTGTGACTGCCCTCTGTTTCTGGCAAGAGCATATTTTTAAAAATGGAAACCAAAATTGAATGTTAAACGTAGTCAGCAATCCCCTCATTTCCATATCTACTTCTATCACCTCTATTTTACCTTGTGCTGAAATATTTATGTGACTAGAAACAAAGGCATGGTCAGCAGAATTCTTAAGACACTCTCTCAAGCTTCTTGTCCCCTGGCAATCAAACACTAACATAGATGCTGTTGTGAAGGGATTTTGAGATTTTACTGATGTAATTAAATTTCCAAGTCATTGGACCTTAAGATCTGGAGATTATCTGTGTGGGCTCAACCCAATCAGATAGTAGCTCTTAAAGTGGGGGGCTTTCCCTGACTGGTGGCAGAGGAGAAAGGCAGAGGGGGAAGTCGGCAATTCAGCACACAAGAAGGAATCGATGCACTGCTGCTGGCTTTGAAAATGGAGGAGGCCATGAGCCAAGGACTGTTGGCAGGCTCTAGGAGTTTAGAACAATCCTAGCCAACAGCCAGCTAGAAAACAGGACCTCAGTTCTACTATATTATGTAACTGAATTCTGACAACAACCTGAATCAGCCAGGAAGCAGATTCTCCCCCAGAGCCTCCAGATAAGATCCCAGGCTTTCTGCCACCTTGATTTTGGCTTTGTGAAAACCTAAGCAGAGAACCTAGTTGAGCCCACCTGGACGGCTGACCTACAGAAACCATGAGATAATAAATGGTTGTTGCTGGGCACAGTGGCATACACCCGTGGTCCCAGCTACTTGGGAGGCTTAGTTGAGTGCAGGAGTTCAAGACCAGCCTGGGACGGGCAAGGGCTCAGTGGCTCACACCTGTAATCCTAGCACTTTGGGAGGCAGAGGTGGGCGGATTGTTTGAGCTCAAGAGTTCAAGACCAGCCTGAGCAACAGCGAGACCTCATCTCTACTAAAAAAAAAAAATGGAAAGAAATTAGCTGGACAACAAAAAACATATAGAAAAAATTAGCCAGGCGTGGTGGCACATGCCTGTAGTCCCAACGACTCGGGAGGCTGAGGCAGGAGGATTACTTGAGCCCAGGAGTTGGAGGTTCCTGTGAGCTAGGCTCATGCCACGGCACTCTAGCCCAAGTGATAGAATGAGACTCTGTCTCAACAAACAAACAAACAAACAAAAAAAACTCTTTACGTAGACTGGGTCTTGCTATGTTGCCCAGGCTGGTTTGGGTTTTGTTTTTTTTTTTTTTTTGAGACAGAGCCTTGCTCTATTGCCCAGCTAGAGTGTGTGGCATCAGCCTAGCTCACAGCAACCTCAAACTCCTGGGCTTAAGCAATCCTTCTGCCTCAGCCTCCCGAGTAGCTGGGACTACAGGCATGCGCCAGCACGCCCGGGTGATTTTTTCTATATATTTTTAGTTGTCCAGTTAATTTCTTTCTATTTTTTAGTAGAGACGGGGGTCTCGCTCTTGCTCAGGCTGGTCTCAAACTCCTGACCTCAAGTGATCCTCCTGAGCCTTGGCCTCCCAGAGTGCTAGGATTACAGGCATGAGCCATTGAGCCTGGCCTGAAATTTTCATTTTCATAAAAAGTTTTTTTTAATGAATTCAACTTATAAATTTTTTCTTTTGTGGTTATTGCTTTTGTTTCCTCTCTAAGGAATCGTTGCCTATTTCAAAATGGCAAGATATCCTCCAGTGTTTTCATTTACAAGCTTTGTAGTTTTAGCTTTGTGTTTACATCTGATACATCTCTAATCCTCCCTAATTAATTTTTCTGTATACTGTGAGGTAGGGCTCAAGGTTTGTTGTTTTTCACGTGTTTATCTAATTGTTGCAGCAAAATTTGTTAAAAGGACTTTCTTTCCCCATTGAATTGCCTTGAAAATATTTTCAAATTTTAATTGACCGTATACGTGAGTTTATTCTTGTCTATCTATTCACATCCGTTGATCTGTTCATTTAACCTCATACCAATGCTATACTCCCTCAATTACTATAGTTTTATAGCCAGCCTTGCAGTCAATAAGGATTTGTATACCAACGTTGGTTTATTTTTAAAATTATTTTGGCTCTTATAGTTCCTTTTTATTCCCATAATAAATTTAGAATCCATATGTTAATTTCTATTAAAATGGAATTCTTACTAGATCGTATTGAATCTACGGATGAAGTTGAAGACAGTTGACATTAACAATATTGAGTGTTCCAATCCTTTGAGACAGTATATGTTTCAAGTTATTTAGTGTCTGTCATTAATTTTGGAAAATTCTCAGCCATTATTACTTTAAATGTTTTTTCTGTTCCTTTCTGTCTTTCTTCCCTTACTGGCATTCTCATTAAGTGTATGTTACACTGTTTTTAATTGTCCCACACTTCTTGGATAGTCTGGGTGTTTTGTTCTTTCTTCTTTTCTTGATTTTTTGGTTTAGGAAGTTTCTAATGACATATCTTCGAGCTCATTGATTCTTTCCTCAGCCTTGTCCAGTCTACTGATGAGCCCATCAAAAGCATTCATTTTTGCTATCGTGTTTTTGATTTCTAGCAGTTCCTTTTGATTCTTAGAGTTTTCATCTCTGCGCTTACATTACCATTCTGTTCTTGCATATTTTTCACATTTTCCATTAAAGCTCTTCACATTTTAATCATAGTTATTTAAAATTCTTAGTCTGATAATTTCAAAATCTCTGCCTTGTCTGAGTGTGGTTCTTATGCTTGCTTTGTCTCTTCAGAATGTGTTTTTCCGAATTTTAGAATGCCTTGTAATTTTCTGTTGATAGACATGATGTATTATGTAAAAGGAATTGAGGTAAATAGGCCTTTAGTGTGAGGTTTTATGTTTATCTGACTAGGAGTTAGGCTGTGTTTACTGTTTGCTACAGCAATAAGTGTCAGAGACTAAAATTTCCTTATTTTTGCCCCCCTCATTGTCTTTGAGTTTCTCTACAGATTCCTACACAAATAGGGTGTGAGGCTTGCAGTTCTTATGGCTGTAATCCTATAATTAAACACAGGAACCCAATTGAAGTGGTGATAAGGTGTAGGGGGGAGGGAAAGCATCCTATAGCCTTGTGATTAGGTCTAAGTCTTTTAATGAGCCTGTGTCCCCAGACTATGACCTTCACAAGTACTTCTGAGCTTGTTTTTCCCCCTTATGTAAAACAGGAAAACCAGAGGTGGCTGGAGGTGGGTATTTCTTTTCTCCCAGGTTGTTTAGGACCTTGTAAAATCCAAGTTGGTTAAGCTCTGGCAAAATTATTTCCCTCAATGGCAGGCTTTTATTAAGGAGAAAAAAGTATTCTTGGGTGTATTTTAAAATGGCTACTTTTCCCTTCCCCCTTTCAGAAGCACAAGGGAATTTTTCTCCCATTTTCATTTCCAAGTATGTGCTGCTAATTGGTGAAAAACAATTATTTTAAAAATTTTTGTATTTTGACTTTATATTCTGAGGCCTCGATAAATTTACTTTTTAGTTGTAGTAGTGGATTTGTACATTACTTGGGATTTTATACATGTATAATCAAGTCTTCCTTAATTAAAAAGAGTTTTTTTTTTTCTTTTCCAATTTTATGCTTTTTGTTTCTTTCTCTTAACTTACTGTACTGGCTAGGACATCCAGTATAATAGTTTTAAAAATGGTGCTAAAAGACATTTTGTTTAGTTCCTGCTTTAGGGAAACAGCATACAATAGTTCATCACTAAAACTGATGTTAACTGTAGGTTTTTTTGTAGATGGCCTTTATTGGAGTAAATTCCCCTCTGTTCCTGGTTTGTTGAGAATATCTTGCTTTTTAATCATGAATGGGTGTGGAATTTGTCAAATGATTCTTCTGCATCTATTGAAATTACTTTTCTTCTTTATTCTCTTAAAATGGGAAATTACATTGATTTGATTTTGAATGTTAAACTACTCTTGCATTATTGGTATAACCCTCACTCTTGATGTATTATCTTTTTTAAAATTTGTGTGTGTTCTGAATTCAATTTACTAATATCAACGGAAAAGAAATCAAACTCTGTAAAATAATTTTAAAGAGATTTATTCTGAGCCAAATTTGAGGACCATGACCCAGAGCCATGCCCAAGAGGCCTTGAGCAAGTGGACTCGCTGTGGCTGGGTTACAGTTTGGTTTTATAGATTTCAGGGAGACAGGCGTTACAGGTAAAGTCAGAAATCAATACGTGGGACTCATACATTGGTTTGGCCCGAAAAAGGTGGGCCTTCTCGATGCAGGGGCTTGCAAGTTATAGGTGGGTTTAATGATTCTTTGGTTTGTAATTGGTTATGTAACGGCCTATACAGCAAATCCAGCAAATCCAGGGCCTATAGCTGGCCACTTAGCTATAGTTCAGCCATTTTGGCTGTGCTGTAGATGACTCATGGCTGTGTGATCTATGTACAAAAAGGAAATATACCCTGTAAAATGGAAAACAAAATAATTAACTTGTAACTGATTGTTTAAAATCCTCCAGCTGTATACAAGTTAAATTTTACTATGCTTGAGAAATGTTCCTTAACTTAACTGATGTTATCTGCTTCTATAAACTCGCTTGTGTATGGAGTGTAATCAAAACAGGCGGTCTGGGGCTGGTCGCAGGCCCCTTGGTAATGGAATTTATTGCAAACCTGACTCCACCTTGTGTACTCAGAATCACGTAAGACCCCCCCATGTAAAATAGTATAAAAACCCTTCCCCTTTTCCGGTTGAGCGCTGCTCTCTGTGCCTCCGCCTTTGGCGGTGCAGACGGTGGTCGCTGGCCAGCTAATAAAAACTCCTAATTTGGCTCAATTCGGTCTTTAGGTGGTCATTTCTCGCGTCTCAGACCATAACAATTAAAGACAGGAAGCTTTGTCTAAAGGCTTGGAATGTTTTAACATAGTTGCTGTTTATCAGAGATAAGCCACCGGACATAGATTTGTTGTGTAAATTGAGGCCCTGTAGGTTTGCCTTGCATATCCTTAGGCCTGTTAATGGGTTACAAAGGATGTCCCCAAGAAGGGTGAGGGGCATGATGAGGCTACTCTGACCTCCCTTCTCCTGGCAGGCAATTTAGTTTTAGGATATTCCTTTGGCCATGAGGGGGTCCATTCAGTCAGCTGGTAGGGGGTGAGCCTTAAAATTTTATTTTAGTTCATACTAATATTGTGCAAAGAATTGTGTGTTAGTGTGTATGTGTGTCCACATTCATGAAAGATATTGGTCTGTTCTTTTCTGTTCTCGTAATGCCTTCCTCAGATTTTAGTGGCTGGCTTATCCTGACCTCATAAAACAAATAAGGAAGGATTCTCTCCTTCATTTTCTGAAAGCTTTCATGTACGATTAACGTTATTTCTTTCTTAAATGTTTGACAGAATTCATCAGCAAGAACTATGACCTGGGAATTTTCTTTGTGGGGAAGTACTTTTATTACACAATTTCTTTTATAAATGTAGTGTTATTCGGGTTTCTGTATTTTTTCCACATCAGTTTTGGCAAATTGTGTCATTCAAGGAATTAGTTCACATCATCCAATTTGTCATTTTTGTTGGCATAAAGTTGTTTATAATATTCCCCAAGTATCCTTTAAACATGTGTACGATTGGAATAATATCCCTGCTTTCATTCTTGATACTTATAATTTATATTTGCTCTTTTGTTTGCTCATTGGTCTACACTGATGTGTGAACTGAAATAAAATCTTACGGCTCCCCCTTGCCCTCCACTGGCTAACTGAATGGAACCCCTCCTGGCCAAGAGGATACCTTAAAACTCTAAAACTGAGTTGCTGGCCAAGAGAGGGAGATCAGAAATGCCTCATAATGCCCCTCACCCTTCTTGGGGACATCCTTTGTAACCCATTAACAAGCCTAAGGGTATGCAGGACAAACCTGCAGGTCCTCAATTTACACAACAAATCTATGTCCGGTGGCTTGTCCCGGATTAACAGACTTCCTTATCTTAATTTAAAACATTCCAAGCCTTTAGACAAAATTTCATTTCACTTTTGGGCCTATCTTTATTATTTTCTTTTTCCTGCTTTCTTCTATTTTGGGTTTAGTTTACTCACCTTTTCTTAGCTTCATAAGGTAAAGACTAAGATTATTAACTTTGAGCCTTGCTTCTTTTTCAGTATAAGCATTCAAACTTATAAATTTCTCTCAAAGTACTACTTTAGCTGCTTCTCACATATTTTGCTATGTTATCTTTTCATTATCATTCAGGTGGATTTTTCTAATTCCCCTTGCATTTTTTTTTTAACTCAAGGGTAATTTACAAGTGGACTGTTTAATTTTGAACCATTTGAGGATATTTCTAGGTACTTTTTTGTTATTGATTTATAATGTCATTTGTGCTTAAAGGATATTCTCTGTAAGATTTACCTTTTTTGAAATGTATTGAGACTTATTTTAAGGCCCAGCCTATGGTTTATCTTGCTTAAGTTTCCAGGTACACATGAAGAGTTTTCTGCAGTAGTTGGGTGTTGGGTGAAGCATTATTAAAACAGCCATAAGGTCAAGTTAATTGACAGTATTTTCAGATCTTCCATATACTCACTAATTCTTTATTTCATTGTTCTGTCACTTTCTGATAGAAGGATGTTACTACAGCCATCCATGATGTTCTGTCAGTTTTTGCTTTTGTATTTTGAAGCTCTTTTATTAGTGTCAGGTTTTGGTCTGAAATGTCGGTTCTTGGCATGCTCACGGCCAAAGAATGATCAGACACACCAAAGTAAGCCAAGCACAAAAATGAGGTTTGTTGAGAAGACAAAGATAGGATCATAGGGCAAGAGCAAGATACAGGTTTACAGAGCATGATACATACGCCACAGATGACCACCGGACCCACTGTTGCAGCAAAGGGAGAGCAAAAGGAAGGGTACAAAAAAGGGACTGGTTATGGTCTGTGTCTTGTTTTAGAGTGTCTGGATTGGGACCTCCCTCATGGCTCAGAGGTCACCATGGAACCACTTTGATTGGACTTTTGGGAGTTGCATGACTTGAGTCTTACTGCGCATGCAGATCTCCCACGAGCCTCTCTGAAAGCCCATTTTGCAGGGGGTGGTGAATCATAGCAGCTCCCACTTTTATCCCTAGGAGACCTGGAATCCCTCGCTAACTACCTAACATTAGTTACATGCACATTATGATTTTTGTGTCTTCTAGATGAATTGACATTTTTATAAGGATACATGTCCCTATTTTCTTTAATAATCCCCCTTTTCTTAAATTATATTTTGTCTGACACTATTATAATCACTCTAGCTTTCTTACGCTTACCATTTGTATTATATATATATTTTTACTTTTTTAATTTTTGATATATAAACATCTTTATATTTAAAGTTAAGGCAGCATATAGTTGTGTTTTGCTTTTTCATCTAAAAAAAAATTATTGCATTAATCCAAAGGGATACAATAAAGGAGAAACAGAAACAAAAAAGATGCAGAACAACTAGCAAGATAGTAGATTTAAACTTAATAATATTTATAATTACATGAAACGTAAGTAGACTAAGCAATACTTTCCAATTAAAAGCTTTCCTTTGGCTTAATCCAATAATATTTATTATTCCATTTTAATTCTTCTATTGGATTTTTAGTTATAGCTCTTTTTATCATTTTTAGTAGTTGCTCTAAGAATTGAACTATGCATCTTTATCATAGCATACTTAGAGTAAATATTATACCAATTCAAATAAAAAATAAGTACCTTGAGAGGTAAAAGTTCATATATCCACCACCCTTTGTGCTATTATCACGTGTTTTACATCTACATATGTCATAAACTCAACAATGCGACGATTTTTGCTTTGAACAGTCAATTTACTTTTAAAAATATTAGGAGGAGAATGTTTTTTAAATTTACCCACATATTTATCATCCCTGATACTTTTTATTTCTCCCTGTAGATCTGAGTTTTCATCTTCTATAATTTTCCTCAGTCTGAAGAACTTCCTTTAGCATTTCTTGTAGCTGAGGTATTCTGGTAACAAATTCTCTCAGCTTTTGTTTATCTGAAAATATCTTTATTATATTTCACTCTCATTTTTGTTTGTTTGTTTTTTTTTTTTTGAGACAGAGTCTCACTCTGTTGCCCAGGCTAGAGTGAGTGCCGTGGCGTCAGCCTAGCTCACAGCAACCTCAAACTCCTGGGCTCAAGCGATTCTCCTGTCTCAGCCTCCCGAGTAGCTGGGACTACAGGCATGCACCACCATGCCCGGCTAATTTTTTCTATATATATTTTTAGCTGTCCATATAATTTCTTTCTATTTTTAGTAGAGATGGGGTCTCGCTCTTGCTCAGGCTGGTCTCGAACTCCTGAGCTCAAACGATCCGCCCACCTCGGCCTCCCAGAGTGCTAGGATTACAGGCGTGAGCCACCGCGCCCGGCCTTCACTCTCATTTTTGAATAATATTTTCACTGGATATTGAATTCTGGGTTGGCAGTTTTGTTTTTTTTTAACACTTTAAAGATGTGATTCCATTTTCTTTGAGTTTCCATTACCTTTTTTCATCTTTCCCTATAAGCAATCTATCTTATTTCTCTGTTGCTTTCAATATTATCTCTTTATCTTTGGTGTTCCATAGTTTGACTATGATGTGCCTAAATGTGGTTTTCTTTGAATTTATTCTACTGTGAGTTGCCAAGCTTCTTGGGTCTGTAAACTAATGTTTGGTTTTTGTTTGTTTGTTTTTTGGCAAACTGTCTTTTATTTTTTACTAAATTTGAGAATGTTTAAAGTATTATGTTAAAAAATACTTCTTTATGCCCAATTCTTTCTCTCCTCTCCTCTGGGACTTGAGCTTCATGTACTTTAGATCCTTCATAATATCTTAAAAGTTACTGGCCGGGCGCAGTGGCTCACACCTATAATCCTAGCACTCTGGGAGGCCAAGGAAGGAGGATTGCTCGAGGCCAGGAGTTCAAGACCAGCCTGAGCAAGAGCGAGACCCCGTCTCTACTAAAAATAGGCAGAAATTATCTGGACAACTAAAAATATATATAGAAAAAGTTAGGCTGGCATGGTGGCACATGCCTCTAGTCCCAGCTACTTTGGAGGCTGAAGCAGAAGTATTGCTTGATCCCAAGAGTTTGAGGTTGCTGTGAGCTAGGCTGATGCCACGGCACTCTAGCCTGGACAACAGAGTGAGACTCTGTCTCAAAAAAAAAGTTACTGATACTCAATTTTTCTTCCTCTTTGCTCTTTGTATGAATAATTTTGATTAACATATTTTTAAGTTCACTCACCCTCACTTCTATTATTCTCAATCTGCTGTTAATCTCATTCAGTGAATTTTTCATTTCTGACATTTGATCTTTAAATTCTAAAATGTCCATTTAATTTTTAGAGAGATTCTTTTTTTTCACTGAGATTCCACAACTGTTCACTCATTTTGGCAATCTTTTCCTCTAAGACCTTGAGCATATTTATAATAGCTGCTTTAAAGTCCCTTTCTGCTAATTCCATAATCTGGGTCATCTAGAAGCCATTTTCCACTGATTGCTTTTTCTCTTGGTTATAGATCAAATTTTCCTGTTTCTCAATAGGTAGTATGATTTTTAAAAATTTTTTACTAGATATTTTGGATAAGTCATTGTAGAAACCCTGTATTCTGTTATGGTCCTCTGAAGAATGTTTGTTATAAATTATTTGCTGATCAAACTGAACTTGTGAAGGCTTGGTTTTATACTCTGTTAGTGAGATTCTCTTTCAGTTTTTCCATTTGTCCTAAGGTGAATCTCCCCTTAATATTGAAACATAACTTTTACCTCTAGAACATGACCCTTCTGGGGTTTCGGTGGTAAGCCCAAGATATTTACCAAGTCCCCTTAAAACTCCAGACTCTGTGTTTTCTGCAATGGTATCTACTGAAATATCTGTGTAGCATTTTCAATCTTCTAGTCCTTCTTTTCTCCTGGGCTCTTTGGAATCTCCGCCATAAATGTATGGTTCATGGATCATACAAGATTTGAGAGGAGTTTTTTGGGGTTTTTTTGTTTTTTGTTTTTTGAGACAGAGTCTCACTCTGTTGCCCAGGCTAGAGTGCCATGGCGTCAGCCCAGCCAGCTCACAGCAACCTCAAACTCCTGGGCTCAAGCGATCCTCCTGCCTCAGCCTCCCGAGTAGCTGGGACTACAGGCATGCACCACCATGCCCAGCTAATTTTTCTATATATACTTTTAGCTGTCCAGATAATTTCTTTCTATTTATAGTAGAGACGGGGGTCTCACTCTTGCTCAGGGTGGTCTCGAACTCCTAAGCTCCAGGGATCGATCCTCCCTCCTCGGTCTCCCAGAGTGCTAGGATTACAGGCGTGAGCCACTGTGCCCGGCCTTGAGAGGAGTTTATATGCCGATTTGAGGACTCTCCTTCTGTAGCCTTCTCTTTGTCAGAATCTCTTCCCTTGATTTCTAGCTGAGTTACCATCCTTGAATTCTATTTTTTGACCCCCAAAGCTAAGCTTTCTGCTTGATTTTTAGCTGCCGCACAGTTCATTTTCTTGGCAGCATTATTAAGATAAAAGCTGCATAAACATGGATCTCATAATTGCTGTCTAAGGGAGGGTTAATCCAATACAAGTTCTTCCACCACTACCAGACCCAGAAAGTCAACAAATTAATATTTAAAAGGACAACAGTGGAAGGTTTGTCTTTGCCATTCTTTCTTTGTTCAACCATTCAGACAGAGTCTTGGATTAAAATGGAATGTAAGCTGGGTGCAGTGGCTCACACCTGGAATCCTAGGACTCTGGGAGGCCGAGGCAGGAGGATCACTTGAGGTCAAGAGTTCGAGACCAGCTTTGGCAAGGGCGAGACCCCATCTTTACTAAAAATAGAAAAATTAGCTGGACCTGGTGGTGCGTGCCTGTAGTCCCAACTACTTGGGAGGCTGAGGCAGATAGATGGCTTGAGTCCAGGAGTTGGAGGTTGCTGTGGGCTAGGCTAGTGCCACAGCACTCTAGCCCAGGTGACAGAGCAAGACTCTGTCTCAAAAAAAAAGGAATATAGTGTCATCACCTTCTCAGTAATTCAAGTTCCTATTGTAACTTTAAATCCAACTTTATGTGCCAAACCCTGTAACCCAAAACCTCATCTTCTAAATTGTTTTTGCTTAATCTTTTCTGAACTTTCTGTTTCTGACTGAGTCTGTTGGTAGGACTAGTATCATACCTATTCATGTAGGCTGATCTAGACTTCTAGAATCTGATTGATGGGATATCTGCTAAGGAAGCCCAAACTACTAACACAATTTGACCTTAATGAGCAATTTGAGCACAACTTACAATGCAGCAGCCTACTCTGCCAATTAGTTGGGGAAGAAAGACAGTCCGGCTTACGCTTACGGAATTTTGTTGTTTAGCCAGGAAGTAAAAAACACTATCTACTTATTAAGGGAAATATGACTTCTTACTCCTTTGACCATATTGATTTTAATACTGTTCTCTTGGCCTTCAAAGCTGGAACAATTGCCTCTGGCTTTATTTGACTGTTGTCATAGAGTTTACCCCCATGTTACTCTCCTGCCACTCTGTATCTGTTATTGCTCTGATATTTTCAAATGAAAAGAAATTTGAAGGGCATCTATACTCTGATACAAACTTTCTCCCAAAAACATAACGTGTAATAGTAGTGATTGTACCCAGCATCATGACTTCTCTCCAAAGCTCAGTGACACACTTAGAGTGGAATTGATTGCCATAGAGTCAAGGAGAACCAGATGCCTGGGAAAAACCAGATAGGAATGTTGAGACAGAATAGCAAGAGGCAAATCCCACCAAGCTAAAGTCATATGAAAGTTTTTTCTTCCAATAATAGTCTCAAATTAGGAGTATTTAAAGTTTGTCTTGAGAAGACATTCAAGAAAATTAAATGTATGCGTTTGAAATAAGGAATAAGTAAGAACACCATGTAACTTTTATTCTATCACATACTCATTTATGTATCTTTCTTCCCATTAGATTGTAAATGCTTTGACAACAGTTTAGCTTTTTATCTTTATATTTTTATAGTCTCTCTGCACAGAGACTTGCATATAATCAGTTCTTAATGAATATATACCACAATTAAAATTTAGAACATTTAATTTCAGTGAATTCTTGACCTAAATTCTGTCCTATTTTTATTTGTAAAGAGCATAGCCCCTTCTATTGAACAAAAGGAAATCCCTTCTCCGGTTCCCCAAATGCTCAATCTTCACAATTGAGAATTTTCTCTATAGTATTTGATTTGGAGTAACCAAATTCATTAAGATATATTGTATTTTCCATGTGTTTATGAATCTACCACCTTCTTTTCTATTTTGAAAACAAAAGATAGAATGGATTAAGTTTACTGGGTCATAATGTGTGAATTCTGTATGTAGACCAGATGTTCATATCTAAATCATACCTTATTACCTTGTTCAAGGAAGAATTAAAAAAGTGATTAAAAAACTAGAAAAAAATGGTATAAAGAGAGAGTAGTTGTTGGAAATGATTAGAGATCTAATCATTTCTAGTCTGCGGGATAGAAATAAGATATTTCAAATTTTACCCATAAAGTTACAATGTGCTTCTCTGAAAAGTGTGCAGAAGAGGCTGTTTTTAAGTAACTCAACAACTGGCATTATTTATTCCATGGATGTTTAATATCTCCAGCGTCCATTTATATTTTACATTCATTTGTGTACAAGTAAGTAAATTCTTAGATTTAATAAGCCTTTGTCTCAGTTTTCTTTATTGAATTGAGAAAAAGGCCCTGTTTTATCATAAATAAGTTATAGTTGCAAAATGACAAGAGGACAAATTGTTCAAATTCTTAAAGAGATAGTGTCTTGCTCTGTTGCCCAAGCTGGAGTGCAGTGGGGCAATCATAGCTCACTGCAACCTGTAACTCCTGGGTTCAAGCCATCCTCCCACCTCGGCCTCCCAAAGTGCTGGGATTACAGGCATGAGCCTCAGTGCCCAGCCAGAGATACTTAATTCTCTATGCATCCCCAATGCCTAAGAGGCTGTGGTACACAGCAGGTGCTCAGATGTGTGTTATGCAAATGAGAGAGTACATCCAAAGATGCGAGCACGAGGTATATACACCCTTTGCCCTTTTCCACAAGGAACGAGAATAGCAGAGGCCTTTGCTGCCCTCCTTCCGAAACTGCCCAGTAGCCTGGCATTAAATGGGTCCCTGGCTGACGTGACCTTAAATGTTGTATAATTTATGTATCCAAAGTTTTGTACTGTAGAGTTATGTGCCCTTTTATATATTTGTTTGTGTACATGTATAAATTACAACCTTGCAGATGCTGTTTGCCTATATTCAAAATGGCAGTGACTCAAAGGACCAATGGCTTGAAGTTCTTCCCATGTACAGAACAATAGCCATTGGTTTGTGGCTCTAGCTAATGCTCATAGAACCTACTTAAATGTACAGATTCCTTTGTACTTTTGAGAGTATGATTGGCTCATTAAATATGAAACGTCCGATTTCAAATCAAAAATGTAGTTTATTATATCTCAAACAAGAAGTACAATTAATCAAAGTATGCGCCTAAACTATCCACACAGTCTGCCATCTTAACGGTAGCTGGTTTGTACCAAAAGGGAAGAAGCCTGGAGAGCGAGTGGCGATGAAATCACAAAGGGCGTTTTCCACAGCTTCTTGAGAATTGAATATTTTTCCTTGCAAGAAGTGGTGGTCCAAAGCTGGAAGAAGTGGTAGTCAGTTGGTGCAAGGTCTGGTGACTTCGGTGGGTGACAGAGAGTTTCTAAGTCCAGCCTCTGGTACTTTGAGCAGCGTTGTTTGTGTGACATGGGGTTGAGCGTTGTCTTACAAGAGGATTGATTGGCCTGTCTCTATTGACCAATCTCAGCTGCTTAATCGCAAGCATTCTCAACATGTCATCCAATTGGTTGCAGTAGACATCCCTGGTCTCAGGTCACCCACATGGTTCATTTTCAAGATTAAAATCTCCAGAATGGAACTTCTCAAACCATTGACTTATGGCATGTTCATTGGCCACATCCTTGTCAAATATTTCTTTGATATTTCGAGCTGTCTGCACTACATTTTTCCACAACAGAACTCATATTCGAAAATAACACAAATTTTTGACTTATCCATGGTTTCACAAAAATTGCTCTAAAAAAATGTGGAAGATAATCGCAAGCCAAAACGTGCATTTGAAAGACTGAGGATGTACCTTCACAATAAAAATAAAGCAAGAAGTGTCAAAGTGAAATGTCAGAGATATCAGCTGTTAAACTTAATATTAATACTTAAGGAAACCGGACATTTCATACTTAATAACCTTATAAAACCTGCTACTCTATCTTTGCTTTTTCCACTGTCAATTGACCTGTCTGCTGCTAGTATTTACCTGTGATCCACAGGCAAGCTTCATTACCTAAGATTTGCTTTCTCTAGGTCCTTGTAACATACCTTATATCCTTGTTGATTGCAGTCCCCTCTTCATATGGAATCTACTTCATTAAATTACCATATGTATCAATCCTGTTCTTATATACAAACCAAGAAGATAGCCATAATCTGTACAATATTATTTGAAGAACATAAAAGATCTCATGGACTACAATCTCTTCCTGTCCCAATTAACTATAATTAAAGACATTAAAGCCCCCTGTTAAAATGCAAATGCTTCCTCAAAGGGGCAAAACATAGTACTTGTCAAAACATCAACTCAGCTTAAATTATTTTATCAGACTAGTCATAAAACAGAATATAACTATAGAGTGGGATATACAGGATGGGTAAATTTTGATGGAAGGGACCAAAGAAGAAAAAGGGCCTGGCGCTGTGGCACATGCCTGTAATCCCTGCACTTCGGGAGGCTGAGTCAGGAGGATTGCTTGAGCCTAGGATTTTGAGGCTGCAGTGAGCTATGTTTGTGCTATTGCACTCCAGCCTGGGCAATGGAGAAAGACCCTGTCCAAAAAAAAAAAATTAAAAAGAAAAGAAAGAAAAAGATCCAGATCGGTCTGCCTGATTCCCATGGTATTTAGCAGTGTCAGGATCTGAGTACCCAGAAGACAGCTGTGGGGCACCGGGTACCTGGGAACAAAAGGTCTGGAAAAGTACTACAGAGCAGCAGCATCTATTTCACTATTAGAGCCACCCTTCCCTTTTTTAATCTACCTCAGATGTGCTGCTAGTGTTGGGGTAAGAGTGGGTTAGATGCTGGTAGCCGGCCTGCATTCTAGCACCTTATTGTTGCTATTTAATTCAGGGTATGACTCATAGGTGCTGTTGATTAAAAACAGACAAACAACTACACAGGATATTGCATCTTCAGGGGGTGATGTGTAAATGAAGATGAAACCACTGATCTATAATCCTTGATAACTGTTCTTATCTTATGCATAAATTGCATAGACGTTAAAGGAACAAAATTCACTGAATAACACTTTTGGGGGAAAAAAAATCATCCATAACAGGATGGGCTATGTACAAATGCATCATAATGCAGTATTCAGAACTGGAATCCCTTTCTGTCCAGATTTGCATCCAATAAAGTTCTACGTGTAAAATTCCCTGCATAAGAATCTGGCCCTCTATTAGCAAATGCTTAGTTTCTACATAGGGATTAAATGGGACCCAAAGGCATCTCCAAATTGTGTCCCTGTAAATGTCTAACAGTTAGAAAAGGAAAATGTAATTTGATCATCTGGGCAAGTAACTATTATGCCCTCTTTTTAGGCCTCCCTGGTCTGCTTTTCACGTTGCCCAGACTCTGTGTGGTGATTGAACATTGTCCAAGCTGTGCTGCTGTTCAAAACCAGACGCACGTTGCGCTGGTGCGATTGGAATGAGAAAGCGCTGGGGAACACAGTTTTCTTATTCGTATGACTATGCGCCAAACACTGGGAGGCCTGAGACGTGAGGCAGCCCAACAGTCTGTCAATTGTGGTTTTGCTTCGCCTCTGAAGTAAATCTTGAAATAAATCTTCACTTCATGACATTTGTTATATCAAAACTAGATGTTTGCCAGATGCAGAATAGCAAAAAACAACCCCTTCCCCTGTGGCTACTCCCAGAAATAGCCAATTAGAAATAATGCTTTGTGATGACTGTCTCATGCTAAACCGGATTAATTCAAGAAGTACTCAGAGGTTTGTTTGTTTGTCTTTCTCAATCCTATAAAGGAGCCTTGTGAAAGGCCAAGTCTAAGCATTTTGAGCTCTTCCCCTGACTTTCTCTATGGGTGTGTGACTATCACCACAGTCTAATTTTAGAACAGTTTTGTCACCCTGAAAGGAATCTATTAGCGATCATTCCACATTTTCTCCCAATCTTCCAAGCCCTAGGCAGCTACTAGTTTACTTTCTGTCTCTATATAGCAGATAATTTCTGCATGTTACTCTAACTTAATTCTCATAATCATCTTATGATGTAGGTATCAGTCTCTCCAACTTACAGATAAAGAAACTAAGGCTCAGATAGTCTATGATACTTTCCCAAGGTTACATAGTTGGTAGAGCTGGGATTTTAATCCAGGTCTGTCCACTCAAAGCTGCCATGTGTTTTCCAGCATACTAAAGTGAGGTATGGTATAAGAGCCGAACTCTTAGGTTGAACCATAAGAAATTGCCAACATTAAGTTATTTTCACCTACAAAAATGGTAATTTTTTTCCATACAGCTTTACCTAAACAAATACTGAACATCTTCTGTAAGAATAGACCTTAAAAGAATGATTATTGTCCCAGTTCTCAGAAACCTTTTAGTTTGTTTAGGAAGCTGGGATTTACAGATGATCATGTAGCTCATACAGACTGCTGGCCCTCTTCTTTTCCTTCCTCCTAAAGATGCCTTAAATATCCTCACATCCAGGAGGCCATCCACCTGATTTCTAGTTAATCTCCTAAAACAATTGTAGATATTTTTTTATATGTTGAATTGTATACAAAAGAAATAGAAAAACGTAGGGTTTTTTTACAAACATAAGGAACACTATCGGTCCAACTTGAGTATGATGTGAGACCAGAGTCCATCTCAGAGCTTCACCTTGTTCCTTACCAATATCTCTCACGGTGAGGATCTGGGTTGGGATAGAGCTCAGGAATAGGGCAAGGTTCAGGGAAGAGGTAAGATGTGTATTTTTCACATTATTTGGTAATGGCTACATCACAGCAACTGCATCAAACTGTCACGTAGACTTCAAGATATGAACTACTTTATGGGCATGGGATAGAACCTAGCATCCTCACCTCATTAGCATAGAGCTCTGATCTTCTATTTCATTTTAGCAAGGAACCACACATCACTAACTATAAGCGATATATGGAGGAGGGGATACCTAATGGGAAAAAAGTCTTACTGGGAATAGCATGTCTTATATCTGGAACAGCCGTTGACCTTACTTTCACTGACTTTAAACACACAAAAAATGATAATGGTATGGATTGGTGGAGGCACAGGGGGTTTTTTGCTCTCTCTCTGTTTTTCTCTCTCTTTTCAGTTGAGTGGCATTTTAAATCTTACTTCC
Source organism: Eulemur rufifrons (assembly GCF_041146395.1). NCBI lineage: Eukaryota > Metazoa > Chordata > Mammalia > Primates > Lemuridae > Eulemur > Eulemur rufifrons. The sequence goes on from NC_091012.1 coordinate 70,452,510, forward strand.
TTTGGAGGACTGCTTATAGTGCTTTATTTATATTTAGCTATTTATCCTTTTTAAGAATACCTGATAGAGCATCCTTTGTGAAAGTGCCAGAACATTAAAGATGGATAACTGCCAACAAATTATATTCTTGTCTAATTTCTATCAAATGATTCTGTGTGGTATTATAAAATACTGTAAACAAGAAACCCAGCAAACTATTTTATTTCTCTCTATTAATTTTGGCAGCAGACGATTACTCTAGCTGCAATTAGGTGTTATGTTCGTTATCTTGTCAATAATGCCAGATGATAGGAAGTAAAAGGAAGAAGTTTAAATTCAAGCAAAGTTATAAATTACCTCATAGGTCTTGGTTCTCTTTCATCTTGCGCTTAAATCCCTATCATTGCAAGGAAAGTAAATAGCAGGTTGTGTTATGATGGATTAGCATTGGCAGATGCACAGCTGGGCATAACTAAGACAGTTGTTGGAAGCCAAAGTTCTTGTGGATCACCCACATCTGTTGCCCAAGTTGCCTGTGTCTATTGACACTAATGATAATCCTCCTTCTTAACAGGCTTAGCACGCAAGGTGTCTCTGGAGACTTCCTCAAGAGAGGTGCTGCTTTTCTGTTGATTTAGAGATCTACCTGTCTGAATTAGGACTGAATCCAAGCTACACAAACTCTTCTCATGTATATATTTTGAATAAGACTTGATATCATTAAAAGGACTATCAAATGCCTCCTTTTTTCATTATTTGGATAGAAATCTAAAGGAAGGTATCACTAGCAAATTGTTGGCGTAATTATTCCTAATTCCTGTCACTGTGCCCAGTTTCTGAGAAAATCCTCATTGAGGTTCTTTTAAGTTTCACAATACACATTTTTTAATTTCCCTTTTAACTCTGCCAATTAAAACTGTACTCATCTCGGGGTCTTCTGAGAAAGTAATGACACTTCTATCCTTTAGGCTTCCAGAAGTATGGGGAATTGCAGTCACTGAAGTAATCTCTTACTTTATTCCATATTCTCTACCTCTAATTCAGACTCATAGATAAATATTAAACTCTTCCTGCAAAAGCTATAAATCTTCTGGTAACTCTTATGGCAACATTATATAGAGGGATTCTTTCCTTCTGGGGGTTGAACTAGCAGATAATAATTTATCCAGTACTATTATCATCTTAAGAATTTTTGTCATACAGAGTCCCATTACGTTAAAAAATGTCTCATCATTATATTATACAGAAGTCTTGACTTCTTGCTGAGCTGGCTCTTCATCCAGTTATAAACTATATCTAGAGAGTGACATTTCAGGATCAACACTGTGTGCATAGAATGAACCTCCTCCTCTAGCACCGAAACCATTATTTCCTTGAGAATCACTGATATGCTAATTATTTTTGACTGAGAAATTGGATCGGGGCTGTAGATACCACAGCAACCAGATAACCTGTATGGTCAAATAACGGAAGGGATCTCTTTCCAAACTAGTTCCTAAAATAATACTTCTAGCCCTCTCAGAAACTCCATTTTGTTGCTATACGTAACATAGTTATAAATGAGATCAAAGTTGATGCACTGTGTGAATAAGGCTAGCTGCCACTTCAGAAGTGAGATTGTGGTCAGCTAACTATTTGTTTTTCACCCGAAGTTGTTTTTATTTCCTCTTTGTTAAAGCACTTCAAAACAAAACTTTCGAATGCGCTCTGAACATCCCATAATGGGGCTAAATGTTTAGGTACCAAAATCATTCAAATGTTATAGTGTGGAAAGTAAATTTTATATCTACAGTAAAGTTTATAGCTACTAGAAAGGAAGTACTGTGCTAACTCATTGACCCCAAGAGAATGCTTTCTTCGAAAATGAATGGCTTCTTTTCATATTGAAGGAATGGGAACCATACAAATGGCAAAGGAGACTGAGCTCTGAGACTGAGCTCAGGAGAAGATAGGCTAAATGTTAGAAGGACTTTGCCAAACAAAGAAATGTTGGTAGTCATTGAAGAAAGTCATGTTACATTAGTCATGTTGAGTTTTGATATTTTGTACAATGGGAAAAAGAACTTACACTCATGTACTCGCATGAGCATAGTGAAAGGTGGTGAAGAAAACACCCCAGTGTTGGTTAACATTGGTTACCTTAGTGGAGAGAAACAGATAGTAGGAGTGGAGAGAGACATTTAAATTTTTTTGATGCATCTTTGTGTTGCTTCACTTGTTATAACACATTTATTACCATTATAACTTAAAAAAATCAAAATGTGTTTTTAATGAACTTATTTTTACTAAGAAAAATGGGTTAAATCTTTGTCCCTGATACTGCAATAGGTGGTAGACTTTTCATTAAGCTGTATTTGGATTAACAAGCATGAAATGTTGTAGGTAGTGTTCACAACCACAGAATTGTAGGTGTGGTTTTAAGGTGGTTTCTATACTTCATACCTCGGTATCATTGAGAAACTCCAAACCACAAAAGTAATTGCCCACACCTCCTGAACAGGCAAAAATGGCTGTGAATATTACAAGATCATATGAATATACCACTAATATTAAATGGAGCATTTTCCCCTCTGGTTTATCTTATTTTACCCAAGCAAGAGGAATTTTCATATAACAAGAAAATCAGATAAGAAAAGAAGCATCTTGTGCAGATCTGAAGATTTTTCCCTTCCAGACAAAATCAAGAACAGAATTTCCCCCTCTGACAAATTCAACTCTTTTATCCCATCCAACACATAAAATGTGAAGTTAAAGGTGACTTTGAGGATCTACCCTAATGTATGTCCCACCTGTATACAAAAAAGGCAACTGAGCAATTGAAACCCCTAGATATTAAGTGACTACCCCAAAGTCACACAGTTAAAAAGTAGAATCCCAGTCTACTACTTTCATTTGCCATGGTGACCTCCAAATCCTGCTCTTGGAAATTTTGCAGCCACTGGAGGTAGAGGAATATGAAATAAAAGTGTCCCTCAAGTTCCTGCCACAATGTTGTAAAGTGAATTGGACAAAGGTGACTTTTGGAGTTTTGTTTTTTTTTTATGGAAATTCTTCGCATTATGGAGAAACAAAACATCTATAGCTGTGAAGAAATGTAGATGGCCATGAAACATTGCAGAAGTAAACATGGATATAATGTCATAGGACATTAATGTGTGCTAAGTTATGCAGCTATGATGATCATTGAAATGTATAAATACTTTCTCAAAGTGAAGAGAAACTGAAAATTGCAAAAATGTAGTGACATAATGGGAGTGGGTTGTGTTGGGACTCTTGATTTTTTTTCCCCACCCTCCCCGTTGTTGGGACTGTTTTGAAATTATCAAAGCAACAGAATAATCACCAGCCATATATTTGGTTTCCACTTTTATTTGTGACCTCACATCAAATTTTCATGATTGTATGGTTTGAACATTTTGAGAAATACTATAACATGTCAAACAATGTAACCAGAGATTATTAAAAAGGAAAAATAACATAAGTTTGAAGAATAAATGAGGCATTAAAATTCTAATATTGGCCAGGTGCAGTGGCTCACGGCTGTAATCCTAACACTCTGGGAGGCCGAGGCAGGAGGATCGCTCGAGGTCAGGAGTTCAAGACCAGCCTGAGCAAGAGCGAGTCCTCGTCTCTACTAAAAAATAGAAAGAAATGATTTGGACAGCTAAAAATATATATAGAAAAAATTAGCTGGGCATGGTGGCGCATGTCTGTGGTCCCAGCTATTCGGAAGGCTGAGGCAGAAGGATCGCTTGAGCCCAGGAGTTTGAGGTTGCTGTGAGCTAGGCTGATGCCATGGCACTCTAGCCCAGGCAACAGAGTGAGACTCTGTCTCAAAAAAAAAAAAAAAAAAAAAAAGGAAGAGAAAGTGGCACTCTTAATTCATTTTCATGATAAAGTTTACCAGAGGAAAACAAAGCAAAGCATACAGATATGAATCTTTTTCCATGACAGTTTTTATACTCTGCATGATAAACAGCACCCCAAGTGTTAACTTCATCTTAGAAAGAATCAATGTAATAGCACAATTCATTCCAAATCATTCAGCCTACAGAATCTTATGCGGACAGCCATAATAAGCATTTTGTGTTACTTTTAAAAACCATGTGGGCTTCTCTGTGATATTTGCCTTATTTCTTTTATTTCCTTTGTAAATGGTTACCAAATCACCTCCCTCTGACATGTTTTGAGCACCCAGTCATTTCTCATCATGATCCATATCTTGCTTTTACCTGGAAATATATAATAACCAAAAATATATGCCATTTATTAAATTCCAATTATAAGCCAATTATTAGACTCTTTACATGGTACATCATTTACTTCTCACAATAAACCCAAGACACAGCTATTATTTTCCCCATTTAGTAGATGAAGAAACTGAAACAGAGAGAAAGTAATTCATGCATTTACTGAGAGGCTCTGCCAGGATTTGATCCTCAGTCTGCCAAAGGCTGAAGCCAAAATCTATGCTCTTTCCACAATATTATACTTTCTCCTTAAGAAAATCATGGCATCTGGGATTTACAGTGTGATTTTCTCCAGAAAATCAAAGATTCTTTCTGATTTGGGACTTAAAATAAGAAACCCTTCATGTATGAGGCCTGGCACAGTGGCTCATGCCTGTAATCCTAGCACTCTGGGAGTCTGAGGAGGGAAGATTGCTTAAGCTCAGGAGTTCGAGACCAACCTGAGCAAGAGTGAGATCCCTGTTTCTACTAAAAGTAGAAAAAATTAGCTGGGTGTGGTGGCATGCGCCTGTAGTCCCAGCTACTTGGGAGGCTGAGGCAGGAGGATCGTTTGAGCCCAGAAGTTTGAGGTTGCAGTGAGCTATGATGATGCCACTGCACTCTACCCCTCAAAAAAAAAAAAAAAAATCCTTCCTGTAACCTGCCTACCTAAGAGCTCTGTATGACAGACAGGCCTATATCCAGCTACTTCCACATTTCTCAAGAGCATCACCAAATACCTTGCCTCTTTCTCCTCTAGCCAGCAGCTCTTTTCTCTGAATCCCCAGATGCTTTTGGTTTCTCCTAATTATTCCATTCTTCTTTCTAGAAGACCTCGATTCAACTCTGTGGGACAATTCTTCTGCCTGTTGAAAATCTCCAGTAGTGCAAAACTTTTTCGTAACTTCTTCTCTATCAAGATCTTTAGTTTTCCGATTCAATGACATTGGCTTTGATTATCTTCATCTTCTTCACTGTTTTGGCTTTACCCTCTCTGGGAAGAAACTTGTACCCACTATGCAGCTTCAAGAGAGCAATTTGTTTTCTTTTTCTCTTCTCCTCTCCACTGTCTCAATACCAGTTTTGTTTCCCCTCTTCCTTCTCACAGTGCTGTAATGGTTGCAATCCATCTTATAGTATGTCATTTATTCTATCTGGAGTCTATTTCTGCTTTTGAGCTATCTGGAATATCAAAAGGTATTCTTTAAGCTTGCTTTCTCCTTTTCCATGGTGAATAAAGTACATTTAATATACAAACAGATGATGATTGCCTCTGTCAAGAAAGGCAAATACAGCAAACTTCCTGCAGGGCAATAAAACAAGTCCCTTGAGGTTCCAACCTTATTTGAATATAGTTAGGTTCACAAGTAGAACCACAGTCCTTTGTAATTACTCTTCGTAGCTGTCTCAGTGAACTTGCAGTTGTGCTGAGCTCTGCTCCCTCTGGGCTTTGAGAGTTCACTTTGCTCATATGTCTGACTATAGGACACCAAAGACCACCAGTTGCCAGTTACTAGCATAATGTCAGCAAATTTCCACTGACCATCAGCTCTTGAAGGAGCTGGCAGATTATATTCCACTCAGAGAAACAGAGTAAAAACCTGGGAGAATTTTAGGTAATACATTTCTTAACTCTGCCTTTTAGCCTTTGTTGTAAGGTTAAGATCTACCTGTTCACCCCAGACAATGACTGTCACTTAAGGAAATTGAATATAATAGAAAACAGTAAGAAGTGAGCTCTGAGGTCATGTTTCTTAAAAGTACTAATAGAATAATGCAGTCTTATATAGGGGAAAAAAAAAGGGATACATCTTAAAATAAAAATAGTCAGTACCAACTTTTCCTCCTTTCTGGGTAGGAGCAACACTAGCATTTGATGAAAGGCAGAATGTACAGAGTGTTTCTTCACAACCAATATTTAGAAAAATATAGTATTATGGTTTTGAAATGGGCACTGCAATTCTAAGTGTTTAAAATTGTTTTATTAATATCTTAACATTGGGGGCTTTTTGTTCATCTGTGAAAGCAAACCTTCTGAGGGCTGAATCTGAAATACTAGCGATATCCTGAGAATTAGAAAAGGAACGAGTATAGCTGTGTATGTAGACTGATTGTCCCACTGTGATATAAGATGCTTTGGGAAGGTGGGCAAAATTCAGGAAGGGTATTAATTAAGTCAGAGTGCCTTAGCATTAACCCTAGCTCTCCAGCTGTTAGTTAAGAGCAGCCACTGAGCAGCAATAGGGTCACTTTAGTGCTTTTGAGTTGTTTTTAAAATAGCGTAGCCAGAGCCATGGAGTGCTATCCTTTTAAGAAACACTACAAGATTATGGAGAGTGATGAGTTTGAATCACCTACCAACAGATGCTAAATAGTTTCCTGGAACCTTGAGAACAAAGCTATTTTGTGTAATTTCACTTTTTCTCCTCTGTTATTTGTAGCCTTGTTTCAGGTATGAAACAGCAATTATCATGGTTATCTTCAAAACGTTATTCACCCTGGCTTAGAGCCCTCTTTAGGAGATGCTGATTATTTGAGATTGATAAGATGTTTTGACACTGTTGATCACAAGGGGCCTACTGGCATGAATGATAGCTCTGTGGCTGCTATAAAGCCCAAGGGACTCTGGGAAGCAGGATAGGCAGGTTTAACCCCTCTAGATCCTTAGCTATAAAATCTACTGAACATTATCTGATCCCATGCCATGTTTGTCATCGGCATGTCTAGCCCTCTATCGGCTAGTATTTCATGTCTTAACATGAGTTTTATTTATTTTATTTATTTATTTATTTATTTATTTTTTGGAGACAGAGTCTCGCTCTGTTGCCCGGGCTAGAGTGCCGTGGCATCAGCCTAGCTCACAGCAACCTCAAACTCCTGGGCTTAAGCGATCCTACTGCCTCAGCCTCCCGAGTAGCTGGGACTACAGGCATGCGCCACCATGCCCAGCTAATTTTTTCTGTGTATTTTTAGCTGTCCAGATCATTTCTTTCTATTTTTAGTAGAGACGGGCTCTCGCTCTTGCTCAGACTGGTCTCGAACTCCTGAACTCAAACAATGGTCCCGCCTCGGCCTCCCAGAATGCTGGGATTACAGGCGTGAGCCACTGCGCTTGACCAAACATGAGTTTTAAACAAAGAGTTTTGCCTCAACTGTGACCAACACCATAAAAAAAAAAAAATAATTACAAAGGAGCTGTCAAAAATCCATCAAGATTAACTCTAATTTTATTTCCAAAAATTTAGAAGATAGATTTGAATGGAACTGCCTCAATAGCGAAAGAATCAACATTTAAAATATAACCATGATATTCATGGCAAGACTAATTGCAGCTGGGCTTTGAGGTAACTGTGGGCCACAAAGATCTCCTTGATTATTTCCTACCTATCTATAGGCCTGTCTCCTTTGATAAAGAGTGAAGGACTTCACAATGGGGATTCTTGGTGATTTTTCATGCAGTCTGAATAACTAACTCATTCTATCTGGACTTTACACAGATAGATAAAAATTGCAGTTGGTGTAGAATGCAGCAGCATGACTTCTGGAAACCCATACTGCTAATATCCTATCATGCAGCTTCTTAAGTTCTATGTGACTTAATTAGGTAATATTTATTTGATTCAATATTGTGACTGGCGGACTTGAAAAGGGTCTCACTAGCTTTAAGGGAGCTCACACTAGGGGTGACAAGAAAAGAAATGGCTCAAAGAGTCTTGATAAGGCAAGTTAGAGTGGGAAGTCCTGGGGGGAAAAAATGAGCATGTGCTTGAAAGGAAATGTGTTTTTCCAGATCTGATTATTTAGGAAAGTCACTAGACTGTATGTGCTCAAAAAAGAATTCATGAAGGCAAAGTGCCCAACTTGGAAACAGATCTCTATTGAGGAAAAGGGTCTAATTTCTGTTTATCTGTTTGTCCCTTTGTCATTGCTCATCCAAGTGTGCGTTGCCTTGATTGTTGATGATGGTATCACAGGTACATGCATATGTCCAAACTCATCAAATTGTACACATTAAATATATGCAGTTATTTGTGTATCTATTATGCCTCAATGAAGCTGGCAAAAAAAAAAAAAAAAAAAATCCTGCTAGCTTAGCCCCAGTAAATTGAACCAGGAATTAGTGGATTACCTAAAGACAATCATAATAGAGGCTGTCCACATTGAAGTTTGGCAAACAAACTCAATCAAATCCTCTATTTTGGAAAACACAAATCCTAGGTAAAAAAGAGAAGGCAAATCATGTGAGCTGAGGACATTATCCTGAGTGACACTAAGCTATATTCTGATTTTGTATGTTACATGCAATAATAACTACAGTAACAACAACTACTTCTACCACTACGAAGTAGCTGCCATGTCTTGAGAACTTACCATGGGTCAGGCACTGCAATAAGCATTTTACATGCGTTATCTTGTTTAATCTTCATTCATCCCTGTGAGGTGGATACTATATTTTTTGGGGGGAGAATACTATTTTTATCCACAATGTAGAGATAAAGAAACTAGGACGCTAAGGGCTTCAGCAACTTGCCCAAGTTCACACAGCTTGCAAGTGGCAGAGCCAGAACTCAAACCCAGGCAGATATCCATGCCTTGGAAACATCAGTAAACAGAGCAACTATGCAACCCATGAGTGACCTCACTAGCTCATTTGCTCATGTACCCTTGCAACGAACCTCCATTCCTGAAGGTAATCTGGGTGTGTCTCTTTCTTGCAGCTTTAAAGATCCTAATGTCACCACTTATATTTTATATTCTTGTTCTTAGTTGCAGTCTATTTTAAAACAGGATAAAAACCTCTCCAGTGTGAATCAGGAAGAGCTAGTAAGAATAAATATATATTGGATATGTACTTAATTTAAGACATTCTACTAGACTATGTAGTGGATACTATGCAAAGAAGCATTATATATAGTCTCTGCCTTCATGAAGTTTACAGTCCTGGTGAAGGGTACTATGTATGTTGTTTACATAAAGAGAAAATATACAATATAAGAAGTATTTGAGAATAATGCTAATAGCCAAAATTTAATAAGGAATCCGATTGTTATGTGCCAGACACTAAGTGAAATACTTTATGTTTTTCATCATATTTAATCCTTATACCAACACTACAAGGTAAGTGCTTTTTATCTTGCATTTACAGATGAGGAGACTGAGGCTCAACAGGAGTAAATAATTTGGTCAAACAAACTGCCCAGTTACTGAGCGATAGAACCAGACTTAAAATCTAGGCTGTCTGACTCCAGAGACTGAGCTCTTAACTAATACATGACAATTGTTCTCAGGGCAAATATCTAAATAAGTGGCAGAGTCAGTAAATATCTGGGAGCACAGGGGAGAAAGATAATTTTTTTCCTAGGCTAAAAGTGATAAAATGTATGAATTTTCACTATTATGTAAAGTTTAGTTGTACTTTGGAGTAAGCAAATTTGATATGTTAAAGTGGAAACTTGTAAAATGGAAACATTAGAATATGAACATTTGCCTTACAAAGGTTTATTTTCTTCACAAAGAATCATCTCAGGTTTCCTTTAAGTAACAGTCTTCCCCATTGTGCTCAGAATATGATTGGATCCCTTCCCACAAAGTAAAGGAAAGAAAGAAATTAATGTGCACAATACTTCAGTAATATGACTACTTTATGCAACAGGATACAACTTTACCAAATTTTATATGCAAACTCTGAGGCATCTAACAAATTTCAAATAGATAAGAAGGAAAAAAAAGTGGTAATCATCTTGTCTGACTCCCTCATCTTATAGATGAGAAAATGGAAGCTCAAGAGAAGGGATTTGGCCAGAATTATACAGGTCCCCCAGTCGATGGCACCCTTGTTAGTGGTTTGCAAGACCCACGTCCTTTGTCCCTCAGCTCAGTTTTCTTTAAACTATACCACCTCATTGTTCTTTAATAAGAAGCAAAAATAACATCAGTAAATGTTAGGTAAAATACTCTTACTTCTCTTTCGTTATAAAGCACGGGCATATGTAATCCTGAATACAAGAGGACTGGCAAGCTATGAAGTATTCCATATTAATTTGGACACTCCTCTCACAATAAATCAAATTTCACTCATTTCTCTTATCCAAGTCCTCTCACCTTGTTACGGTCCCCAGGATGAATTCCATTCATATATCTGAAAGCTAAGAAGGTATTGGTTGGCTCTGTAACTATATTCCTTTATCAGTGGAGCCTCACATGTTTCCAGTGTGATGTCAAATGTACATAGTTGCTTTGCATAAGTGGTTCGGAAAAGCTTTCTCTACCAATTCACCAGGGCTGATAGATTTACTATATAACTTATTGGAGTAATACTTATAAAAGGTTAAAGGTGAAACTCTCTGTTTCGCTCCTGATTTTTTTGGAGAATAATATAAGCAGTAAATAAAGTGAGGTCTGAAAATAAGCGATAGAGTCCCAAGAAGAATTTTCATGTGGATGATCATAGATAAAGTATAAGCACTGACTCTCTTGAATTGCAGTGGATCTAATAGCCTGTAGCCTATGTGATTGGAATTTCTATTGAGTCAACACCCCGTCCTCATTCTTAGGAGTGTTTGACTCACACCATTTATATTTTCATCTGGTTCATTAAACATATAATTTATTGGTTATTAAAATGCCCTGCAGTATTTTTCCATTACAGAAAAATATAAAAAGTGATTTATGCAGCTTGTGTGTAAATTGATACATGTCATAAAGACAAGAGTTGTAATTTGTTTCCAAATAGTGCTTCTTCACCATCAGAACTGGTTACAGCTTTCAAAGCCTAATCACAGCAAATACTTGATTAAATCTGTCGGTTGTATTGGTTTGGATGTAAAAAGCTCCCTTCATAAAATCTATTACTCTAGAATAGTGTGTACTACTCTTTTAGCCTTTGGTCACAGTATGTACCTGTACAGGTTGACACATAAAAATGGGCAAATCAAGGAAAAGAAAGTTTCTTGGCCCACATGAGGTTACCTATTTCATGCTTTATTTCCTCAACAGTCATTTTTAGCAGAAGGGCAGACAAGACTAAAGACAAATGGTGACTCAAAGGAAGGACAAAATGAAATGAAAATGAAGGACAAACATGATAAGATATTTGCAAGAAATATCTCTTTGATGTTATGTCTATTGATCATAAGCAAAAATCCAAGCCCGGGGGTTATGGTTCTGGATCATCAAACCTTATCTTGACTTATAAATGGCTGTCTGAACTATTCCTCCCCAAACACCAATGTTTGCTTTTTCTAAACAGAATATTCTCACCATAAAATGGAGCATTCTCATTTCAGGAAAAGGTCAAGTATGGATAAAAATTCCTTGCAGTACTAATGACTTTTTCAATCATATTTTTCTTTTGAATACATATAGCTTCTTTCCCTCCAGAATGTCCCCTATTTGCTTTTAGCTTCTCCTTTGCCTGCAATGCTAGAGCTATGCATACCATGATTTTAAGACAAATAAGGGGCTTGATATTTCAGTAAAGAAGCATTTGTTGGATTTTAAGTATCTTATTATTAAATTCACCATGCATTTGGTACTATTTTACTCCAAATAATATTTTATAGGGAAATCTTAACACCACTTAAACTTCATTATCATAAACGAATGCCTGCGATGTTCTTAAGAGCAGCAAATTCTGCTACTTCACCTTCTACAGCCATAAACTCATTCACCCTACCCATCCTAATGGGGCTGAATTAATGAAGCTTTCAAAAGTGCAACATTTGGTGAAAATTAGAGAAGTACCTAAAGGACTGGTTATTTGCAAATTCACTATTTGCCAGAATGAGGTTGTGATTTTGGCTGCTGACTAGCATGTATGTAATATCGTGTTGTATCGCCTCCAAAATGCACTGCATTCGAGTCTCCATCATCCACAGTAATCAGGGGGAGCAATAAAACAGATTACACAAAGCAACAGGTGACTTGCTGATTTCCTCATTGACCTAGAGAGTAGAAAGAAAGGGATGTAGGACCTACCACAAGAGAGGAGTGCAACTTATTTTTTTTCTAAGAGTAGCCATAAGAAAAAAAAGTCAAATACAAATATTTTGTCTCTGAAAACTGTCTACCATGCCCCTTACCTGCTTTTCCCAGGAACTAGTATCCCTGCTAATCTGTCGAGGATGCCCACGACGCTATTTCTCTTGTTCTCTCCAAAGAGCCTACTGCTCTGTACGTTTCCTTGCTTTTGTACCCATCCCAAATCAAAGCATGCCCATTCTGGATTACATTTCATTTCATCACTGACTTAGGCTTTCCAAAGTGACACAGCACACATTCTGCCCTCCATATGCCCACGGCAGACCACAGCTATCCCACTTTTTCTTGTGGAGCCTTGCGTCAGCCTCAGAGCCTTTCTCAACAGTTCAGTTATTACCACCTCAATGAAACAAAAAATATGTGATAAAAATTATATATTTGAATAGAAGGACACTTTCATAGTTTGACAAAGGGTATCACAAGTGTTAGCAGGGAAGCACTAGACACATGTCTAATACAGTAAGAAGGAAAATACAAGGATTTTTTACTATCACTGCAGCTATGCAGCATTGGAAGGGTGATAATGAGAACTAAAGAATTCTGAAGTTTTTGAGTAGTTCAGGTGGAAGATAACAATATTTACTGATTTTAGAATTTGTGAGGTTAAAATAAGCATGTTAAAATAGCAAGGTGGCCACCAATTTTTTAATTAGTCATTCCAAAACATTACAGTAAAGTAGAAACAAAAGAAATAGAAAAAATAGTACAAATAGAGAATATGTAAGATAATTTATATAAATACAAATATCTCAGTAATCACTATAAATATAAATGCACTAAACTCTCCAGCTAAAAGACAAAGATGGCTCAGATGGACTTTTTAAAAAATACAGTTATATACTTTGTAATAGAATATACACAAAGGTTAAAGTTAAAAGATGAAAACATTATACTATGCAACAGTAACCCAAATAAAGTGATTGTTGATTCCTTAGTACCAGACAAAATAGACTTTAATAAAAATTTTAAAAAAATGAAACTTGTGGCTGGGCGAGGTGGCTCACGCCTGTAATCCTAGCACTCTGGGAGGCCGAGGCGGGTGGATAGCTCGAGGTCAGGAGTTCGAGACCAGCCTGAGCAAGAGCGAGACCCTGTCTCTACGAAAAATAGAAAGAAATTATCTGGCCAACTAAAATATATATAGAAAAAATTAGCCGGGCATGGTGGCGCATGCCTGTAGTCCCAGCTACCCAGGAGGCTGAGGCGGTAGGATCGCTTAAGCCCAGGAGTTTGAGGTTGCTGTGAGCTAGGCTGACGCCACGGCACTCACTCTAGCCCGGGCAACAGAGCGAGACTCTGTCTCAAAAAAAAAAAAAAAAAAGAAACTTGTACTAGAGATAAACCCATGGTCATTACATAATAACAAAGGCTCAATTTGCCAGAAAGTTAAGACAATTGTAAACTTCTGTTAATCTAGCAACGTAGCTCTTAAAATATAAAACAATAACAGAATTACATAGAGAAGTGGAATAATATACAATCATCATGAGATTTCAACATAATTCTTTCAGTAATTGACAATTTGTGTAATTAAAAAAGTAAATGGAATATAGAAGATTTGAACCATATAATTAACAAGTTTCATCTATTGGACATAAATTAGGATATCATACCCAACAAGTGTAAAATATATATATTTTTGCAAGGCACATCTAATAAAACTGACCAGAAGCTAGGCTGTATATGGATGGCTTCAACAAATTTGAAACGACTAATATCATATAAACCACATACTTTGACTATTATATAATTATATAAAATGTCACATACATTTTGACATATAACAAGAAAAACCCATTTATTAAAAACTAAAAAAAAAAAACCCACAAAATTTCAAATAGCTCATAGGTCAAAGAAGACTTTCTAATGAAAATGAGAAAATACTTAGAACTGAATGATCATGAAAATATTATACATTCAAACACATGGTGTGTCCCTAAAGTGGTATTTGGAAGAAATATTATAGCCTTAGATTGGTATATTATGAAAGAATGAAGGTTGAAAATAATGTTTAAACCATTCATATCAAGAACTTAGAAAAGAATAGCTAAATAAATCAAAGGAAAATGAAACAAAAGAAAAAAATGAAGAGTAGTATTTATTAAGTAGAAAGCAAACATACAATAAAGAAGATAAATAAAGGTATAAGTTGGTTCTTCAAAAAGATTTTTTTTTAAATGACAAACTTTTAATGGAATTAATCAAGGAAAAGAGAGAGAAAGGGCACGGATAAACAATATTAGGCAGGAAAAGGGAATAACTATAGATTTTAATATTAAACAGATAATAAGGGGATAGTATGTACAACTTGTTGATAATAAATTTGAAAACTAAACCTGAATAACCCTCTAGCCATTAAATAAATCTAGTCGATAGTAAAAACAAATCAAAACAATAAAACTTTCAATGAAGAAAACACCAGGACCAGACACTAACAGGTTTCTAGAGAAATTCAATAAACAGATTATTTGAGTCTTATCCAAACTCTTCCATAAAATACTAAAAGCAAAACACTCCTAATTCATTTCACAAGACTAATACAGAATTTATATCAGAACCAGACAAGAGTTCAAAGAAGAACTCACATGGTTTTGGTAAGCGTATACTTTGTTCCCACTACTTTGCAAAAAAGAATATTGACCCTATGGATGATCAATAATATCAATTATCTCATTTATGATTTATGATAACTTTATTTTTAAAAATAAAAAAAATTGTTACGTGTTAAACTTGAGAACAAGTTTCGGTAGGGGTATCCTATGATAGTGACCAAAAAAAAAAAAAAATTTAAATAAATAAATAAATGAAACTGCTCTGTAATTTTACTAGAAAATGGTGATCGGTTCCCTCTTCCACTACTGTCAGTGGCTAATTAAAACCTTTAATGCTATTCTTTTCAAGCTCACTTCCCCTCCCTTGCCTCCGGCCTTCAGTTCTTTTTTCAGACATAATATAGAGGCCACTGAGTCTAAAAATCTCTCAACATTATTTTTCCCCCAACTTTTATAATTCATCTACATCTATATATAGCCTTAGCCTGTCCTCCCATTACAGAGAAAACAACTGAGGTAATCCTTCCTCCTGTCCTGTTTCCTACCTCCTCCATCACTTTATTCCACCAACTATTCTCATTTTGTCCACTTCACTATTTCCATTTATTTTTTTTCTCCCAGCCAATTTTACTTAATAGCATCATCATCCATCCACTCATTTAGGCAAATTAAAACATAACAGAAGTTCTCAATTCCTCACTATCCCTTGCTCTTCTCCCTCCAAATTTACACAATATCCAAGTCTTGCTTGTCTATTCCCTGAATATTTCTCACATTTTCCCTTTCTTTTCATTCCACTGCACTATCTTGGTTCAGGCCTTCATCATCTTTCACTTCTAGACTGATACAGTGCCTCCTAATTGATAGCATGGCCTAGAAGAAAAGCATGGACCTTGGAGTCAGTCTGTGTTCAGATGCCAACAGTATACTTTATTAGAATTGTGACCTTAGAGAAATTAACTTCTCTAATCCTTATTTTTCTCAGCTATAAAATGGACATGATAATGTTTTTCATTAAGTATTATTGTACTGATTAAGTGAGACTATGGCTATAAAACAATACCATGCCTTACACATGGTAGACACTCAAGAAATGTGAATTCCCTCTGTTATAACTTATTCTCCTCTAGTCCCTTGCTACACTGCTATGTGACTTTAACACAAATCTCATCATGCCACTCCCCTAATGAAAATTCTTTGGTGGTTTCAATGTGCCCACATGTTTAAATACAAATTCCATTATCTTGGGACATAAACTCTTCATCAGTTGACCCTCCACCCCTATCTTCACTCCTGCTTCAAATCCATGAACTCCTTGAAGACACAAAAGGAATTTGTCTTATCCATCTTTAAATCTCTAAGATCTAACTATACAGTGTTAGGTTCAAGATAATGACTGTTAAAATATAGAATAAATGTTCATTCAAATACATGTTTAACTTTTCAATGAAATTCACTTCACAACTATCAAATAGTTGATATTTGGAAATTTTTTGAGTAGATTTTGATAGGAGGTACAAGTCACTATTAAATCAAGGAAAAATGACATTTCTATTTTGACACATTTGTTATTTTGTGATCATAGGCATCATCAGGTTTTGATTTACTCTGAAGTTTCTTAAACTGACAGGATAATATCATGCCTTAGGAAAATCATACCTAAGTTAATCATGAAGAGATGGATCAAAGGGAAATCGATGGCATGTAATGCAAGAGTCAAACAAGAAAGCAACATAGAAAACATCTCAAATAGCTTAATTTTATGTGATAATCATGGTAGTATCACTTTGTATTTAATAAGGACTTTCCTTTCAAAGATCTCAAAGTTCTTTGAATATATCACCTTGTTTTTACTGACAAAGTCCTTGGGAGATAAAGAGAAATTATAACTTAGGTAAATAAAACTTGCATTTGGACCCTTCCCGTTTTTTTTTTTGCTTTTAAATGCCAAATATTTCTGGTTTTACCATACTTAGACTGCTAAGCACTATTGGTGAAAATTACACAACTAGACATGTTGCTAACACTATGTATTCATGGTCGCCATTGATCCCTAAATGACCTTGATTGTATCTCCGTGGTGTCACTGATCTTGTTTTCTGTCTTCCTGCATTTTCTATAAACTCAGGTTAGACCTAGAGGCTGGATCTGATTTAGGTTCACTTTTTGTATAAATATGTCATAAGTATAGTGCATATACTCACTGTCTCTTTTTTTGTTTTTTTTTTGTTTTTGTTTTGACCACAGCAGGAACCAGTTTATTGGTCAAGGATGAGTGTTAGGGGCCTGCACCTCAGGCCGCCCCAGGGACCTAAGAATCCATGTCTTAGACCAGGTCCTGTAGGTAGTAGGCCTTATACTGGCAGGAGGTGAGGGAGAGTGGGTGGCTGTTGCAAATGTGCAGGTCCAGGGTGATCTCCAGTGAGGACGCACCCCCTGACCGGGCCATGTCTAACAGGGCCCTGAGTGCCTCTTTTTTTGTTAGGAGCCATTGAGAATCATTTCTGAGATTCACTATTTTACCAAGGATTTGAAAAATTATAATATTCTAATTATATCAACATGGTGATCTGCTTTTTAAAATACAAATATATACATGCCACTCCCCTGCATAAAACTCTTCAATATCCATTATTGTTGGTATAAAATCTAAATTCCCTAATATGGATTCTTACAAATTTATCAACTGATAGCTTCTTATCACTCCAGGCTTATTTTATGTCACTCTCTACCTCATACTTGAGGCTCCAGACATGGAAACCCTGTTGCAGGTTTCCAAATGGACCTTACTCCAGTCTATTTCAGGACATTCATATGTGCTGTGTCCTCTGTCCAAAACTCTTTCTTTCCCCTCATTCCAACTTCACCTAACTAACTTCATATCTTTTCTTCTGTGTGTGTGTGGTGGGTTTTTTTTTTTTTTTTGTCTTTTTCTTTTGTTTTCTTTTCTTTTTTTTCTTTTTTTGAGACAGGTCTCACTCTTATCACCCAGACTTGGAGCGCTGTGGCCCAATCATAGCTCACTGCAGCCTCAAACTCCTGGGCTCAAAGGCTCCTCCTCCCTCAGCCTCTCAAGTAGTTGCGACTACAGGCACGCGCCACCACACCTGGCTAATTTTTCTATTTTTTGTAGAGATGGGGTCTCACTATGTTGCTCAGGCTGCACATCATTTCTTATCCTCGGTTTAAGTATAACTTCAGGAAGATCTTCCCAGAAGTCCAAAACTAGGTTAGCTCCACCTGTTATATACTCCTATCACCACCCATATTTCTCCCCTTATTATGCTCTCAACACTTGTTTGAGTTGTGTCCTCCACCTTCTGTTTTGTTCATTACTGTATCTCCAACACCTGCAGAGTTCCCAGGACATACTAGGTGCTCAGTACTTGTTGAAGGAACTTATGTCACTAAAATATCAGCTTTTGTTTTTGAATCGATAGTAAAATATGTTCATGTCATACTCTTATAAAGCATTTTTATGTATGTCACCACATTAAGCACCGCAACATCCCAATGACGACAGAGGAAGCAGACATAATTGTATTTCTTCTCCTCTGCTTCTGTGAATTATGGTTGTGAAGATAGCTACTGTGACATTCTGTCATCTTGAATTAATATGGTCAGAAATATCTAATTTATTCCTTCTGTTTCATATCTGGGATGCTAACATCTAAAAGAGCTCTAAGGCCAAAATCAGGAGTGTGAAGGGTTTATCTTGCATAATGCAACTCAATCGTACCTGTTCTATCTAATAGCAAGGCACCATCCTTCATTTCCTGTCTCAGCATCAATCCCTCCAGGAAGACTTCCCTGAACAGGGTTAATGATGCCTTCATCTGGGCTATATTTGAACTTTGTTATTAATTCTGATATTACACATACCATTTTTCATCTACCTTACTGTTATACCCGTTAAACTGTAATTTCCATGAGAATAGGTGTTAAGCATTATTCATTTTTTGCATATTAAACACTCAAAACTGTGCCTGGCATACAATAGATGCTCAATTCATAATTGTTGAATCATTCACACAAAATAACACGTCTTCTTGTCTACAATTAATTCTCACATAAGGAAAGATGGTTAGGTAAGTTGCTGTGTTGGTGGCGGTGGTAGTGTTGGTGGTTTTCTTGAAAAATGAATAGGTCAGGAATCCTGGTCAATATATAACAGTAAGAAAATTAATATTAAAAAGTTAGATCCCAAGGATGTCTAGAATAGATGGTGGATTAAATGTAGGAATCTAACTGTTAAAGTTAAGGCCCCCAAAACCCACTAAAAATGCAGGGAAATTTTTTTTAAAAGACATAAACCCAGGCTATGCACAGTGGATCACACCTGTAATCCTAGCACTTTGGGAGGCTGAAGCAGGAGGATTGCTTGAGGCCAGGAGTTCAAGACCAGCCTGAGCAACATAGCAAGACCCTGTCTCTACAAAAAAATGTTTAGAATTAGCCAGACGTGGTGGTGCATGCCTGCAGTCCCAGCTTCTCGGAAGGCTGAGGCAAGAGGATTACTTGAGCTGAGCTCAGGAGTTCCAGGTTGTAGTGTGAGCCATGACCACGCCACTCAACGTTGCAGTGAGCTATGACCAAGCCACTGCACTCCAGCCTGGGTGACAGAGTGAGACCTTGTCTCAAAAAAAAGAAAAAGGCATAAACCTAAATGACTGAGAGGAACATTAGAAAAGATAATAGTAATGTGATTTTTTGAAGTAGAAAGCAGATGGATTAGTGTTAGTTGACTTAGGTAGACTTAATTGTTAGGTAGAGAACTCAGGCAGCAGTGGAGAAAGCTGAGAAATAACACAATTTAAAATTCATTATACCCATAAGGCTCAGGAATTGGCAGAACCAGGTGTCTTTGGAACTGAGAGAGTTAAGAAAAACAGAGCCAAAATTTGAAGGTTTGGGTGAAACTCAGTTTAATCTAGAAAGATCCTCTCCCTCATTCCAGAGCTAGGTAACTCCTTCTCCTACTTCCACAGAAGTTTGGAAGTGTATCCTCCAGCTATGGGGAAAAAATAGAGGGTCACAGAACTGGAAGACACTACATATAGTGGACCCTGACACTTTACTTAAAACAAGGAGTTTAAACAAACATATGCAAAGGAAATTGAAAGCTTTTCTCGCTAAGCTTGCAGAACACTGGGAACCAGTCTTCCATCCTCCTGGCAGGAGACTGGAAAAGTCTTTTCTGGAGAAACTGATGAATCCAAGAAGAAAAACCTGAATATATAGACATCAGGGAGTTACTAATGAACAATCTACACACACACAGAGTAAACAAGCTACATCCATAGGTTCTGAATTGCACTCAGCACTTTCAAACATGAGTAGACAATGTTAAAGAAAAAATTATTCAATGATATTTCATAAAGCACAGTAAGGAAGACTTTATTCAGGACCATGGTGATAGGTATTCGAACCACTGCAATGGGATTTTATAGTGGGAGAGAGAAATTGGGCTCAACGCCAGTTAGAGCATAGGCTCGACTTTGAATACAGCACGGGGATTTATAGCCAAGGAGCTGAGTGCAGGGCCAATGGATGGAAAATTACGAAGAGGAAACATCAGGAGTCAAGGGGATTCTGGCTAAACCAATTCTTGCTGAAGACAGACCAGAATGATCAGATATCATCTAGGGGTTGGCGGAGGATGAAGAACCCAATCAGATATTGAGGACGGTCAAATATTGAGGGCGGGGGTTCTTGATAAACTGACTCAGCATGATTCTCTCCTAAAACTCAATTTTACAAGGAAGTACATAGATGGGCCTAGGAGAAGGTTTAGGAGCCTGATTAAAGTTCAGCAAAGCAAAGAATCTTTGCCAACAACCAAAGATTGCCAGACCCTGAGGAAAGCATCCAATATATAAGTTAGACACAAAAATAAAAAATAAAAAACAAACAGAAAAGGAAAGAAATTTGAAGGAAATACAGACTGTGGAAGAAGAAAACTTTATAAAATGCTCAATGATAAAATACGCTCAGATAAAATATATGTGTGAAGCAAGAACAGGATTAATATTCCTTTAAAGAGGAATATTCAAAGAAAAAATAAAATAACTTTTGGAAATTAAACAAACAATAGCAGCTAGAGATGTTTCAGGTAAATAATCTAAAAGTTATTTTTCTGGATTTTATGGTATTCATGGTATTTGTCAGCTTTTTAATATTTGTGAATTTTATGATTTATTCTCTCATTCTAAATAAATATCCTCATTTTTACCTAATGTTCACTCTTGTTTTTATAATTTTGTGTTCGTTTTTCTGAGGAGGGCTTGAAAATTGTATATAAATTTCAGGCCCCTCAAAACTTATATCCACTCCTGATGGCAACTTCATCTTTCTTGTTGTTCACATCTAACCATTGAATTATTCTTGACTCCCCTCTGTCTCTCACACTCCACATCCAATCTTTCAGGAAATTTTGTTGGCTCTGCCTTAAAAATATATGCATATTCTGACCACTGCTAACCACCCTGGTCCCAACCACCATCATCGCTTGCCTGGATTCTTGCAATAGCCACTTTCCTTGTCTCCTTGCTTTCGCTCTTGCAACCCTACTGTGTATTCTCAACACAACAGCCAGAGAATTAGCTTCTTAAACCCTAAGTCAGATAATATCATTTCTCTGCTTGGAACCCTCTATTGGCTCTCCTTTCACTTGAACTGGCCCTACATTTCTTCTCTGACCTCTTATAAAACTATTTTTAATTTGGCTCACTCCTATCTAGTCAGACTGACCCCTTTACTGTTCTTAGAAGATACAAAGCTTGGTGTATGGACATACCACCCTGATGTGCCTGATCTCCTCTGATCTCATGAAGCTAAGCAGGGTTGGACCTGGTTACTACTTGGGTGGGAGAAGATACCAGGCTTGATACTCCCACCTTAGGGCCTTTACGCCAGCTGTTTCTTCTTCTTGATATAACCCAGATATCTGCAAGACAATTTCTCTAACCTCTTTCAAGTCTTTGCTTCAATGTTACTTTCTCAAGGAGGTCTATCCTATCCATCCTATTTACAATTCTAACCCAGTCCACCCCTGCTCCATGGCCTGGCACTCTCAACCTCGTTTTCTGTGTCCTCTTTGTTTAATAGCACTTTTCACCTTGTAACATATTATACGATGTATTCATTATGCTTGTCATTTATTGCATGTCTACTCCCATCAAAATGATAACTACATGAAAGTAGGATTTTGTTTCGTTCATTATTATATCACTAGCACCTAAAATAGTGTCTGGCACATAGAAGGGGCTCAATACATACATGATGAATTTGAATATAATATACAGATGCAGTTATGTGCCTATTAGGACATTTTAGTCAGTGATGGACTGTATATATAGACGGTGGCCCCATGAGATTATAATGTCCCTGGAAAATTCCTATTGCCTAGTGACTTCATAGCCATTGTAATGTTGTAGTACAATGCATTACCTTTTGTAAGTTTAGATACACAAACACTTATCATTGTGTTACAATTGCCTACAATATTCAATATATTCACATACTATACAGGTTTGTAGTGTAGGAGAAATAGGTATACCATATAGCTTAGGTATGTAGTAGGCTATACCATCTAGGTTTGTATAAGTACACTCTATGATGTTCACACAAAGATGAAATTGCCTAACAATGCATTTGTCAGAATATATCCTTGTCACTAAGTTACATATGACTGAATATGAATGTATATTTACATACATACATATATATACTGTGAAGATGTAACTGCACACACACACACACACACACACACACAAACACACATATATTATGAATGCATACAATATCTCTGGAAGGACACACAAGAAAAAAATAACATTGGCTGCTTCTGGAAAGAAGGGCTGGGTATCAGCGGAAGAAGATGAAAAGAATGCTTTTCACTGTATGCCTTTTTGTACTGTTTGGAATTTGAACCATATGAATGAACTACCTTTTCCGTAAGTAAATCAAGGAACAACTGAAGTTGCATTTCATAGTACGGTTTTCCCCTCCATAGTAGGACCCCAGAAATATTATAGTTTTCCCTAACTCTCAATTTTTGTACTATTATATAAATGTTGGTGCAGTTATTTAAAACACATGTATAGGATTCAGTGGGCCACTGAGAAGTACAGAGCACGCGGTCCTCAAAAGAAACTTGGATACAATAAGAACATATACCTTGAAATCAAGTGTCTGAAATACTAACACAATTCAATACGTACTGGTAAGTAAAATAGAAAAGAAAACACCCAAATCATTAAATTAAATATATAGCATTATTCTGTTTATATTTTAAAAGTTCTGTGTGCGTTTTGCATAACACTTTTACATAGGAAAAACTCCAGAGAGGGAGAGCTTTCACTTTTTTAAAACTTTTGTTAGGCCGGGCGCGGTGGCTCACGCCTGTAATCCTAGCACTCTGGGAGGCCGAGGTGGGCGGATCGTTTGAGCTCAGGAGTTTGAGACCAGCCTGAGCAAGAGCGAGACCCCACCTCTACTAAAAATAGAAAGAAATTATATGGACAGCTAAAAATATATATAGAAAAAATTAGCCGGGCATGGTGGCGCATGCCTGTAGTCCCAGTTACTCGGGAGGCTGAGACAGGAGGATCGCTTGAGCTCAGGAGTTTGAGGTTGCTGTGAGCTAGGCTAACGCCACGGCACTCACTCCAGCCTGGGCAACAGAGTGAGACTTTGTCTCAAAAAAAAAAAAAAAAAAAACTTTTTGTGAAAATAATTTCAAACTTAAAAAGTTGCAAGAATAACAATAGTACAAAGAATACCCACATATCCTTTACATATATTCACCTGTTACATTTTGCTCCATTTGCTTGCTTGTTTGCTGTTTCCCTCCCATACATATACATCTACATGTGTTCACACACACAGATATGTACACATACACATATACACATAACACTTTTTTCTGCACCATTTGAGAGTAAGTTGCATAAAGCTCTTTACCTCTAAATACCACAATGAGTATTTCCTTTAAATAATAATCTTTTCTTATATTACCACAGTACAGTTGTCAAGTTCAGGAAATTTAACACTGAGACAATACTTTTACCTAATCTAGCAACCATATTCCAGTTTTTTTAGTTGACCTAATAATTTCCTATGTGGTACTGCATCATTCTGTGTTGTTTTACAAAGAGTATAGATTTCTTTTATAATTTTAAAACAATGTTAATTGTTTTAATTATCTGGGAAGCTGGAATAAGCAAAATACTTACCAAGATTGAACTTCTGGGACCTTAGGTAATATACCTTGAAATCATTACTTTCTATAGAGTCATTATACATATATGGGTCTAATGCAGGACTAGTTTCTTTTTCTAGAAAGTTACCAGTTGTTTCTAGCTACTTCATATTTCTGACTG